>NC_137463.1:257581333-258286477 GCF_964235325.1 Thermobia domestica | reverse complement strand
ATATCACTTGAGACCTCTATAAAATACCTCTCCTCTTCCTCCGTTCTATGTGTCACCGTTGTCAGATGTAAAGAATATTGTAATATGTCACTTTGAAGAGTTTCAATGAAACTGGTTATTTTGGTAGTTATGGTACACTCCCCTCAGAAAATCGTGAATCCGACCCTGTATATAAAGTGGCCCATTTTAATCTTTCCACGGAAATATCTCGAAAGCGGTTCAACATAAATGAATCAAACAAAAACTCAAAAAGGAAATGCCATAGCTCACATCGAATGGTGTTGTCACGGTGCTCCCCAGGGCCGCCCTTCAGGGGGGCCCAGGGTCCAACTTTAAAATTGTAAATAGAAACGTGGGGCGAATGATATCTTGTTCGATAGACCTTTAAAAACAAAAAAGCACTGCAGTAAAATATTTTTCATATCGGTCACAGTATTCAAAATGGCCGCCGCCAAGACGCGGTTCCTGTATATATATATATATATATATATATATATATATATATATATGTGTGTGTGTGTGTGTGTGTGTGTGTGTGTGTGTGCGACTTTCCACATTTATTGGTCATTTACTTGAAATGCAACGTATTTATCACCTGTTTTATTATATGTCTCACTTGCATTCCAAAAGTTAGTTCATTAGGTAATTTATATGTTCCATTTTCTCAACCATACTGATACTGTTCTTTAACTTGTAAATTGTTATAGAATATTGAGTCTTTCTTATAAAGATACTGTATATGATTATAATTGTTATTCTTTTTATAATCACGTCGTTATTGGCAGACCAATAATGTATTTTGTCAAACTTCCTCTATAAAATTTTTCTATCATCTTCACTTTTTTATTTTCATGAATACCTTTATATCATCAGCATACGAGAGAATTTCTAGGTCATGTAAATTATGAACTAGATTGTTAACGAAAACCATAATCAGCAATGGTCTAGTACTGATCCTTGTGGAATCCTTTTTCTATAACCTTCCTCCGATAGAATTGCTTTCAAACTAAAATACCTGTTTGTAAGAAAACTGTTGAGTCTTTGATCATGTGCAGGCCAAACCGCTAAGGCTACAAACTTCGAATTTGGATGGCGCATAGGATTTGACATAAGCTACTGCTAAAGAAGGATTTTAAAAAAATCGAAGAGGAAGGGGAAGAGAGAAATAAATGCGGAAATTATCACATTAAAAAATCCTTATCTCGGAATCTCCTAAAGGTTATAGAGGGGAGGACATGCTGACTCAGTAATAGAGCTCTTACCTCTCGTCTGTGGGGTCCCTGGTTCGAGTCTTGGCAAGTAAGTTTGTGGTGGACAATACCGTGTCCGTGGATTTTTCTCGAGGTACTCTAGTGTTTTCCCACATTGTCATTCCACCAATTCTTCCATCATCTTTCACTTGCTTTAATCATTCGTCTTTCTTATCCTAAAGGACATAAACCTGGGACGTTAACCTAAGATTTTATTTCATTTTTCGAAATCCCTTAAGGTTAGAGATATGAAATTTGTTTATACTATGCATCTACAATAATTAAACGTATATCTCAGCGTTTTATTACTTGATTAATCTAGAACGGAAGAAAAGGGATTTGGGTGCTTCAATAAAATAACTTTTTTTTTTTTTAACTTGTGGACCTCAGAACACAAAACGCAGTACTTTCACTATATAATCTTTTGCAAATGTACCACCATATACCAAACATTAATCATCTCAGAGCTGAGGTTAGGCTTGTAGCCACCCCAAAAATGTAGGAGGCCTGATAGAAGTTAGGGGGCTAATACAAACATATTATAGTTTATTTGCAAGCCTACCTTGAAAATTTTAGGGGGTGCTTCCCATGGATACAGGCCTATCTGAAGAGGAGAAAGAGTATAAATAAACTTATGTTTGTATACTTTGAACACTATTTCGTGTGAGGTTATTGTAAAGAAAAATCTGAAGTTTGAAAGTAACAACATAAGTAACACATAATGAATTTCTATCAATATTCCTCTTGTTCAGGCTCGAAAAATCCTTTACGCCAGATAGTCAAGGCGATTGAAAATAGGAGTATGGCTCCTATATAAGTTAAATCAAAAATAAAATTATGAAGGCCCATGTATGAAATCGTATTATTATGGTCCCTATGTTTGAGGACCGGCGACTAAGTCACAAGAAAAATTCTCGAGCACTTACCTTGTTTATGATGATCTTTCGGCAGCCTAACTATCTGTCTGCCTCTATTCGCTACAGCTTCCTTCAGCTTCAAACCAATGCGGTGACCTCATTAAGCATTTCCCTTGTAGAAATATATGGAAGTAAAGCGCTATATAATACGATTCTTGTAGCATTAAGATAAGAATAGTTGTAGCATTGGTGTGGGGTGACCAATTGCTAATATGCAGAGTTAATAGTAGAAAAAATGAAAGGATGTAATAGGATAGGATATGAATATTTTTAAAGGAATTAAGAGCTTTTGGTGCAGAAAGTGCTTATTTGTAGCCGTAGTATAATAGCATGGAGATTCACGACAATTCTCAAAATAAAGAAAAGCTACAGTATGATGGCCTAGATATTCTCAATCTGCACATGAACTAATATAGTGCTTAGATCAACGTTTCCCAACAGGTGTGCCGCGAGAAAATCGAAACAAAATTATTAATTCTATAGCAACCAAATTGCAAGGCATAGGAAAAAAAGGATATTTTTGTATTTCACATTACTATGAATTTCTAGCATGGAAAAATTACTGTAATTGTAATATATTATTCTACATCTATTACTGTGTAGCAGACAGTATTAAAGCTCGTACACATTTCTACGGTTAGCTATTATGTTACGCTTCAACTGAGAGTCATACTAACACCGAGAAATGGAAGCACTTGTACGGTACGCGTCAAGTGAACGTTCGTTGAACACTCATTCGTACGTGAATGACAGAACAACACTTTGTTCAACAGGTGTGTTTTGACTTCGACGCATCGCAAGCTGTGTGATTGCAATAATATGCACCGGTTTTGGTTAAAACAGCAAAGTTAAAAGTACAAGACATTTGTTTGTTCTTTCGTTATTTAGTGATCTTCGTTCTTAGTGAAAGATTGGATACTGTTTTCGAATAAGAAAGAGTATTTTTAAAAATGAGTCCTATATTTCATTGTAATTGTTCTCTATTTTAAAATTAGAATAAAAAATAAGCATAATGAAATAACATAGGGGAAAACCAGTATCGAGCTTTCATCTCTATGAGAAGGAGATCAGTAATCACAGAAAAAAAATACCATGGTATTTTATATTTGCAAATAATAATAATAATAATAATAATAATAATAATAATAATAATAATAATAATAATAATAATAATAATAATATTTATGAGTGTGCCGCGAGAATTCAAGTTACACCCGTAGTGTGCCGCAAGTTGAAAAAGATTGGGAAACGCTGGCTTAGACTCTAATGTTTTTGGGATAATACAATAGTAAAGTAATCCTGCTTAAGTGTATAAGTATCTAAAATATTTGTAATGATAAAACACCACAAATGACCATTAATGTATTTCAAACGAGGAAAATAGGTCTTAACACGTTACGTTTATATACAGTACGTAACTGTATTACTTATTTTGCAGTTTTTCCTTTCACTATTCTTCTAAATTTATTTGTAATTTGCAGTAATAAATAGTAATATGAAAAGATTCTATGAAGCTTCCAATGAACTCACAGAGCGATACGAACCTCTGACGTCATGCCAAAACCCTTGTCTGTGCTGCCGTGACGTAAGCAGCTCATTTTTCCATTGTTTGAAGCGTTATATCTCCGTAACGAACAAATATTTTTCTGAGATGTTTGGTATGTGGTATCTTGAAGACTAGTTCTACGGAAATGTCCATTCAATTTGAACGGAGTGGAAAAATGAACGCAGTATGTTGCCCACAGTAACAGGGGGGATTTGCTAGTTATATATGAAAATACATGATTATCACTTATTAATTACTGTAATTAATTTCCGAACTTCGACAAGAGTGTTCTTCATGCACCACTCAGTAAGTTATTAATGAAGTAGAATTTTATTTGAAAAATATTAAGTTTCGGAAATTCCCCCACAACCCTCAGGATTTTGCAACCCGTCCATATTTTTGTAAGTCAATATATATATATATATATATATATATATATATATATATATATATATATATATATATATATATATATATATATATATATATATATATATATATATATATATATATATTTCTTGTATTGAAATGAGAGTAAAGTTGTTACATTCGTCTCGTGGACAAACAGTTGTGTGCAAGTAATTCAGAGTGAGCTCAAGAGATGGCTCTGAAATCACTTTCTCAACTACATTTTCGTTAATAAGCAAAGAAGCTGAATACGAAACAGAAGGCACTACAAACAATTTCGTCTTTTCGTTTTATTTAATAGAAATGAAGATTCAAAAATTGAACTAGAAAGCTGTTAATTAATAATGTTTAAATATATATATAATAAATATATATACGAAATACGGTATATTTTCTAAAGATAAATTCTAAATATAAATCTAGCGGGGATAATTGTCCAAAGACGGGAAATATAGCAATACATAATTTTATTGAGTTAAAAAAAATGAATTTGAACATTTGAAAATATACATTTTGAATGAAAGAATAGCTGTCTTCAAGAAACAGGTTATTCATTTTACAATCACTTGCCTACGATGTAGGCTGTACCATTAGGGAACTTTTCATTATGATACTTGTAAGAGCACACACTGGCGTCTTTGGCGGGGAAAGGGGAGGAGGAGGGACTTGCTCCCTAATATTTGAAGTACAAAATATTCAATATTCTATTCTAATTTAATTTATTTACTAAGGACAGAATAACATAAATAATATTTTTTATTTGGAATATAATATTCAGGCTGTGAAACGATTATAACAGACTTCTTCGATATGTCTTAGGGAGTCCGTGAAAGTAAGCAGTAACAAATTGAATCCAAGATAATGAACAGGATGAGCTAGGTACTACCATTTAAATCACTTTCTTTGATGCACCCCCTCCAAATTTTACATGCCAGAAATGCCAGTGGGGGCACACCTACGTAGAGGAGTGCACCAGGTCCAGGCTCCCAAAATTTTCTTACTCAACATATATTCGTCTACTTTCTCAATAAAACTGTACTTTTGTTTAACAGGGAAATGATTGATGTAGCATGGACATTTGATCTTACACTTCATCTGTACTCTTTCTCTTATAAAAACAATCCAGTTCTATTATTTTCTCTGAAAATATAGGTGGAAGTATTTTACAATTATTAATTGTCTTTTCGGCTGGAGAATAATAGCCGTTAAATACTACATAGATGACTCCCTCAAAGCGTGGAGCCCTCCCAACAAAAATTTCTGGGTGCGCCCCTTGATGCTAGAAACACAGAACAAAAAAATGTTTCAGTTCTACGTCCCCCCTTCCCCCGTTATGCCGTGTAGGCTATGAAAGTCGGTGATGATGAAAAATGAATGAAATGGAAGAATGAAGAAAGTGGGAGGAAACGGAAGAACCCCCGAGAAAACTCACGTACACAGACTAGCAATACGACAGTACGTAATGTGGGTAATGTCATATACCGTAAAGTTATCATTTAGTCATAACATTTTAATTTCCGTTTACCTAAAATATTCTCCAAAGCTAAGCTATATATCACTCAATATATGTCACATCTAGCTGAGCAAAATACAAGGGTGAGCCATAAGTCTTGCAATATTCTGGTTCACAACATACATCTATTTATTACAGTACAATGGAAATAGATTAACATTCAGAGTATAGGCCCTCGGCTGTCTAGAGTCAACTTCTGGCCAGTTCCTCGATTTCACACTGATACCACATCTTGTCTTTAGAGGTCACTGATGTTTCCACCTCCTGCTGGTTGGTGAAGCATCGTGATTTCACCATGGACCGAAACAGGAGTAATCCGCATGACTAAGGTCAGGTCTATATGCTGGGGGTGGGTTGCATTTATTTGATACCATCAAGTTCTGGAATTCTTTTGTTGCGTTTATCGGGCCGAGTATAGTAGGACGCGCTTTCGGTTTAACGATTCATGATATTGGTAGCGCAGTGAAGCATACATTCGCTACAACTGTTCGGAATAAAGGTCAACATTGATAGTACGACCATTAGAAACGAACTTGAAGTGAATTATCCCGTCATCGTTTCACCATACACAGAGCATGACTTAGTGCTCGAAACGGCCCTGTTTGATGAAAAGTTCTGGAAGTTAGCCCTTGCTCAACCCTGTTTCTGCACATTCGGATTTCGAAATAAATAAATAAAACTTCTTGTCTTATGTGACAATTCATTTCAAGGAATTCATATCACGCGGAACATGCAATCACTCTTCTCCCGGCCTGCTATATCGATATGTCGATATATCGATATCATTTTATATCGATAATCGATATCGCAAAAATATCGACGTCGATATGTCGATATTCGATAGCGATATCGTCGATATCCGATATAGTCGATATTCGATATCGATATCCGACGTTGTCGATATTCAATATCGATATATCTATTCGATATCGATATATCTATTCGATATCGATATCAGAAAAATATCGAATGTCGATATCGAAATTTCGATATCGCACAGCCCTAGGGGTCAACAGCCTGCTCAGCGTAAAAAATTCCTTGATTTGTTCGTATTTTCTAAGCTCAAAAATATTGTCAATTCACTTTTAGATGTATGAGCTTATATTTTATGTGAAGCTATATTTGCCTATTTGTACGCAAAGAAGGAATTGTTTAAAAAAGATCAAGTCTTCTTAAAAATATGAATAGGCAAACTCAACATGATGTAGTGTAAGGACTCTTGTTTAATTATTGTTAATACATTTCAGTATACAGGATGGTCCAAAAATGTGGAAACACCGAAGTAAAATCCAAACCGTTCAGAATTGGGAAAAAGAAAAAAAAAGTGATGATAACAGACGAGGGGAAAATCTTTTGAGACATACGGCATCACCGACCGCCATCTTGAAATGGCGGGAACTTTTTTAAAAATGGGAATTCTATTGTGTGATACATCAAATAGGACTGAAATTTTTCCAGGAATCCAGTGAAAGTCGTAAAAGATTAAACTCATTTTTGTGCCGAAATTTAATGTTTATGTAACGACTTATGATATGGAAGTGTTTCCGGACATAGTCATTTCAGATTATGGTAACCCTTATATAAAGTGAGTATGAACTCCCAATGCTATTATTTGTGGGTTGTTTTTAGATGTAAGTTCGTTACTTTTTAATAACAGTGGCTCTTTTATTGGGTTACCGTCTGAGTCACGCTAACCAAAATCATTGTGGGGCAACCGGGTTCGAACTCCTGTTAAGCAGTATATTCACTTCTCATATAACCTTGGATTCCGTAGAAGGACGTTATTAAACCCAAAAGCACACTCTTAACGATTGACATAATGTATACCAACGTTTCTCTGGGAGCTCCTTCGTGGCTAAGCGGTTAGCGTACTCGCCTTTGGCGTGGGAGACCCGGGTTCGATTTCCGGCAGGAGCTCATGTGGTTCGGATTCTACGTTAATCAGTAGGTCCACGTCTCATGTAGCATCGCTGCTAAAAGGGACGTTAAACTCAAAATCAACTTAACAAACGCTTCTCAAACTATACTCCGTGAACCATTAGTAGTTCTCTAGGCGTGCCCTTTTGAAAACTATCCTTCCCCCCAAAACAAAAAGAGAAAAAAGAAAATTTAAGTGAATTTCGTATTACACATTCTAATTGAAAACCTCCAACAGCTATAGATCTCATAAAAGTAGATTATTCAATTTAATAAGGTAAAAATTATTGAAATTTGAAGTGAAATCTTTGTCCGACGATTATATCCTTTTAGGCTAAGGGAGACGATGATTAAGGCAAGTGAATGATGGAACAATTGGTGGAATGAGAATGTGGAAGGAAACGGAAGCAGTCCGAGAAAATTCGCGGACTCGATGTTGCCCACTACAAACTTATTTTTCCAGGGATCGAACCAGGGACCCCACCAGAGATAAGTGTACTACCACTAAGCCATTGTGCCCCCCCCCCAGAAGTATACTAGTATAGAGACATATCCTCAAAATATAGATTTGTAAAAGTATATAATTTTTTTTAAGGGACAAGAATGGAATGGATTCTTAAACATTCTGACTGATAAAATAAAAGTGGTTCCCGCTTGGAAGTGTTTGACAGTGCATATACTAAAGGCTAAAAGCATTATTTCTAATATCTTTTTTAATTGAAATTTCATTCTGTATCTTTAATTTACTCTGTTTTAGTTAATCTTTCAATTGAAAAACAAAAAAAAAAAAAATACACTGGCTTCATGTACTGGATTTTGCTCTTTGCCCGTTCCGAGCGCTGCTGAACTGAAATACCGAACGGAAGACGAAACGCCGTGAATACAAGAAGATGCCGCTTCGGTACTGGTGACGTAATGTGCAATAAGCGTTTCCATTGGCTGTTGGGCTGCTATTCCTCTTCCCCCTCGTACCCGAACAGCAATGTCTGACAGCTTGGATTCCGGCTGAAGGTGTGCTCGTTGTGAGAGAAGCTGTAGAAGCATTTTGGCCGGGGTTAAAAAGCAAACTAACATTCATTCCACCGACAAAGGTGGACCACTGCAGAGGGTGAAGATTTGGCCAGTAACTTTTGTGTGCATGTACTTGAAACTGTGCTCTGTGTTTGTTTCAGTTTAGTAGTGTGCTCTTTCAGCAAGTAATTAAACATCCAGTGATGACATTTTGAAGTGCATTCCGTGACAATGTTTTGAGCTTACGTTAAACTTAATTTTCGTAAGCGGAGCGTGAAATAATAGCATATTTACAAATTCAAAATGACACCAGCATCTTGTCCCAAGTGATCAGTTATGTACCATTGTTTCTAATACACTAAAACCAAGCACAACTGGAGGAAACCGCTGTGTAATGAAATAAATCTATATTTATAAACAATAGTGTCAATTAGAAATCGATACATTTCAGAAGATAAATTAAATTTATCGTTCTGCAGACTGTTGTGAACAATTATTTGTAAGTTTAGGATGAAGGACAGAAGTTACAGAAGTGTTGAATGTGATGTTGATGACTTTTTAATTTCAGAGGTAAGTTCATTACTATAAATCTTTCAAAGTAATTAGTTGCGAAAAGCGTATTTTTTCTCGGAACAGGGTAAACGCATTTTTGTGACTTAAAAAAAAATCCATAACATTTTATTAAATTTCAACAGTTTACTTTGAAAACAATATGTGACAATGTGTTTTAATATTTATATCCAATATCAGAGTCGGATCCAGACTTTTCTGATGGCGGTGCACCAATAATTACCAGTACATTTAAATTAAATTTGAATTTATTTTTAATGCCTTTAGGCATCTGTGATGAGAATGAGGAATTGCCCTGGAAATGCTCGGTGTCTGGTCTCAGGAATCGAACTCCCGACTTTCCGAATGCAAAGCCAACGCTTTACCAACTGAGCCACGACCGCTTTGTATCAGTATAATTTTCAGTATATAAGTAGCTTGCTGCTATAGATCGGGAATTTCTTTAATCATGGACACTTGGAATATGACGGATACTTGTATCGTACATAATCCTTATGAACGTGTTGCTATTTTCACTGCTAGCTTCTCATTTTAGATAGTGTATATTTACAACGAACGGGGGTGTACCCCCTAAATCCGGCCTGTCCAATATATTAACACATTGCGAAGTAATACCATAGATTAAAGAGTTAATCTATGGTAATACCTCGCCGCAATGTGTTAATTATATTACAAAATTTAAATTTTATATTAATTAGTGTTAATTTTTAAAAAGTATTTTCTATAATTTTTGAAGTTTTATTGTGTGGTTTTGTTATATACGATATTTCAAATTGTTTTTAATAAAGTCGATACATTCAAATCTTGTAAGCATGCATATTCAATATTTATTTTAAAATTCCGTATTTTTAAACAAGTATTTTCTATATATATTAGTATTAAATTTCTGAGAAACACGACTTTTTTTAAAACCAATAACTTCCCATGTCAGTGACGACTCTGGAGGGAATTCACTTCGGTAAAAATTAAAATTTTTATCGTGTTCAAGAATTAATACATTAGGTAAGGTTTCTTTCTTTAGCTTGTAGGGATAAAATTTTAATCTTTACTGACGTTGCTCCCCTCAAGAGCCGCCACTATATGTTTTGAAATCAGTAAAGGGCATATACGCCTACATAATTGAAGCTATTCTTAAAAGTAATTTCTATTAAATACTAGCAGCGTTCACCCCGCTTCGCTGCGGTCACCCCGGAACGCAATAAACTTTGTTACTTAGATAATTTTTACTTTTTTGCTTTCAAGTGATATGATAAAAACCATAGAAGATTGCAGTAAATGTTAACATTATCTCGCCTGTCATTTATGTTAACCCGCCCCGCTTCGCTGCGGTCACCCCGCAACGCAATAAACTTTATTACTTAGATAATTTTTACTTTTTCGCTTTCAAGTGATATGATAAAAACCATAGTAGATTGCAGTAAATGTTAACATTATATCGCCTGTCATTTATGTTAACCCGCCGAGTGACACGGTCATGCGGGTTGCATATAAATACGTTTATTTTTACCTATGATGAACTAACAAAGGATTTGTACGTTATGGACACTTGAATGGTCAATTATCTCAAGACACTGGTAATTGAAAATTAAAGTGATATGATAAAAACCATCTAGGGTCCAAATCCTAATAACCCCCCAAAAATGAAAGAAATTGGTTCAGCCGTATTAGCGTGATGAGGGAACAAAGGATTTGTACGTTCTCTTTTATATATAAGATAGAAATTTCTGGAAGTTCATTATTTCCGATGATGTGTTAACGAGCTTGATAGATTTTAGTGTAAAAGGAAAATTTTAAATTCTATACTTATTTCTACAGAATAAATAAATGAATTTGTATGGTCTATCAGTAGTGGACTAACCCGCCGGGTTACAAATATATAATTATAATTATATATATATATATAACAATGAATAAAATTCCCTGAAATATTTACAATATTTTTCTGAAATAACACCCGAAATAGTTCGATTGTTTTGTTAATCAAAGCACGTGAAATTTTGATTAAATTTGAAATTACAGCTACATCGCCGGCACGCCGCGGCTGTCTTCTGTAATCAAAACATTTAATTTAATTTAATTTAATTTGAAAAAAACAACAGGCGAATGCTTAATTACAGTTTTCCATCATAGTATGGTAATACACTTTAAAATACCTAGCCTATATAATAAAATACAATATGAAAGCAAAATATATATTTTATACGTTAAAATACACACAGCACGATATACAGGATACAGTAAATTTGTATATAATGAAAATTTTGTTTATAACTAAAAAATATCTATATCTGGGTGTCCTTGTGACATCATAACTATACAATAAACACATTTTTCTGACAGGCGATACATCCAATACATTAGTCCTTTGCGCTGAGAGATGGAATATGTCATTATGGGGTCTCGTTGCTCTATGTAGGACTTGATTTTTTTTTCTTATAATAAATATTCTGAATCTATTACATTATGAATTATTTTATGTAAGAAAGATGAAATGAAAGACTTCTTCTGCTTTCAAGAGATTGTAATGAATATTTGTTTCGAAGACGTTCGTAGTTCTCAAATTTTAAATATATTCTTGTTTCTTTATATTTGAAAAACAACACAAATTTGTTTTGAATGTTTTCGATTTTGTTTATATAGTTCTTACTATTAGAACCCCATATTATCGCTGCATATTCCACCTTAGACCGTACATAGGCAGTGTATAATGTTTTAAGGGCATTAGTGTTAGAAAAATCACTTCCTAATCTCATCACAAAGCCAAGGTTCCTAAAGGTCTCACCAACTATTCTGTTGACATGAATATCGAATGACTGCATCCATCTAAAGCCATCTCGCTATTCTGTCGCTTGATATTTCATAGTATATACGAAACAATTCGTTTCTTGTCCTTCTTCCCCAAAATTCTTAATTTATTTAATTGGTATAGAACAGTGGTGTCCAATTGTAGTGAGCCCGAGGGCCATCACCGCCTTTACTAGTAAGGTGAAGGGCCGCAGCTAATAATAATAATAATAATAATAATAATAATAATAATAATAATAATAATAATAATAATAATAATAATAATAATAATAATAGGCATTATTATTATTATTATTATTATTATTATTATTATTATTATTATTATTATTATTATTATTATTATTATTATTATTATTATTATTAGACTACAAAAGAAAAGAATAAAAATTTATTTGAAATATTACATAGGCCTATCTATTCAGTGTGACAAATGAGGATGACTCGCAGCGTTAACAAGGACTGGGATATCCAAATCCATTCCTGTTGTTGCGAGTCGAAGGAGATGTAGAGAAGAATAATCGACAAGACAGCTTCTGAAGCGATCCTTCACAATCTTAATGCTGGAAAATGCACTTATACAAAAACAAATGCTACCTAACATTGACATTGTTTTCCGACCAAACTCACAAAAGTAAGAGAAACATGTTGCCATGGATGCCTGCCCCTTTCTGTTGTACAGAAGCGCTAAATGAATGCCGTATTTCGAAAGAAGAGTGGAAACATTAAAAGAATGAATATGTGAAAATAGTATTAGTAATAACAATCGTAAATCGCGAGAACTCTGTGGGCCGCAGTAAATGGTTTGGCGGGCCGCGAGCGGCCCGCGGGCCACCATTTGGACAGCATTGGTATAGAACCTACAACGTTTACTTTTGCGTTCATCATGTCTCGAACTGTTTGCTTCAATTCTTCCTTCTGTACCGGGTAAACCATTTGTCGTTTTGTTTACTTCTTTTTCCACCCTTAACATTTAGCTATTATAGACCAGCATTTCTTAAAACTGTGGCCCGTGGACCAATAGTGATTCCGGAGATCTGTTCTTGTAGTCTCTTTTAGATTGAACGTTAATGTGAAAATATTTATTTACATAATAATAATAAAAGCCTGTGAATTTCTTTTTATACACTACCATTCAGGATCTCAAAATTGAGTTTGAAAATTACCTAAACAAACCTCTTTCCTTTCCTCTCCCCAGGACTGGCATTTTCTGGCAGTACCCTATATACTCTGTGAAATATTCATGATAGCCTTAATTGTGATTATTAAGAGAAACTAATATACATTTTCTTCTGTGAACATCCAAATTAAATTAATATTTTAATTAAAACTACTCTAAAAAAAAAAATAGAAGTATCTTAGTATTAAAATATCCTTTTTTTTTTAATGGATAAATTTGCTTTGAAAGGGAACAAGAGTATTGTGGTTCGTAGGAAATTCTGACTAATAAAAATAGTGCTCATTTGAAAAAAAGTTTGAGAAACGCTTATTTACAAATACAATCTGTTTTTGCTATCATATTTAACTATAACGTCCCGACATGTTCTTTCCGTTTATCCAAAACTATTTTCCCTCACAATATTTCTGTTCATTCTTATTTTTTCTATTTTGTCTTTTTAGTCCTTTTATTTCCTTGTTTGCTTTATGTCATTGGTTTAACTTATTTTTCTTCTCAGGTCAGTAGTCTCTCGGTTGGTTTAATGCACATTCCCACTGTTTTATATCCTTGGCCAGATTTTTCATTTTCATGTACTTTTTTTCTCTACATTTTATATTTTTCATTTCCATGCACTGTTTCTTCCCTACAACCTGTATTTTTAATTTCCATGTACTTTTTCTTCCCTACATCTTGCATTCTTTTATTTCTATGTACTATTTCTTCTCTATATCTTACGTCTTTTATTTCCATGTGCTATTTCTTCCTTACATTCTGTATTTTTCTTTCCATGTAGTTTTTCTTCCCTACATCTTGAATTCTTTTATTTCCATGCACGTTTTCTTCCCTACATTTTGCATTCTTTTATCTCCATGTACTCTTTCTTCCCTATATCTTATATTTTTTTCATTTTCACGTACTCTTTCTTTCCTACATCTTGTATTTTTCTTTCCATGTACTTTTTCTTCCTTACATCGTGTATTCTGTCATTTCCATGTCCTTTTTTCTTCCCTACATCATGAATTTTTCAGTTCAAGTACTTCAACCTATTTATACCATTTATTTTTTTTTATTTCCATGTACCTTATCTTCCCACATTTTGTATTTGTTCATTTCCATGTGCTTCAACCTCCCAACATCTTGTATTTTTTTTTATTTCCGTATACTTTTTCTTCCCTTCACTTGTATTACTTAGATCATATATATTTCAATCGCTTCTTTTCTCTAGGTATTTCTCCCTCTACCGTTCCTTTGATGATTTACCTTAATTTATTCGGTTACTTTTAACATATACTTTCCTAATTTCATTGATTTTCTTATTCCGCTTCCTATATTTGTACCTTTCATGGCTTTTCTATTCAACATTGCTTTCTAATCTATAGATAATTTCTTAGTCCTTCTTTGAACCCTATGCTATATAGTTTCTTCTGCAGTTAGCTGTGCGCAAACTTTGGCCTTATCACCAATTGGTTACTTTAACTTCTCTACACTTTATTATTATTATTATTATTATTATTATTATTATTATTATTATTATTATTATTATTATTAGTAGTAGTAGTAGTAGTAGTAGTAGTAGTAGTAGTAGTAGTAGTAGTAGTAGTAGTAGTAGTAGTAGTAGTATTACTTTCGAGAAAACCCACGAACACGGTGTTTTCCACCACAAACTTACTTGACTGGGGACTGAACCAGTCATATCACTCACCAGAGATAACAAAACGCGAAAGAAGACCAATAATTGTATATTTAGCTTATCTGCTTTGCGAACTTTAACAAACACGTAGAAAAAAAAGAAATATAAATAATTCAGCAAAGACTAGAACAGGGGTTCTCAACCTATTTCAGATCATGATCCCCTTTTATCACATCCTTTTTTCAGTTTGTAATAAGCTTCGCGATTATTGCTATTTATTGCTTATAGTTTTATAGTATGCATGTGTAAGCCTTATATAGAAATAGAAACAACAGTTTGGCAATAAGTATGTAAATAGAAATATGCTCATCAAGAAAATAAATTCAAAACAATGTTTAAAATATATTTCCCGCTACTAAATCCTAATTGACTTCCTCTCCTATCCGTTTCACTTCAATAATAATAATAATAATAATAATAATAATAATAATAATAATAATAATAATAATAATAATATACTGCTAGAACTTCTTTGCTTAAGTTAGTTCTATTTATAGGAATTGTTGCAACGGTCCGAAGTCCGAAAGAGAACAAATGTATGTCCTTTTGACTCGGTACAATGTTTACGGTCTCATTTTCACCTTTTCTTTAAGTGTAGTGCAAAACACTAGTTATACATATAAAACACGCTTTAAAGTTTTTGTAGTCTTGTAAATGATGTCAGTCTACGTCAGAAAGGGAGAAAGAATTCTCAATGTTTATTAACTCAATTTATTTCAATTCGAATAGGCCACCGTAGTTCGATCCTGGGTACGAGTACACGTAGTTTAGATCCATTGTTGAACTATGGTACACGTCCCACTTAGCCACAGTGCTGAAATAAGATTTTAATAGACAAACAAAAATAAACATTCGGGAAGAATGATAATCATGTAATAATTTCATATACATGAAATTGTATTCTCAAACACCAGTATACATGTCAATTACTGATAAAATTTTGGAAAAGTATGAGGTTCTATTTGTACTTTTGTTTGTTTGCATGAAGATTCAACATTTATTTTCAACGCTGAGGTATAAACGTCGGACTTAAACATCGTGTACTATCAGCGGGATTTGAACTTGAAGTTAAGACACCAAAAGCCAATGACGTGCAACTATAGGTGCTTGAGAAGTCTTTATTATGCACTTTTTTCTTTCATTTAGCTAACAGTATTTGATAAATTCAGGAGAAAATATTTAGTTATTTCTGTTCGCAAGAAATTAACTTCAAATAACATTGTGGTAGCGTATCAGGAGAGTTGAGTTTTGATGGTCACAAGCAGTTCAGTGTTGGCTCTTGTGACAAATTACATCAATAAGAAGCTTTAATTTTATCACTACAAAATAAGGAAGATAGCTTTAGAAACATATATAAACCAATCAGTACATTAGGTAAAGTGCCTTCCCTTATCTTATAGCGTCGTTAGCTTGTAGCGATAAAAAATTCATTTTCCCTTAGCTTGTGGCGATAAAAATTCATCTTCTCGTGGCTTGTAGCAGTAAAAATTTATCTTCCCTTAGCTTGTAGCGATAAAAATTCATCTTCTCGTGACTTATAGCAATAAAAATTCATTTTCCCCTAGCTTGTAGCCATAAAAATTCATTTTTTCCTAGCTTGTACCGATGAACATTCATGTTCCCTTAGCTTTTAGCGATAAAAAATATCTCCCTTAACTTATAACGATAAAAATTCATTTCCCCCTAGCTTGTACCAATAAAAATTCATGTTCCTTTAGCTTGTAGCGCTAAAAGTTAAATCTTTACCGATGTAACTTCCGTCAAGAACTAACTACTTAATTTATGTTTCTGTTACGATGTGTTCGTAATATTTGCTTGAGCCAGCGAGGGATGCTGTTATATTAAGAAGTAGAAAAAAAAAAGAATATTTCAATGAGGAATCCGTTATTCTATCAAAAGGTACAAGAGTTGAGTTTACTTGCTTTGCAAATGGTGTCTTTTTTTTTTTTTTTTTAATAGAAAAGGACTCAAACTGAAAAATAACCGTTGTTGGGATATGATGTTGAAACTGATCCTAAAGTCTAAAAACATCATATAGGTGAAGTTGCACATCTTTCCACATCCCTTCCCCTTCTTCTTCTACCGAACCATGGAGCAATTGTGTAATTGTCCGTCTCTGTTAATTACAGCAGTGCAATTATTCAAATTGCTTTTTTAAAAAGTTGATAAGTTGTGACTGTGAGCGATATGGTTCTTATTGAACAATCTGTGTAACTTTAATTTAGGCGATATTTTAATTTAAGTGTTCACGCAGTTGTAAATAATTGGCATTTCATTTCCATTTTACTAAAATTTGAGCTTTTTCCAGCACTGGATCGCATGGATATCAACTGGTCTAACTCCAAAAAATGAGAAAATGAACTAGTGCTTAAATTCTTTCATATACATGGGTACATTTTCAAACTAATTTTGCAAACAGTAATTTATAAAACCAAAACCTATGTAGTTACGTTTTTGGTTACGAACATAACAAAATTATGAATTCCTCGTGAGATATTCGAGCTTCTAATTTCTTCCCTGGAAAATTTCAATTTTGGGGATTAGATCGCTTGGCATCCCAGCGATCCAGGTACTATAGGAAGTGAATAAAAATTTTCTAAAATGTACTGTGGCATAACCATGGCTCGGAAAGAGAGAGAGAAAAAAAGTCCCTGCCCCTGATATTCATAGAGTGTATATCCTTCCTTGCCTTTTAAATTTGTTGGCGTCGTTTGCTTTTATAGTGTTGTTGCACTGCATGCAAACACAAATCCACATAATGTTTAAAATAATGATGTTTGTTTCTTCTCCCCTATATAGGCTTTTAATATCCACACATAATTCCGTGATAGTCGATTGTTTTTTAAGACTCCTTTTCCTTGATCACGAAGGCGTAACATTGAATGTGTTATTTTCCAACATAATAAAAAAAAAGAAAAAGAAAAAAAAGAAAAAAGTGTTGTTAGTATTCATGGAAATGACTCAGTTCAGTGCAGTGACCTTTTCGTCCACCTTCAACCATAGAACTAAGAATTAAATGGCTATTCAATTCTCGAAATTCAAGCCTTGGAAAAGCGTCTTGTTTCAGGAATATAAATTCTCCCAAACACTCTTTTGCTAATGGTATTGAAAGGAGAGGCATTTCCGTCCGCGCAATGCATCATGACCTTGGAGTCAGTTCTTCTGAGCTTCGGTGCACAGGTAATAGGCTTCCTCCAGTCTTTGGAACTAAATAATTCCTAACAACCCTTCCCCCGTTCGTAGACCTTCATTGTCTAGAACAGAAAAAAAAAAAACTATCTCTTCGCATCGCGACTCCAAATGTATAAACACGCTAGGTTTATGTATTAAAAGCTGTTTTCAGAGGTACTGAAACATCTTAGTGCTTCTGGTACAAATCATTACTGATCTTATTAGCAGATCCACGGAGACGGTGAAGGATTTAAGCTACCCGCTAGACAGCCCGAGTTCGATCTCAGGTAGAACGAGAATTAATTTTTGTTTTTACCCTGGTAATTAAAGTGGTCAGTATTATGCCCTAAATATCTGAGGTTTTAACCTCACCATTTCTTTAAGGTTTAACCAAAACATCTTATGCTTGAGGTTAAAAGTCTTCATCCCGGCGAAATTAAAATACCGCTAATTTTACAGTAATTATGTGATATCTTCAAACAGATAAAAGATAATCGAAATGTGGAACAAGAGCGCCCTAGACAATATTATTTTACATGAGATAGCGTTATCACGACTCACTTATCTGCTTTCGAATTCGAGCCATTTTGAAAATCGGCATTTATTTTCGCGTTTCTAAACAGCTGAAAACGGAAAGCCACTAGGTGACTTGTGATAACGGTACCTCACGCAAAATAATATTGTCTAGGGCGCTCTTGTTCCATATTTCCATTATCTTTTATCTATTTGAAGATATCACATAATTACTGTAAAATTAGCGGTATTTTAATTTCGCCGGCATGAAGACTCTTAAACTGATGCAAAACCACAATACTCTAGACTTCATTTTTAGATATTCTTTCATACCCAAGAAGATGAAATATACGCTCTACTTGGTACTCATGATTTTATATATAGTTCATTTCTTTAACCGGAGTGCGGTTTGTATATGAAGAATGCCATCTTCTACGTGTGGTGGCTTACCATAAATAAGTCATCGTCTGAAGGATCTTGCGGAAAATGCCCCTCCCCCCCATAACTAAATGGCCAACCAGAACCCTCATTTCAAATAATTGACAGTCTGTTGTCAACTCCACGTGGAGTCTTAGTTGCCACTGTTCAAAATACTGTCTTTTAAGTTAGTGGTCGATTCTCTGTTCCCAAGACCAGTTTCCTTGTCCTTACACTGCCTGTCATCTGTTTCATATTAGCCAGTATATTAGTATTGGGAAGAAAGTACAGACACAGTGGGTGTTAAGATGTTGCAACGTCGCAAATGCGGCCAAAAGAAGAATGGAGGGAGGAAAGAATAATGTTGTAAAATTCACCATGAGAACTTTATAGTTATTTGGCGAACTGCACTCGTATTGAGTGAACACACTATACACTCATTTCCCAAGTATTATATATGAAGTTTCAACCTCACGAATACTTTTTGAGGTTTAAATCAAAAAATTGTGAAAACACTTTAACATCAATAGTATTTTTAACCTAAGAAAACCCTAATCGCAGCGTATATTTTCATGCGTGGAGTGTGGAAATGGATAGCCGCTGTTAAAATCACCATTGCCAGTGAAAATGTCAAAGAATTAACTCCATTAAGGAACACGGCCGAGATAACCACTCTAACTGTCCAACAAAAAAAATACCTTTCGTTCAGGATTTATTATGTGTGAAGTAACGGACGGACAGACTACAGTACAATTTTGTACTATTTCTACTTATATTCTAATCAGCGTGATCTTAATGAATTAGAATTATGAAGCGCCTACCGCTTATACTTACATAATCTGATAGACGTTTGGTTGGTGTCATAGTGACTAGGCGTTTTGTTGACTTCATATCAACTAGTTTTTGCATTTGCAAGAGATCAGTTAAGTAATTTACTTGTTTTCCCTTTCTTTTCAGTGCTTTTAGGAAGATACTTTTCTATTTGTTCATTAAAGTAAAATCTTGTAACTTAAATTTTACCCACTTCCGTACTAATTAGACAATTAGAACTTAGAAATTTCATACAGACATATAAACCCGATGACAGTATTGTTTTACTGAAAAATTAACTATCACAATCATATTTAGATCACGTACGTGTGGGTAGACAACGTCAGTTAGTTAAGCATTATTACTTCAATAGATAGCAGAGTAGGCATTATTACTTCAATAGATGGCAGAGTAACTATTAATATTTTAATAGATGGCAGAGTAATCATTATTACTTCAATAAATGGCAAAGTAAGCATTATTACTTCAATAGATGGCAAAGTAACCATTATTACCGCAATAGATAGTAGAATAATCATTATTACTTCTATAGATGACAAAGTAACCATTATTTCAATAGATGGCAGAGTAATCATTATTACTTGAATAGATGGCAAAGTAACCATTATTACTTTAATAGATGGCAAAGTAACCATTATTTCAATAGATGGCAGAGTAATCATTATTACTTCAATAGATGGCAGAGTAAGCATTGTTACTTCAATAGATTTTAGAATAATCATTATTACTCAATAGATAGCAGAGTAACTATTAATATTTCAATAGATGGCAGAGTAATCATTAGTACTTCAATAGATGGCAAAATAAGCATTATTACTTCAATATGACAAAGCAAGCATTATTACTTAAATAGCAGAATCGTTCAGTGATGGTTCGAGACTTTTATGTGGCTCCTCTAACGGGAAAGTTAGGCAGTATTGCTTTGCACAACGCAAGTAAAGGAGTTTTCTTTTTCGAATCATTAAGCTCATAAAACAGGTAACCACGGTTTATTAATTAATATAATTTATCCCTACTACAACATCCGCTTTCCTAGGATTAAATCGTCAACTTACTGAATCCGAAATTATCTTGTAATAAAGAGTAAAAATAATAACTGTTAACACCTCTAATTAGAATTATTTTACAAAATGCATTTAAAAAGGAAGAAAAGCGAGGAAACGTTCGAAATGTGAGTGTGGAGAAGAATGGACGAGCGGAAAACGAACGGGGAACTGCTTAAGATAAAATCTTTCAGTTTAACGTCCCACAATTATGCTCTTTAGAATAAGGAAGACGATGATTAAAGCAAGTGAGTGATGATGGAAGAAATGGTGGAATGAGAAAGTGGGAGTAAAATTAAAAATGGGGCGTTGTTGACTATAGCGGATCATGGCGAATTACTTTCTTGATATCCAGATAAATTTTCTTTATTTCACTACACCTATATATACAAGCAACAATTATATTCAGGGTTGTATCGTGATGGAGAAGGGAGTGTTGGAAATCTGAACCATTGATGAAGTTTAAATGAAGATATTGATTTTAAAAGACACGTGTTAAGAAAATTTAGGGTTAGAGATAGACAATTGGAGATGATAAGCATCCATGGCACGATACAGTGATCAATAACACAGCACATGCAATCAATTCATCAAGGCGGAACAGTCAATTTAGAAACCCTTGTGGTCCCGCGTGGCGTAGTCGCTAACGTTCTCGCCCTCGGTGCAAGTAGTCCCGGGTTCCATTCCCGGGCGGGGCACTCGGTCGAAAAAGTGTAGAAAGCTTTTTCAACCAGCCACCTTGAATGAACTTTTCCTTATTAACACCAGGCAAATACCGGGGTGGTACCTAACTTATAGGTTTCAGGCTGTTTCCTTCCTTTCCCAATCCTTTTTTCTTCCCTTTCCCCGGATGGTGTACTCGCTGAGGGACGTGATCCCTCAAACGTGATGGGCTAAATGACCTTATATGGCGAAAGTCCAGAAATCTAAATCCCTAGAAAAACCCTATTTCGAAATTAGAAAATCCTTGTATAAATATATACACTGCAATTGGTTTCGAATCCCTTATTTTATACTTAGGTATATTATGTTTTATTAACAATTACTTGCTCTCACCTTTGGTGCGAGCGGTCCCGGGTTCGATTCCCGATGTAACTCAATCGAAAAGATGTCACAGCTTTTTCAGGCCAGCTTTCTTGAATTAGGTTTTTCCCTGGGGTTTCTTCATTCACACTAGGCAAATTCCGGGATTGTATCTTATCATAAGGGTCCGAGGCCTCTTCCCTCCCCTCTTCCTTGGGTAATCCCTCATATGTTCCGGATTTATGGCCACAGATATCGGTAACGCCCAGAAATATGTATAAATAAATAAAAATACTCATTTTCAAAATGATTAATTAAAACAACCCTTAATAATGCTGCAAATCTTCAGTCCTGCACAAACGCGAAACTAGCTTGGTCCAGTTTTTTGGGCGTTACACTAATTTACTTCCATTGGACATTAATACTACGTACTTAAGAAGAACCTAACTCTGTTAAGCGGCATTTTGCTAAAATAGCGAGATATTTAACCTGTCATCTTCGCTCCACTTAGATGAGTAATCTGTCCGCATGATTTTCCATTAATAACTGTAATAGGCCAGCTGCCAATCAACGTTGAGATGTGGTTTTAGAATACGTCAAAAGTACGCCCAAAGAGGACCACAGACTCTCGGCCTTAAATGCTCATTACGTCTTTTTGTGAGTTGCTAAAATATGGAGCTCTTTGCACGAAGAAAGATAAAACATATTCGGTTAGTCAACAGAGTTTTAAGCACGAGAAAAAGATGTAACACAAAATTCGTTATATATGCATGTATGTCTTCACATATCTAGTGCTGACGTTGAGAAATTGTATTATTTTGTTTTTAATATTTTGCCTCCAGTAAATTGTATTACGTGGCATCACTTACTCTGTACAGACATTGACAAAAGAAATTCACATTGAGACCATAGAGAAACGGGGTATGGAGGAAAAGTTTCGAAATGTAGGTGTGGAGAAGAATGGACGAGCGGAAAGCGAATGAGAAACTGTTAGAATTAATAGGGGAGGAAACAACAATTTTACATGTTATTATAAAGAGGAAAAGAGACTAGTTGAGACATTGGCTTAGAATTAACTGTATCATGTGAAACGTGCTGGAAGGTAGGATGTAAGAGAAAAGAGGGAGGAGATGAATGAGACTGCATTCGATTGACTAGCATTACAACAGAAAATTTTGTGGTTCCCATTTTGGAAGTATATATATGCATGCGTAAATGTAGATGTGAAATGGTTTTGAACTGTTTCTAAACGTCATTTTATTTATTTATTTTAAATTAATTTCAGATTGATGATGAGGTAATGGACTCAAGTACAGACGAAATTTCAGACCTTTTGGAGTTAACTAAGGAGTTGGAAGAAGGCGCTGATGTACACGGTAAGAAATATGTTTATATTTTATGTCTCCAGCTAATATGATGGTAATATAGGCAAAGGCGCCGATCCTGGGGGGCCCGGCCAACCCAAAGCTCATGTGGACCTCCTGTATTTTTATGAATATGTATTTTTATACGTATTTTTTTATGAATGCCTCCCCCCCCCCAAAGTTATAGAGAAATCGGCGCCCTTGGATATAGGCCTAATAATTTCCTTCCTAATCTTCTGATTAAGACTATGAACAAACGTTGCATTGCTTCTTAACAACACTTCGTTCATTTCCCTGTTATATTATTGCTCATTGCTATTTGTAAAGAATTTTAACTTCTTTCTGTGTAAAACAGCAAGATTTAACTTATTTTAAAAGAGCTTGGTGTACCAATATTTTTTTATTTCTTTATACTGCGCAGAGAATAATCCGTTCTCCGGACAGCGGTATATTGTACAAATATACGGTATCCTCTTGGTTACTACAGAAATCAGTACGGAGCATACGTTATCCGTCTGCTACATAGGCACTGCCCTTAGATGTTACATCATGCCGTTGCAGGATGTCTGACATCTAACAATTTTCCGTATATCACATGCATATACTTATGTTACCTTCGTCAGCTATATGTTATATACGTCCATTTGTATGTGAGATCCTGACACCCTATATTGTTTCATACGGAAAGTACATGTAGATGGAACATTTATACAGAAAGTATTAGAAAACATGCGTTTTCAGTTGTACGTCTGCTGTACGTTAAGTCCAAAAACTACAGGAATTACGCATGTAACCTATCTTTTTAAGTACGCCACTTACAATTTGTTTTCTCAGTGTGTCCAGGCGCGCACCCAGAATTTTTTGTTCGGAGGGGTTCAAGGTTTCGGGGGAGGGAGTGCAATACTGCAAGCCACTGTATCTATGAAGTATTGAACGAGTATTATTCTGTACTAGAAAAGACGATAAGTAATTGTAGAATATTTCCGCCTAAAAAAGGATAAAACTAGAATGTTTTTTATAAGAGAAAGAGTACAGATGAAGTGTTAAGATCAAATTGTCATGCTACATTAATCATTTTCCTGCTAAATAAGTACAATCATGTCTAAAATTATTGTCGCACGTCTATAAATATGTTGTTGTGGGAATATAATTTGATAACGAATTCGCCCCCTATTTCTTATAATGTTAGTATGTGTATAATTGGTTAAAGACATGTATATGGCAAATTTCAAGTTAAAAAGAGCAGTAAATAAGAACAATAAAGCGAAAGTAAAACTTTCTTGACCATTTAGCAACATTTTGTTTACTCACTGTAATTTTCGTATTTATAATTCTTTTCCTATGAAATTTACCACAAATATACATTTCCCGATTATACACATACTATCAGTATTAAAAGTACCCTGCAAAATCATTATCAAATTATATTCTTACAAGAAGACAATTATAGATATGCGACAATCATTTTGGACATGAGTGTACAAGCGGAATTAGGAATTAAATTTCTGGTCTTTCGGCATTTATGGGCATGTTAGCCGTCACGTATAAGAGATGATGTTTCTCGGCGATCAAAAAGGGAAGGAAGCGACTGGTACCTTCCATTACGCACCATTCCAGCATTTGTCTTGTATGAATCAAGAAAACCCAGAAAAAAACCACTCAGAATGGCTGTCCTGAAAGGGGCTTTTACGCTTTTGGGACTGAGTGTCCCCACTTAAGAGTCATCATCCCGGCGAAATTAAAATACCGCTAATTTTACAGTAATTATGCGATATCTTCAAATAAATGAAAGATAATCGAAATGTGGAACAAGAGCGCCGTAGACAATATTACTTTACATAAGAAACCGTTATGACGACTCACTTATCTGCTTTCGATTTCGCGCCATTTTGAAAATCGGCATTTATTTTCGCGTTTCTAAACAGCTGAAAACGGAAAGCCACTAGGTGACTTCTAATAACGGTACCTCACGCAAAATAATATTGTCTAGGGCGCTCTTGTTCCATATTTCAATTATCTTTTATATATTTGAAGATATCACATAATTACTGTAAAATTAGCGATATTTTAATTTCGCCGGGACGAAGACTCTTAAACAAATATAGTTTTATTGTTCATGAGGTCCGTATTTATATATTGTGCACCCCTGTGCTCTAAAAAAATTGCCACCCCCTTCCCGAAAACGACCTATATTAGAGTTGAATTTATAGTTTTAGGATTCGCTGAGATGAATAGTGACAGTTTGAAAACAATTCAACTTCAAGGTCATACTCCACTCCACAGGGAGGGGGCGAGATTTTATAAGTAATCGAAAACAACAGATATTAGTGTTAAATTCATAGTTTTCGAGGTCGCTGAGTTTAACGTTATTAATTTTCATGATGTGTAAGTTCGTTCTCGCCCCTTGGGTTGGGGGTGGGAGAAGATAATTTGTTAAAAATAATCAGATAAGGTAGCTAATTAGTAACTACTGTAATTAGAGCGAATTAAACACATGAACATATTTTCTCGCACTTGCGCGGGGCTCTATGGGTTGCTAGTTTTAAATATTACGTTATTGTCTATTTTTAAAAAAACATCCAAAATTTTGCCGCCCTCTAAATTCTGCAGCACGAGCACAGAATAGCACTCACCTAAATACGGGCCTGTTGTTCATGTATAGAAATGTAAGTTAAGTTAGAAAGTTGGTTGGGGTGTCTGGACCCACTGGACCCGTGGATACGCCTCTGACACTGTCCGTGTGTCCGCCGACCGTCCGTCCGAAATCTCAAGAACTACTTGACGGATCAGAATCAATTTTGACCAGGATGTAGATTGTCAAATGTTAGGAATCGAATTCTGTAATGTAGGGGGTCCTTTTACCGGAAATGGTAGAAATAAGCCATTTCCGGTTTTTGCATTGGTCACTATAAAAGTAGAAAAGGTTATAGGCTACATAGCGAGAAGCAGTTTTGTCTTAAAAAAAAAAAACGCGTACTAAGAATAGGTACCATCTTCCTTAAGAGGCCTCATCCCGGCGAAATTAAAATACCGCTAATTTTACAGTAATTATGTAATATCTTCAAATGGATAAAAGATAATCGAAATGTGGAACAAGAGCGCCCTAGACAATATCATTTTACATGAGATACCGTTATCACGACTCACTTATCTGCTTTCGATTTCGAGCCATTTTGAGGAAAATCGGCATTTATTTTCGCGTTTCTAAACGGCTGAAAACGGAAGACCACTAGGCGACTTGTGATAACGGTACCTCATGCAAAATAATATTATCTAGGGCGCTCTTGTTCCATATTTCAATTATATTTTATCTATTTGAAGATATGACATGATTACTGTAAAATTAGCGGTATTTTAATTTCGCTGGGATGAGGCCTCTTAACCCTCTATTGAAACCAAAAGTGGGCACCCGAAAGACGTTTGAAACTGATACATTATTTGTTCCATAGATTGCACTACATGCCACACAGTAAGCACGATATTTCAATGTCAGAAGGGGAAACTTTTGAAAGTACCCCCGTTTTTTTTTGTTTTTTTTTTTTTTCGAGACGAAACATGACTTTAACAACCGAAACTCTTGTGTCTTGCATATCGGTGTTGAAAAGGAACCACTAAAAATGCAGTCAACCAATCAAAACATTACTGAATATAATACTTATAATTAGATTATTCAAAACTTTAGTTTCCGTAAGTTTTGTTTCAGCGGTTCGACAAAATCTTAAGAAAATAGGGGAAAGCTCGTGTTTACTTCATACAAACCTTCATTTTTAAGACCATTCTTCATATGTGAGCAGATTTGTTAACGTCTATTGCATCTTTTTATTGACGGTTCAGAAGACTTGAATAGCTTAGCGGACACACAGTATTCATCTTGCAATGCGTACAAAAATCAGCCGTAATATATACATTAAGGAAAATGAGACTTCCTTGTAAGGAGATACAATTCCCCGGAAGGGTCACGGACATTTCTTTTCTCATTCACGATTATTCCTTTTATTTATTATGACCTCCTCTTTTGCCTTCCTTATTCCTATCCCTTCTTTGTCCTATTTCATGTAGAACTGTCTTCTAAGACTTATGGGAGATGTTAACTAGCCTTCTTAGAACGCAACGTTTTCTCATAAGGTTATTATCGTTATATGCTCAACAACAGAATTTATAATATACGTACATGTATATAAAGAGAAAAAACTAGATCACGGGACAAATGTGAAAAAGAAAAGTATAGCATTTCCCGGTCCATCTTCCTGGTTTGTCCCTTTGGGTTGATTTACAAGGTTGCCAACTCTGAACACTAAAAAAAAAAAAAACTCCAAGTTGAACAGTAAGAAATTAAGTGTTGAAAGTTACGTAGCACAAAGTCATAGCAAGAGTAAGGTTTTGTTTAAATACTAGCAGAATACACGTTCTTCGTACGGGAAGAATACGTTTCATTTTGGGCATAAAGAACCGTTTCATTTTGGTTTTAAACGGCATCGAAGTGTCACTGTTTGTCTCAGTGACGCCGAAAACTATGGATTGGACACTAATATCGATCATTTTCGATCATTTATATATAATATCCCTCCTCCCACTCCCCTAAGTTATACTGTCAAAGTGAAATGATAAAAAACATCCCGAACCTTAGCTATGTTGAAAATTTGCTGGAGATCGTTCGGGTGGTTCAAGATATATATGAAGTCACATAGTCCCTTTCATACTGTATAGACCTATATAAATATATGCAAATTAAATGGAGATATTTTCGTTTAAATATACTCGGAAGTTCAGGTTTTGTAAACGAATTAGCATCCACGTTACGTAATTTACGTACGTGAATTACAGAAACACAGTTGTTCAAGACCTTCCTGCTCTTCTACTGAGTAGCACGCAAACCTTTTCTGCATGATGTCTTGGGTTCGACTCAAGGGGGAGTGAGCATTTGAAAATTGAACGCATTATAGTTGTTCGTGTTGCATTTTAAACTGTAGACCCACATCTCTAATGGCCTTGTTGTTGAAAAGGGGACACAGGATTTCAATTCAAGCAGCCAACAATTGTTTCATTGAAACAGTATGTCGGTTGAAGACGACTATGAGACGTTTAAAGCCACAAAATATTCCTTAAAACTCCAACATTTCTAGTTTAATTTCAAGTACTTGTGGCCGAGTTGTTACACTATTGAGTTCGTACAGTCACTTTATCAGCTTATGGTTTATATACAGGGTGTTTCAAAATCAATATCGGGATTTTAAGGCTTTGTAATACAGACAATTAACTTACAATTCTAAGCAATACATGAAGTTGTGAAAGAGCAACTCAAACAGCTTTGTACTCATGCATGCATCTGCACTGTTTTCCTCTGTCTTTCATTAGAAAGCACTAATAGCAAAGATGGCGACTGGTTGCTACATGACGGATGAAGATTTTCTGCATCGTGTCGTCTTCAGTGATGAATCAGCAGTTCACCTAAGTGGCGATGTGAATACTCGTCACGTTATCAGCAAATCCCCACGAGATGGTACAATTGCAACGAGACTCCCCTAAATTGATTTTTTTTTTTTTTTTGCCATGTCCGGGCGGAAATTTTATGGGCCTTGTTTCGCATGGCCTTCACGCTCACCAGATCTGTCGCCATGCGATTTTTATCTTTGATGATTCATAAAGGATCGGTTCATATGTATGTATGTGACCTACCCGACTTAAGAAAGAGGATTGAAGCCGTCGTTACAACTATCACTCCAAACACAGTGATCAACGTTTGGGAACAACTCATGTATCGATCTGATGTGTGCCGTATGACGAATGACGCTCACATTAAACACTTGTAGCAAAAACTGTTGTTACTTCATTTGATGTATTATGTATAATTGTACGTTAAATGTAATATATACTACAAAGCTTTAAAACCCCGATATTCATTTTGAAACACCCGGTACAATGAATCATATAACACTAAAACAGTGTTTAAGAGTCTTCATCCCGGCGAAATTAAAATACCGCTAATTTTACAGTAATTATGTGATATCTTCAAATAGATAAAAGATAACCGAAATGTGGAACAAGAGCGCCCTAGACAATATTATTTTACATGAGAAACCGTTATCACGACTCACTTATCTGCTTTCGATTTCGAGCTATTTTGAAAATCGGCATTTATTTTCGCGTTTCTAAACAGCTGAAAACGGAAAGCCAGTAGGTGACTTGTGATAACGATACCTCACGCAAAATAATATTGTCTAGGGCGCTCTTGTTCCATATTTCAATTATCTTTTATCTATTTGAAGATATCACATAATTACTGTAAAATTAGCGGTATTTTAATTTCGCCGGGATGAAGACTCTTAAGATCTAATACTTGGATGTGCTAGTGTCCCCCACGAGGCGAGACTTGTGAAATTTTTCGTGTCGTGTCGTCTCGAATTTAATAAGATACTTGTTGTCTTGTTTTCCACCAAGAAAAAGTTATACTGTATTTCTATGTATTTGCAAAGCAAACAGTGTAAGTAAAGAGGAACTAACATCCAAAAACGTAATATGGTCATTTTAAATCTTCAATAAAACAGACTTACAACGAAAACTCTGATGATAGCAACACTGCTGATCTTTTATTAATCCACCGAAATCTAAATTCATTTCCGTATGAGAAAAAGAAGTATCCCTCTCCTCTTGTTCCCCCTTTTAAAAACCTAACCCACTTCAACTGTCTCTCCGAGTATGTTACGTGTCCTTCCTGGGTCTGCCTTAGCCTCAAAAACCACCCAAATGCCCTTGAACCCCCACAAAAACTCGGCCACGTACAAAGGTAAAGGAAAGGGACAGAAAGGTGAAAAAAAAGTCTCTTGTTAGGTAGCTGAGTTTAGGTTCTGTGGGAGAAGAGTTGTCGCCGGAACCAAATAAAGAAAAAGATTCTTAGGCCTGAATCCTATATTCTTGTAGTCTTTTCAACGAAGGAACATTGTCCTCTGTAACCCCTGCTCTGTTCTCCGTTTTCTTATTTTCTTCCTATCGTATGATTCTATCGTCTTCAAGGTTCTTTGAAGGTGAAATTTATTCTAATTCTGGGTATTCACTAATTTTTACGTTAAAATCTGCCGCGATGAATACAAATGTATCGCTTAAAAGTCTTCATCCCGGCGAAATTAAAATACAGCTAATTTTACAGGAATTATGTGATATCTTCAAATAGATAAAAGATAATTGAAATATGGAACAAGAGCGCCCTAGACAATATTATTTTGCGTGAGGTACCGTTATCACAAGTCACCTAGTGGCTTTCCGTTTTCAGCTGTTTAGAAACGCGAAAATAAATGCCGATTTTCAAAATGGCTCGAAATCGAAAGCAGATAAGTGATCATGGTAACGGTTTCTCATGTAAAATAATATTGTCTAGGGCGCTCTTGTTTCACATTTCGATTATCTTTTATCTATTTGAAGACATCACATAATTACTGTAAAATTAGCGGTATTTTAATTTCGCCGGGATGAAGACTCTTAAAGTGTTAACAGCATTTGAAGCGTGATGGTTTGTTAGGATTCACCGCTATTATTTTTTCTCATAATACTACGTTATTCAGGGTTTAACGTCTGTGTCCAATGCTGGCTATATCAGACATGGACACAGTTTAATAAAGGATCTAAATCTCATGTACTTCCAACTGGAATCGAAATCATACCTTCTCAAAAGAGAGAAGGTAACCACTTATTGGATTGATTTTAAATTTAGAGGTCCCTTTCAACAGCGAGGCTATATGAGACGTGTACCTACTGATGAATGTAAAACCCAAATCACATGAACTGCCGCCGGGAATCGAACCCAGGTCTCCCACGCCAGAGGCACGTACGCTAACCGCTTAGCCAGGAAGGAGCTAAGTAACCATTTATGTTAGCTACAAGGAAACTTAGTTTCTTTGAAGCTTAGCGTTCCTGTTAGCTGCAAACACTATGTGAGACGTGGGTCCACAGTATTGAGATGGAATGCGTTAAATGCTCTTCCACTGCGAATCGAACCCAGGACACGTGCGCCAACCATGAGTCTATCAGAGAGGGTACGAGGATACTTCTCTTAATATTCGGGTATATGATTTATAAACGAACTCATCCCGCTCAAAACTTATACCTGTTTAACAATAAGTCAGCTGTAACATTTATAAAGGCATTGAAAGCATTGTATTTGTTCGACAATATGCAGCCACAATTTTTATAAAAGTATTCTATTTAAAGTCCCATATTTGTTTAAGAGTCTTCATCCCGGCGAAATTAAAATACTGCTAATTTTACATTAATTATGTGATATCTTCAAGTAGATAAAAGATAATCGAAATGTGGAACAAGAGCGCCCTAGACAATATCATTTTACATGAGATACCGTTATCACGACTCACTTATCTGCTTTCGATTTCGAGCCATTTTGAAAATCGGCATTTATTTTCGCGTTTCTAAACAGCTGAAAACGGAAAGCCACTAGGTGACTTGTGGTAAGGGTACATCACGCAAAATAATATTGTCTAGGGCGCTCTTGTTCTATATTTCCATTATCTTTTATCTATTTGAAGATATCACATAATTACTGTAAAATTAGCGGTATTTTAATTTCGCCGGGATGAAGACTCTTAATACTCAGCTACAACATTTTGCAAAAGTATTATATTTAAAGTTTCATTATTGTTTGCCAATACTCAGCTAAAACTTTTGTAGAAGTATTTTTTATACAAAGTTCCGTGCATCCTAGCCACTAGACCAGCGGGAAGGGCCGATTAGTGTGGAAGATAAATACAGTGTATGCGTCATTATTTTTCACACGAAGGATTTCATAAATTACAATATATTGTTGGCTGTCTTTCCTCGTACACTGTTTACCTTTATGCATTATAGCCTACGAAGTTCAGAAAAACAATTTCTTTCACTTTACAAATACCTTCGTGTATGTTGTGAACCCTAAAATGGACATTGTGCTATAACATTGATAAGTCTGGGAAACTTCTTGCAGCGCCATGTTCGTGAGAAAAAAAATATTCCAAGAATCAAAATAACTTTTCAATAGAAAGGATGGATATATTGCAGTTCCTCCGCCTCTTTCTTAATGTTTTTCGACCGTTCGTTTCCTTGGTTGTGGATTTTTTTTTTCTTTTGAGGATATATAAAAGATAGCTTTTCTTCCCAAAAAGGCCCGAAAGATGAATATAATCAGAGAAAGTTACAACACAGACACAAAATAAGCGACTCGTTCGGAAAGTTCTCACGGCTGCTTCGGAGGATTGGGTAGTTACCCGCCTTCCTTCCACTCTCAGACGCAAATATGAAGAAAAAGAAAAAGAAAGGGAGAAAAGAACCGTCAGCGGAGCACCTATCCCGTTTGAACAGTGACATATCACGGAATCAGAAGCTTTCTTTGAGTCCTACAGTCAAGGGTAGTGTAGTGGATGACCAAATAGAGGCCAACGTGTCGTATCCGGACGGCGTATCCGACCCGAATAAATATGAAGGGGATTCCGCGCTTAAGCGCCGCCGAAAATTTATTTACTGTTTTAAAGTAAATGAAAAATCTTGCAGAATTTTCACATTTCCAGGAATAAAGTTAGCAAAGCCCCCCCCCCTCGAAACAAAATCGTAATACGTAAGATTGCGATAATCCTGTAACATATAAGCAGGGAAAAGGGCGATGTGTATATAGCGTATGGATAACGAATGCTCCGTACTGATTTCCGTAGTAAACACAAGGATTCCGTCTATTTGTGCAATATACCGCTGTCCGGATAACGAATTTTTGTCAGTGTAATATTTTGATTATCAATTCCTTTGTGCAAAGTAAGACCATTACTACGGGTAATATTATTTACGTGTTTATTTTAGAAAAATGGGGATTTTATAGATGAAACCCTAATAGGTCGAGGCAAGTGTTTCCCAATCTGAGGGGACGCCCCTGCCATTAAGATCGATCAAACGGGGCGCAGGCTACTTAACAGAAGTAGATTGTAAAATTATAAATCACGTACCACTTTTAATAACCTTTTACAACTTAGCATTTGTCTGTCTTATTCCCATTCAAAATGTCTACGTTATTGGTTACTAAATAATTATGCAAATTAAAATTTTGTACAAAATTATCTAAAATAAGTAGCAAATGTTATTTCAGTGTAAAATATGACTTCAAAATCTTACCAATTAAGTGGAAATTATTATTATTATTATTATTATTATTATTATTATTATTATTATTATTATTATTATTATTATTATTATTATTATTATTATAGCTTTGACTAGCTTATTGATTCCTTTATATTTTATTCATATTCTGCCACTGAATAATGAGTTACTTTTAGTTACTACAGGCTCTGCAACATGGTTGACCCTAGTCTCCCAAACATACAAATCGTGGCCCGGAATCAGAAACATGAAGGGGTGACCTATTAGACTCAGTGGTAGAGCGTTCAGCTCTGGTTCATAAGGGCCCCTGGTTCGATCGCAGCTCACGCCAAGTAGGATTTGTGTTGGACAAACATCGTGTTCCTGGGTTTTCTCGGGATTCTTCCGTTTCCTCCCACTTTATTGATTCCACCATTGCATTGATTTCTCGTCATCATCGTCTCCTTTAGCCTAGCCGGTATATTCGTGGGACGTAAAACTGAAATATTTCATTTCATTTTTTATCAGAAACATGAAGTACCTCCACAATGATAATCCAGAAAATTATAAATATTTAACCGAAACCCGGGTTAATAGTGGGGAACGTCTTTCATAAAGACGCAGGACATAGAAACTCAAACTCTAAAATCAAATTAATATAATTTATTTCAATTGAAATGCCAGCAAATAGCAGGACTCCGCTTCGAATATTGTGATGGAACTGTTTTGTAAGGAACCGGTACTGTGATTTGTAACAGAAAATGCTGGTATAACGTGATGGGATTCCTGTTGACCATTTTTTCCGTTTTTCTTTTCTTTCTCTCTTCGTTTCTTTCACCGTTCAAGTGTTAAGTGACCGAAAGTGAGAGAGAGAGAGAGAGCGAACGAACGAAATTGGAAGGAATGGCTGAGATCACCTTCTAGAGTGCAAGGTCACCCGTCGAGAACCTCAATAGATACATTTTTTTTTTTTTCATCTTTTCTATAGATTTCAAGACTTTTGCAATATTATATTAGACCAGCAGTCAGAAAGGGCAAAGAATTCGTACTCTGTAAATTTTGCGTCCAAATATAAATTTTGTGTTCGTCTCAGAAACAGGCGCGCATCTAGAAATTTTCACTGGGAAGGGTCCAATGCTACAAACCCCTATGTGTATGTAGTATTGAACGGATATTCTGCACCCGAAAAGACGATAGGTAGTTTTAAAATACTTCCATCTATATTTAAAAAAAAAAGTGATAGAAGTAGATTGTTTTTACAAGAGAAAAAGTACAGATGAAGTGAAAGATCAAATTTTCATGCTACATCAATCATTTCCCTGTTAAACAAGTAGGCCTATAGTTTGAATATAGTTGCTCTCGGGCAATCACCCAGGTAAATTCTACGTCGTCCAACGTTTCGAGAACAATATTGTCGATTTTCGAAACATTGTACGGCGTAGAATTCATCTGGCTGGTTGCCTGAGAACAGCTATATTCATAACTACACATGGAAAGCTTCATTTCTTATTTCAAAATGAAATGAAATCTTTAAGAGTCTTCATCCCGGCGAAATTAAAATACCGCTAATTTTACAGTAATTATGTGATATCTTCAAATAGATAAAAGATAATTGAAATATGGAACAAGAGCGCTCTAGACAATATTATTTTGCGTGAGATACCGTTATCACAAGTCATCTAGTGGCTTTATGTTTTCAGCTGTTTAGAAACGCGATAATAAATGCCGATTTTCAAAATGGCTCGAAATCGAAAGCAGATAAGTGAGTCGTGATAACGGTTTCTCATGTAAAATAATATTGTCTAGGGCGCTTTTGTTCCACATTTCGATTATCTTTTATCTATTTGAAAATATCACATAATTACTATAAAATTAGCGGTATTTTAATTTCGCCGGGATGAAGACTCTTAAGTGTTACATCCCATGGTTATGCTGACTAGGCTAAAGGAGACGGTGATGATGAGAAATGAAAGAAATGGTGAAATGAAGAAAGTGAGAGGAAACGGGAGAACCCCGAGGAAACCGACGCACATGGTGTTTGTCCAACACAAAGTTCACTTGGCGCGAGTTGGGATTGAACCAAGGACCCCCCATGCACCAGAGGTAAACGCTCTACCACTAAACCACCGCAACTTCTTATTTCAAATATAGTTTTAATGAGAAAGTGTACAAATGTATGTTGAGTTAGAAAGTTTTCGGAGGGAGGTCCGGACCTCATGTACCCCCCCCCCCCTCTTTGTGGGTGTGCCCCTGCTCAGAAGGTATCCAGTTTAGGTCAGAGACGAATGTCCTTTCAGATTCAATGGAATATATAGGCTTTAACTAACAGACGGTGACCAAAGGCGGATAATTGTCATATTGTTAGTTTGAAGGTCTGGCTCGGTAAATTAAGTTTAACGTTACGTTTTGAAATCGAGGCTATATTGCAGCTTAACGTGGAATTAGAACCACAGGAGCTTCCATCAGGAATGGAAGTCGGGTCTTTCAAGCTTTGGCTGGTTTGGGCAGTGGTAATTTCAGAATATCTACCTGGGCGTGAGGGACTTTCAAACCATGGAGGTGGAAAATAGTAGGCAGTACCAGAAAAGAAATGGAACTCATATTGACCACGATCCGAGATGCGGTCTCGGGGTGGGATTTCGGTCCGGACCCCTCCGCCCCCCCCAAAAAAAACTTAACTAACTCAACATATAATAATGTGTACACTTTCTGAATAAAACTATACTTGCGTGACAAGGGAGATGATTGATATACCATGAAAATTTCATCTTACACTTCATCTGTACTCTTTCTCTTTAAAATCAATCTACAGGTAGTTCTATCAATGTTTCTGAAAATATATGTGGAAGTATTTTAGAAATACTTATTTTCTTTTCGGGTGTTAAATAATATCCGTTCAATGCTACATTAGTCTTGTAGTATTAGAGCCCCGTCCCCAAAGCTTGGACCCCTGTCAACAAAACTTTCTGGGTACGCACCTGACCTATGCTGTGCAGTACTCGTAACTAAAGTAGAACCTGAACTAATAAGCTCCCAGATAAAGAAATTATCTTAAAATAATAAGTACTAGCATGTTTTTTAAAATGTGCTTTGAATTCTATGTACGTAGCTCAAGTGTGCCTTTACATTAATATTTTAGAATCAAATAAACTAACCCCTTTCTTCAAAATATGTACTTCAAACACTCATTTCAGGAAAACGAGGAGGCACGGTGGTTCAGTGGTAGGGTGCTTACCTCTGGTGCCTGGGATTCCTGACTCGATCCCCGGCCTACTACGTTTGAGTCCGCGGGATTTCTCGGTGTACTCCCGTTTCCTCCCACTTTTCATTCTACCAATTCTTCCATCATCATTCACTTGCTTAAATCATTGTCTTCCTTAGCCTAAAAGGCAAAATCGTGGGACGTTAAACTCAAATTTCCTCAGGAAAATGAATAGAGAAAATAATATCTTCAGAAAGGAAGACTCGTTCATCTAAACCATATTATACAAAGCGAAGTGCAAACCAAGTAAGCCCAAAGTAAAGGAATTACTGATTGACGTAAGCATTCATGAACTGACTGTAATTAGAACTGGAAATACAGGTATTTTCGGTCTATCCAATCCCCCTCCCTATCCAATCACTCGTTTGGCAAAAACCAGTAAAAAGATTTTTACGTGACCCGTGATTTAGAGTGCATTCAACCGATCAGAACAAGTTATATAGAGCTGAGGCTGAGTGATGCATTGCTAATTTTTGATGTATTTTTATTAGTTAATTCAGACGAACGTCATATATTTATTTATACGAAACACAGTACAAAATAATAATAATAAAAAAATACTAAGTGGATGAATTATCCTTCACTCGTGATGTACGCTAAACACCTTTCGTCAACTATAGTAAATCAGTTCTCGGTCATAACTTCAGAGAAGCAGGATCTCATGTGTTTATTAAAAACACGAGTAGGAAGATCTTGTAAAATTGTTATTTCGTGTTCTGACAATTTTCTCGTAGTAACTGGGCTAACGGTGATTCAGAGACTATATGCAGTAACGAGTCACAAGTTTGAATCCTGGTTGTTGGTTTTATGGTATCGTGCTTTTTCCTCCTCGTAGCGTTTTCCTTCCAATTCCGTGGCTTTTGCCCCATATAAGCAATGCCGTCGTGGCTTTTCCCTCACAAAAAACTGTCTTACTCGGAGGGTGGTTCGCGCCAAGTGGACTTTGTGGTGGACAAATGCCCTGTGCATGGGTCTTCTCAAGGTTCTCCCGTTTCCTCCCACTTCCTTCATTCCGCCATTTCACCCATTTCTCATCATCAACGTCTCCTTTAGCCTACGCGGCATAAGCATGGGACGTAAAACTGAAAAATTACATTTCATTTTTTGTTCTACTCGATCATGGTTGAGTGAAATAAGATTAGGAATTAGATTTCTGGGCTTTCGCCATCTTTGGCCCATCACACATATGAGGGATAACGTTCCTCAGCAATCACTTGCCTAGGGAATTGGACGGGAAGAAAGAAATTGGCATGGGACTATTTTATTAGATACCATCCCAGCATTTGCCTGGTGCGAATGAGTAAAACCCAGGAAAAATCCTCACTTAGGGTGGCTGCCCTGAAAAAGCTGTTAACATCTTTTCGACCCAATGGTGTTGACATATTAACTAAAACATTGTTAATAATAAATAAATAAGATTTGCAGATTCAGAAGACAGCAATTAAAAGGCCTAATCACTGCTAAATTAAAATACCGCTAATTTTACAGTAATTATGTGATATCTTCAAATAGATGAAAGATAATTGAAAAGTGGAACAAGAGAGCCCTAGACAATATCATTTTACATGAGAAACCGTTATTATGATCACTTATCTGGTTTCGATTTCCAGCCAGAAAATCGGCATTTATTTTAGCGTTTATAAATGGCTGTAAACGGAAAGCTGCAACGGTGACTCAGGATAACGATACCTCATCCAAAATTATATTGTCTAGCGCTCTTTTGTTCCACTTTTCGATTATCTTTTATCTATTTAAAGATATCACATAATTATTGTAAAATTAGTGGTATTTTAATTCCGCCGTGATGAGGCCTCTTAAGTTATTTGCATTTGTTGTTTCCTTTTTCTTTGTTTTCTTGTTCATTAGTTCTATACAGTTAAAAAAAAAAAATCATCCAGGATATGCAATGCCGTATAACTTCCGTATACATGTTGAGTACGGTAATTGTTTAACATTTTCCAACTCTGCAGGAAGAGTTTTGCTTTGGAGGCGACGCAGTATTTCCTGCCTTGACACTAAATAAATTATTTGATATAAAAAAGAAAAAAGTCAGCGATCATGGTCTATGATCTGGTTCAACTAGTGCGCTAAGGGAAATTTTATTGCTGCAGGTCACAACATTTAAAAAGTCTTGATATATCTTCTTAACGTGCATTTCGAGTACGTGATCATGTTACATTAATTACGCATGTATTCCTTTTAGTGCATACTGAGGTCTACACGATCCTCCTATATTAGTGCATGCAATATTGGTTTCTTTTTTAACGTATGTTTATAATACATTGCTTAATTGACCAGTACCACGCACAATGTTCCTTTCAGGTATACTTTTGCAGGGAGGATTGTCCATCTCCCCGGAGATGGCTTTCCGTCCCCTTTCCTGTGGAACTAAGATAAATAAAGTGCGATTACATATCACTCTTCTACAAGGCACATCTTTCAGGACGTAATACCAAAAGAACGATTGTCTATCTATATATACGAGGAAGGATCGACTAAGGTTACACGGTCGATATTTCTGGAATCGTCTGTTAGAGAGGAATAAGGAGTGTATGGTACGGTAATTTTAATACATGAAGTTGGCAACTGTGCAGAATTTCAGCTACCCGCCACGTACGGCGCTAGTTGTAGGTAAACACAAAATGGCGACTCGCTCTCAAAACACGACCCGCTCGGGAGAGTAATACTCCCTGAAGTACGTTTTTTCGCGCGCTACTCTAGCCAGCTGTTTTACGCGCTATCCTAGTCAGTTGTTTTAAGTTGGTCACAAAATCTATATCATTTAGTACAAGGGGAACAGAACGAGCCTTATATCATGGACTACAAGGGCAATAAAACGAGCCCTGCGGGGCTTCTAACCCGTTCCTACTACTACTACTACTACTACTTATCTGCACAAAAGTAAGTAAATCACATTTTTGAGTATTATTTTCGTATTATTTTAATTTAAAAAGTGTTATAAAAATGTAAAAAAAAATGTTTAAAAAAACTTTCCTCGGGCCGGGTTTGAACTCACGCCAAAAGAGATTTTCGTTATTAGCATATAGCGCTAGCCCACTCGGCCACGAGGACCGGCAACGACAGTTGTCTGAATTCTGCTATTTGAATGCAACGTGGCAAGACATAAATAACGCCAACCAATCAGAACTGTGTTTTCCGTTCCTACTTCCGGGAGCATTACTCTCCTGAGCTAGTCCTTTCAAAACTGGTCTCGCGAAGAAGTCCGCTCTGTTATTCTATTTCTGTGGGCGAAACATGTAACCGCGGCTGAAATTCACCGGCAGCTGGTAGAGATTTACGGAGAGACTGTAATGCCTAGTCAGCATCTCGCAGAATGGTGTCAAAAATTTGCAGCTTGTAGAGAAAAATGTCACCGATGAGGAGTGCAGTGGCGACCCATCACGGCATGACCAGATTTGAACACAGCTCCCTTGGAGGAGCTGATTAAGGAGAACGGGAGGCTCACTTTCACCTGTTCCCGCACTTGAAGGAGCACCAGGTGAAATACTTCGTGACAACGTGGCTGATCACACAAGGACAGGATTTTTACCAGGAAGAAACCTTCAAACTCATCCCATGATGCGACAAGTGCCTCCAACCGATATGAAGACTATGTCGAAAAATAACCTAATGCATGTACTATCTGTGTTGGCTGTACTGGTTGTATGAAATGATATATACATGTTTCACTGCAGGCTTAGTAACCTTACTTTTTGATCACTCTTCGTATATATCCCATTACTATCCCTCCGCAGGGAAATCCTTGAAATTTTAACTCATAACTGTGGTTCGGATTCTACTTTAAACTGTAGGTCCACGTCTCATATAGCCTCGGTGTTAAGAGAGACACTTAACTCCAATTCAAGTAATAACCCAGTGCAGACCCCTGACATTTTGATTTTTTTTTTACACTGAGCATTTATTTTTTTAAAGAAAGTATGCCCACTTGTTAAGGTTATTTATATGTCCCCGTCACCATTTTTCAAGTTTTTCACAATGTTGGAAAACGAAAAAGTGTTTTTAGTTTAACGCCCCACTCTTATGCCCTTTAGGCTAAGGGAGACGGATGATTAGGGCAAGTGAATGATAATGCAAGAATTGGTGGAATGATAATATGGGAGGAAAGGGGAGTACCCCGAGAAAACTCCCGGACACGATATTGTCTATCACAAACTTACTTGGCCAGAGATCGAATCAGGGATTCCATGCACCAGAGATAAGCGCTCTACCGTTCAGCCACCGTGCTTCCCTTTTCAAAAAATGAGGTCCTCAGTTCGACCTATATGTATGTATCGATGTTCTCAATTAAATCGAGAACGTTGTTCGTATTTCGATATGGTTTTCACCAGCGCACGCAAATACGCAACTAGTTGTTGCCCAGAGCAAGAACTCTCCTTAGCACTCCCTGACCAACCAAACCAAAACGCTCCCCCAAATATTTGAAATTTTGCGCCCTCCCAATCCGTCGCCTTGGGCATAAGCCCCGTTTACCCCTAGTTACGTCACTGTTTTTCACAAATCGAATGAGCTATTCTCAAGGAAGGTTCTTGCTTATAAAATATTTGAAAATTTTTCTGCAACGCGCGATGAAAATATCCTAAATTTGCGGTAACCAGAAAATCAAAAAAGTAGCATGGGTTGCATACAACTAAGGGGCAAGAACAATCTTAACCCAGCTTTTTCCAAATGGTTTAACACTAGTGATGGATGTTTACGTAATTGGTGATGTCATCGTGACAGCTTACATGCCTTTCATTGATCAACTTTTACCAGAATACCATCCACTTTTTCTGTGATTGGTCGCCCACTGCGAGGAGCATCTTGGCTATATCGAAAGTGGAAAAATTAAACAAACTGAAAAGAAAAATAACCGACTTCAAAAAACGCACTGAAAAATAAAAAATAAAAAAACCTTAGTTTGGAAAACAAAAATGAGTGGTGATTAGCTAAGCGAAGTTCCTGAAGATTGTGACTAAGCGGTTACCAGACGCGCCTTTGATATAGGAAATCCGGAATCAATTCCCAGCAGGAGGTCATGTGGTTCAGATCCCACGTTAAGTTGTAGAACCACGTCTCATATAGTCTTCCTGCTGAAAGGGACACTAAACTAAAAATAATCATCAATCAACAATTAGGAATATGTGTATTTGTAATTATTTATTTACTTAATGGAAGCACAGCTAGAAAAGCCATATTCAAGTGCACACTGAACAAGGATAAGCAAATTAAAAAGGAAAGGAGAGAGAAGATAAATGTATGCTTTAATTGGTACTTCAGTGGGGACGTCAGCGAGTTGAAGTGTCCTTGTTACGAGAAAATAACTGTAGAAAAACAGTGAAAATATACGTAGAAAATAGTGTTAATTTCAGTGTACGATGGCTCAGTGTTAAAGCTTTCACCTCTAGTGTCTGGGGTCCCTGGCTCGATCCCAGCTTGCTCCAAGTAGACTTTGTGGTGGACTAACACGATGTTTAGGCGTTTTCTCGGAGTTCACCAGTTTCCTCCCACTTTCTTCATTCCACCATTTCATTCATTTCTCATCATCACCGTTTCCTTTAGCCTAGCCGGCATAATCGTGGGACGTAAAACTCAAAGATTTTCATTTGTTAGTATACGTCCTGAATGAACGTTTCAGGCCATTTACTCTAACGTGACTAGGTGTGGCCACTAAGCCAGTATATCAGGGGTAGAATGGCCAGCTTCTTTCTCCATGGTTCAACAGCATGTGGCAAACAGTAGACTAAGAGATGCAGATGAGCTTTCAAATCATACATCCGAAGGAGAAGCTCAGAACACGTATTAAGGTCTAGGAGTCAAGTAATTTCCATTATTAAAAATCGGAGGCAATTTCATCAAATTGAAGCAATAACTTGTATCAAAATAAATAAGCAAATCTTTAAGTAAAACAAGGAACTTAAATATTTCAGAATTTTGACTTTGAAAATGTATTTTTTTTTTCCTCAAAACTGATACAGGTATTCAGATATTGTGCATAGCTACTCGGGTTGAACACTATTGTCTTCCAAGCATAAAACAACCAGTATGTGTATTTTATAGCACGTATAAACACAGAGTACAGATGTGTGTTTACATTTTATGCTGGTGCCCTACGGCGACTACAGAGAGAGAGAGGAGAGAAAGAGGCAGATGTGTGAAGGTGTGTGTGTGATTGCTTGGTATCAACTTTTGGTTTGGTGAGCAGCGGCTGAGCGTGGCAGGGAGGGGGCAGAAGCCCAGCTGTTGCTTGAAACGGGTCAAGGATTTGGTTTGGTTTCGTTTCGATTGGTTTGGCTGTGAGACAGCTGCTCATATTCCAACTTCTCCTCACATTTTGTTTTTAATTGTACACGCAGATGTAAAAGTACGTACTCGAAAAGGAAACATTCAATTTAAAAGAAAGAAAAATATATTTAAAAAATAAATTGATTTTACGGGCTGTAGCTAACCAATTCGACAATATAAATTATGTTGTTGTTTAATTTTAACAATTACAGTGAAATCTGTTTATATTAGCCACTGTCGGTTCCATCTAGTGTTGTTCACGAGAGATTTGAGTTTGTTTCGTCTCGAAATTATGTAAAAATGTTGCCTCGTCTCGAAAAGTGTATATACCTATTTCTATTGGGAGAGCAATATTTTCAGTCTCGTCACACACAAAAAATCTATCTCGCCATATACTGTGGGCATTATTAGTTCCATTGGAATGTAGCCAGTTTAGACAGATGACCAACTCAGAAGTGGACTTAGTTCCATTCAAAAATGGCCAATTCAGGGTGGACTTAGTTTCATTGAAAAGTGCCCAACTCAAGCTGAACTTAGTATCACTGAAAAGTAGCCAACTTACCCGGATGGCCAATTCAGGCGTGGACTTATTTCCATTGAAAAACAGCCAACTCAGGGTGGATTTAGTATAATTGAAAAATGGCCAATCTATACACACGGCCAACTCAGTGGTACACTTAGTTTCATTGAAAAGTGACCAACTTATACGGATGGACAACTCGGCGTGCATTTAGTTCCATTGAAAAGTGCCTAACTCAGGGTGGACTAAGTACCATTGAAAAGTGGCCAACACAGAGGTGGTCTTAGTATCATTGAAAAGTGGCCAACTCAGGCTTGAACTTAGTTTAGTGAAAAGAGGCCAACTCAGGGTGGATTTAGTACCATTGAAAAGTGGCCAACTTACACATATGGTCAACTCAGGGTTGGACTTAGTTCCATTGAAAAGTGACCAACTTAAACAGACGACCAACTCCAGGTAGACTTAATTTCATTGAAAAGTGGCCAACTACTCAGGAGTGGACTTAGTTTCATTGAAAAGTGTCCAACTCAAGGTGGACATAGTAACATTGAAACGTTGCGAAGTCAGAGTGAATTTAGAACCATTGAAAAGTTGCAAACTTACATACACACACGACCAACTCGGGGTGGACTTAGTTCCATTGAAAAATGACCAAGTCAGGGTTGGACCTACTTTCATTGAAAAGTTGCAAACTTCCATACACAGCCACTCAGAGGTGGACTTAGTCGATAAAAGCTTTCCGAGAATCAAGACGAGACGAGAATACAGAAGCTGCGAGACGAGACAAAATGTTATTCATCTCGTCTTGTCTTGCTGACAAGACTAGCTCTAATATGTCACTATCATTATTGCAATATTTTTTTAAAATAAAACTTTTTCCCTTGCTTTTTGTATTTGTGTGTAGGTGAATAAGTCCTTTTTTTTCTCGTAGGATAAATCTGGTAACCTTAAAGTACAGTAAGCATGAGTAACATCCGTTTCAGCTGCTTATTTACTCGGTTAATTATTTGACTTTCGCCAAAGAAAGAAGTAAAAAGATTCCGTTTAAAAGCCAAACAAACAAATCACAGTTTGTAACAAATATGTAGGATTTCGTGCTTTTTACAGCAGGGAACCAGCAACGAGCATTTGTTCATTTTCAGCGGCAACTTACGAAGGGTCTCGCATCTACAAGAATGTGGAAAGCGAACGTAACATGCGGGTCGAAGGAAGAAAAACACACACACAAACAAGGTGTTGTTGAAAACCAACACACACCTGCTCATACAATTTATTTATTTATTTATTATTTTTTTCTTTACCTACTTTCTCCCGTTAATCTGATAAAAATTGTTTAAGAAACTTAAAAACTATTATGGTCAACATGATTAATTACTATTCCTGCTTAGTTATAAAACAAAGAACAATCATGTCAAACAAATTAAATTTTCTGTATTTTATGTTTCTGTTTCGCACCATAACATTAACGTCCTATAAAAATAACCAAAATATTCTGTCGTTTTTTTCACCCACCACCTTCGAACATCGATATGTCACCTAAGACATACCTGGAAGATCAAAAATAGTCCCCATTAGCATCGACGACCTTCTGCCAACGTTCTGGAAGGCCATGGATTCCATCGCTGTAGAACTTGATGGGCTGTGAAGCAAAGAAGATACCAAGCGCAATGTGCTACTCTACTAGGGATTTGAACTGGCGTCATCGAATGTGATTGTCCAATGAATGGAACAGGTGATAATCGGACGGTGCAATGTCCGGGGAGTATGGCGAGTGCAATAGTATTTCCGATCCAAGGTGTAGAATTGTGTCCAGAGTCATCCTATTCACGTCTTGCTTAGCGTTGTGCTCTTTGCGATTCAGAAGTTTTGAGTTTTTCTTGAATAGGGCTCAACTTCTGATAGTATACAATTGCATTGATACTCTGGTCAGCTGATAACAGTTCCCGATGCACGATGCTGTGAGCAGTCCACCAAACACACAGGAGGACCTTCTTCTGGTGGTTTCGGCTGTTTTGGAACCGGTTCATGGGATGCCAACCAATGATGACGGCGCCGTGGAGCTTCGTACATCACTTCTCATCACATGTCAACATCCTGTCCAGAAATGACTCCTGCCTCAGATAAGACAGCAAAGAAACACAAGTGTCTGCTCGTGTTGCCTTCTGGCCCGGAGTCAAATCAAGTGGGACCCGTCGACCCAATTTGAGGTGCTTCTCCACTTGATGGAGATGCTTCCGAATGGTTTCTCCACTCACACTGAATTGTAGTCCCAGTTCCTCACATGTCTGGCCACTGTTCGCCTCATTTTGTACACGTGGTGCGTCTTCGAGTGTTTCGTGACCTTCCTTAAACTTGTTAAACCACTGCTGCACTGTCCGCGCAGTCACAACTTCACTAAAGGCCTGGCATATCTTCGCCCCATTGCAGCAGCGTTTGACCCCAGTCTGAACCCGTACAGCATACACACGCTTATTACGCTCTGTGAAAGTCCCATGTTCATTCTGTCCTTACGCAAGTTCACGGTGTACCTGAACTGCCACAACCAGGTAGTATGTTGGATATACCCAGACCAACAACTGATTTTCGCCTTATCTTCATTCACATTCAACTGACGGTGTGAAGGGCAATGGAACACAGATCTCCACAAAAAGCGATAGAACTGTCTTGGTTACCTTTATAAATTCATCCATTTATATTTTGTTACGCAGCATAACTGTAACGTCCAACTTCCGTCATAATATTTTCACTAAACTTACAGAGGTGACTGACAAAAAATAAATAAATAAGTGTCGTTACATTGCTGTAATTTTACGATCAAGCGTAAATTACGAAGATTATGCAGAGATACACTTTACGGTTAGATACGTATATAAACATCCTTTCTCGTAATATGATTACTTTGTTATTGGGAAACAAATTGATAAATCTGTTTAATTACCATAAAAGCTACGTCACTTTCTGGAGATTGAAAATGAGAGTGATTTGGTTCGGAGGAAATGCGTTTTACTACGTAACAATGTAGATCGAAGAAAAAAGATCACTCGATCTTCATTTCTTATGGAAAAAAAGAAAGGAAAGAAAACTGAAATGCATTATCAATTTTTTTTACTGAGAAAGTGGAAACTTCATCTGTTGCGTGTGCTATGGATCAAAACAGTTTCTTGACCACGAGCACACGTTCGAGACACGAATATCACGCCTCTAAATCACGTTTGTCTAAATGATACGTTACGAGAGGGAAAATTCTATAATCAATGCGTCTCCATGCTCATTATTTTTTTTCTTTCCTCTGTAAAATGAAATGAAGGTAAAGAAAACTAAAGAAAAGAACCTTCGTCTGTGTACTCAGCGAAATCATGGTGCACTGCAGGATTTTTTTACCTCTTAGTATTTTCTGATGGAAATAATTTTCAATTAATAATGAGTAATAAAGGACGTGATTCCTTGACACTGTAGGACAGTGGTGGGCAAACCACGGCCGTAGGACAAACGGGACCCCTAAAGTTTTTTTGTTTTTTTTTTTTCATTTTTCTTTGTCCCTAAATTGTCCATCGATGTTGTAAGAAGTCAAAGTGTCTTATAGGGTTGTATACTACACGAAACTAAAGATGAGGCTGTCTCAGCTCAGCAAGATGTCCTGAAAGTGGTGTTTCGTCTTGGAAAATTTACCGATTTCTATTGCAAAAGCTACGTCTCATCTCATCTCGCGTCCAACACTAGTGTCTTATGCTGTACGGGCAGGGTTACCCATGAAATGAGACGAAACGGGAACGAAACGCGAATTAAGACACCTATCTTTACGAGAGGAGACAGTATTGACTGTTGTGTCGTATTCAACTCTAAGGTGAAATAACAAATGACGTGTGCTAAAGTCATAATCGCAAAGTTTTTGTATATGTTGTACCCCTTATACTAATTCTCTGTCTGATATTAATCCTTTTCCTAATACTAATTCTCTGCCTAATCGTAATCCTCTAACTAATAATAATCCTCTCCCTAATGCTAATCCTTTCCCTAATAATAATCTCCCCTCGTACTAATCCTTTGTCTAGTACTAATCCTGTGCCTAATACTAATACTGTGCCTAATCGTATTCTTCCTAATATTAATCCTCTGTCTAATACTAATCCTCTCCCTAATGCTACTCTTCCCCCGTACTAATCCTCTCCCTAATACTAATCATCTGCCTAACTCTCTACTAATACTCATACTAGTTTTCTCCCCCGTACTGTTTTGCCTACTACTAATTCTCTCGCTAATACTAATCCTCTTCCTAATAATAATCTTCTCCCCATACTAATCCTTTGCCCAGTACTAATCTTCTCCCTAATATTAATCCTCTGCCTAATACTAATCCTATCCATAATATAATTCCTCCCTAATATTAATCGTCTGCCTAATACTAATCCTCTCTCTAATACTGGTACTTTCCCTAATACTAATCTTTCCCGTACTAATCCTTTGCCTAGTACTAATCATCTGCCTAATACTAATCTTCTCCCTAATACCAATCCTCTATCTAATTCTAATTCTCTTCCTAGTACTAATCCTATGGTTTAAACTAATCCTCTGCCTAGTACTAATCCTCTCTCTAATACTAATCTTCTCGATGGGCTACAGTAATAACGGAAAAAACATTCCTTATATTCCTTGTATTCCTTATATTACATTCTGTTGCATAGACGTCATTTTGGAAACCAGGCTTGTGATGTCGTCTGTCGCAACGAGCATAGATTACGAATATGACAAATTTAACTTCCGAATGTATATTTTTTAAGCACAAATGTATTGCATTAATTGCTTTCGACAGATTTCACTTTTAAACCTGATAAATCATTTATAATCACCCTGTATTGCACTCTAATCCTATTGTAGAATTTATATGTTTTGTTACACAATGCTCATACATAAAAAAAATATTCTTTTTACAAGAAAATTTATTTTTCTATTCCCAGATGTCGCTGAACGACTGACGAGTCTTCTGGGAAGGTGTCCAGCGACAATGTCAGGTGATGACGACGAAAGTGACCTATCATTCGACGAAGACGACGACGAAGATGATGATGAAGATGATGCCTTTAGTAACAGTGCAGAACATGAAGGTGAATCCGCGCACGAGACTGGTGACTCTCATAACGAAGACAGTGGTATTTCGTTAACAGGGGGTCAATGGGAAAGTGAACTCAACATGCACGACCGTAGTCTTATTTTGGCGGGTTACAATAATTGTATGGACGAAGCTATTCGGTTTCTCGTGGAGGAAGAACAGTATTCTTCGGAACACCCTGTTGTACAGGGGCTGAAACAGCATCTTATCTCACAACAAGAACGATTAGAAATTGAACGGTTGTTAGAAACAGCCAGAGCAATGAACGATCAGTGCCAATATTCTATGTTTCTGGAACCAATGATAACGTTATCAGCAGGAACGACACCGCAAACAAGCTCACCAGATGTCTCTAGTGTGCTCAGTGTTGTCAGTTCGTTACTGAACAATACTAGTGATTCTTCTCGTAATAACCCATTATAGTCACTGTAAAATAGGCTGTTTTCTGTTGTTCAAAAGACTTGTACGCTAACGTTCCTCTATTATTGTTTTTTTTTCACTGTCTAGAATGCATTATTTTAAAATGCATCAAATGTATTGAAAATATTTTGTAAAAAAAAAACAAAAGAAAAATGTGAGATAGAAAAAAAAGATTGCTCAAAAGTGTATGTATGTAGTATGTATGTGTGTGCGTGTGTGTGTGTGTGTGTACATAGCTGAATTTTTACCGGTAAACTGATGTACTTTATAACGAGACCTTATTTTCATAATTCTGTACTGTGATAAAGATCTTGAAAAATGATTTTTATGAGTTCGTTGACTTGGACAGCGCGCAACTCAATAGGGTTACAAAATAAGTCCGGTTTCAGTTGCAGTTCAGACAATGTAACAACAACCGTTGCATACATATTGTCGTTTTGCATCATTCATCAGACTATCGTTTACATATAATTATTGATTTTGTAAGAAAACAAAACAAAAATAAAAGTTTTTGCTCCCTTGTACACGTCATGATTTATAGTGTTCTATTAACCAATAAACAGTTAAGTCTCATTTTTTTTTTAATATTGTAAAACTAAACAGGTATTATTTCGTTGAATAACAAGTAATTTTAATGAAAAAATATTTTTCACATTTTATTTTAATTTGATATATTTGACACACGAGCACGACAATGGATTGCCAGGACTTTTTTTTTTTTTTAACTGATTTGTGAATACTGCAACGTAGTTGCATTCATTATTCCGAAAGCAAAATGGCATACAACCTGTTCAGTATCTTTTTTTTTCTTCCATGTTTCTTCGTAGTTCATGTGCAGCCTACGTATATGCAAGTTAAACAGGAAATTGTAATCACGAAAACAGTTCGTGTATACATCAAGATACTATTAAAAAAGGAAATATTAATCAGGGATATAGATATATTTCATTACGGTTTCTAATTAAAAATTTACATATTTAGGAAGCCATTTTTTTTTTTTAGAAATAATGTAACTATTTTTCAAGTTCAAATTAGTTAAAAGTAAACATAAAATCTTTTTCATGTATTGGTGAGTGTAAACAGTGCGATAAATAATTCATAACAGTTAACTAATCTTGTGTAACTATAAAAAAAAAAAGTTTTCAAATTACGATATTTTTTTTATTTTTTTCTACTGCATTTGTTACACCAAGTACATAAAACTTATTTCTATCATCCAACTTTGTAAATAATAATTCTGAAAGATGTATGGAGTAAATTACTGTAAACATTTAAGGTATGATTTTATTAGTTTCACATGGCAACAGTGCGCTCCTCAATATTTTGTGTCAATATTAGCTACTGTTTGGTAAATTCAAAGTTTAAAGTTCAAAGTTTCTTTATCTGTTTCAAAATAACAAAATAAAGGTGTATTCTATATTTGTATTACACATTAGGTAACTTACTAATATAAAATAATTTTGCTAAGAATTATTGTTTTCCTCTTAGTAAACAGTTATATTGAAAATTCTTCAGTAAATCTTGCAATAATAATAAAAAAAATCATCATGTTTGTTTATTTTTATAACTGACAGGCAGTATCGAACTGGTCACGTTAGCTACTTGGCAATCGCCAAGGGCCCAACACTCGAGGAGCCCCACAAGGATCACGAGGCACAGAACCTGTATGCCTTGGTCGAATTTTAGCGATCGCAAACGCTTTCTTGAGTCTTACTACCAAAAAGGTTGCGGAAGGCTAAGTTCGTCTTTCCGAAAGAAGTCTTCTCGGGTCCCCTTTACTCAGATTAGTACGGCCCCGTGAGCTAGTAACACTTCGTACTTAGAAAGGCCCCCTATAATCCGTAAAGGCACCTTGCGCTTATCATTTTGTCACTTATCATGTTTTCCAACTGACATGTTATATATATATATATATATATATATATATATATATATATATATATATATATATATATATATATATATATATATATATATATATATATATATATATATATATATATGGGAGGTACTTTAAGAACCAGCGCCATGGGCCCTCAACTTGGCCAGCGCGACACTGCTGACAGGTTCCAGTGAAATTTAAAAAAATGAATCATTTAGCACAAAATAGTTTTCCCTACAGAACAAAATAATTCCCCTAACATATACATCGAAATACTATTTTTGACGTGATGTTATTTGGTTATATATTTCAAAATGTTCATATAGAACTATGATCACTCAAGATACACACACATGGTACTATAGAAGTTATTCTGATTGACAGGGAGCTAGTAGGTAGCATTAGAATTTAAATTGCCATTTCATTTTGAGATACGTATATTTTTCCTACTGAGTTCCTTAATGTTTGAAGCATAAGCAAAATGAAAATTTTCATAATATTGGAATCTACAAATACTAAAAAAAAAGAAGAAAAAGAAAAAAATGCTGTAGAACTTTCTTAGTTGATTCAATTTTCTTTCTTATTGCTACACTTTGTAGTATTTTAGTGATTTCTAATCTTCCAATGATTAGATATTGTCACCTAATCAAAATTACTTGAGATAATCATATCATAACGTCATTGGTAGTGTTTAGCATTACCAATTTATTACTTTTACCTTAACATTTGTCCGACTGTCACTTTGCTTTATAACGTTAATACTGGCTAGGAGCATACTGAATGGAAAATATCTTTAAATATGATATGCAACGTAATTATATATTGTGATTTGTAAGTAAAATGAAACATTTTCAGTTACTTATCAAATAACTTCTATAACTTTTCAGTGTAATATTGCATATTATTATACTGTCACTGTAGCTATACTATAAAACATTTTGTAACAAAAGATTCAATGTTATTTCAAGCAAAAAAAAAAAGTCTTGTAGGTCTGGAGAACTACATATAGTATAGCCAAAACTGAACTATCAGTTAACTCAGTATGATGTGCTTATTCCGTACAAAATACGAAAACTCGATTTAGAGTCCGTTCAAAAATTTTATGACTTCTGAGCCAAAAACTATTTATTGGCCAAGATCGCAATCTTTTGATCCATTTTTTTTTTTAAATCATTCTTAAAATTCTTGTTTCATTCATATAATCGTAGAGTGTTTGCAATGATTTTAAAACAAAAGTCATCATTGGTTTGTTTTTAATGAATCAAAATGGTTCACTGAACCGAGATGTCAACAGTGTACCGCACCTCAATAATTAACATTAGTACTGGACCAGGGCGTTTGCACCCTAAATTAAATTATGTCAATTGTGGTATGTTTCCTCTTACAGTTAGATTAGACGTGTTGATGGAAAGATGTCAAAGATATCAAAGGTTTATTAAATCAGTTTGGAGAACAATGTTTTACATTGTGAGGCATTCATAACACTCCAACACCAGTACTGCTGGGATAAAGCTAAAATTATTTTTACAATTTCCTTTATCGTGTACAAAGGTCTCATTAATGACAAGCAATCAGTATGTCTGGATTTTGTTTTCAGCTTAATCATGTAAATAAAACATTTGAAGAAAACTATCTGTAAACAAACACAAAAGCACTACATTGCAATCTATTTTGAATTGGTAAACTGATAACATAATAACTAATCTAAACAGAATTTATACCTTTCATCTGTAAAGAATTGTTTGTGAAAATATATTATGTATATAATTCTATATCTTTCGTTTCTACAAATATGTTAGAAAAAATAAATAAAACTTCCTTTCTGTCTATTGAGAATTCAACATGACTAGTAAACTTAACATGTTATTAAGTGTTTGTGTGTGTGTGTGTTTCTGTTTTTCTTTTTTTTTTTTCTTGAAGACACTTGAAATTGTGAAGAATTGTTGCTCAGTTACACATACAGTATATATATACACACAAATATATATATTTGAGTTTGTTACTAACATGTTTTATGTGTGATTTTTTTAAAATAAAAAAATAATCATGCGATTTTTGTACAGTACTTTCAGTTTTCTGATAAAGAAGAGAATGAAAGACAATAAAAAAGTAATTTTTAAAAATTAATTGTTTTTGTTATTTCAAAATTAGTGCTCTGTTTTTCAAAAAATATGAGTTGAGTTACACAAGAGTTACACTAGAATGGAACCAGCGACACGTAACACAAGAGGTGAAAGCTCTGCCACAATGCCCCTTAGTACATGTTAGTGCGAGTTTCTCGCACTTGCGTTCTTTTGCTTATGTTCACAATCACTAGCGTTGCTTGAAACAGTCGTTTTTATGAAATATAAGTTTGCATGGATATCATAAATCTGTACGTAGACTATGAGCAGGTGAAAAAAAAAAAAAAAAAAAACAAGGTGTGCCAAAAGTCAAAAAGATTATAACTGTTAATAACTTTTTTTATTTATCATTAATTTCCATCGATGTTTCACAGATTTAAAGACTAAGGATGGAAGATTGTTTACATTTATACGTGGAAGATGATCTCAGGTAAGTGTCCGCCATTATGGGGCTCACAGATACGAGTCCTGTGCATAGATGTTCATTTTACTTCGACCTCACTCACCCTCGCCCTCGCAGTAGCAGTTGGCCCTCGCCCTCGTTCACCCTCGCCCTCGCGAATGGAATTGTCCATCGCCCTCGCGCGCCCTCACCCTCGCTGTCGAAACTTGTCCTCGCCATCGAAGTTTGTCCTCGCCCTCGCGCACCATCGCCCTCACTGCCGAAACTTGTCCTCGCCCTCGCGCACCCTCGCCCTCTTCGTCGAAGCTTTTCCTCGCCCTCGCGCACCCTTACCCTCGCCATCGAAGTTTGTCCTCGCCCTCGCGCACCCTCGCCCTCTTCGTCGAAGCTTTTCCTCGCCCTTGCGCACCCTCACCCTCGCCATCGAAGCTTGTCCTCGCCCTCGCGGCCAAAACTTGTCCTCGCCCTCGCGCACCCTCACCCTCGCCATCGAAGCTTGTCCTTGCCCTCGCGCACCCTCGCCCTCGCGGTCAAAACTTGTCCTCGCCCTCGCGCTCCCTCGCCCTCGCGTCACTGTGGGCGAGGGAACTTGAGGGTGAGGATGCCCTCGAGAGGGCCACCCTCGCGAGGGTGAACATCTCTGGTCCTGTGTAGCACAGTATTCATACCAGGGGTCAACACTTGTCATCAGAGTGTCTCGTCTGGTATTTCTGCACTGATATTGTGCTTGAGCTGCTGTATTGTTTGTGGATACTCTCAAAGAAAATAATCAAGTGGAGTGAGCTCAGGAGAACTGGAACTCGGGAATTTCGGTTCGCTGAACGGTGCTGAATGTTTTTATGGTTAACCTCGTCCTTTGTCAGTCAGAATCTGAAACAAAAGAAAGGAGAAAAGAATAATTAATCACTAAAGAAATTATCACGAATTGTACACTTAAAGCAATCAAGAATCCAATGCAGTAATGGTGAATGGTGATTGCTACCTACACATAATTGCAATTACTGGCATAAACTGGTTCTCTTGTTCGCCTAACCTCGCTCCGTTTCATTAGGTATTTTTTTTTGGGGGGGGGGGGGGCTCTCTGAAGGACAAAGTGTATGTGAACAAACTACAAAAAATACAGCAGCTGAAGGACAACATTCGTGCACAAATACAGGCAGTCGGACCAGAAATGTTGACTTCTGTCATGAATAATGTGCTACACAGGGTTCGTATCTGTGAGGCCCGTATTGGCAGACACCTACCTGAGATTATATTCCACACACACAAGTATACACAGTCTCCCATCCTTGATCTTGAAGTCTGTGAAATATAAAGTGAAAACTAATCGTAAATAAATATAAAAAAAAAGCTATTCACAGTTATAACCTTTTCTTGATATTTGGCCCATCTTGTACTATTGGGAAAGGTATTGAGAAACTATTTCCACGAAGAAGCGTGATGCTGGAAGTATATCAATATTCTTAATATGCATGAAATAGAATATGTTCGTTTGTTATTATGGTAAGTATATATTTACTGTTACTTATACAGATAATTATACTTTTAATATTGTTTAGGAATAGATTATATAAACTTCATTTATCTGTAATTTATTCGTACGCGTTTAAGAACGACATACCACAACGAAATTATAATTGGTCTAGCGAAGGTTTGTGTGTAACTAATATGATTGCGTCTAATGAAATTCACAGCAGACCAGCTGTAAAAAATGAGGGAGAACGTGAAGGAACGCCGTTACTCCACTTCCAGAAAATATCTATGGAATCCCCTACTTCTTAAAAAAATACAATGGGCAAAGATAGGCACGTGGGACGGCGTGACGTCATGCATCCCCCTACCTTTGTAGTGGCCTGTGCATTAAAAGACCCTCAAAATTTTGTAGAGGGTATCCTGTAAAGAACACAACTTTTGAAATGACCGCCATTTCTGTTCTAGTAAGTTGGCAGCACTGAATGTTACACGATTTCCATCTCTTGTCTCTGTGGTTAGTAGTCATGGAGCACCGGGTAGGAACTGTATGGACTTACGAGAGAGGTTCCCAATCTGGGTGACGTCACGCAACGGTGACGTGAATTGGTCACCCCGATCTTATGTGTTGATACAATGTAATTTCTTCCTGTTGGGTATTTGAAATCTCGTGTGTGGTCCAACAAGCCACAATAACTTCCAGAGTTCAAGGCCGATATTCAAGTAATTTCAAACTAGAAGTCTAAGTGTGCCGAAAAGGTATGGAAAAATTTTCGTCGAAAAAACGAGAGCGTGCCTGCAGAGTCATGGAAGGCATTTGAGTAATGTCATATTTCATACATAATCACAGATAACATATACTGCAAAAATATAATATGTAAGTTGCTTAGATCCCAGCCCCCGCCAAGTGAACTTTGTGGTGGACAAACACGGTGTGTGTGGGTTTCCTCGGGATTCTCCCGTTTCCTCCCACTTTCTTCATTCCACCATTTCACTCATTTCTCATCATCGCCGTCTCCTTTAGCCTAACGGGCATAAGTGTGAGACGTAAAACTCAAAATTTCATTTCATTTCATTTCAAATAGTATTTTGTTCCTTCTAAAGGCTTATTTCATAATTCCTATCCTTGCTTTTATTTCACGTTCACACTTCATATCATTACTTACAATACTACCCAAATATCGAAAACTAGTCATCTGCTCTATTTTCTTTCTTCCTACTTCTATGTTGGACATCAACCCGTTCGTTCCAATCACCATGGCTTTAGTCTTTCTAACATTTATTTTTCATCCCATATTCTTAACAGCCCTTCCTTAAATTTTCTAATAGTTGTCAATTAATCTTCTTCTTTCTCTTCTCTCTCTATCTCTGTGTGTGCGTGTGTGTATGTATATATATATATATATATATATATATATATATATATATATATATATATATATATATATATATATATGTGTGTGTGTGTGTGTGTGTCTGTGTGTGTGTGTCTGTATGTGTGTGTTAATGCTAGGTCCTAGTCTCTACTCTCGCAGCTGTTCATATGTCCAAAAAGTCAGTAAACTTAAGAAGAAAACAAAAAAACTTTTTAAAGACAGTGCAAAGAAGTAGAAGGTTCTAGCGGTTTTGCAACAGACGTTGAAAGAAAGCATTCCTACCCCTGCTACCGCTAAATGAGAACCCTTTTTTGTATCTGTCAACCCTTTGCAACAGATGGCGTTCTGATGCTAGTGTTACGATGAGATTGAACCAGCTTTTCCCAAACATTTTTGAAGTGGGAACTACTTTTACTACTCAGATTCTTGTACGGAGCACCCTACTTGTATTCCCTTTGAAAGCAAATTTATCTTTTATTTGGAGGTGTGTTTTGTTTTGAGCATATACCAGAATATCCATATTTCCAAAATATTATCATATTATTAAAATTTCCTTAATATTTTAATACGGATATAATTTTAAAAATACAAGTTAGTATTTTTTTAAAAATATAAAGGTAACCAAGAAAGTTCTGTCGCTTTTTGTGGAGGTCTGTGTTCAATTGGCCTTCACACCGTGACTTGAATGCGAATGGAGATAAGGCGAAGGTCAGTGGGTATGTCCAACATACTACCTTGTTGCATTTCAGTTATACCGTGAACTTGCGTAAGGATAGAGTGAACATGGGACTCCACAGACCACCATAAAGGGCGCGTATCCTGTACGAGTTCAAACTCGGGTCAAACACCGCTGCAGCGGGGCGGAAGATATGCCAGGTCTTTGGTGAAGGTGTCGTGACTATGTGAACAATACAGCGGTGGTTTAACAAGTTTAAGGATGCCACGAAAGACTTGAAGACGTACCACATGCCGGACGACCAGCACATGTACAAAACAAAGATCTTCAGGCAGCAATTGAGGCGAACAGTGGCCAGACACGCGAGGAACTGAGACTACAATTCAGTGTAAGTGGAGAAACCGTTCGGCAGCATCTCTACATCAACTGGGAAAGCACCTCAAATTGAGTCGACGGATCCCACATGATTTGACTCCGGGCCAGAAGGCAACACGAGCAGACGCCTGTGTTTCTTTGCTGTCTCATCTGACGCAGGACCCATTTCTGGAGAGGGCGTTAACATATGATGAGAAGTGGGTCCTGTACGAAGTTCCACGGCGCCGTCATCATTGGTTAACATCCCATGAACCGGTTCCAAAACAGCCGAAACAAGTACTGCACAAGAAGGTCCTCATGTGTGTTTGATGGACTGCTCGCGGCATCGTGCATTGGGAACTGCTACCAGCTGATGAGAGAATTAATGCTACTGTGTACTGTCAGCAGTTGAGCCGTGTTCAAGAAAAAACTCAAAACGCTGGATCCAGCACTTCTGAATCGCAAAGAGGTCCTCCTGTTACAGGACAACGTTAACCACGTGGCTAGGATGACCCGGGACACCATTCTACGCCTTGGATGGGAAACACTATTGCATGCGCCATACTCCCTGAACATTGCACCACCTGATTATTACTTGTTCAATTTCTTGGGCAATTACCTTAGAGGATACCAGTTCAAATCCCTAGTAGAGGTGCAAAATTCACTTGATACCTTATTCGATTCACGGCTCACGAATAAGGTATACGGCGATGTAATTCATGGCCTTCTAGAAGGTCATCGATGCTGATTGGACAGAACTTTCTTGGTTACCTTTAAATTGAAAGCTATTAATAATACTTTAGTATAATAATACAAAAGATTAAGATCAAGATATCAACAAACTTATTTCACCATTGTGTTTCCTTTTAAATTCTAGCCTAAAATGATGTGCCGCGTGACCATGTTCCCATTTAAAAATCTTGACGTGGATTCAAGATGGCGGCTTTCAAGATGGCCGTCATCTTGATCACTATCGCAATCCGACTTCCCCCTCGGCCTACTATGTTACTACATGGTTGTTGTTCACTATTTTCCACGAACACGGATTTTACAAGGAATGGTAAGGGACTTATGGCCCACCCTGTAGTTTGTGGCACACGATTCACTGGAATTCTATTTTTTCTATCTCTGTAGGACTAATGTTTCAATCTAAGAGCAGACGAGCAGTGGTAGAGCGTTTACCTCTCATGCGTGAGGTCCATAGTTCGATCCCCGACCAACCAAGTTTGGTAGACAACATCGTGTCCGTGGGTTTTGTTAGAGTACTCTCGTTTCCTCCCAGATTCTCATTCCACCAATTATATCATCACCATTCACTTGCCTTAATCATTGTCTTCCTTTGCTTAAAGAGCATAATCATGATACGTTAAAATGAAGGATTTAAATCTCAGAACACCACAAAGGTTGTGATTCGTAGACCAGTGTTTGAAAACCAATCCCATTTAAGACTAATCGATCGTTATTGAGAACTATAGTAAATATTTGTGCAAGCTGGGATCCAGCTCGAGGCAAGTGAAGTTTGTGGTGGACAAACACCGTATTCTTGGGTTTCCTCGGGATTCTCCCGTTACTCCCATTTTGTTCATTTCACCATTTCATTTATTTCTCATCATCACCGTCTTTAGCCTAGCCGGCATAATCGTGGGACGTTAAACTCAAAGATTTCATTTCATTTCATTTCTTTATCGAAGCTATTTAGTATTGTAGAGTCTAGAGATGCAAAAAAGCCGGCTTTTTTTAATCGATGGTTTTTTTCACATAAAAAGCCGGCTTTTTTGGGAAAAAAACGAGAATTTTGGAAATTTTGGCTTTTTTCAACTTCATGATTTTTCTATCTAAATAGCTTTCTTATAGTATATTCTATAGTTAGATAAGAATTCCATGACCTGAATGTGATATTTCGCTCTGAAATTCACCATCAAGATGGATGGAGCACATGTTTTACGAATTAAAGCTAACATGAAAATGTAGTATTTGAGGGTAATTTTAGAGACTATTTAACTTTATTTTAACTTTTGAGTTATCGACATCTTTTTTCTTCTCTAGTTTGTCATCCATGTTTCATTTCTAAGAGCTTTTAGTACTCTAGCTTCTAGCGCAAATGTTAAACTTGCCCGTTTTTCTATTTATCGGTCAAAGCGTACGTTTTTCAATATATCCGTCAAACCGTACTTCCACATTTATGTTATACTGGAGCTGTGAAGTGATTTAGCAATAATTTTCCGGACGCAACCTTGAATACCACTTTATACAAATAATCAGTAGCGGATTTAGAAAAGTACTTTAGGAGGGGTTTTTCTGATTGTTTCGTTTCCTAAATAGTCCTAACTTTATTTGGGAGATGCTTGAAGTTTATGAGTACAGGCATAACTAATATTTCGTTTCGTTTATATGTTTAGCAATAATCTTCCGGATACAACTTTAAAAATCATTTTATACTGAGAATCAGTGGCGGATTTAGAAACGTATTTTGGGAAGGGTTTTTCTTACTAATGTTTAGTTTTTTTAAACATTCGTAATTTTTATTTGACGGGAGCTTAAAGTTTATGAGTAAAGGCATAAATAATAGATATTTCGTTTGTTGCAGACATTCCGTAACTTTGGGGAACGGGCTTCAGTCCGAAAGACCGCTCCCCTAACCTTCGCAAAACCGTCACTGCTGGTAATTAGTAATAATAACGATTTAAAAACAATAAGAAAGGAAGTTGCCCAATTCACAGTATACGCACTATTTCCACATTCACAGATGGAATGAAGAAAAGCTTTGTCAGAATGGTCGAGTGCTGGTTGAATCCCGGACTTCCCGATAGAAGCGCAAAAGCTAATCACTCAGTCATGTTTGTTGTGCAATTGTATTTAGCTTAACTTAAATATATTCCGTAGTCCTTTTTTTTTGGGGGGGGGGGGGGAGTTCCGTAATGATATGTTGAATCCCTCTTGTTAAAAATCCAGAAAACTTGAGGATTGGGTAAACTGTGATGGTGGTTCTATAAAACTTAACTGTAGAATTTCAAGAATATACAGAACCAATAGCTCTAGATGTGCAGCCTTTAAGTGTATCATATAAATCTAAGTATTTCTCTTATGTTTTATTTTAATTTTATTTTGTTTCAAAAAGAGGGTATGGAATATTTTGAAGTAAAAATACTACATACTATTTTGCTAGTTATTTGTGTATTCTTTTAAAAGAAGTGTTTACTTTTAGGGTTGGCTGGTTTACACCAACTTTTTTTTTTAATAACTGGTTTAAACCACAAAAATAAAAAGAATGAAAAATGCGAATCGTGTGAACTTCATGGTGACGTTTCCAAATATCAAACCACCTGCAATAGTTTTATTTCCCTTTCACCTTTTAATCAAGGTGTCCCATGTTCAATTCTCGGTCGAACCACAAACCTTCTTTCATGCGTAACCCAAGTAGCGGTTCGGATGTCAGTTTAAGCGAAAGTCTTCTCCTTGATAACCTCGTATTTCGTAAGGATGTTAAGCCTAAATATGCGAAACAAACCAAATTGTATATTTCTGCATGCCTAAATGCGTGTTGTTTTATAAAGAAGACAAGATTGCTTAAATATATTGATAGAAATTGGCAAAATTTATCAATTGCCTACGTAGCTTCCAACATTAGCTTGGATTGGACTTTCAATGATATCTACGTACTAAATTTGTAATTTAATACCTTAGTTTTAGCGTACTGATTATGGTACGTTGACCTTTAAATTTTACATACAAAGCAATAACAGGATTTTCCCGTTATTGTCTTACATTTCAAGTAATGACGGGATTTTCCCAATGGCTAGGGCGGGAGATTCTCAATTTAAGAAATTTACTGACCGGACTTCTTTAAGCTTATGGGAGTTCTTCCGGCATAACCCCGCTGTTGCATAATAACACCAAGGCGAAACAAACTTATTTCTGTGAATATGTAATATAAATACATAAAGCAAAAAATCTAAATCAAAAAAGCCTTGTTTAAACCAAAAAAGCCTGGTTTAAACATCCCCCCAAAAACGGGTTTTTGGCATTTTCAAAGACAACCACGGTTCTTGCCAACTCTGCTTACTTTTGTATATAGAAGGTTAAAAAATTCTTATTATATACATTGGTTAATCCTGTGGAATTTATAATGTAAAAATGTTCAAGAAAAATTGTTTGAAATATCTTTTCGAAATTCATAGTTTATTTTCGATGTTTTATATTATTATCAGCATCAACCACTAATTAAATGATTTTTTGTGTTATAGAGAAGCGATACAAAGTCTGTTTTATCAATTTAAAGCAGTATTTTGAAAAAAGCCCAAAATTTCCCAAGCAAAAAAGCGAAGCAGAAAAAACCGAGTTTTTTTCCAAAAAAGCCGGTTTTTTTCCGAGCCCTTGCATCTCTAGTAGAGACATTCTCGTAGCTCTCCTAGGGCTATGGTTGGCCACATAGCTTTATAGTTGGGTGATGTGTAAGGTTCCCAGATCATACATTCCCCCCCCCTAAAAATCATAGATTTGTTTATTTTCTCTTTGAAAAGTCTTGCAACCCTAGTGATGTGTGATCAGCACGACAGCCCTCAATTGCCGTTATTCCTGACTTTCTAATAAGGAATTCGTTATCTCTTACTTCAAATAGCTTTGAACCCGGAACCTCGTCCACCAAAGCCACGCACAAGACAATGATTTTCCTTCACTTAATCCTCTCTATAATTATACCAATCTGCACTCTTTTTTTTTTTTTTTTTTTTTTAATTTAGGGGTCACGGTGCCTCAGTGTTAGAGCGCTTACCTCTGGCGGATGGAGTTCTTGCACCACAATACGATTTATACAATTTAAACCTGCCATAATACACGGCAACAATACTTAGGGTGGATTTTGATTTAGCCTCCATCAATACCAACAAACAACTGAAAGCTTCAGGGGGATGAGCCATTGGCAGTGATCCGGGGGGACAAGTCCCCTCACCCCGAAATTTATATGGGTGCTCCCGTTTTTGCATTAAAATTATCATTGATTTCTTGTTAAAGACATTTGACAACAATAGATACGTGGTTATCTGAACGAGCCCCTTATAATTATACAAAAATTGTCGCCATTAGCTGAGCCACCCTGATCACAGGGGTGGATCCAGGACAGACTTCGGGGGGGCGGGGGGTTGTCATAATGCTACTTTTAAGGACTCCAAACTCTGGGATGGATTTTATTTATATATATAAAACAAGAAAGTTTCCTCTTCTGGGGGAGAAGCGATCGCCCCCCTGGATCCGCCCCTGCCTGATCATACTCTTGCTATAGGGAGGGACAGGATGGCACAGTGGTACAGCGTTCACCTCTACTGCATGGGGTTCTTGGTTCAATCCTAGCTCGTGCCAAGTTAGCTTTGTGGTGGACAAACACCGTGTGCGTGTTTTCTGGGGGGGCTCTCCCGTTTCCTCCCACTTTCTTCATTCCACCATTTCATTCATGTCTCATCATCACCGTCTCCTTTAGTCTAGTCCGCATAACCGTCGGACGTTAAACAAAGATTTCATTTCAATTTCTAGTTAGAGGGCTATATAGAAGTGTAGAGGCTTTTGGTTGTTTTTAACATTACAAATTACAATAAATTAAAGTAACTGCATTATATTATTATTATTATAATTACTGATAATTTTAACCTGACTTGGAGAGATTACGTAGATAGATACTTTACAGTGGATGAACATCTATCGTGGAAAGTGCCCATCTGGCGAAGGAGAATTAGGTTAGCTGTTTTCCTCTTTGATATCAGCGAAGAAGACTACCCAGTCAGCCATATGCCGCGCAAAATGGACTCTTGTTTTCAAGGGCCTTCTGGCTCAATGTCAAGAAAGAAGAAAAAAGTGCTATTGGCTTCTTCTCTTTTCTTTTAATCTTATGTTCTGTTCTTTTAGGCGAAGAAGACTCCCGATCCAGACACCTTCCTTAAGCTTTAATGTCGATGTGTTAATCATAGGCTGTCTCAATGGATTCTTCTGACAATTTCTGGAGAAGAGATTGGGCCAGGGTGATAAAAGACGATAGGCAATCATTGGCTGCCATTTCTGTTTGCTTAAGAAGATTGAAACGACAATCGACATTTATATTTTTTTATACCTTCTTCCTTATTAAGCCTTTCGTCTTATCAGAATATCAGTCGGCACCGCTGGCTACCCTTCTTTTAGCTGAAGTGGTCCTAACTCCTTACACCCAGCGACCCATCAGATTCACTATGAGAAACAAAAAAGTAGCAAAGTCTCTTAAGCTTATATTTGGAGAGCTTTTCCTGTATGACAACTTCTTGATTGGTTACAACCTTTCTTCTACTTCCTCCACTTCAGTGTTCGCGGGATCTCTCTTAGGATAACAGAGCCATCTGACTAAGTAGCTATCTTGGAGCAGATTGCCTCAAATCCTTTAGAAAACAAGGAGATAGTTAGCCTCTCGAAATTTTTATCATTACCTTTTATTTATTTCTTTTTTTAGGTTAAAATTTTCTATCCTATGTTAGAAGAACTGAACTCAGTATCACTGTCGCCTTAACAAACTTAAGAGCCTTCATCCCGGCGAAATTAAAATACCGCTAATTTTACAGTAATTATGTGATATCTTCAAATAGATAAAAGTTAATCGAAATGTGGAACAAGAGCGCCCTAGACAATATTATTTTACATGAGAAAACGTTATCACGACTCACTTATTTGCTTTCGATTATGAGCCATTTTGAAAATCGGCATTTATTTTCGCGTTTCTAAACGGCTGAAAACGGAAAGCCACTAGGTGACTTGTGATAACGGTACCTCACGCAAAATAATATTATCTAGGGCGCTCTTGTTCCATATTTCAATTATCTTTTATCTATTTGAAGATATCACATGATTACTGTAAAATTAGCTGTATTTTAATTTCGCCGGGATGAAGACTCTTAAGGAGTAACAGTGGTGAATGTAGGGGTTGGACCGCTGGAGAAAACCTTCTGGAGATTCAAAATTTGCCTTCCAAAAGTAAGACAAATTAACTTGTGATTACATATCAATCTTCTATTCTGTACTTCCTTTATCACGAAATATGAAGAGAGAACAATCGTTAGTGTTCTTCTTTCGGCCAACCGTGTTGAAAAATGAAAATCTTTGGGTTTAACGTTCCACAATTATGCCCTTTAGGCTAAAGGAAAGGATGATTAAAGCAAGTGAATAATGATGGAAGAATTGGTGGAATGAGAAAGTGGGAGGAAACAACAGTTCCCTAAGAAAACCCACCGATACGATGTTGTCCACCACAAACTTACTTGGCCTGGGATCGAACCAAGAGCCCCATCCACCAGAGGTAAGTGCTCTACTATTGAACCACCAAGCCCCTCCAACCATGTTCAAGTCCGCATTCGCGAACAGTAGACTTACGATATTCTATCATGTTCGAGACTTGGCCAATGCCGTATTATCGAAAATGTCGGATTATCGGTCAGTGCCTTCTGCGATTGTTAAGTAGCCCCATCACGGTGAAATTAAAATACCGCTAATTTTACAGTAATCATGTGATATCTTCAAATAGATAAAAGATAATCGAAATGTGGAACAAGAGCTCGCTAGACAATATTATTTTACATGAGATACCGTTTTCTCGACTAACTTATCTGCTTTAGATTTCCATCCATTTAGAAAATCGGCATTTATTTTCGCGGTTAAAATGGCTGCAAACAGAAGCTACTAAGAGATTCGTGATAACGGTAACTCATGCAAAATAATATCGTCTACCAAACTCTTGTTCCACATTTCGATTATCTTTTATACATTTGAAGATATCACATAATTACTGTAAAATTTAGCGATATTTTAATTTCGCAGATATTAGCCTCCTCAACGTTAAATTATAGAGTGAATACAGCTATAGCTTAATGTTTATGTTAGCAGCAAAGAGTGTTTACCAGGATCAATGAGATAATCATTCCAAGTCAAGTATAATACAACAAAAACAAATTTTAATTCTACATTTTAGAGAATATAAAGTGGTACAGAATTACTGTACTATACTGTTCAAATTACTTTCGAACCAGCCGAACACTTTCGAGCACCAGCTACAGACGTGATCGTCTGATTTGATTTGCGTTAAAGCATTTGCATCTAAAAGATACTCCATTTTGTCAGGTGCCGGTTCATACGGAATTCTGGACTGTTGCTGGATTAACGGAAGTCTATCTTGTATAGATATATATCAAAATAGTGGTCCGGTGAACTCGTTCTACTCTCCTTTCAGTGTTGTGAAATAGGTACCTGGAACAACCTAAGAATAAAGAAGACAGTAGTAGTGGCAGGCAGTAGTTTCCGGCTAGTGGCATAGTCCAACTCTCTTTAAGGTAAAACAGTGTGGTGGGAAATAGTTTTTACTGTGGGGTCTGTACGTTTGCCAACTGAATTGAATTCAAGGCTTGATCGTGGTTCGGAGCACACGTTAATAGCAGGTGCCGCCGCATTGTGTAAGGATGCAATACACAAAAGCTCAAACTAAAGCTCAAACTTTTTGCATCTGAATTGTCATGACTGTAGATTTTCTTGTCTGTGGATTGTTGTATTTGTGGATTTTCTTGCATGTGGATTGTCATGCCTGTGGATTATTGTGTCTGTGGATTTTGTTTTATGTGGATTGTTGTATCTGTGGATTGTTGAGCTTGTGGATTTTCTCTGTGGATTTTGTTATATGTGGATTGTTGGGTCTGTGGATTTTCTTGCCTTTGGATTGTCATGTCTGTGGCCTGCTGTGTCTGTAGATTTTCTTGCCTGTGGATATTCGTGTCTATGGATTGTCGTGTCTATGGATTTTGTTATATGTGGATTGTTGTGTCTGTGGATTGTCGTGTCCGTGGATATTCTTGTCTGAAGATCGTCGCGTCTGTGGTAGTGATGAGTGCAAGAGTCTTGCTCTTGCAGTTTTTGCAAGAGTCTTGCATGCAAGACCAAGACCAAGACCAAGGGGTGCAAGACCAAGACTAAGACCAAAACCATACCTGCAAGACCAAGACCAAACTCTTGTGCAAGAGGCTTGCACAAGTACCGGTACTACTTGAACTCTTTTATAGAATGTTAAAAGGGGAAAAATCATTACATCATTCACTTGATCTACATCTTTCACTGCATCTTGGCTTCAGTAAAAATGCAGCTGGAGTGAAGATGTTCCTAATAATTTATGCAATCCGTGTGAGTTGATCTTCCCCTGTAACATATAGCTACAGTATATCGTTTTGTGAATCGGCTGTTCGCGTTTTCTGCTTATTACTCGTTTTCAAGCCACACAAATGTCATTCTAATCAAAGCTTGTTGCACACACAAAAAATGTGTCATTGGTGCTGGACTACGATGCATTCCTCCGTTTTTAAACAATGAGGATTACTTGTCGGGAAATCATACACTATTCTGCAGATGCGTATTATCTGGACTTAAGCCTTTGACCTTCGAGCTTGTAAAGTTTCTCGGCTTGTCTTGGAATAAATGTATCAAGCAGTGTGCGAATTAGATAATCTATATTGGGGGGGATAAAATTAGGCCAAAGGACATAGTCTGAAGGTTCAAATTTCAAAATGAGACAATAAATGCCTTACCCCCATTATATATATATATATATATATATATATATATATATATATATATATATATATATATATATATATATATAATGTGTGTGTGTGACATCTGTAATAAATAAGAGATTTATTAATTTAATAAATCTACCGACAATAACTATGCATATATATATTGTCTGACATACACACACCCCACTAAACCTTTCTGAACGTGTTTTAATGTTGTACTCACTCTTGTCCCCGTAGCTCTCTAAGGTTTATTTAGTTAATAATTCGGCTCGAGCGATAGCCATGATCACAAGCATATGTTAATTTTTCCACTCATATTGAAAGCTTCCACTTTGCATTAATACATAAGAAAATCTAGATATTAGCCTATCAAATAAGAAATGGATTGTTGCTGGTCCCGATTTTTCACATCAAGGTCAAATCGAAGGGCAAATATTTAAAATCTCTCAATTCAAATTTCGAGCTTGTGCTTCTATTTCCCGCTAAAGCTGTGTTCATCACGACTTTTTTTCTCCAAATATCGATTCCGTGATGGGCACAGAAAGTCAACACTTAAAAATTACTTTACTGTTAGGTTGAAGATGAGTTGATTCACTATGGGCTACGTTATTCAAATAAAGTAAAACATTACACTGAAGTTTTTCAGACAACATTAATTGCGTGGACAGCAAACTGTACAGCGAAAAGATGGAAAAATGAAGGGTTAACTTTAAAAATAAAAACCGCTCCAGTTGAAATGCTTATACAGACACGGACAATGACACGGAGAACCAGCCGTATTAACAAATGCTCAAAAAAAAATCTTGAATTATTCGCTTATTCACTTAAAAATCACCTTCATTAACATGTCTGCTCACTAGGAGCGTATCCCCCAGCGTGTACGTTAACATATACTTACGAGAGAATACCTATATTTCAGATTTTGAGTACAGTTTCAAAAGTTCATTTCCGTAAACTGTAAAAGCAGTGATTACTATGCTAATTATCACAAATTAAATGCAACTTTTGAGTTGCATACACACAATCTACTAGGGAATGAAGACCATGTGCTAACAAAGAGTACACTGGAAAATGAAATAACATGTTATAACAAAAATTAAAATAAGATGATAATCGATACAAATATAGAGGATGAATATGACATATCCGAACTTCGCCAAGTATGGTAGAAGAAGCTATTTGTTTACTTCTTCTTGGCCAACCGCTAAGAACATTTATAAATCTATATGTGGCTTTGATATACGCAATTAGTACATTCAAATTCACAAACGATGACGAACTGAAGGGTACGAAGGTACAGTTGCAAGTAACAACCGTAGTCATAATAATATAGTTCTACTAAACAACGTTGAAAATAGTGGGTAATTAGGTCAGGCACGTAGCCAGGATTTCGAAATAGGGGGGGGGGGTCCGTGACGAAATACTGTGGTTATCACACCAGGTGCTCGATCATTCTAAATTATTTTAGTGGCAGCATATATTCGTTCGTTTAGCCAGGATTTCGTAATCGCGGGGGTGGGGGTGGCGGGGGGACATGAAATACTATGGTTACACACCAGGGGATCGAGCAATCTAAACTATTTTTTTACTGACAACAAACCCATATTGGTCTTTTAGGACAATAAAATGAGGACATGTTAGTAAGTATTTTAAGAAGAATAACTATGAAGAAATCTCGAGTAAAAGAAAATAAAAAAGTATTGTAAAAGATAGAGACTTCCGAGGTCATTCGAACTCGGTTCTACTTGTCTTCTTTTTCTTATCTTCGTTTAATGCCATCAAGGATAGCAACGAGATACTCTTTCGGGAGTAAAGACATCCTATATAATGGACTAGAGGTGCCGCGAAATTCAAAATGGCTCATATTATTGGTGATTCTGGGCATTTCTTAAGTTCTACCTGAGAGTGTATGATATCTATGCAGATAGATGGTATTAGGAATGCTTCGTTACAATAATACCAATTTTCAACTTCCCCTACGGTTTTCTCCACACAAAGCTCCTCATAAGAACGAGTAACCAAACACTTGCTGTAGCTTTATATTTTTGATGCTGATTCATCTTTTTCTCGTTTCTTTTTGTTTCATCCTTCCGTAGTATTTTTCTTTTCTGGATCCGAAAGGGGGGGTCCGGACCCCCTGGACCCACCCCTTGGCTACGTGCCTGATTAGGTGGTAAGTAGAAATGACCAAAACTGAACAGTTTATATCGATCATTTCGAAATACAGCTAGAAGATTAAATTTACAAGAAATAACAAAAATCAGTGAAATTTGGAGGTATACTAAGCATAGTTTGAGGGGGAAAGCGAGCATCCCCGGTGGGGATACTTCAGTTGACTTCTTTGGGGGGGAACAAAATGTGATTGAGGGGGAAAATCCCCCTCATCCCCCCCGGTAATTCGCACCCTGGATCAAGTGAGGGATTTGTTTTTCACCCTTCAGTTGCTTTGCCTCAGACAGTCTGCTGACGAAACGCCACAAACGTCCAGTAAGAAGAAATTTGCAAAGTAAAACACGTAAGTGGCGAGCGCAAAAAAGTAACTTTCACCTGTATTTCGAAGTTGTTGCGGAAAGTGGGGAGCATGGGTTATGCAAACTATGCAGAAAATCAAAGCAAAGTTGCAATAAAAATGAAAAACACAAACACTTTAGGCCTGAAAAATTATCATTTATCAGTTCATAAGAACGAAGCGCAGGAACTATTTCCAATAAAGCAACAGCAAATTCGAAATATTGCAGATTTTTTAAAAACCTGGTTCGATTATAATCAATATTATTTTATTTTTTCTATTTTTTAACCAATATTGCTAAACATATCATTATCATCATCATCATAGCTATTCTGCCATCATTACCAGATAACTTGCTGCAACTAAGAAGCTTCGATGTTCGGTGATCCTTAGCTGGTCTCTTCGTCTTACGTAGCGATTTTCTGTTTTAATACCTTCCTTCAACTACAATCTCCTTCGACGCACCCTCTCTATCCTTCTACCATACCCTCTAGTACTTCTCTCATAATACAGTTCTTCCTCAGCCAATGTCCCAACCAGTTCCTCTTCCTCCTCTTAACTACATCTAAAATTCTTGTTTTCTCCCCTACTGCTACTATTTCCAACACCTTCCCGTTCGTTTTCCGTTCAACCCAGCTAATTCACTCCTTTTTTCTCCATGCCCACGTTTCGAAAGCCTCTTAATTTTTTTCATCGCTTTTGCGTAATGTCCATGTTTCTGCCCATAGAGTACATATTTGGAATCAGTAAAACAAAATATCAATATTTAATAGGAATTTTGTTCAATACAAAGAAGAGCTAATCGAGGTTGAAAACAAAAGAAATCTGATGCCTTTAGAATGTAAAAATAATTTTGCAATTCATGTATTTCAGCAATGTGTGTCGTCTTGATTTTCTTTCATGCGTCTCAGGAGTAGCTTCACCAGTTTGGGAACCAGTAGAGTATTTGATCTGTTAAAAAAAATTGAAAAAGATTACGAAACGTTGTGATTTATCTTATAAGTAGTGAAGCGTGGACACCCATTGAAAAAATAAATAAATTAATTAAGGTCATCGCCTAAGCTGTATACTACCACCATACTTACATGAAGGTAAACTGTATATTACATTTAGAAACACATATTGTATTTCTGTTACTATTGGCGCATTGTATAATTTATTATCCCTTATATCCAGAGTAAAATTTTCCTATGAAAAACATAAGATTTCTTAGAAGCAAGACTTGCAAGATTCTTGCAAGCAAGACCAAGACCAAGACCAAGGATACGGGTGCAACACCAAGACCAAGACCACCCGGGTCTTGGTCTTAGTCTTGCATTTGCTCATCACTAGCCTGTGGATCATTGTGTCTGTGAATTTTCATGTCTGTGGATATCCTTGTCTGTAGATTGTCGTGTCTGTGGATTTTCTTGTTTGTGGATTGTTGTGTCCGTGGCTTTTCTAGTTTGTGGATTTACTTGTGTGTGGAATTTCTTAACTGTGGATTGTCGTGTCTGTGAATTGTTGTGTCTGTGGATTTTCTTGTTTGTGGATTGTCATGTCTGTGGGTATTCTTCTCTGTTGAATGTTGTGTCTGTGGATATTCTTCTCTGTTGATTGTTGTGTCTGTGGATTTTCTTGAAATTTTGTTGTTTCTTCCCAAATTCTCGTTCCACCAGCCGCCATAAAAATATTTTTTTTTTATCCTCCCAAGCCATGAGCAATGTGGTATATATCATAAGTTGCATGATCAATATGTATTACTCTCGTGACAAAACAAAAAGTGTTTATTTTCTTTATAAACCAATTTATTATACCAGCAGTCCGACTAAATGAAGCTCCCATTAGGAACTAATGATCGTTGTGCACACACTGGGCAGCTCGGCCTGAGCAGCAATATCTATACATGCCCACATGGTGGGCTGCTCGGCGCCCTGGTATAGGCCTACTACAGAGGTAGCCCACGGTGTGGGCTAAACACCAGTCTAAATGTTAACGTCCATAGTATAACAATGAGAACTTAAAACTGGAAATTTCATTTCACAAAAAAACAAACTCAGTTGAGTGACTGGAGCATCTTTACGTTACGGCTAATTTTTAAAAGGAAAAAATAAGTCCCAAACAACAGCGAAAATGACGATGGATATTAAATACTGCAGAAGCTGAATGACAACTATGTTAAAAGAAAAAAAATTAGGTCGATACTCTTACACATACAAACTATACGACCGTTTATTGCTGAGAAAATTTCCCGAGAAAAGGAACACAATTCTCTCAGCCATATCAATTAACAACATCAGTTTCTCAGACAAGTGAATGCCTTTTACAGTGGAAAGACAAAAGGGAATTGTCATTGGTGCAAATTGGGAGCTTCACACAAGAAAAATAGTAGATATGTTTAGAGGTACATACAATGCGTGGCTCTAAATTACATTTTCTTCGTCCGCAATACACCAAATAACATTTTTCCATTGTTTACTTCTGCTAATTATTACCACAATAAAAGTGCCCAGTATATTAAATAAAGAGTTTGTAACGGTTCGTTTTTTTTTTATATATTATATACGAAGGGAGTAATATAACGTACTGTTGTCTGTATTTTATTATAATGACATTACAATGGTATTACATTGCCACAAGTCGTAAAAGCAGAGATATGCAAATAGTCAATATTTAAATGTAGTTTTTGTTTGCATAATGAAGTTTTTTTCTTGAATTGCCTGGGGAGAGGGTTGGGGAGATAATTTAAGAAAGTAAAATATAATTTTATTTTCTTACTTACTTACTGATGGTATGCACGATAGCTCATTTGTAGAGCACTTACTGTCTGATGTGAAGGGTACCTGGTTTGGTCCCCTGTGACTTGAATTTGCAGTGACATCATATTTGTCGGTTTTCTCGGTATGCTCCCATTTTCCTTCACAAATTACTTCGTAATTATTCCTCTCGTTAATTTCCCGCCTCTTTTAGCCTATAATGGATAACCGTTGACGTATACAGGATATTACAAAAATGGGAACAAATTTCTCACATCGAAATAAGAAAAAAAGTTCAGATGGACCTGTGCTCAAAACTGGATAGATTCGGAGTTATAGGGTGCCGGCCTAACCGGCATAACCGTGGGACGTAAAACAAAGATTTCATTTCATTTAGTGTCGAATCTATAGTTTTCAGAGTTGCTGAGGTGAACAGTGAACCTTCCAATGCCGTTTAAATCCATATTCAACTCTGCAACTTGGTGGAGGAAAAGGGAAGGATATATATAAAAATGTTCGAAAATGACCGATATTAGTGTCGAATACATCCATGTTACCGAAGACGCACAAAAACCGCGTAAGACTGCTTCCAACTAAAAAAAAAAATCACGGGTACCAAACATGTGAGATAGGGAGTTGTGCATATAAAGTTTTTATTTTAACCCAACGAAGCGGATAAATCGACGCTAGTACAGATATAACTATAACTTGTTTTGTATGTAGCACAACATGCCACTTATCACCCGAAAACACGTTTCTGAATATCACTGATAATTTTTTGATCATATTCCTAAGTTTGAATGTGAGTTCTTGATCTTGGATTTTATTAGTTACTATGTTATTTGCTTCCAAATATTAGATTTGGTAAATCCTAAGGAGAGGGACTGCTTAGCAAATCGCCTTACATTGAGCAGAGGCGGATCTAGAAAGTAAAAACTGAGGGGGGGGGGTACCCAGAACCCAAACCATGATAGGTATATCATAGGTTTACTATAAACTTTCAAAAATATATATGTAATAGCTTAAATTATTTTTGTCACGGCCCTGGCCCTGGCCCTGGGCAAGATCTGCCTCTGACACTGAGGTCACCTTTGTACCCAGTATTAAAAATTGAAATATGCATACATGTACTTACCGTTCAAAGCGTTCAACATTAAGTACAATCTCGTATGATGCAGCTGATAAAAATTAAGTAGAAGTGTGTTCTTAATTTAAGGTGCTTTTTGTAATCATTCCTTCTATATTTGGAAGCAGGGTCGGATCCAGTATTTTCTGAGGGAGGGTGTACCAGTAACTACCAAAATAATCAATCACACTGAAACTCTTTAAAGTGAGTGAAACACGATATTGTTCATTCCTAACAATGCTGATACAGAAAACAGGGGGATATTATTTTGAAGAGGGTCGCAAGTAATATGCAGGAAAAAATGGTTTCTCCTCATGGCTTCTGTTTTTTTCCCCTATTTAACAAATGTTATACTGTTTTGCTTGGTGAATTCTTTTCCTTCAATGTTAAGAAAATTGACAAACTATTGCTTTTTGCAAAACTCTGCTTTCTCTTAAGCCCCAAGCGGGAAAATAATGGCAGAAAGTTTTGGAAAGTGTTGCCATTTTTACTCCTAGCTTCTCATTTTAGATACTGTATATTTACAACGTAGGAGAGTCACGAGAGTGCACGTGTACCTTTGCACCCCCCTAAATTCGGCCCTGTTTGGAAGTGAATAACTCAGTAACTAATAAAAATCAAACCTCACGTACTCACATTCGACATTCAAGATCCAAATTGTAGTACGTATATAGGCCCAATAAAGAATAGATTTCGTGTTATTACACAGAAATAGCAGCAAAGAAAACACGAAGTAAGTTACATGTCAGGGGAAAATTCTAACTTATGGTTATTGATGCTGAGTAGGTACAAATTACTCAACTGAAAATATTACGAATTCAGTATAATCGTAATCATCAAACAAATTTGCTCTTCCACTGACTCATATTGTTCTCCGAATTCCATCATAAACATAATCTTCACTCTTATCAGTAGCAAATATTAATTGTCTGAACGTTCTCACCATTGTACTATCTTGCAATACACAGATACATTTCCGATACGATTACGTCCTCCTTTATACAAAGGGTATTGCAGTTAGTAGATTACTACCAAACTGTTTTAAATCTCGTCACTTGTGATACAGAGACTCAATTCTCTTTCATTTGTTAGACAAAACCCTCATGTTTCACCCTGACGGTGACATAAAGGCAATTTCACCCTTGTCACTGCCAGGGATAAGTGTGTCGGATTACCAAATAGATTTTTCATCTCTTGTCCTCTCCTGCTTTATTTATTTGTTTATTTTTTTATGTGTCTCTCTTGTTTCTACTGTTTTTATTCCTTTCTTTCTTTATAGCCTGCTTCGTGTCATTAACTCCATGTTCACTTCAGTGAGAATAAGAATATCAGTTTAATCAGAAAAGCAATAGAAGTGTCAACGAGTTGAATTGTCTTAATTGTACAAGGCTATTAATATCATGAGGAAGAACATTCAAAACATTCAAATTACTTTTGTTAATAAATAATGGTATATTCTGTTAGCAAGATTGACCCCATACGCAGATGAAATTATTGGAGATTATCAGTGCGGATTTAGACGAAATCGATCAACTATCGACCAAATAATCGCCAAATACTCGAAAAGAAGTGGGAATACAATACCCCGGTACATCAACTATTTATTGATTTTAGAAAGGCTTACGACTCGGTTAGAAGAGAAACATTATACAACGTTCATACAGAACTTGGAATACCGAGAAAGCTAATTAGATTAATTAAGATATGTTTAAGTGAATCCCAAAGTAAAGTCCGGGTAGGAAAATTTTTGTCCACGAGCTTCCACGTCGAAAATGGCCTGAAACAAGGAGATGCGTTGTCGCCATTATTATTTAACTTTGTGCTGAAATACGCCATAAGGAAAATCAAAGATAGCAACCAGGGCCTAGAGTTGAACGGCATTCACCAGGTTATGGCATATGCTGATGATGTAAATTTAATAGGGGATGATAGGAGAACAGTAGAAATAAATGCAGAGATCTTATTAAACGCTTGCAGGAACATGGGTTTAGAAGTAAATGCAGAGAAAACTAAATACATGGAAGTGCGTCGGGACCGTAACACGGCAAATTGTGGAGGCGTTAAAATATTAAATAATGCTTTTGATAAAGTGGATACTTTCAAATATTTAGGATCAATATTAACAGACGAAAATCATATTCACGAAGAAATTAAATGTCGACTAAAAGCAGGGAACTCGTGTTACTACTCGGTTCAAAATCTCTTGTCGTCGCGAATTCTGTCGAGGAATTTGAAGCTTAAAATATATAAAACGATAATCATGCCTGTTGTTCTGTATGGTTGCGAAACATGGTCGCTTACTCTGAGGGAAGAACATAGACTGAAAGTATTTGAGAACAGGATCCTGAGAAGAATATTCGGACCCAAGAGGAACGAGAATGGGGAATGGCGGAAGCTTCATAACGAGGAACTACATAGTTTATACGATTTACCCAACATTGTTAGGGTCGTCAAGTCTAGGAGGCTTAGATGGGCAGGTCATGTAGCTAGAATGGAAGAAAGTAGAAACGCTTTCAAAGTCTTGACTGGTAGACCCATAGGAAAACGACCATTAGGAAGACCTAGGCGCAGATGGGAGGACAATATTAAGATGGATCTCGCAGAGATAGGAATACAAAGTAGAAACTGGATGCAATTAGCTAAGGATAGAAGTCAGTGGAGAGCTTTTGTGAACGCGGCACTGAACCTCCGGGTTCCATAGGCCATAGAGTTAGTTAATTAGTTAGTTAGTTAGAGTTATTGGAATATTATTTTGTAAAAGTTTAGAAGAATCTTACTCTTTTAGAGGTAATGATTAATTGTATACATTTAGCCCTTTCGGGATTTATGGTACGCGTAAATATAGATCATACGTACAGGTATGTATTGTTTTAAAACGCTCATCGCAACATCTACTGCTGATTTTTTAAAATTGAAGACCTGAATTGCAAAACGTCCCAAGTCCACTCTTTTTCTGCGTATTTTGCGTTTTTTTTTTTGTTTTTTTATGTTGGCATCTATGTTTTAAGGGCTATTCACTTGCATAATACGCAAGTCCAAATAAAACCTCTTTTAAAAAAAAATCAAAATAATTTCAAGTAAACAGAATAGCATGCGAAACGTAATTTCCTTGTCTTTCTTCTAATAACAAAAAAAGTACTCCGGTGGACTTGAGCCGCCCTATGCAGAGTCGTTTTAACAAATGATTAGCGTCATGCTAAACGCCCGACTTCTGCAGGAAGCATATGTAAGTCGAACGCTTTAGTATGGCACTAATCACGCGTCAGAAGGACTCTGCATATGGCCCGAGATGTTTTGTAATTCAGGTCTCCAATTGTTCAGTCATACATGTATTGCGAAACATGCATTTTGAGAAGGAGCTCGTCATGTTGGTGAGGGTCATGACGTCTTCAGTTTGGCCTTCAAGAGTTCAACGCAAAAGGCTTATTTTGTTTTTTTGCAAACTGTCTAAAATGTGTTATGGGATCCAAGAACACACATATGTCATCGACATGATCGTCAGACAGAGTACACGTGTTATAGATTCTTTCCTTTTTTTTTTGTTTCTCTCCCCTCCTTTATACAATTTCCTTATTTTCGTTTACTTTGAGAAAAAGAGATTTTTTTTTTTTCAGAAAAATTCCCCCATTTTCCTTGAATTCTCCTTTTCAGGTATATGATACAGACATGCGAATAGTACCGTTTGGAAGGTTGCTTTATACTAAAGAGAATTAGGTATGAACCACAACCACTAGGATGAATAGTGATAATGCAGTAGCTGCTTAACTGAAAGTCTAAAATTTACCTTAAAAATTCTTTTTAAAAAAATCACAAAAGGGTTATTTTCTAATACTAGAAGAAACGCCTGTTCTTCGCACGAAGAAAATACGCTTATGGAAAATATTTGGACTGTTTGTCCCTCTCCATTTTCAAACACTGAGACGTATTTTTATGAGATATTACCTGCAGATAGGGAATATGAGTGCCTTTTTTAAAAAAGAAAATTTACAGGTAACATGTGTTAATTTAGGCAATTCTGCGAATATATTTTAGTAATAAACCATAATTTATATAGTTTATGACGAAAAACAAACATTACACAGACGCTAAAAAAAAGAAAAAGAAGTTTCCATAAACTTTATCTTTAACCATACACAATATTTTATCAGATTACTTATATATTCTTAATCTTTTCCAACTCTTTCGTTACCATATGTATCAAAATTTGGTCACCTTCGGGTGCTAATAGAGACGGAGCAGTAGTCATGTTTAGCCGAATTGTTAGTGGAGAACCCCGGTGTGCATGGTTCCTGGCTCTATTCTTGGAGCGAGCACGAGACAAGATTTGTGACTGTCTCGTCTCGAAAATGTGCTGTAAAAGTGATGTCTCTACTCGAAAAATGTATATTTCTCTATTGGAAGAGCCGTGTCTCGACTCGAATTTTATCAGGAAAATCCTGTCTCGACTCGTCTCGTGCGAATCCTTATTTTTCAATATTTATCCAGCATCATGTGGCAACTGGGGAGCTACCTGAATTAAGAACTCCGATCCAGAAAGCCAGAAATAATGACGTCTGTAAACTAATTTATCACCTAGTTGAACGTGAGCTATTTGGCTTGTGGGGCCGCGGTGGCTCAGTGGTAGAGCGTTCACTTCTGGTGCTTGAGGTCCCGGCTTCAAACCCTACTCCCACCAAGTGAACTTTGTGGTGGACAAACACCGTGTGCGTGGGTTTCCTCGGGGTTCTCTCGTTTCTTCCCACTTTCTTCATTCCACCATTTGATTTATTTCTCATCATCACAGTCTTCTTTAGCCTAGCCGGCATAACCGTTGGACTTAAAACTCAAAAATTTCATTTCATTTCATTTCCATTTGGCTTGCCATATCCTTTCATGAGCTGAAGCAAGAAGAAGTTTAATTTAGTACTTGTTAGCAAATGACATCAGTATCTCAATACTGTATAACTAAAGAACACTAAAAAGAATGTGAGTTCTTTCTTATCGTTTCTCCTGGAATTCGTCTTACCTCTTGCGTTTTATTACAAGAGCCTATGAAGTACCCTGGTCATGGCTCACATTTCAGCCGGTGACGTGCACTCTCGCTTCTTTGTTGTGACAATTATTAGTGTTCTTCATGACGTATTTCTAGCTATGCCACAGACCAGCAGACGCTAGAGACCTGCACGGGCTGGACCTGGCCCGGCCCGCGGGCCGACTCAATTATTTCTTTGGGCCGGGCCGGGCTTGGGCGGGCCGACACTGATTTCTCTTCAGGTCGGGCCGGGCTGGGGCCGATTAATTGCAATTCTTTAATAATTATTGACATTCGTTAAACGATAATTAGAATAAACGCAAACGTTGAAGAAGTGTGCCCGTGAAAAATGTTACAAAATGAAACTTCGAAAATTTATCGGGCCCGAGCCGGGCTTGGGCCAAGAATTTTAAAAAACTTATCGGGCCGGGCCGGGCTTGGGCCGAAAATCTCCAAAACTTTTCGGGCCCGGGCTGGGCCGGGCCTACGTACATCCGGGCTGGATTGGGCTCGGGCCGAAAAATTCGGCCCGTGTAGGTCTCTAGCAGACGCACACCCAGAAATTTTTGTTGGGAGGAGTCCAAACATTTCGGGAGGTCCAATACTATAAGTCACTATGTCTACGTAGTATAGAATGGGTATTATTCTGCACTCGAAAAGACGATAAATAATTGTAAAATATAAGGTTTACTGAATATACAACTGGAAATTTGAATATTGTAAAAATGTCCCTTTTTCCTCTTTAAAAGCGGAATTTTCGGAAACGATACAGCACATGTTAACTTATATTTTCCACTTATATTTTCAGAATTAAAAAAAATAAAACTGATACATTTAAATTGTTTTTATAAGAGAAAGAGTACATATGAAGTGTAAGATCTTCAATGGGTGCGCTACTGTAGGATGCTAATCACTTTTACACTAATTATTGCATTTGCTAAGTTCGCAATTATTATACTGTGACGTTTTTAATTTTCTTCCCTTTCATATCCATTATATTATGTAAAAAAGAAAAGTGACTCACCCATCAGCATACTACTGTACCTAGAAACATGAAATTTGGACAGGAAAGTCCTTTTAGCATGGGAACGAAGAATAAGAATGGATTTTTTTTAAATGTTTATCCTAGCGGAGCTTAAACGACTACATAAAAAAAAAAAAAAAAATAGAAGTATCTCACGCTAGGAAGATAGAACTTGGCATATAAGGTTCCCATTAAAAATATTTGAACATGTGTTTCGCCATTTCTTGAGTAGATAAAATCAGGCAATTTCTACCTTAGATATATGACAAATTTTGACTCTTTAATGTGAAATTGCTAAATGCGAGGATTCACTCAATTTAAAGGTGTTGAATTCAATATACCTAGGCATAAACTCTTAATTAGAAATTCGACAATTCTACTTCTAATGAAGAAAAAGGGAGGAATTTCTATAATGTTCAAATTTCTGATTCTACGTACAGAAAAATTCATCTGATTGTTCACTTTAAGTTGGAGGTATGAAGTCTCATATATAAATTCCTAATGGAAAATTAATTGAAAGTGTTCCAGCCTTTTCAGAAATTCGGCTCCTAAACGGAATTTTAAAAAAAAAAATTAAAATTTTGGATTCTTTATTCAGAAAATACATAATGTGAGGATTTGTTTAGGTTGGAGGTGTGAAATTCGATATAGAAACACACAATATAAAATGAGTTAATATCGAAAATTCAGCTTCTGAAGAGGAAAAAATGGACACTTTTACAATATTCAAATTTCCGGTTGTATATTCAGCAGGCCCGTATCCAGGAGGGTCTAGGGGGGCTGGGCACCCCTAAATTTTTACTGGCCCCTCTAAAACTTTTACAGTAGGCTTGTAAATGAACTATACCTATAATATGGTGATGAACTATATTTTTTTGATCGGGCCCCCCTAACTTTCACCGGCCCCCCTACATTTTCGGGCTGGCTACGGGCCTGATATTCAGTAAATCTCATTCCTTCCATGCGTAAAACAGGCAGTTCTACTTGCTCTATTATAAACGTCCTTCGTTTGCTATAGTAAGCGTGTTTAAATGAACATTTAACCAACTTCATTTGGGGGGGGGACAGGAAGTCGTTTGGGAGCCAAGCCCCTAACTGCCATCCTCGTGGTCAGGCGCGACCCAGAAATTTCTGTTGGGAAGAACCCAAGCTTTGTGTGTGTGTGTGTGGAGGGGGGGGGGTGAGTTTAATACTACAAGCTACTATGCCTCTATGTAGTATAAAAGGGCGATAAGTAATTGTAAAATACTTCCACATATATTTTCGGAGGAAAATGATAGAACTAGATTGTTTTTTTTTTATGAGAGAAAGAGTACAGATGAAGTGTAAAATGAAATGTTCATGCTATATCAATCACTTTCTGGTTAAACATATAGGATAGTTTTATTGAGAAAGTGTACAAATTTATGTTGAGTTAGGAAGATTAGATGGGTCTGGACCGAGTAGACCCCCCGTAGATGCGCCCTTGTTCGTGGTTACATTTCTGAATCACTTGAAGGTTAAAAAGAAAAATAAGAAAATGACATAAGATACAAGCAGTGTTTAATTACAAATTCGGTCTGTAAGATGTAATGTCAATACCACCGTTACTGAAATTTTGTAATGTTAAGAGTCTTCATCCCGGCGAAATTAAAATACCGCTAATTTTACAGTAATTATGTGATATCTTTAAATAGATAAAAGATAATCGAAATTTGGAACAAGAGCGCCCTAGACAATATTATTTTACACGAGAACCCGTTATCACGACTCACTTATCTGCTTTCGATTTCGAGCCATTTTGAAAATCGGCATTTATTTTCGCGTTTCTAAACAGCTGAAAACGGAAAGCCACTAAGTGACTTGTGATAACGGTACCTTACGCAAAACAATATTGTTTAGAGCGCTCTTGTTCCACATTTCAATTATCTTTTATCTATTTGAAGATATCACATAATTACTGTAAAATTAGCAGTATTTTAATTTCGCCGGGATGAAGACTCTTAAGCTTAAAAAAAGGGGGAGGAGAATAATATATGAACACTCCTCACCTCTACTCTGATATTATGTTTGACATAATATTGAACAATAACTTTCTCTAAAGGTCAATTACCCCAATATTATAAATCAACACCATTTGTTGCCTACAACTCTTCTTGTACTGTTTCTGCTATCAACTTTCCCACATTAAATTTCTTCGTACGGAAATACGGAAGCCTTATTAAGGTAGATAATTGCATAAAACGTTATCATATATAAATAAAACCTTCAAATAAAGTAGTATTTCATACCGCATACTTTCTTTAAAGAGTAGCTCTTAAGTGTCTCGTGCAATTGTTGACATTTCATACAACACTTTATTGTTATGTTTTTATCTAAATTTATTTTACCCGTAATCTGTTGATTCTGTAAACGCAAAATGCTCATATTATGTTAGGGGAATTATTTGGCAAGAGGTGATTGCCTGAACAAATACTTAATGCTTGCTATATTTATCTTGATTTTTGCACCTTTGGTTTCATTTCCGTCTTCTGTCATTGACCTTAAAACATCGGAAAGGTCATTGTCACGTCAGATAAACAAAGAACACATTTTGCACTATCACATCGCTTTGTAACTTGGAAAATACTGCACATGGGTAATCTATTTTATGTATTATTGGTTTGTTCGTGGTTACAAGGAGCCAATCAAGCAGCGACGCAACTAGACTAATTGTCGCCCAGAGGAAGAACTCGCCTTAGTGCTTCTCTCTCCCCCCCCCCCCCCCCCCGTAACTAAACAAACCAAAATCTTCCGACAACATTCTGATATTGGCATCAGACAGTAATTCTCCTATTACATTTTTCTTCAAGTGGTAAAGTTTGATTTCCAAATTGCAGTACTTAATTTAATTTTTAGTACAAAATAAAACACCAACTAATTAGTATTTGATTGCCAGATAATTAGTGGGTTTTGTAGTGGTATTCCGTGTGCAATTTAATGGTAGAGTATTATGGATGGTATCATTTTGTTCCTTATAAGGTAAGGAATAAGAAAAGTGATGGTGGACACCCGAGACCCGTGGCTGGGAGGGGTGGGGGAAAATGATGAGTCATCGTTCGCTTAACTCCTTATAACTTCGCTCCTAATCATTCGATTTTAATTTTCTTTCTTTTAAAAGAAAGGTCTAAGTACGTTCTACACATTATGTTATTAGCACCTTTTACGTAAATGTAGTCGTTTTCCTTAACATTTCGAAAAATGACTTTTCGTAAGAAAAAATATTTCATTTGACAAAATAATCATTCTTGTATTATTTGTTTATGCCAAATAGCTGAATTTATAACAGGAGAATGAAATACGAATAAATTTTTACTATTTTCAAAATCGTTGTTACATAAAACGTAAGGAAAAGAACAGTACACGAAATCTAATATCTCACTCAAGAAAAGCAATTAATATATTTTTTAAATTATTATTAAACCTATTCCTACAATTTATTATATTATGTGGGGCCGCGGTGGCTCAGTGGTAGAGCGTTCACCTCTGGTGCTTGGGGTCCCGGGTTCGATCCCAGCCCCCGCCAAGTGAAGTTTGTGGTAGACAAACACCGTGTGCGTGGGTTTTCTCGGGGTTCTCCCGTTTCCTCCCACTTTCTTCATATCACTCATCACCGTCTCCTTTAGCCTAACCGGCATAACCGTGGGACGTAAAACTCAAAGATTTCATTTCATTTTTTTTATTATATTATGTGATCTATATTAACTCTGTAGATGTTCACAAGTATTTTAGAAATATGTTTTAATTATCATGGAATAAGTACTCCAGTCATGTGTTTTCTTATTATATTCATTTACTGAAAAATAAAGGATACTCTTCTTCTGGTGTGATATACACACATTAGTCATCGAGACACTTCGAGATTCCGAGGTTGTCCTTCTTGCTTCAATCTTCATAACATTAATTCTTCTTAATATTTTAATATACACTACACTACACTATGACACCACAATCAGAACGCACTAAGAAAAAATAAGAAATGGTTAAAAGGGGGACAAAGAAAACACACAAAACACACAGAAAACACTCATTTCAATTCCTTCACGTCACTGGGATTTTACGCTGTTCAACCGATCCGCAGCAGGTCGAAAGACGAACGGACTGATTCACGAAAGAATAGAATAAGAAGTCACATAACAAAGATATTCCCTTAATCGAGTTATGACAGTGCTCAGTTCCTTCTTGTTTCACGAGAGATTATTTCATTCGCATTATCCTATTAACAGATTCTCTATCTGCGTAGTCCACTTCGAGGTACCCCTCTCATAACCAAGATTCAAATTCATCGCTGAGAGAAGCTCTTTAGGTCCACAAGGAATATTACACATTATTGGCACGTATTGCCCTTTCCCATTAACAGTCCAACCCCAGTCAGTCACTGTAGGTAGTTCAGGATTCGCAATATGTGCTTTATGCCATATTACGGCTTGAAAATCTGCTTTTTTTTAATGGCCGGACCAGAGTATATTGTGTTGGAGGCATGCATGATCAATCGACTTGTTTTGTAGTGAAAAACCACCACCGCAATTCTTTCAGGGATGTTATGTTTGGAATTCTTAAGTAAACAGAGCATATAAATGCTTCCAGAACTCGGAACGTTTCTTCTTCATTAAAAGTATCTTTTCCCACTGATGACAAAGCGTCAAGTTCTGTCTCATCAGCGCCCATAAATGTATTGAAGAAACTTGTTTTCGTTTTACCATAAAATGATCTGTCCCTGAGAGAGAATGCAATCTAATCAAAGCCTCAGCTCGTTTGTGACCTAACACTTGATATACCATACGAACAGAAATCTCACGTGTTTTAGCTCCTGAGACAACAAACCAGGTATCCTGTGGAAGTTGAGGGTAGAAATTCATCCCTAGTACTAGCACATCAGTATCAGGACAAAATATCTTTAGAGTTATGCTCCATTTAAACTTGTGAAGAGAGCATGTAATATGATTTTTGTATCAGCATCTTCTCGAGTTGTTACTAGAGATTCAAGACATCGATTAGTAGCAAAAGCCTGATTCCGATAGAACATTACAATATTTTTCCCATTATCCAAGCTTGTTTTCACTAGAGAAGCACTGAAAACCTCCCTTAGTCTGTTCTTGTTTTTATCAAATGAAAGAAGTTTTTTGATAGGAATATTTTTTTAATGTTTATGTTGGATTCTATCTTGTATATGACAGGAACACTACCTTATTGTCTTTGATCTTTTATTGCATATTTAAGAGAATTATCTACGTATGTGTCAAAGAGAACATAAATCTCAGAAAAACACGTTTTTTTTTTTTTTTTAAATTGCTGTTGTCTCGAGCATTATACTCGGACATTTTACAAATCTCTTAAATCAATGTGAGTTAAATGAAATCACGAAAAGCTGGAACTAAAATTTAACTTTGCGAGCTCTTTTGGCTGCAGAGCTTTTTACAATGTCCTCAAAAGATAACTTTGAAGCTATTATATGCTCTATCGATATGATCCTAAGATTGGTGAGTCGTTGTTGTTGTGTTAACTTTCTGAGATATTTTTTTTAATGATCCTTAGTTATATGATATATGATTTTTATGATCTTCGCTAAAACTCCTTTCCTTGCCTTATAGTAAAAATAAATATTTGCCCAGTTTTGCGCCCCTCAATTTGGCACCCGGTGCACAAGCTCCGTTTTCCCCCTCCTTAGTTATGTCACTGCAATCAAGTTACTCTATGTACTCTGCTATAGTGCAGAAAGAATACATTTATTATACATTTCATTCAGTGGCGTATTTACGATTTTGTTTCGGGAGGGGCTTTGCTAACTTTCGGGGTGGGCTTTGCCTGGAAATGTGAAAATTCTGCAAGATATTTCATTTACTTTACTATACTAAGTAAGATTTCGGGGGGGCTTAAGCCCGGAAGACACCCCCCTAAATAAGCCACTGATTTCATTGAGCTTGAAGTCTTTAGTGTACGAAATTCTGATTTCAATTCTCGTTGAAAACGAATTCTGTTAAGAAGTTTTAATATGGAAATTGGCAATTAGTAATTGAATAAGATGACTGTATGAAAATCTCTTTATATAAGAGAAATTTTGATTGATTAATCAATGCAATGGCCAAACCGCTTGAGATGGAAACTTGAAATTTTGACAGGCCAAGGATTATTGGAAATTCGAAGAGGAAGGGGTGGTGAACAGCGCACTGTTTTACATTTGGCGCACCACTAGAAAAGAATGTTGAAAAATTATAACTATTTCACTAATTTCCTTCTTATTGTCCCCTAGAGGATTTGAGCTTGGTTACGTGACCACCAGAAGAAGTTGTACAAAATTTACAATTATTTTAAGGTTTGTTTGGCTTTCAAAGGTGTGGCATAAAAACTACAATGTAAAAACACAAGCCTACCTCTGCCAGTGGCCACTAAAAAGCACGAATGCTATCTAACCGAGTCAGGGCAGAGTGAAACTGCCGAGCCGCGCGGAGATGCGTCCGAAGAAAGCAGGCGCGTCAGCGATGGGGACTATGTACATAAGGGAGGATAATAGTGAAAATAAGTGGATTTTAGCAGTGTTACTAGTTTCAATAGCACTTGTCGAGACCAGACGACTGAATGACAAATTGGCAACACAGCCGAGATCATTTACTTCTTTTCAGTAAGCAAAAAAGAGGATTTCTTCCGTCAGAGAGTAGTGCGGGTGGAGCCGAAGTATACTTCGCATATTTTCCGAGGGCACAGGTGGAATAGACAGGCTCTAGATCTGGAAAGTTCCTGATGAGCCTACTAGGGACAGGGCCTAGCAGAGCACAGACCTCGTGCTAGCCGCTAGGCTGCACGTAGTTTAGATCGTCGCTAATAGTTTCCGAGGGCACAGGTGGAATAGACAGGCTCTAGTTCTAGAAAGTTCCTGATGAGCCTATTAGGGACAGGGCCTAGCAGCGCATAGGCCTCGTGCTAGCCGCTAGGCTACACGTAGTTTAGACCGTCGCAAATAGTTTCCGAGGGCACAGGTGGAATAGACAGGCTCTAGTTCTAGAAAGTTCCTGATGAGCCTGTTAGGGACAGGGCCTAGCAGCGCATAGGCCTCGTGCTAGCCGCTAGGCTGCACGTAGTTTAGATCGTCGCTAATAGTTTCCGAGGGCACAGGTGGAATAGACAGGCTCTAGTTCTAGAAAGTTCCTGATGAGCCTATTAGGGACAGGGCCTAGCAGCGCATAGGCCTCGTGCTAGCCGCTAGGCTGCACGTAGTTTAGATCGTCGCTAATAGTTTCCGAGGGCACAGGTGGAATAGACAGGCTCTAGATCTGGAAAGTTCCTGATGAGCCTACTAGGGACAGGGCCTAGCAGCGCACAGGCTTCGTGCTAGCCGCTAGGCTGCACGTAGTTCAGATTGTCGCTAGTCGATAAGGCTGGAGCAGGTTTAGGCTCACAAATGGGCCGTTATGCCAAGTGGTTTGATGGTTTGATTTTTTTTTTTTGCATAATTACTATCTGAAGAATAGACAACTACAAAAAGTTTTTTTTTTTTGTTTTGTTTTGAAGTCTCAATCATAGGGTTGCATATGAGCTAAGAAAGGATAGGATTTTCCTGAAGAGATAAGAGACAAGATGTAACTCTTCCTATAGAAACAAATACACTCTCTGAGACAGCCCCAAGTCTTCTCTAGTATGCAATTTTATTTATTTATGGGGCCGCGGTGGCTCAGTGGTAGAGCGTTCACCTCTGGTGCATGGGATCCCGGGTTCAAACCCTCATCCCGCCAAGTGAACTTTGTAATGGACAAACACTGTGTGTCGGTTTTCTCGGGGTCTCCCGTTTCCTCTCACTTTCTTCATTCCATCATTTCATTCATTCCTCATCATCACCGTCTCCTTTAGCCTAGCCAGGATAACTGTGGGACGTAAAACTCAAAAATTTCATTTCATTTTTTTCTATTTATGTATATGAGCTCCCTCTTACCTATATGGTTAGCGTAGGCCTCTTTGGTTTGATAGATCCAGGTTCGATTCCCAGCAGGAGCTCATACGATTCTGATCCCATGTCAACGTCTCGTATCGCCTTGCTGCTGAAATGAATGTAAACTATAACCAATCAACTTATTTATATCCTATTATAATAAAAAAGATAGTTCTGACGTAATCCAAAGCAATTACAAAAAAATGAATCCGAAATAAAAATCTATTTAGATACACATGCAATATAGTTTCCACGAAAAAAAATAAGAGAAAGAAAATATATTACCGTCGTAAACAAGTATACACAATATCACTGAAAATCATTCCAATGGTCATTACGTTAAAAATTCCAACCCACACCAATCTGCAGGCAATTTCAGGATTTAGATCTGTCACCAGGTGACGCCATAATTTGAGAAGTGTTATCCAGCTGATAATGAAGAGGAACAATCCTAGGAATAAACCCAAAAGCATTTCAACGCCTTCACATTTCTTATCTTCCGCTATTCGCACTAACATAGCAAACGTTAGATAACTGTAGCTAATATAGGTAACACATGGTATATACCATATCACGTTGTCAAAGGCAAATAGAGAATCCAAGTAAACCACACTACATAATATTGACATCAGCATCTGGATAAACTTGTACAGAAACACACTTAAGCATCCGTCCATTTTAAAACTAACAAGATGGCTCTGGATGTGTATTTCTTTTCAATAAACCTTTAAAACCCTTAAGTAATAATTGTTTTAGAGTAAATCGCTTAGCTACCTTTTATACTTAATTAGACGGTATAGTAGTGACACTGTATGCATTGTTGAAGAGAATGATCCTTCCTATCACTAATTACAGTCACAAACTGTGGAAATAAAGTTTCTAATCTCAGACAAAACGCACATAATGTTCTTTTAAAATTTCAATGTGTTTAATAAATATTTAGAGAAATATGCTATTGGGAAGAAGGGAGAACGTGCTTATTTATTATTGGTCCATTTCAACTGCAAGTAAAAGAAACGACTGGAAATTCTCAGAGAAAAATAAACCATATTAACAAAAATTGCAATTTTTTAACGTAAGTTATCATAGAATTCATACTTAAATCTTTGCGTGGGTGCTCACACCGGGGCTGTACGATGGCTGCGGCAAGGTTGAAAAACCAACCTGGGCCAAGTAGGCGATCACAACGAAAGTGGTGTGGGTTGGAGCGTTGCTGTGGTAGAACTTCCAATAATCGGCAATCTCGCGGCTTCTGTTAGACGGCTCTGTGCAGGCACAGAAGGACTTCTTAAAAACGGTATTTTACGTGACAAAAACTCTAAAACAACTTTTGTGACTCACGTGATCCTCACTGCGTCAGAGTAGAGACCTGCACGGGCCGGGCTTGGGCGGGCCGACTCTGTTATATCTTTGTGCCGGGCCGGGCTTGGGCGGGCCGACACTGTTATTTCTTTGGGCCGGGCCGGGCTTGGGCTGAACGACACTGATTTCTCTTCAGGTCGGGCTGGGCTGGGGCTGACCAATTGCAATTCTTTAATAATTATTGACTTTCGTTAAACGATAATTAGAATAAAGCCAAACGTTAAAGAAGTGTGTCCGTGAAAAATGTTACAAAGAATGCAATAGCTATTTACAGTTTGTGTTGCTTAGCGGCTCCACTTTCACTATACAGGATTGCAGGCATTATGCGGTAAATTGAGCTCTGACCTTGACCTTCACTGAACTCAAATTATAACAAGAAGGGGTGGGAATGTTTTGCCTGTCGCTAAACAATATTGCCATCTTCACTTTATGCTAAAAATCAATTAAGTTAGATTTTTGTTACAGGGAATGGAGTTTTTGTTCTCTCGATGACAGGCAAAGTTCTAGGAGGCAATGGTACCATTCGGGAGGCAAGAGTCAGGTTGTAAACCAGAGTTTAGTAAATGTTTCTGAGGTTAGGTCAAATTTAGTACTAAATTTTGAGAAAGATTGGGGCTCGAGATAATTTTTTAAAAAAATTATCGGGCCGGGGTCGGGCCAAAAACTTTAAAAATTTTTCGGGCCCGGGCCGGGCCTGGGCCATGAATTTTAAAAAACTTATCGGGCCGGGCCGGGCTCGGGCCGAAAATCTCCAAAACTTTTCGGGCCCGGGCTGGGCCGGGCCTAGGTACGTTCGGGCTGGATTGGGCTCGGGCCGAAAAATTCGGCCCGTGCAGGTCTCTACGTCAGAGCTCGGACATAACTGTCGTCTGGTACTTTGCTTAGCTTAGTCTCCGCCGGGAAGCGCACTGCAAGCGACTGGAGCTAAGCGCGGCCGTTATTCTCACTACTTTACGGAAAAACCCTGTACATCATATTGTGTTAAAATCGAATACCATTTAAGAAAATTATTCTAGAACAATTTTTATGGCTCATACTTTAGCAAACAAAAGAAAACTTACATTAAAAAAAAAACTTATGATCACCACAATCCATATACTACAATATACTTTAAATATAGTTTCTCGTGCAGTTAAGAAAATGGAGACACATTAATACAATACTTCAACATTACGTTTCTTCGTGTCTGCACTCTTATTTCCTTGGTATAAGTCCACCAACTCTGTACAGATTTATAATCTACCTGCAAACTTACATGTATATGCCATAAAACGATTAATCCTGTATCTATTGTTCACTTTTACAATGTGCCTTTGAGTGTGAGATTTGTTTGGTAACGCAATGCAGAATTTGCGGACCGGAGGCACGTGAGTAGCACTAAGGGTTAATGAAATGAATTCTTTCTGTTCAACATCCTACAATTATGTCCTTTAGGCTAAGGAGACGATAATTAGGGTAAATGAATGATAGTGGACGAATTGATAGAATGGTAATGTGCCAGGAAACGAGAGTACCCGGAGAAAGCCCAAGGACACGATGTTGTTTACCACAAGCTTATTTGGCCTAGTATCGAATCAGAGACCCCACACACCACAGTAAGCCACTGGATCACTGTGTCCCCCTACACTAAGGGTTAAGAACGCAAGACCCAGGGCGACAGCTTTATGAAGTCACTGCGAGAACGAATCTAAACACTATATATACCAGCTTAATCTTCACCAGGAATTGTTTGTTTACATAAAATGACATTGTAATAAAGTACATTTCTTAGTGCTATTTCTTTGCTAATAAATGAATTACAGTAGACTCACTATTATTCGAGTCCCAGTTAACTGAGCCTCTGGTTAACCGAGAAGTCTAAAAAGAAAAATTCAAATTAAAGTTGTTGTTAGGAATGGCGTGCATACTGGTTGTTATTGTCGAACAGCTAAGTCCCAAATCCTCCGGATCAGCCGTCTGTCATTGTGTATCGCTACAACATTGCAGCATCAGATTTTTTAAAAATAGTTTTGCATTATATTAATATATATATATATATATATATATATATACCGGATGCACCATTTATAATGTCCCACCTTTCTAACAGAGGAACCAAGAGAGAGAGAGAAGCGAAACTTTGCACAAAGAAACTACAAGAAGGGGGACATCTATCCATATATTGGGTACCATCACCAGGTGAACAGTGTTGCCAACCCAATATAAAGTTATGATTTTTTAAATGGAATGACCTGAATTTAATTTCATAATTCGAATCAGCAATGAAAACAAAGACGAAGGAGATGACAATCGCAGATCAGTGTTGCACACTTTTTGAGAAATAACGTTAAACGTGTGTCAAATTTAAACGCCTTTAACACACACAAGGAATGAAGTAGTAACTATTTATCCACATTAGATTAAATACTGGGAAGAACTCTTTAAAATGACTTCAAGTTTAGAAGGATCAGTTAAACAGTATTGCCACAACAGAAGAGAGAAAAGGTGAGTTTGGAAATAGTTCAATAACTTGGAAAAGGTCCCTAGTACAGTATGGTTTAAAATTCATAGAGCAAATCACTATGTCATAAGGAGTATTGTCGCGTTTATTTGAGATCGATAAGTCAAGTACTTACCAAGATATTCGGTACACTGTAAAAGCTGAGAATTTTGTGCCGTACAAGATGGTAACGCTGTTTCAAAATTCCCTTTTTACCCCCTCTGCGTTGGAGGAATATTAAAGTAATAATCTGTGACTGAAGTTATATTCTGTCGAACTAAAGCAAATGTACATGTTTCATGAATTTTATAATGTATGTTACGAATATTTGTTTCTTGGTCATCATAAACATATATTTATTTAATTTAATTTCTTTCTCCTGAATATAAGTTAGAAAATAAAATAAAACGTAGATATTAATAGTTCCCAATTTTAATTGAAAATACATAGGCTAAATTCAGTTAAATGGTAGCAAAATTTTTTAGATTACCCAATATTTATACGTACTGTCCAATCTTATGGGAACATACACAACTTATTTTGTATTTCATTCACCACGAAATTAAGTACAAATAATTTACAAATTGTTCTTTAAGATGTGAGTTGCATTTATGGATTCATAAGTATCGATTCCCTTATGAGGACTCAAACGTTATGAGTCAAAATACAGCACGTAGATATATGCCATAAAAGCTATAGTGGAACAAACACCAAGCAATCTGTGTTGGGTGGTCATTAAAAACAAGAAATGTATGTGATCGGTTAAGAAACTTGAACCTAGTGGGTCCATGAACGGTTGGATCCGTAGTGTGCTGGCAAGTAAATGAGTACAGTATTAAAAAAAATGATCAAATCTATGCTGGATGGTCACAAAAAGAAAGGAAGTATTCAACCAAGTCAGATTGTATTGAAAGTCTGTAAAGGTATTTTGTACAATAAATTCTTTACTTCCATAATATCTTTCAGTCTACAGAAATTTTGAAATGACTATCGTACAATATATTGCAAAAAATATTCCAAATAATTGCTAGGACATAATATTGTACGTAACGGTACACATAACCACTAAATGCAAACATTAGAAACTATTGGTATCATAACAAATAACAGTATATGAGTCTAATTTCGTAATAATGTTCGCAAACTTTGCGGATCGCAAACGAACCTAAATAATGAAATAAATAATTATAATTGCATAGGGCTACCAAATATAGCATAAAAGCCAAACTTTACATTTCGTTAACACAATCCACTGCAGAATGAAGCAGTATAAAACATTTTAAGACATTCATTAATTACGCCCCAGCTGCTGCGTATGTAAAAGAAAACTTGAACCTGTGATTTTTGTGATATTAATGCTCAGTTAACACATTTTTACGTTTGGTGAAGTATCATAGAACGAGTTTACTAAATGTATACTTTGCTAACCTAACCAAAGCCAACCTACATATCCTAACTCATATTTTATGTTCAAGGACAAAAAGAAAGAAAAATAAAACACCTAAGAAAATTTTAGTGAACCCCATCAGCACTATATTACGGAAGTAAAACATATCATGCATTGTTTTGCGTGAGCCTGTGTATAGTACATTGTCAGTCAGTCTTACTACTTGCATTTTGGTCAATTTATTTACCTTTGAATTTATAATAAATATGGTTCTGGTTTACTTTTGGTGCACCAAATTTTGAAAGATTTGCAAGAAAAATTCCGTACTTCGTATGAAAAGACACATTTATAAAGAACAATTTTTGCAAGCGATACAGTTAAATACAAAGTAATACACCTGTATATTATGTTTACAAGCACTGGCGGATCCACGGGGAGGGCGGAGGGGGCGACCACCCCCTCCAAAGAATTTTTTGAACTTTCAGCATTTATCATTGGGAAATACAAATATGGTCTTTTTCCCGACAGATACAATCTGTGTGACAAGCATAGCAGAATCTAATCAAAATGTGTGGTACTTATAGTTTTAATACAGACATATTTGAATTGCGAATACTTCTCTCGCTAGTTCCTTGGGGCGGTCACCATAAGCCCCAAAGTAGCGAGAATATGATTCATTCGTTAGACGAACAGCTGTAGGAAGGAGAGTAAGACGGCTTACTCTGTACTAAAAATGTGTTATTGTGTCCTAGAAAAAGGATATGAAATGGATTTCGGAAATCCGGATTATAACCTCAATTATCTTTACCTTTAATAAAGAGAAATATAGAAAAGGTCTCTGAATCTAAAAGGAGACTTTTCGGTTGGTTGATTGATTAATATGTATTTAAGTCGTTTGTCAAAAGCGATGCTTTACAGAACGAGAACTAGAGTTTAAAGTTAGGTCTGAGCCACTGTAGTGCGTTCAATGCTCACTCACCGGGAATTAACCACAGAACCTCATGCATCAAAGATAATAGGTACGTTCGCTAGCTAATAGATCAATAAAGAGAGCCGTTACTTTTGGGATTCAACACGGAAACATTAGGAAGGGACCAGGGATTTATTGTGACTTCAAATGGCATTTCATCTTTTCTTGAGAAATAAGAAAAGCTACAAGCTGTTATTGCAATTCATACATAAAAGACGATATCCTGAGTGAGTAACTTCGCACAGGCCAAACCACTTAAGTCAGAAACTGGAAATTAGGATAGTAGATAAGATTTGTTACGTAGAGTATCACTAAGGTAAGATTTTTTTTTTTTTGGGGGGGGGGATTCGAAGAAAGGAAGGGAGAATGGGGTGGAAATTATTTTAATAAGATAGTCATCTCTTCAAATCCGTTAAGACTAGAGACTTGAAATTTGGCATTTGGATTCCTCATTTAAAATAATTTGACACGCGTTTCAACGTTTTTTTTTATATTATAGTAAAACGGAGAAAAAAGAGATGGAAAGAAAAAGTGGCGGCGATTGCAAATATTATAATAAGATATCAATATCTAAGAATATTTGAAGGTTAGAAACATGAAATTTCGTATATGGACTTTGGACTTAAAATAATTCAATACGTATCCCAGCGTTTTTGATATTTTACCTAGAAGGGAAGAAAAGGGGTGGAATTATTATTATTATTATTATTATTATTATTATTATTATTATTATTATTATTATTATTATTATTATTATTTATTATTTATTATTATTATTATAAGATGCCCATATCTCGGGATCTCTTGTGGTTAGAAACATGAAAGTTGGTAGTTTGATTTTTCATTTAAAATAATTCAACATGTATTTAAACGTTTTTTTTTCACTTAACGTAGAAGAGAAAAAAAAAGGTTCATTAAAATGCCTTACGAGGTGTTTGAATTTCGTGACAGTTTTAGCTCAATCCAGTTCTATATGAAAGACAGAAGGAAGAACGCAAAATATTGTGCCACAGTACCACGTAGTAGCATTTGCTATATTGTGCTAGGCCGTATGCCGAGCAGATTGGGGATCTGGGGGCGAAGCCCCACCTAGACGAAGGCTAATATAATATAATTAGGTAATTTTATTGTTGTTATAAGCATAACTATAATTATACTATGTTTCGTGGACCCCACACAAATATATAGATAGATTAATTTTGTATTAATTTTTCTAACTGCTGTCCCGCAATTGTTACTCAAAATATAAATGATTAGAGCAAATTGTACACTCTTTCGTTAAAATGAATGTTATCGTCAATACAGTATTTTCTTTTGTGGAAGTACTGTGCCAGACAGGGCGTCGCATATGTTCCGGTGACTGTGTGTGAAGTGAATCATGACACTTTCACGCCTCTGAAACGAAAGTATGTATTTAATTAAAATCTACAGAAAAAAATACTTCAATTACAAAAAAAAAAAAAAAAAAAAAAAAGTTCGGCTCCCAAAGGGGAATCTGGGAATCTTTTTTACACCCACCTCCCTTCAGCCCCGGATTCATATGAGTCCCATTCTTGCAAATTAAAATTCTGGTCACCTTGAGCTACGCTCATCTTCGAGAAAGCGAACCGCCCCTCCCAAACGATCCTTCTGGATCCGCTAGTGTTTACAAGTGAGGTTACTAGTGTAAAATCCTTACGAGTATTTACTAGGGGTAAAATAAGAGAGTGCATATAAATGATGGTTGTATTAGAAACTATTTTCCACCGGTGCTGTATTTGTGCACAGTGTACAGAAGTTGTATTTTATGTTTACAAGTGCAACGCTACAAGTATGAAACCGTGACAAGTATTATTGAAACTCATTTCTGCCAAAATCCACTCGTTTTCACTATCCTCATTTTTGCATATACCAACCATCGCTGACGCACCTTCTCCCTTCGGATGCACACCCTCCCGTGACTCGGTTAGTGCTTTTTAGTGGCCTACTAGCACAGTTTTTTTTTTTTTTTTTTTTTTTTTGGCATTCCAGTTTTTATGCATACATCCGGACGCCGTATTTACACGCAGATCCTAGAAGAATTTTAATTTTTCAATAATTGATTATGATAGTCCCCTTGAAATTTAACTATGCAATTTGAGATGTTTTCATGTCGGCCAGCGCAAATCATTTAGTAAACAATAAGAAGATTTGTGAAAAAATTCTAATTTTTGAACAATTATTTCGAGTGGTGCGGCAAAAGTAAACCTGAACAAGAAATCTTCCTAAAAATGTGCTTAAAACATTATGTCGAGCTTCACATGAAAAGCAGTAGCGCGTTTCAAACTTATTCAATAAATGAGCTGACAAATACAGATGATAACGTGCAGTTTGACAAGCTGGCTTTAAAGTAGAAATTTAAAAAAATACACGAATTTTATGGTACATATAATTATGTATTTACAGAAAAATGCCTATTTTATTGGTGCATATAGGGTACAACTCATACAGCTAACCTTTACAGAGATTTATAATATGGCAGCAAAATAATAATAATAAATAAATAAAAAGTACTCAAGACCAATGACTTTAAAATTTTAAGTTTCTAAGTGAGAGTTCATATGTACTAAGTATACCACACAAAGAAATTTGTTTCTTGAACTGGTGCGTAATGCGAAAGACTTGGGGAACTATTCCGATATGGATTGCGTCAACGCAAAGCAATATTTACCATTTTGTTAGTGATCATCGGCATAGCAGTTATAATGACTTCTTGCATTTCTTGTATGTATAATTTCTTGAACATCGCTTCCGAATAATCCCCTTAGACGTATGTTAGCAAACGAAGGAAGTGGGTAATTATCTTGGTTACATTCACTTGCCTACACCCACCAGCTACAACACAGCCAACAAAATTGTGCTTGGAAACCATCTTTTGTATTACTTCAATTGCAACAAAATATTACTTATTTCATTCATTCGTGTTTAAAAAAGAAATGATAACAGGTCGGTAATATTTACAGATAATATTGAATTGTTTCGATATTACCCTCCTAAAGTTGCACGAGAATAAGTATATTCATCACACGAAATAGTTATTAGGTAACTCTCATAAACGTATTTCTACCATTTTGTTGAAATGTGAATTCATATTACTACTAACTCAAGAACAATTATATCCACATTACGTTTAATTAATCCCTTCAAGAACTCAAATGGGTTTCATTTCATTGTATGTCCATTCATTAATGTTTTATTTCGTTTTAATCATTTCTTCACGATTTCTCCAACGGTGAGGGAAAAAAGGGAATTTTGAAACATCGTTGCCATCTTGTACAGCACAAAATTCTCAGCTTTTACAGAATACCGAATATCTTGGTAAGTACTTGACTTATCGATCTCAAATAAACGTCACAATGCTCCTTATGACATAGTGATTTGCTCTATGAATTTTAAACCATACTGTACTAGGGACCTTTTTCAACTTATTGAACTATTTCCAAACTCACCTTTTCTCTCTTCTGTTGTGGCAATACTGTTTAACTGGTCCTTCTAAACTTGAAGTCATTTTAAAGAGTTCTTCCCAGTATTTAATTTAATGTGGATAAATAGTTACTACTTCATTCCTTGTGTGTGTTAAAGGCGTTTAAATTTGACACACGTTTAACGTTATTTCTCAAAAAGTATGCAACACTGATCTGCGATTGTCATCTCTTTCGTCTTTGTTTTCATTGTTGATTCGAATTATGAAATTAAATTTAGGTCATTCCATTTAAAAAATCATAACTTTATATTGGGTTGGCAACACTGTTCACCTGGCGATGGTACCCAATATACGGATAAATGTCCCCCTTCCTGTAGTTTCTTTGTGCAAAGTTTTGCTTTTCTCTCTCTCTTGGTTCCTCTGTTATAAAGGTGGGACATTATAAATGGTGCACCCGGTATATATATATATATATATATATATATATATATATATATATATATATATATATATATATATATATATATATATATATATATATATATGTGTGTGTGTGTGTGTGTGTGTGTGTGTGTAAATATGTAAAAAATATTGCTCTTTTGTTTTTGTTAGTTTGAGTATAATGTAATAAACAATTCCTGTATAAAAATGCTTTGTCATTTACAGATCGTACTCTTGTATCTAATAACAGTTGGTTACGGGATTGTCCGAGTTTTTGTGTATCCGAAGTAGGCTCGGTTCCAATTATCTCGGATAATGGTGAGTCTACTGTACATATTTAGCACATGCATAAGTTCCTTAACATTTTATTTTCTTATTTGTGAATTAAAATAATTTACCTCTAAATTTTCCCTTAAAAAAAGAAAAAGAAAAAGAAAAGATGATGCTCCCGTACTCTTAATCTACGCCTTACCTATTTTCGTAATACAATTTTTAATGTGATAGGTTTTGATTAAAATCACAAAATGCACATTAATGTTCACTAAACATGAACGATTTTCTTTTTAATGAAACCAAGCCATAAGGATATTACAAACTAAAGTTTTGATGTGAATGCGATATCAGCCGTAAGAACTCCAACCATCACAAAATTCAAGACAGCAGCGAAAAACAATCGTCCTTTGAATTGATCTTTGGCTATTTTGGTTCGAAAGAAGACATCTGTCAGAATAATAGTACTAATAATATAGAACAGGAGTCCAACGGATAAAACCACCAAAATCTCTCCTGCGTGAACTTCCTCCCCCAACATCATTCCAACCATAAAGGCAAATGTTATGAAGGTAAAACCAATAAACGTTCCTGATGGGACGTGACATCGACGACCGTCACATTCACACGGGGAGTCCAAATACAACAAGGTACACAATATGGAGAGCATCATTTCACAGAATTTGAAGAGGAAAACTTTCTGGGCAACCGAATCCATATTTCTTTTATCCCCCAAAATCCTCTGTTGTCGTTCAAAAGTGAGTGTTGATAGATAAGCAAGAGAAAATTCACGTTGGATACTAACACGTCTCATGTAAGGATGGTCAGACAAACTTAATGTTTATCTAAATGCTAATAAACAAAAAGTCATTTCTTATTGTTTGCTTCAATATTTATGTTAAAATATTACCATAGGTACGTGTTTTATTTTCTAGAAACAAGAATGGATTAACATTACATTATCATAATGGATAGAAAGTGCTTTAGGTATCTATTGTTTTAACGTGATACATTACAGTAATTCTCGTTAGGTCCCATAGTTTTGGAGCTATGAACCTTTAAAGTTAATTTTTTGAAGTTTTCGGCAGCCTATAACTCCGAAAGGAAGCATTTGTGCACTAAGGTTGGTCTATACTTTTTGTCTTATCTTGGTGTGAGGAATCACCTCCCAAACGTTGTCGGTGTTGTTTTGAAACATCCTGTATAGTATAAAAGGTTACAGCTGCTCTTCCCGCTAAAACTGTGGAGACTGTGGCGCCGCCACTCAAGGGAGTTGAGTAGTACTAACGATTAAAAACAAGAACCAATCAAATCATTCAGAACGCGTTAGTCTGATAGAACAAGCCAATGATATACTTAACTACTGGCAGTAGCAGACGATGCAGTTAGTTACAACTCTAGCCGGTAGTGTCGCAGAGTCGCTTTCATTGCATGATGGGAACGATTTGGATTTCCATTAAGAAATAGGGAGTGATTCATCAGGGTAATCAGAGGTGACGAGTAAGGCTGTTCGGGAGATGTACATATTTTGAGTATGCAATATTAGTTTCTTCCATTTTGAAAATCACTCAAAAGTGGGTTGCTCTTCTTTCTCCATTTGCAGTTGGCTAAGAAACTTTTTTTAATTGCTTACTAGTTCATTCTGGAAATGCGGTTGTTTTTTCACTTATTTGTACTGATGGATGAAGGCGTAGTAACATCTTTACATGGCTGAAGATAGTTCTACAAGGATATTATTTAAATGTTTTACTTTTTACTGTGATAACGGTTTGTAGATGATAAGGTGCTTGTTGCAGAATCTAAAGAGAAAATGAATAAGATGTTAGAAAACTTCAGGAAGGATTGTGAAGACTATGGAATGAAAATAAATGTTAGGAAGTCAAAAGCCATGGTGATTGGAACTAAGGGGTCGGTGTCAAATACAGAAGTAGGAGGAGAGAAAATAGAACTGGTGACTAGTTTTCGATACCTAAGTAGTATTATTAGTGATGATATGAAATGTGAACCTGAAATAAAAGCAAGAATAGGAATGGCGAAAGAAACCTTTAGGAGGAAGAAAGTAATATTTTGTGGGACCTTGAATAAAGAGTTGAAACAAAGACTCAAAAAGTATTTTGTGTGGAGTATTGTGCTGTATGATTCAAAAACATGGACATTATGCAAAAATGATGAAAAATTACTGAAAGCTTTCGAAATGTGGGTGTGGAGGGAAATGGACAGAATTAGCTGGGTCGAGCGGAAAGCGGATGAGAGAGTGATAGAAATGGTAGGGGAGAAAAGAGCGATTTTAGATATTACTAAGAAGAGGAAGAGAAACTGGTTGGGACACTGGCTAAGAAGGGCCTGTATCATTAGGGATGTGCTAGAGGATATAGTGGAAAGAATGAGAGGGAGAAGGCAAAGGGACGATATGAAAACAGAAAAATCGTACGTGTATACGAAGAGGTTAGCGGAAGACCGTGGAACATGATAGTTTCTCAGTTGCACTGCTTGACCTGCCAATAATGGCAATTACTTATGGTGATGATGATGATGATTTTACTGTGAAATCTTTGTTTTAATGTTAGAAATGCACCTTTTAAAAATACCAGGTTTCCATAAACAATACATTTTTGTAATTGTACGTACAATATGCACTGACGTTCTGCGTCACAGCAGAGACTTGTTGTGGGTAACGAGCGATACGATGACAAGAGAATTTTACCACCTAACATGGGTTTGGAACAGACAACATTTTACGAAAGAAGGGGCTCCTTTCGGGTTCAAGTTTTTCTATGCAGAATAAGAAATTCTCTGGCAATTTGTCCTCTTATACCAAGTACACATATTCATGGAAGGTACGCACCTCCGGTGCTTGGGGTCCCTGGTTTGATCCCAGCTCGCACCGTGTGGACTTTGTGGTGGACAAACACCGTGCTCGTGGGTTTTCTCGGGGTTCTCCCGTTTCCTTCCACTTCCTTCATTCCACCATTTCACTCATCTCTCATCACCACCGTCTCCTTTAGCCTAAGCGGCATAATCGTTGGACATAAAAATTAAAGATTTCATTTCATTTCATTTTCATTGGATGTACGGTTCCTTAAAAAAATATTTCTTTTGACTTCGAAGTCCCACGACTATGAACCAAAGTTAAGGAAACAGTGATGATGAGATTAATAATAATGTTGGATGACCAAAGTGGGATCAAACGAGAGAACTTCGGGAAAATCCATGCGCATGGTGTTTATTCGACACAAAAGCCACTTGGCGGGAACTGGGATTGCAGAAGCCAGAGATAAACGCTCTTCCCTGAGTTATTGCGGTCACTACACATTTTCTCCCTAAGTGCTCGGTTATCTATGCGTTTTTATGATTCATGTGTACGCTTGGAATACGCTGACCATGTATTTAAATGTGGATGGCTAATAACAATGCACTGCAAACGCGAAAGTAATAAAAACCGCGCAGAATACGTCGGCTCGAGCGTATTTGGTGCGTTTCGGAACAACAGACTCCAGCTGATTTAAATCAGTAACATATATATAAAGGAAGAGTAAAAAAGGAAAGACGTGTTGCCAGTGAAATTTGTCGTGCAGTAGTCTTTGTGTATTGATGGGATGCACTTTAAATCGGCGTTTGCGTCGGCATCTTTTTTATTTACATAAGAAGAAACTGGAGCTAAGAGCAATACTTCTTTGATAAAATTCATGTCTTGTCACAACAAACCAACTAAAACAGATTATTCTGATTCTATCCTTCCGGAGCGGGAAGTAAAAAAAAGCATGGAAACCCTGACTGGCTCACAGTATGATTTATCTATAACTCTGACGAAAATAAAATTACAGAGTAGCCACCTAGGTCACGTTTGCTGCTGGAGGTAACACATCGGAAACGCATCCTTATGTAGCCATAGCCTAATCATGTCTCACCTATTGTTTTGAAGTCAATCCTAGGAGTACGTCCGCGTACTTTGCTGTGCTAGCGTTTTGTGAACTTACTCTAATATTTAACTACTAAAATGATTAAATCAAAGCATACCATGATTCTGTTTGTTATTATTGTGATTTATTGCATGATTTCCGGCCAGTATATCAGTTAGAAGGACAGTGCATTCAGAATACAAGTATGTCTGCACTTTGGCATTTCAAAATGTGGTAACCTTCAGGTGTGCACCCAGAAATGTTTGCTAGGTGGGCTCGAAAGTATTTTTGAGGAGTCCAATATGTCAATGTAATATTGAACACGTCTTATATTGCACCCAAAAAGACGATAAGTAACTGTCAACTACTGCCATCCATATTTTTAGAAAAAATGATAGAATTAGATTATTTTTATAAGAAAAGAAAGAGTACAGATAAAGTGTAAAATCAAACTTTTAGCCTACATCAATTATTTCTCTGTTAACCAATTATAGCTCTGTTAAGAAAGTGTACAAATGTTAGTCGAGTTATGAAATTTTGGGGGGATTCCGGAACCGGTGGACCCCCTCGTGGGTGTGCCTTTGACCCTAGGCAACCCCATCCAAATATTTACAAGAAAGGACTGTTCTATCATAGAAAAGTGCAAAAGAATATTACAGAACACAGACTCCAAACCAATGAGATTCTATGAATAAGCATACTTATTTGACACCCTGTACTTCTCTCCATGTTCTTTTCGCCAGTGATACAAATCAATTCATTTTATTATTTATTATTTCATTTCAGACTGTGTTGCATATTTCGCAGCATAATTTCCCACCTTTGTGTGTATGCCGCAATCTTGCTACTGGGATGATGGATGTTGTAGTGACTACGATACCTGATCTGATAAGCTAATGATGGACACATATGGGCCACACCCTTTGGAGTCCCAGCGCTTTGGGAACAGCAGGAACAACCAGAAGATTTAAAAGAAGAGAGAGAGAGAGAAATAGCGTAACCTGTGATACTGCGGAACTACCAGAACCAAAGGAATCACGAGAGAAATGAAATGAAATCTTTAATTTTTACGTCCCATGATTATGCCGGTTAGGCTAAAGGAGACGGTGATGATGAGAGATGAGTAAAATGTTGGAATGAAGAAAGTGGGAGAAAACGGGAGAACGCCGAGAAAACCCACGAGCACAGTGTTTGTCCACCACAAAGTCCACACGGCGCGAGCTGGGATCGAACTAGGGACCCCAAGCACCGGAGGTAGGAATCACGAGAGATAAACAGAGATAGCTTAATAATATGAAATTAAGCAAACAGCATACTAATGGTACACCACACATATTCTTAGATACTTGAGCTTGGTCTATAATTGGAGATCTTGATGTTCAGTCTTTATAAGATTTTTTAGGTCTGAATGAAGCTTTCAATTTCGAATGAAATCAAGGAGAAATCAATGTACGTAAAATGTTGGGGAATATTGGCTGGTTCCAGTGAATAACCGACTAAGTCGGGAAAAGTAAATTTTACAGGAGAGCAGTTTAAGGGTAAATTTTACAGCAGTTTCCTGGCTAATTTTGACGTAACCAAATGCTGTAACTTCCTCAATTTTATGAATTCGCCTTAGCCGCTTCTACACAATGTAGAACTCACCAAAAGAAGCTTATACCTGTAAAATCTCAATTAAAAAAAAAAAAAAAAAAAAAAAAAAGTTGACTTAGCCGGTTATTTACTGGAACGAGTCATATTAAGACCAGTTTTATATAACACTGCTCAACAAATCTTAAATCTGTTGCTATAATGCAAATAAATTGATTTTGGACTATGCGAAAGTATCGGAAATCTTATAGAGTGGCTGTGACCGTGTGCACGTCAGATTGCCGATAGGATAGGTATCAGAGCAAAAGCAGTACGAAATATCGAGAAATTGTTTTCTGCAAGCGATTCAGCAGTAGAGCGCTTATCTCTGGTGCGTGGGGTCCCTGGTTGGATCTACGATCTAATAAATTTGTGGTGGAGAACATCGTGTCTGTGGGTTTTCTCGGGATACTCCCGTTTCCTCCCTAATTTTCATTCCACCCTTTTTTCCATCATCATTCACTTGCTCTAATCATCGTCTCCCTTAGCCTAAGAGGGTATAATCGTGAGACGTTAAACAGAAATGTTTCATTTTTGAATCGATTCAGCGTCCCATAAATAAGTTTTATATCGTAGGTTAAGCTCTCAACTCAAACCGGGAACAGGTTGAAATTAAGGAACAGGTTTGAGAGTGTAAGTTCAGTGTCATTTAAAATATGTGCTGCTCTTTTTGGTTTCTGTCTCCTACCAGTTGGGGTTTCTTCGCGATCTACGGGATGAATTGAAGATATGTCTTCAAAAGGTGTTTTCTGAGGGAGAGAGGATGAACGTACAATATTAACGGGAAATGCAGGAATAGAAGATTGAGACAAGTCATTTGAGCAGCTAAGACTTGCAAAATCTCGAGGAAGGTGTTCTGAAAGAGTGCTGTCGTCTGATGGAGAGGGAGAAGCAGAATTTCGTTCGTTAGTTGAAGCAATACTAAAATCTGAAATAGCAAAAGCTTCGTCAGGGATGATATTATAGTACTCACGCCGAGTCGTGAAGCTTGACCTAGATCTACCGATTTCACCACCCAATAGAACGCGAGGATGTGTTCCGGTCGTCAACCCCCACCCATCAAATTTTGTCAGTGTCTTCTTTCGCGCTACACAGAAAACATCTCCCGAGAGTACAGTGTTGTCGAATTGGCGTCAAGTTCAGTTTTGTTAATTCTTTTTTGTTGCGTTATGTTTTCGTTGTTATTATTTGTGCTATTGTTACCATTTTAGAATAGTTGTTACAGTAGTTATTGTTGTACAATATTATTATTGGTAATTTTTAATTTTTATATATATATATATATATATATATACTCGTTTACTATGTCTTCAAAGTTTGGCAACATAGTTGCTGAATTTCAGCTGTCTGACGTTTCCCCAAGTGTGCGCTCGGGAAGCGGCTCCACGAATTGTACCGAAGTTTTCCGATGTGTTGGAGCTTAAGGAAAATATTTCTATGATTGGTTTAGAGCCCAAGCTTCACGACTCGGCGCGAGTACTATAGGATCGTAGGGCACCATCCCACATGCTTGGAAACCTGAAGTACCGTTTCTCTGTGTTGCAGCTTTATCCCAGACTTGACGATGCAAGATAGGAAATAGTGACCTGGATAGTTTTCTATGTGGATATGTTCGCTGACATTGTGACACAGCTCTGTGGGAACAACGCTTCAATGGACGAAAGAAGCTCTTTTCTAATGGCCACAAATAACGAGTGCGGTGACTGGGGAGGCAAAGCATGATAATATTATTTTCTGTTGCAAAGTTCAGCATATCAGGATTAGTGCAATGAGGCGAGTGACCGTTCAGAATGAGTAAGACTTTTCCTGGGGATTTGCGTGGCAGAAAGTGTTTTTTGCAACCAATTCATAAAGATTCAGAATTTGTATAGGCATGTTTTTTATTCATAACTGCTCTAGAACCATTAGAAAGAGCATCTTCCCACTCGGACCTCTTATTTTTCCTTCTCAAAATACATAACTTAGGCAGAAAATAGCCTTCTGCATTGGAACAAGCAATCAGTGAAATATTTTCAACTTTGTCTGCTGACGAAAGCACACTAACTTGTTTAGAACCTTTTGCTGCTACTATAGTTTCTGAGCAAGAATTTAATTGTAGTCCTATTTTATCACAATTAAAAATACTACCTGCTCTGTTGAATAAATCATGTTTCTCACAGATTTCTAAAAGAAATTTAAAATAATTTCCAACATTCTCACGATTCATAGCTTCTGCTCGATCGCTAGACAAATTCTGAAACTTTCTTCTTACTAACATAGGAAATCTCATGAAAGACTACAACCAATCGTATCCAGCCATTCCACTCCCTTTGTTAAAGTTATGCTTCACACCATAACGTTCAGCGAAGTTGTATGCTAGTGTTCGTATCTCTCATCTAGTTGGAGCAAATCCTGCATTTTGTAGTTTCTATATGCAGGAAAAGAGCAATTTTAAATATTCATGACCAAGACAACCTGGAAAAATATAAATACACAATGATCACACGATGTGTTATGGAATATGTATAGAAGTGTATGTGCATTGTATACGAAGGGATTTACTAATAACTAACTCTTATGGAACTCATAGCAGCTATATCAAACGTTCGCCCTTTCCGAACTTTAAAATAATACCGGGAGAATAACAGTTCTGTATAGTTTCTTTCTTGATATTAATCGCGAGGTTAGGAATTCGTGACTAGCCGAGCAAGAATTAAACTTGCATCTTTACCAGAGAAAATGTACACATGCATCTTTACCCGACATTGAAGTAGCAACTTTCCCAAACATCGGGAAATGATGCCAGCTAAATTTTCGCGCCAAAACTGCTACAAGCTATGCTGAGACTCACTTGCACTTTAAGAGTCTTCATCCCGGCAAAATTAAAATACCGCTAATTTTACAGTAATTATGTGATATCTTCAAATAGATAAAAGATAATTGAAATATGGAACAAGAGCGCCCTAAACAATATTATTTTGCGTGAGGTACCGTTATCACAAGTCACCTAGTGGCTTTCTGTTTTCAGATGTTTAGAAACGTGAAAATAAATGCCGATTTTCAAAATGACTCGAAATCGAAAGGAGATAAGTGAGTTGTGATAACGGTTTCTCATGTAAAATAATATTGTCTAGGGCGCTCTTGTTCCACATTTCGATTATCTTTTATCTATTTGAAGATATCACATAATTACTGTAAAATTAGCGGTATTTTAATTTCGCCGGGATGAAGACTCTTAACACTATAATCCTCTCTGTACAGCAACTACGTGTTTCGCGTCATTATTAATTGTATTACAAACTCATGCAGAAAATACGACTTATTCACAAACAAAAACATGTGTAAATTTATTGATAGTTTCTACATTTTACCATGAAACAAGTGCATAACATACTCATCGACGTGACTGACGATGTTCCTTCTTTCTTCTTGACCTCCGCTAACAGCCTGCGCAAGCTTGTGCCATATATTGTTAGTACGACGAAGTTATAGTAAAACTAGCATCTCTCCCCTATAGGCATCTCTACCCGAAGCACTCTGTGTTCAGTTAGTTGGCGAAACTCTTACACATTTATTATCTTTGAATAAACGTTGCTTTTCTCAGAGATTTGTATTTCTAGTTTAAACGATTTTTATCAGTAAAATTTTGTCATTAATAATTATTTTCCGAAGAATTAATTTGAAAAAAAAAAAGTTAAGATTAATACAGCTAATTATTTATCATGGCCATAGTTTCGGTCATTGGCGTAACTTAATTTAAATGCCGTATTCACTCAGCAATTCGAAACAGAAGCTCGAACATAAGGGCGGATGATGCCTTCCAGACACACCAAGATGTAGAAATGAAATTTATGATTGTGTCTGATGATAGTACACGTAGTAATTTGTTATGTGCGTTCTTTGAGGGTGAAAAGCCTTTGTCAGCGTAACGTAATTTAGGGGTAAGGAATTAATATGGAAGGGTGGTTTTGAAAGTAAAAGGAAAGAAAAAAAGCCAAACAAACCAAACCCTAGATCCCAAATTGTTTTATATCTATTGTCCTGTCAGGAAATAATGTTTTTGTCGTAGTGATTTGTTTGAAGAGTGAATTGTTGCATTTTTTTATTCATTAAATTTGTAAAATAAACATCTGTTAAAGGAGGTTTCTTTTCTCTAATAGAATACACCTGCATTAGTATTAGCTTAATTCATTTTTCCATCTGTATATTTGCTAGATTCTCCTATATTTCTACGACTTGTAGTTTGATTACACCGATTGTGTTTTGTTTTGCACCAGCGACTACACCTCTATAACGGCGTCCCCTACAACAATCTTTACCCACTGCATATTATTTATTTAGATGGGTTCTTACAGTTTATTTCGTTTGATGCGGGGGGGGGGGGGGGAGAAAAAATCAAGAATCTGATTTATATGTTGAACGGAATAGAGAACATAGTTTAAAATGTTATTTGTGGTCTATTCCTTCTTCGAGAGAAAAGAAAAGAGTTTAAAATAACAGCAGTTACCTGAAGGTTTCTGTTCTTATTAGCCTGACAACGATTCCTTGCATTTCTTGTTTTCACAAGTTCGACTATTTTGTCGAAAGAATTTTCAAAAGTTATAAAAATCACGTTAAACTATGCTGATAGTTAAAAAAAATCGAATTTCATGAGGTTTTTCTTTTAATTTCCAGGTTTTTCCGACTCTTTACAATATAAGTCGTATCTGAGTTTCAGTTTTCAGTTTAACGTCCCACGATTATGTCGTATAGGCTAAGGGAGACGATGATTAAGACAAATTAATGATGATAAAAGAATTTATGGAATGAGAAAGTTGGAGGAAAGGGGAGTACCCTGAGAAAACCCCCGGACATAATGTCCAGATACCTGAGTTGATTGAGGACTAGAAATCAAAACGAGCAAGTACTTGTGTTTCTTTATTGTTTCATCAGAGAAAGGACTCCGTTTCTGAACAACAGCTATGGTGAAAAGTGGATTCTTTACGTCACTGCATGTTATCATTGTCATTGGTTGGTAACACATGAACACACTCTCAAGCAACGAAAACCAGTGCTACATCAACAGATTATGCTCTGTTTTTCTTCTGCTGCTTGGAGTAACGTGCATTATAAACAATCGCCTTCTATCGAGACGATCAAGGCAACTGGTTACGGGTAATAATTCAGATACAGTTTGTGCATGACAAAGTGGAAAAATGGAATAGTTCAGCTTAACGTCCCACGTTATCCCTTTTTATGCTAAGAGAGACGATGATTAAGGCACGTGAATGATCATGGAAGATTTGGTGGAATGAGAAAGTGGAAGTACCCTGAGAAAACCCACGAACACCATGTTGTTCACTGCAAACGTTCTGGCCGGGGATCGAACCAGGGACTGCGGTTCTGAATCGCAAAGATACTTGAGATTAAGGTTAGTGTAAAGGGACAAGTTTTGCCGATAGATGTCGCTACAGTCTTCGTATCTCTCTCCCATGTATTTTTTACCTTTCACGAAAATTTACAATTTCTCTCATAAATTTCAACCTAGAGACTTCAAATTTTTAGAGAAGGAACTTCATAACCTATTAAAGGGAACAATCCATGCCGATTTTTTTATTTAGAATTTTCTTCACTGTTGAAACAGTTCCATTGTTAAAGTTTTGGGTATCCATTTCAACAATCCCTCCCACTAGTATCCAAGTTAGTTCGGAAAACTTTATAATGCTTCCCTCCTATTCTCCAAACACTTTACTGTCAGATTACCGTTCGTTCCATTCATTACATAGCTATAATCCTGAAATAACTTATTCGAATCCTTGACCAGGTGATACACACAATAGACAACTTCTTTGGTTCACACTTCTCTGAATTCTACAGAACCTTAAGTAGAACTAAGGATATCAATGACGTGAAAAAAGAAAAACATTCAGGAAGACGAAGAAAAATCTGTTATGCTGGTCCTTGAATAAAAAGATTAGAAAAAGATCAGCAGCGGATCTAGGCCAGGGTCGGGTGGGCCTAGGCCCCCAGTTTTTGAGTGACAAAATAATTGAATATATTATTTAGAGGGTCTATATAGTTTTGAAAGTTTATAGTAAACTCATAATATACCTATCATAGTTTGGGTTCTAACTGCTCCCCCAGTTTTTACAATCTGGATCCGCCACTGAAAAAGACTCATAAAACACTTCGTGTGAAGTACTGTACTCTACGGGGCAGAAGCATGGACATTACGCAAAAATTATTTAAAAAGACTAGAGGCTATCGACGAGCTTTTTGTCCACGAGCTTTCACGTCGAAAATGGCCTGAAACAAGGAGATGCGTTGTCGCCATTATTATTTAACTTCGTTCTGGAATACGCTATAAGGAAAATCAAAGATAGCAACCAGGGCCTACAGTTGAACGGTATTCACCATTTTATGGCATATGCTGATGTAAATTTAATAGAGGATGATAGGAGAACAATAGAAAGAAATGCAGAGATCTTATTAAACGCTTGCTGGGACATGGGTTTAGAAGTAAATGCAGAGAAAACTAAATACATGGAAGTGTTTTGGGACCGGAATACAGCAAATTATGGATGCGTTAGAATTAAATAATACTTTTGAAAAAATGCATAGTTTCAAATATCTAGGATCAATATTAACAGAGGAAAATCATATTCACGAAGAAATTAAATGTCGACTAAAAGCAGGGAATTCGTGTTACTATTCAGTTCAAAATCTCTTGTCGTCGCGAATTGTCTCGAGGAATTTGAAGCTTAAAATATACAAAACGATAAGCATGCCTGTTATTTTGTATGGCTGCGAAACATGGTCACTTACTCTCAGGGAAGAGCATAGACTGAAAGTATTTGAGAACAAGATCCTGAGACGAATATTCGGACCCAAGAGGAACGGGAATGGGGAATGGCGGAAACTTCATAACGAGGAACTACATAATTTATATGGTTTACCCAACATTGTTAGGGTCGTCAAGTCTAGGAGGCTTAGGTGGGCGGGTCATGTAGCTAGAATGGAAGAAAATAGAAACGCTTTCAAAGTCTTGACTGGAAGACCAATCGGAAAACGACCATTAGGAAGACCTAGGCGCAGATGGGAGGACAATATTAAGATGGATCTCGCAGAGATTGGAATACAAAGTAGAAACTGGATGCAGTTAGCTAAGGATAGAAGTCAGTGGAGAGCTTATGTGAACGCGGCATTCAATCTCTGGGTTCCATAGGCCATAGAGTTAGTTAGTTAGTTAGAGGCTTTCGAAATTTATGTGTGGAAAAGAATGGAGAGAACCAAATATTAATCGAACAGAACTTTTTTTTTTTTTTTTTTTTGCACAACGCTCTGAAATTTGCGGAACAAATCATAAAATTGCTAGAGTATCTTATTACACCCAAAAGTCTCTAGCGTTTCTTAAGGTAATTGCAGTATTTTCCTTTCCACGTACAAATCCACGTTTTCTGTCTCTTCACGATTGGAAAACTTCTGAACTGATTGAAAAGAATTTTGTAACATCATTATTGTTTGGGTTGACCTGAAATGTATATCTTAATGGGACAGGGGATTTAAATTCTTGATATTTTAAAATTCATTTCGATTCAAATACGCATTCTAAAGGGGGAGGGAAATAAGTTCAAGTATAACTTCAAATATTTTCCATAAGTCTATTATTTTCTTGCGAAGAATAGATATTTCGGTTAATCTAATATATAAAATTGAAAGTGACTATATTTGTGACTTTATGTCTCTTGAACTACCCGATCGATCTCGATCAAGTTTTCAATATAGATGAGGTTCAGATCTGGGATGGTTTTGTGGTTTTCCTTTGACGATGCAATTAAAAATGATCGAAAATGACCGATATTAGTGTTGCATCCATAGTTTTCAGGATTGCTGAGACGAACGGTGACACTTCCGATGCGGTTTAAAAGCAAATTCAGCCGACATTGCCCTTTATGTGAAAATGAAACGTATTCTCCCCCGTGAGAAAAACAGGCAACCTACTAGTAATAAATAATAATAGCATGGTTCTATAATTCAGGTCTCCCCGTGATGAGATGATGAACGACCTACAGACTAATATGAAAGTTAATCTAGCATAGTAATCTGTGCACCCACCAATTACACTGGTCTTAAGCTACAATCGTTAGTTCAAAGTGCAGATTAACAGTGGGTAATATCCTTTACAACCTCACTGTTGCACAAGGACGAAAAACATAAAATCTCAACTTTAATAATAATAATAATAATAATAATAATAATAATAATAATAATAATAATAATAATAATAATAATAATGTATTCGAGTGTATTTATTCATGAATTAACACTGAGAAAAAAATTGTAGGTGGCGTACTTAAAAAGGTAGGTTACATGCGTAATTCCTGCAGTTTTTGGACTTAACGTACAGCAGACGTATAACTGAAAACGCATGTTTTATAATACTTTCTGTATAAGTGTTCCATCTATACGTACTTTCCGTGTGAAACAATGTAGGCGGTCAGGATCTCACATACAAATCGACGTATATAACATATAGCTGACGAAGGTAACATAAGTATATGCATGTGATATACGGAAAACTGTTAGATGTCAAACATCCTGCAACGGCATGATGTAACATCTAAGGGCAGTGCCTATGTAGCATACGGATAACATATGCTCCGTACTGATTTCTATAGTAAACAAGAGGATACCGTATATTTGTACAATATACCGCTGTCCGGAGAACGGATTTTTCTCTGTGTAGGCATGCACTTCTGGACTTCACACGATATGAATTTACCTGAAACAATAAATGATATAAATCGGAAATAAAAGTACAAAGCATGAAAGGTATATAACCAAGGGGCACAACTTCAAAACTAACAATTTTTTTTTTTACAGTTAAGAAGCCACACTAGGGTTCGAGTTCTGTAGTCCGAGTGTACGCAAATGTCCTTAAGAAGTACCTAACTACTTTGGTGGCCGAATATCACCCAATCAAAGACGAATAAAGGAAAAAAAATAATAATAAAACACGAATTAAAATTAAGATAACTAAAAGAACACCATAGACCATTGTCTTCCGTCTTAGATACAGTATCATAAATGGTATAATTTATCAATGATCGCTTGACGTCGTTTTTCTAAAAGGTAGTAATTTTATTGATTCTTAATGGTTAATTATGTGTTATTATCCCTCTTACTACCCGTATTTGGCGCACGCAAGAGGAATGAGGTGTTTGCCTTGTCCACCGGTAGGAAAAAAGAGAGAAAAAATAATAACCATTTTGCTAAAATATCCGTGACTTGTTGGAAAGCAGCAGAAAAGAAATGGGGGTGGGGTGAAGTAACCCTTCTCGCAGATTTCGAAACAACAGATGTTATCCACGTCAGTCGTCTGGGAGGTCTATCATTCTCCCGACACGACATCTTGATTTTGAACTGAAAGAATGCCTCTGTCCATCCATTACAACTGCCATGCTATTGAATCAGAATCGATCGCTCCAAGTCACGGAATCGGAATCGTTTTTAATTATTTTGCAGAATCAGTTCCGGTTGATATAGGCTATACTTGGTTATTTTCTGCTTTTATCTCCCATACTCGCACGGGTTTGCGAAGGGAAACTAGACGACACTTTTCTGTTTTCAGTGAGGCAAATGTTAGAAAGACAAAATTAGTGGTAATTGGAACGAAGCAATCAATAAATCTGGAGGAACTACTGCTGATAACTAGTTTTCGGTGCTTAATAAATACTATTGATAAAGATTTAAATAAAAGCAAGCATAGGAATGGTGGAAGAAGAAAATTTTATTTCGTGGGTCTTTTGAACAATAAAGTAATAATTCATAAAGCTATTTGGTATGGAATATTATGCTCAACGGGGCAGAAACATAGACACTACGCACTAGCGATTATCCTTGCGAAATGTGTGGAAAAGAATTTAAAAAAAAAAATGGCTGGATCGAACGGAAAACCAATGCCAATGGGGATGTATTAGGGAAAAGGGAAACTATATTTCGAGATCCGACCAGAAAGTAAGTTTCCCTATTGCGATGGGCGCAAAGAAGGCACAATGGCCTTGAAATATTTATTCCCACAGATTTAGAACACGTGATATCACTTTTCAACATATTCACCACCGGGATTTGGATACTTGTCATACCTTGAGATCAACTTTTGTATTTCAATGTCATAAAAGTCAGCTGCCTGGGACTGATGCAAGCGTATGGTAGCCATTTGCAATTGTTCATTACTACTAAAATGTTTTCAGGATACGAATTTCTTGATATGTAAGATGATTAAAATAGCTTGGAGCAAGATCCGGATTATACATTGGTTGTTCAAACACGTCCCAGTGGAACAACTGCAGAAAATTCGGTCGTCCCCGCTATATAGTTCGGAGCTTGTTCCAAGCAATTTTTAAATCTTCCTATATTACAAGACATTTCTGATCGGCAATCATTTTGATAGTAATGAACAATTGCAGATGGCTGTCATACACTGGTTCCACTCCCAGACAGCTGACTGTTACGACATCGAAATACAGAAGTTGATCCTATGCTATGTCAAGTGTCTGAAATGCGGTACCAAATATGTTGACAAGTAGTATCATCTGTGCTTGAACCGAACGATGACTGGGGAAAAGTGCCCATCTTCAGGTTCAAGCTTGCAATTCCAATTTCCAGGGTTATGAATTAGATGATGATGTTACACTCCACAGACACCATCGCAGAACTGTAAGATATGACAAAAGATTATAATTTTTTAAGAGGTAGGAAAATCAGGTTCAGATGAGTATGGGGAAGGCATCACTAATTTATTTCTTATTTTCTTTTCTATTTCTTTTTACATAGAAATTAAATTCTTACAAATCTAATTTCTTACAAAACATTACATTTATACTTTATTCTATTTTAACTTGTTAGAATACATCCATAATATTTGTTATTTTATATCACTTTGTACTAATTAACGTTTAAACATTTAGAATAGAAAGGCATTAATGAATTTTATGATGAAGTACTTAATTTCAAACAAATTATTAACTGTGAAAATTTATAAAGTAGACAGACAAAACCGATCCTTGGTTAGATAGCATAGGCATGAAACGACCAAGAAAATAACCTAGTTAAAAGTCGTGTGGTAAAATCAAGAAGAACTGGAAGCAAACATGGAAGAAAAGTTCAAAATTTCTTGGAATAGATATTTGCAGGGAAGGGCTGGAGAGTCTTTCTATATATATACAGGGTGGATGGAAATTTATTTTCAATTGAAAATTATTGACAACTTTTTTAATACTTAACCAATTTTCATGAAACAAAAAGGATTTTGTTGCTTACAATGGTAGAATTGTTATGCATTGCTAAAATTTCACATAAGCACCACAACTATCCACCAGTTTTCGTGAACGGTTGGGGATGCTTGCGACAGATTTCTGCAGACATTCCAGTGGTACATTTGCCAGAACTTTAAAAAATCACTCCTCCAATTCACCAAGACAGCTTGGTTTTGTGTGACAAAGTTCTTCTTTCGCCCACCTCGAGATAAAGAAATCGAGGGGGTTTGATCAGGACTGCTTGCTCTCCATTCAAGAGGGCCATGACTTCCCAACCAGTGTCCTGGGAAATGGGTGCTCAGCTACACACGAACGGGACGTACGAAATGAGGCGGGGCCCCATCTTGCATAAATATTAGGTCGTTTTAATTGTTCCACATGGATACAATACTGGAACATCATCTTCAAGCATATCAAGGTACTGTTCTGCATTCATTGTGTCCTGAATGATGTATAGGCCAACATATTTGTGGATGTCATGCCTAATCACACTGTAACCTTTGGGCGATGTTAACTTTTTTAAGCAACCACCCTGCCCAATAATAATAATTGTGCCATTAAACAACCCTCTCAACACGAAATAGTGTGATCTAATCACAGGATATTGCCCAAAAGATCGGTCCAATCTTCATACTAAGCAAGCATAATCTCCCTATATTCCAACCAAAGATCACAGTCTTCTGACGATGATTTATGGCAATAATATGGTTTCCATTTACGAGGATTCAACTCGGATTGTGTGTCGGGTTAAACCACTTTCGCGAGATGACTGTCTTTGTGCTTTCTGAGAACTTCGAGTGAATATTTCCTGAACCACTTGCACATTTTACTTTGTTCGGGATGTTGAGGGGAGACCGTGTTTCCTAAAATTTGCTACAAAACCTGTATCCATTACCTTCGAATAGCAATATCTTATGATATTTGCAACTATCGGGTCACGAGGTCCTTTCACACTTCGCCACTTTCTCCGTACTTGTACCACGGATTGCAATACTTCGTACCGGCTTGTCAACTCAGTTGCTCATGCATGCGCCATGGTCCGCCACTGATACCTGCAATGACGTAAATGTGATATCACGTATGTAATATATTCTACCATTGTAAGGGAGAAAATTCTTTTTGTTTCATGAAAATTGATTGAGTATTCAAAACGTTATATACAATTTTCAACAGGAAGTTAACTGTACCCTACCCTCTCTATATATGAGAAAGTGATTTACAAGTAAATGCAGAGAAAACTACAGTAAATATAGGGAAGTTCGTCGGGATCGTAATACGGCAAATTATGGATGCGTTAAAATATCAAATAATATCTTTGATAAAGTGCATACTTTCAAATATCTAGGATCAATACTAACAGACGAAAACTATATTCACGAAGAAATTAAATGTCGACTAAAAGCAGGGAATTCGTGTTATTATTCAGTTCAAAATCTCTTGTCGTCGCGAATTCTGTAGAGGAATTTGAAGCTTAAAATATACAAAAAGGATAATCATGCCTGTTGTTCTATATGGTAGCAAAACATGGTCGCTCACTCTGAGGGAAGAACATAGACTGAAAGTATTAGAGAAAAAGATCCTGAGACGAATATTCGAACCCAAGAGGAACGGGAATGGGGAATGGCGGAAACTTCATAACGAGGAACTACACAATTTATATGGTTTACCCAACATTGTTAGGGTCACCAAGTCTAGGAGGCTTAGGTGGGCGGGTCATGTAGCTAGAATGGAAGAAAGTAGAAACGCTTTCAAAGTCTTGACTGGAAGACCAATCGAAAAACGACCATTAGGAAGACCTAGGCGCAGATGGGAGGACAATATTAAGATGGATCTCGCAGAGATAGGAATACAAAGTAGAAACTGGATCCAATTAGCTAAGGATAGAAGCCAGTGGAGAGCTTATGTGAACGTGGCATTGAACCTCCGGGTTCCATAAACCATAGGGTTATATATACATATATACATGCACAACTCGAAAACTTGATGAAGTTGATTTTGATAAACGCCTTTAACCAAAATAGCTTTCTAATAATAATTTTTTAAAGTAGCCGTTTTCGGTAGCATAAATAACACTAAATATTCCTCGGAGCAACTCAGATAATATCATTGGAAAATACATATACATATTTCAATGAAATAAGATGAATTATTTAGTTTTTAAAACAATTTATTTTTTCTTTAGGGTTATATCTTCAGGAAGATCTACTGCCTTTTGTTATACTTCTGTCATGAATTTGTTTAAAGACATCTTAATATATTTGTCGTCACTGGAATCGGTTATCTAGGAACGGAATCGGATAATTGCTAAAAAAGAAACAAAAATCACGGTTTCCACAAAACATTTGGATTTTCAAAATCTGTTTATGAATCCTTTTGCTTTTAGGGTGGAGAAGCGAGCGATTAGTCCATATTGGAGCCTCCTCCAGCGATATTTTTGAGTCTTAATTAAAAGAGAAAAAAAAATCATTTTATGGTTTACAATGTAAAGAAGGAAGGAGTGAGTGGGGTAAAGGAACGAAAGAACCACCTAAAAGTCGCTACAATTAACATGAATACTCTGAAACCACCCAAGTATTTTCAGTTGGTGGCCTATCACGGTGGTACTAAATTTCTTTCAGTGTTTTACGTGATACGATCAAAGTCTTCAGGGGATTCTTGCATCCATGTACAGTTACCGCTCCTTCCGACTCATTCCCATTGATATTTCGAACTTATACACACTTATTTGCAGAGGGAAGAGGGATATCCAAGCGATTCTCACTTTTCTTACTTTTTTCAACTATACAAATTAACTTGAAATAATTGAAATAAACACACGCAAAATTATACATCAAATTCACTCCAATTAAGAAAGTACTTTATTATTATTATTATTATTATTATTATTATTATTATTATTATTATTATTATTATTATTATTATTATTATTATTATTATTATTATTATTATTATTATTATTATACTTCTGTTACGTGCCTTTCTTCATTAAATACTAGGGAATAACACAAAGGTATTTTAAATACCACTGACAGTTAGAAGTGTAGGGAGCAGCGAAGAATCGTTGCAAGTGTGATTACGTTCTCAGGTGTAGACAGTGATGGTTTGAAGGGGTGGTCCAAGGATGAAATTTCCCCCAGCACAAGACGAGACGAGACATTTTCGCACCGAAATTCGAGATGATACATCTCTTTCACTATCCATGTTTGAGACGAGACAGTCTCTCAACTTTTGCCTTGTACGCATCTCTCTATTCTATCTCTATTCTAGCGAAAAGTAGGTGACAAATAATTACACAGTGCTACAAGTTCCTTCCTACCGAGAGTAATCTGAAATTACCACTGGACGCAGAGTTCATGTTTTGATCCCAGGATATGGGAATTTTGATGAAGAATATTATACCTTAAAAAAAGAGATAAATAAAAATAAAATGATCATCTCCCCCGTATTTTTAACCGACTTGAGCAGTGTATTCTAATTTGATGTGCAATTAAGACGTAATCTTTTAGCGGATGACGCCTATTTATAACGTAAGGTCCACAGTTAGTTTATTTATATAACTAAGGTTTTCAAAATCCATTTTACACATTGCATCATGGTATTACCTTTTATTGTAATACGAAACAAGTTAATCACTTACACTCTTTAAAAATTGTACATATAGATTTCACGAGATGGATCCGCTGTTATATATTATTTATTTTTTTTGTTGCTATGACAACTAAACTTACATCGTCGAATCACTATCATAACAGAACATTATCACATAATAACAGAAAAGAAATTACTTCTATTTCTCTTTTCATATTCTTCTTCTTCCTTTCTTAAACAGCTTGTGCATATTTTAAAAGTACTTTTTGCCCATAAATACAAATAAAGATATAATAAAGATGTTAAAAATACAAGTGTCGTTGCATGTGGCGAATGAACAATAGCACCTTTTTTCTAAAAGAAAAAAAAAAGAAGTTCTGGACCGTTAACTATTACATACTAATTACTTAAATTTTTGAATGACCCCCGTGTATATAAAGATTACAATTCATATAATCATGTATCATATTTACTTTTATATCAATATTATTTTCATATGTTATCTTAACTCTCTTAATTAATTTCATCTCGAATATTTATAAACTTCAACGTCGATAATAAGAGGTACATTCAAATAACGGCATAAAAGTTGTTTTAATTTTAGGTCCTTTTGACGCCATTGATACGAATTATAAGTCGAAGGTGAACAAAATCTATGTTATTTTATCGGGCACAACTAAGAAGATTGTGAAGAGGATATCATTATGACATTTACATAATTGGTCTTTTAAACAAGAAAGGATCAAATATATGACATATTCCAACAAAATATAAATTAAAATTGAAATATCGACAATATCCAGAACAAAACACGATAATTAACACCACAACAAAAAACTAACACAAGTAAAGAAATTGTCATACTAAGAATAAATTCAAAAATTATATGACATTCATGTTAACTTTGGTCACAATCTCAGAGGGAATTAATGTTTTAACTAATTGCATCCATTTACTTTTAGTATATTTTGAAGGACGCCATAACTTAAGGATAATTTAAAGGGACAAGTTTTGTCGATAGATGTCACTACAGTCTTCGTATCTTTCTCATGTATTTTTTACCTTTCATGAAAATTCACGATTTCACTTTACTTTCATATACATTTAAAATTCGGTTGACAATTGCTGAAGAAGTCGCTTTAAGCAAAGGATATGGTACTAAATATCTGGTAAAAATGTCCATAACCGTGAAAAAGAAAGTTTCACCGATAGCCGTTCTAGGAAGAGGTCTATACAAATCTACTGAAATAAAGGAGTGGGGTCGTTCAGGCATTATCGACATCATAGGTTTATATAAAGATTGATAATTGTGTTCAATTTTCATACATTCCTCGCAATCATTGATATAATTTTTGATTTGTGATCTGAGAGATTTCCAATAGAAAGATTTGTTAATCAAAGAATACACTTTCAAATATCAGAAATGTTTAGTATTGTATGTTTGTATGCCTTCTTGTTCACCTCAACCGTAGGTTGGTGGGCAACATGGAAATTTTAAAACTTTTCTCCCCCATGGGAGAGCTGTTTTATACATTGATAAGGTCTCTTCTTTATAACTGCGTCTAGATATTCCATCTTTGGTCTTCCTCTTCCTGGTTTTCCTTCTGCCTTTCCTTCTATCAACACGGTGATTTAATCGGAATGCTGAATAAGATGGCCAAGCATGCTGTTTCTTCTTGTTTCTATTATCTTCATAATCTGTCGTTATTCGTTAGTTTCCCGTAATACTTGTGTATTAGTTTGTTAATTAAGAAATTAAAAGTAATAATTACAAAGATGTACTAAGATTATGTAGACAGTATAGGGGATCGTTATTTTTGTAAATAGACTGCTGGTTGTCAATCCTTTCTTTGCACGGTAAAAACGGTTAGAATATTCGCATAAAAAAATATCTTGGGAAAGAAAAGGGGCCAGAAAGAAATTGACAAAACTATTTACAATTTCGTTCTTATTTTTCAATTTCATTGAAAGAGGAGAAGAAAAAAGAAAAATATCCCATATATCGTTCTTCCATTTGCCAATCATGTTGAAGCTATATTCTTGATTTAACGGAACATCAAGATCAATTGCAAGAAAGAAAGGAATAAAATGAAGAGGAATTATGTGGCTGACAGATATGAAACAGCAATTGCTTGTATGGCATATATGTATACACTTCCATATATACGTATATACACTTCCATAAAGTTTGAAAAAGGGTAACAAAATTTATTTAATCCACGAGAAAGTGGTGACAACTTAAAATATTATAATACGCGACAGAAGTAGTCAATCCCCTTTCCCAAGTTTTAGGGAAGAAACCTGTTTCTTGAACAACTTCCTCTTTTATTGTGCAAAACCGACCTTTTTTTAAAGATAATTCCTTTAACCCTGTCATCATACTTTTTCTTTCTTCCCCTCAGAGGAGAAACTTGATTTCTTTCCTTCTTTGCGGAATCGGTTGAATCATACATTTATACAATTTTTACCCTTCTTCTAACATCGGTTTAAATAAATCAACCTCTTTCTTTTTCTATTACTGCTTCCCAGATTGAGTCAGGTTGATGAAAAAAAGATTTTTTGCTGGTTTTCTGAGCAAAAATATCGTTCTTTTTCATGTTTTTAAACCTTTTTTTTACCCTTCCTTTCAATTTTCTGTAAGAACACAGAATGATGATCGCGGAATACCATATTTCCGAAATTTCCCCTTTCAAAGCGTACCCCTAAAAAATACATTCTTTAAATTTTTTGTGTATGTTTTTTTGTGGTAAGATTTTTTGCTAACGTAATACGACGTTCTATTATTTTTGTACATTTTCTGTGAAGAAGGTGCTGCTAGCATAAACCCTTTTATAAATTCGTATAAAGGATTGAGTAGTGTTATAGATGTTACTACAAAGAACATAGATGTTTTCAGCATTTATATATAACCTTACGTATATATAACGATTTTAAAATTGCGATACAATTGTGTGAGAAATTTCCCAGATTTCGAAAACTCAACGAAACTGAAGTATTACATTCTTTTTAAGGAGTATTTTTTCTCTGTATACAATTGACAAGTTTTTTCCCCCTATAGTAGTCATGGGAAAATCTAATATGTCTGTTACCCTAGACTTTTAGATTCCTATCATGATATGGCATTTCTCTCGTTCTTCGCAGAATAAAGATATCAAACGAATAAATAAAATAGAAACGACAGTTTGCTGTTGACACTTTTCCCAAATACCGTACATTTGATATCTGAAGAGGGTCTCACTATAAGACAAATCTATTTTCGTGATATATCTTAATCTCTTTACAATTGGGAGTAACTTTCTAACGTCTCTACGACAATACTGTACAAAATAATTACACTAGTATCTAACAGTTAAGCATAACAGAGATGAAGTGGGTCGTGGGTCTTGAATTAAGTGGGTCAGTGTGTCGTGACCCAGTCAGACGACGTGATCCACTGCGACTCACCACACTCCGTGACCCAGTCAGACACACCGATCTACTCTGACCCACCGACTCATTCTGCCTAATGCATTGTAAATAGCATCTTCTGAACACTGGCGAATTTATTTATGGAAGTTTTACTTTCAAGGTCTCTTTTCCTTTTCCATTTGTTTCTATTTACTTACCTGAGATGAGTATATATAAGTGAAAAAGAAAAGTTAATGCATTTTTGAATATTGATATTTATAATTGTAATAATAGCAATGGGGCATACTACTTAACTTTCGGGACACAGTCGAATTTTAGTTTTTTTTTTCTTTTACGTCGGCCAACCGAGACTTTCAAATTTCATCCTATTTTCCACTGAAAAGTATCTGTAATTACACAACGAAATAATTATATATGATACTTGGGGCGTTCAGAAATGATTGGCACTACAATTAATTTGTTTTCACAGGAACCATTTATTGAACAAACGATTTCAGTTTATTTTAGAGGTATTCTCCGGCAATGTCTATTCACCTTTGCCATCGTTCTGCAAGCTTTCTTATTTATGTAGCAAACCATTCTTTGGAGGTATCTCTCTGCCACTGGCGGACAAATGCGTGGAGTTCATCATTTGTGTTGAACTTTTTACCTCTGATGCCCTCTTTCATTGTGTCGAATAAAGCGTAGTCGCTAGGAACCCAGATCCGGTGAATATGGAGGATGCGGCAGTACACTAAACCCTAGTTAATACACTGTGGCAATTGTTTGGCGACTGACATGTGGCCGTGCATTGTCGTGTTGGAGAAGAACGACATTTTCCTTGTCGGCATTGTTGGATGCGTAAACGGAGTCTATGCAGTAAACTGCAGTAGCACTCACTGTCTATGGACGTATTGGGAGGGAGCCATTCCACCAGCAGTATCCCTTCCTGATTCCAGAAAATGGTCGCCATTTGTTTCCGCACGAATAGTCCCATCCGTGCCTTCTTGGTACGAGGGCTTTCAGTATGCCTTCATTCCATGGACTGGCGTTTCTTTTCTGGAGTCTCGTAGAGGAACCAACGTCCACGGTGACCAGACGCTCAAAGTACTCGGCAAATCTCCACACGCTTTCGTTTCTGTGCAACTGTGAGGTCATGAGGCACCCAATGTGTACACACCTTGTGGAGCCTCAAATCCTCATGAATGATAGTGTAGATTGAACCCCGTGATATACCTGTTTCTTTCTCTAGTTCATCAAACGTGATTCTCCTGTGCTCCGTTATGAAATCATTCACTCGCGCGGCAATGCTTGGTCTGCATGCAGTTGCAGAACGTCCAGTGCTTTTGTTTTTTGTAGCACTGTCTTTGCCTTCTTTGAATTCTGATACTCAACGAAACACGGATCTGCGACTTGGTGCTGTGTCCTCACATACGGCTAATAATCTGTTGTGGATGTCTGAAGTATTCACTCCTTCCCTCCAGAGAAACCAAACTGTCCGCCGTTGCCCATGTGTGTCTGCTTCCATGCTGTCTTTTCGCTGTTCACCAGCGTCCTAGCAAGTTGGAACAACTTCTGCTACAATGTGCTATCTACGGAAAGAAACAAAACCATTTAGTGGGTTTGATAGTACTGTAGTCTATTTTAATGCATACATCAACAAACATTTCAAACTGCTACTTGGCACCAGTTATAGGGGGAGTGCCAATAATTATTGAACTATATATATGTATATAATAAAATTGAAATTAATCATAATATGACCCATGACAAACACTTCACATTTTGTATCGTAAAGGTCAGATTCACCGGTATTGTAACAAAGCGGTGCTTGAGTGATTGACCGTAGAAATTCAAACTTCGATTAGTCATAATGTCATAGCCTTGTTTTATTACAAGTGTAAATTCTTTAGTCAGTGGAGAGGAAGGCATAGATCATGGATCAGAGTTGATGATGATGGGTTTTGGTGGATAGTGCGCCAGAGTGGGTCACGGTGGGTCATGGGTTAAGTTTTCATTGACCCACGCCATCTGTGAAGTATAACTATACAAGAATGTGTTTTATTAATTTAGCGTTAGAATCTTACACAACGGGGATAAGAAATTAGTCAGAAGTTTATCTGGTATGCAATAGAGTAGTATACATTCACTCTCTTCTTCTTCTTCTTCCTTTCTTTGTTTTTCTTTCTTTTTTTTCTTTGCAAGGCTGTTCGCTAAACTCAACCGCAGTTATTTAAACAGATAACTGTTACAGTTTACTTACAGATAACGTAGTATACCAAAAATGTAGAAAGTAACGATATTAGACCTATATGAAGTAATAATTGTTTTCAACACCCTTCGTGTAGTGCAGTGGTTCTCAACCTTTTTTGACTGATGACATGCTGTACTGAGCGTCCGGGATATAGCGACAATTGTTTGATAATTTTATTGGTAATAATAATAATAATAATAATAATAATAATAATAATAATAATAATAATAATAATAATAATAATAATAATATATTATAATAGTGAAACCAATTAGTTTTTATAATGACTCTACATACCACTGACCATTGTTTGTACGCTGACTGTACAGTGTGTCTAGATTTTAATTAATTATTATTAAATTCTTCATGATCTTTAAATTCTAAAAGTTTGCGACACAACGGTTGAGAACCACTGTATAGTGCATAAGTTTGGGTATCCAACAATTATGACGTCACAAACTGCCCACCCAATTTCTGGTCGAGTGGTATAGTGCTTACTTCTGGTACGTCGGGTCCTTCTTTCGATCTCCGGCAAAGTAAGTTTGTGATGGACAGGGGCGGATCCAGGGGGCAATCGCCCCCCCAAAAACTGGAAGCTTTCCTATTTTATATATATAAATAGAACCCATCCCAAAGTTTGGAACCCTTAAAAGTAGCAGTATGACAACCCTCCCCCCCAGAAGTCGGTCCTGGATCCGCCTCTGGTGATGGATAATATCGTGTCCGCGGATTTTTCTCGGAGTACTTCATTTCCTCTCACTTTCTCATTCCACCAATTCTTCCATCATAATTCACTTACTTTAATAATTATCTCTCTTAGCCTAAAGGGCATAATCGTGGGACGTTAAACTGAACGACTTTTATTTCATTTCAGTTCCAAATTTCTGGTCTATAAGAAGAGCTTTGGAAACATATTAAATGATCTAATAGCGTTTTCTAGGTGGCTTAGTTTCTACATTTCTCATATTTTTCACTTTATTCTGTAAACTTAGAAAATGGAACTAAGAAATGATAAATTGGAATATTTCCTTCAAAATAGGAGATGATTATGGAGTATGATTATATGCCTTGCAACGACATAGCATGCTCTCTACGAGATGGCTCCAAAGTTTTACAGGTATCTAGTTCCATCCATCACGAAGAGCAGTGTGAGACTCTGAAAATGACCTTTTTTAAAGGCTAACTGGCAGTCTCCCACTATATTTATCACTAGTACCTACTTCAGCCCTTATACTCTGCTGTTATGATCTTATATTTGTTGTTAATCATAGATATTAACAAAACAGATACACATTTTGAGAGAAAGTTATATTTAAAATAAGTTTCTTAGAAAAAAGTACGAATGTAGTAACTAAGAAAGTGGAACAGTTTAATCTTTGGTAACGCAAAGGTTAATATGGGATCCAAACCACATACGATCCCACCGGGAATGAAACCCAGGTCTCCCGCAACAAGTTCAGAATATGTATGGGATATCACATAAGTTATATTGTTGCTGTTGCTACTTTCTTTGATTGAACTCTGATTCATATTCATTTCTTTCAGGTAGCTCCCCAAACCTTCTCACGACGCAATGCGAACGTCACCCTGCTGTTATTCCCAACGGGTGTCCATAAATAGTTCTAATCAAACCCTGCACTACTGGACTTCGTTATTTCAAGGGGAGCAGCAAGTTTCGGCTACAGCGTTTGGTAAATAACAATGACCATCATAACTTGAAAACAGTAAGGATATGTTCTAAAAGGATTAAGGAAGATACTATCTAGCATAGTTCAGTTCTCTTGTTACTCTTATAAGAAACTTTACATCTTAATTAAGAGCCTGTGAATATATTTATTCCAAGGCAACTGAATCGTGTCAGTCTGCAGGTTGGCACTTATCTTAAATGAACATGACCACAAAATAAAACCGGAGCTTCTGATGTGTGTGTATAACTATATATGTGTTGTGTGTTTTTGAGAGATATCGATCAAAATATAATCAAAATTCAATGAGGTTTCTCTTTTGCTCTTGTTTCAATATACGGTATATCTATCTATCTTGTTTCACCCACAGAATGAAAAAAACTTTATTTTAAGTTCTCGTTAACAAATTGTTTGATGCTAGAGATTAGTATTTTTTTTTTTTTTGAAAATATAAAAATAGATATACTTACAACTCTCGTTAAAAAATATATGTATTTTGTCAAATGATATAACAGTTTTTTTACTTGCTGAATGAAAAACTACTCCCGAGTGAGGATTATATACATTTTTAAAAAAAGAAAAATAAAAAAAGGAAAAGAAAGAAAAATGAATTTCTGTTTATAAACAGTTAATTAATTCACCCTTGCACTTTCTGAGAGACTACTTTCCGGACAGTGTTGCTGACTTCAAATTGTTTTCTTATCAGCCAGCTTTTTCAACATGATAATAATTACTTATGAATAAGGTTGAGTTAGGTTAGATTACTTTAGGTTATTATCATAATTATCATTAAGTATTCTGCTTGGGACTGCAGATTCTGGGACTAATGAGTTTTTTTTTTTTTAAAGTTTAGATTTAGGCCTGGAAATGTTTCTTCCACGTTTCCCTATCTTCAGCTTCCTCTAATAACTCCCAATATTTTCGTCTGTTTCTCAAAATTATCGATCAGTTCTGTTTTTCATCTTCCTATTTCTCGCTTTCTTCCCATTTCTCTTCTATTGCGGTATAAAGAAGACAATTTCTTCGCAATATGTGTCCAATCCAATTGGCCTTCCTGCGAAGGATGCTGCATAAAGTGTCCTCTTCTCTCCTATCCGTTTTAAAAAATCTTTGTTTGTTGCTTTCTCTGTCCATTTTATCTTCTCCATCTTCCTCCAACACCACATTTCGAAGTTCTCTAAATATTTCTTCTTTAACTTCCGTAATGTCAAAGTCTCTGAACCATACAGTCCAATGCTCCAAATATAGCACTTGGCCAACTTCTCTCTGAGTCCAATATTAAGCCTGCTAGTTAAGAGTGATCTTTTCTTGTTAAATGCTTCCTTGGCTACGCCGAATAGACTTTGTGGTGAACAAACACTATATATGTGGAGTTTAACGGGTTGACGTAATTCTACTTTCTTCATTCCACCATTTTATTCATTATCATAACATAATCACCCTTTCTCTTAGTATTGGTGCATAAACGTGGAACGTTAAACTAAAATTTCCTTTCTTTTCCTTTCTTTTATTTTCCTTTCCTTTTCTTTACTTCTAACTTATTTCTTTTCCTTTATTTTCCTTTTCTCCTTTCTTTTAATTTCCTTTACTTCTCTTTCCTTTATTTTCCTTTTCTTTCCTTTCCTTTCATTTTTGTACGTTTTTGTCCATTTCCTTTATTTTTCTTTCATTTAGTTTCATTTCTTTTCCTTTCCTTTCTTTTAATTTCCTTAACTTTCTTTTTCTTTCCTTTATTATCCTTCTCTTTAATTTATTTTCCTTTCCTTTTCCCTTTGCTTTTCTTTCATTTTCTTTCCTTTCATTTATTTCCCTTTCTTTTATTTTCCTTTCCTTTTTCCTTTCTTTTATTTTATTTTCCTTTATTTAACTTCTCTTTTCTTTAATTTCCTTTCATGTCTTTTCCTTTCCTTTATTTTCCTTTCTCTTATTTTTATTTCTTTCCTTTCCTCTCCTTTCCTTTTCTTTAATTTCATTTCATTTCTTTACCTTTCCTTTATTTTCATTTCTTTTCCTTTCATTTCTTTTTCTTTTCTTTCTCTCTTTTCTTTTCCTTTTCTTTTTCCCTTTCTTTTCCTTTATTTTTGTATTTCGTGCTTTATACTGATTTGAAATTTTAACTTTTATTGAGATATATTAAGAGGTTTTAAACACTATGTAACTTTCTCAATACATGGGTCAAATGAAAGAAAACATTCTGTAGTACTTTTTCAAATATGAGGGTTGCAACAGTGAATCTTGTAAATCGTTTATAAGTCAACTTTCAGTTTTGATCAACTTTCGGTACTCGTAGAAAGGAACCATTTTATTAAAAAAAAATTAATAAAAATCTAGATGTAACTTCTAAACTAAAAGAAATCTATTTTAACACTTTTGAGATTGTAGATAGAGAATTGTTTGATTAAAAGCTGAACAAAAACAATTCTCGTTGTCATTGATTAATGATATGTGTAACATGGTAAACACTAGAAGATTCTTTCCTTCTGGCTATACAAAAGAGAGTTATTCTTCTGTTTATTTCCTGAAGAGATAGAATGTAGCTGACTTGAAACAGTTTAAGACAAACAGCCGAACCCTTTCAAAAAATTAACAAATATTTGACTCCAATCACTCAAAATAAGGATAGATAGGTCTCATCGCAAGAAAGTCGAAAGGAATATTATTGAGGCATTACCAGTGTTTTTCTGAGCAGAGTTGTGTTGATTTTGAGTTTAACGTCCCTTTCAGCAGCGAGGCTATATGAGACGGGACCTAATGATTAACGTGGAATCCAAACCACATGAGTTCCCACCGGGGGAGGGGGCTAGCCCCCAGTTTTTTAACTGACAAAATAATTGAAACCATTAAGTATATATTTTGAAAGTTTATAGTAAACGTTGCGTTTTATCCTTTAGTAGAAGAATACCCGTTCTTCGCACGGGGAGAATACGTTTCATTTTGGGCATAAAGTACTAATGGGCGCTGAATTTGTTTTTAAACGCCATCGAAAGTGTCATTATTCGTCTCAGTGATCCCGGAAACTACGGATTCGACACCAATATCTGTCATTTTTGATCATTTTTATATATGATAATATGGACCCCTCTTCAAGTTGTAGGGATCATAATGCGTCCATCAATTGTATTCTCCTCTCATTTCTGTCTTTCTTGGAACCATGGCCTCTACCACGTCTCTCCCCTAACAGCACAGGATGTGCTAGGCAGGTGACATTTAGGTGTCCCAGCTACTTTTTAGGTACCCGACACTTGGCACACATGATATTCATGTGCTAAGTATGTACTTTAGCTACCTACAGTTCTAGGTATTTGTTACACCTAATTGATATTTGCAACTATGTACCACGAATATAGCATTTATATACCTGGCTCAGTTTCGCACTCTAACAGTCATTTCTTTTATGTCGTCACTTGCGACATGCATCTGTCACGTTCTAGGTACGTCCTTCAGGTACATGGACCGCGGTGGCTCAGTGGTAGAGCGTTCACCTCTGGTACTTGCGGTCCCGGGTTCGATCCCAGCTCCCGCCAAGTGAACTTTATGGTGGACAAACAAAGTGTGCGTGGGTTTTCTCGGGGTTCTCCCACTTTCTTCATTCCACCATTTCCATTCATTACTCATCATCACCGTCTCCTTTAGCCTAACCGGCATAACCGTGAGACGTAAAACTCAAAGATTTCATTTCATTTTTTCCTTTAGGTACATACTGTTTCAGATACTCTAACAGCACAAGATATGTATGCTAGCCATGCTACATTTAGGTGTTCTAAATTCATCTTCCACATTTGATGCATTTGTTGCTTCTTTTTCTAAGCGATTGGGTACTAGAAGCAATAAACACATCAACTTTATTAGATGGCAACTGTCGCCGATCATTGGAAAGTGAATATGAAAGAACCATGAGATAAAGTACATAGACACTTGTCATTTTGTTATAAAATTACATGGCGAATAGATTTTATCTGATCTCAAACGGTTATCGTCGAATATACGCGGCTAAAGGAGCACTCTGATTAGCCAAATTCAAAGACCTCAACAATTTACCCCTCTACAAGCGATAGTATCTTCAACGCCTCTGTGGTAAAGTTGGTAGAGCACGCAACCATTAATTTTAAGGTTGGAGGTTCGCGCCCACCCTAGGATAGGCCTACATATTTTTTACTTGTTTAAAGTTGTTTTTAGACTCACCTTAATGTAAACACATTGCGCATATAGGCGATTTAACATATTTTGGGGGGCTAATTTTGTGATTCATTGACGCTTACGGCATGGGGAACATACTAGGCACGTTCCCCAGGTACATGTCAGGCATGTGCCTAGTGGCGGACATAGACTGTGGCTATCACTTGCCATCCATGTGATTTCTCTCTCAGAGGTACATAAGGCACATACTGGACACATTCCCATGTACCTGAAAGAACATGATAGGCATATGCCTGATATGCAATTGTGCTGTTAGGGTCATGATACAGTTCCTTCTTAGCCAATATCCCAACCAGTTTCTCTTCCTCTTCTTAATAATATCTAACTTATTATTTTCTTCCCCACCATTTCTAACACCCTCTCATTCGTTTTTCGCTTGACTCAACTAATTCTCTCCATTTTTCTCCACATCCACATTTCGAAAGCATTCAGTCGTTTTTCATCATTTTTCTGTAATGTCTACATTCCTGTCACATACGATAGGAATACTCCACAAGAAGCTTTTTTTTATGAGTAATTTTCTCAACTCTTTATTTAAGGTCCTACAAAACACTTTTCTTCCTTCTAAAGGCTTTTTTCGCCATTCCTATCATTGCTTTTATTTCACGTTCACACTTCATATAATCAGTAATAATACTATCCAAGTATCGAAAACTAGTGCCTGTTCTATTTTCTGCCATCCTATTTCTTTATTTGACACCGACCGCTTCACAATACTCGAAAATTGGAATAACAACAGAAAAGAAAAGAGAAAAAAAAAAACGAATAAGGAATATCATAATAATTTCAATTCTTATTTATTTATACAAATTCTGTGCATTAACACCATCTATGGTTTTAAGCCCCTCATGTATGAAGGATGATGTCCCTTTGCGATCACACAACTCGGGGAAGAGTGGAAGGAAGGATACGGTCTGGGGCTTATATGTTAGGTACCATCCCAGAATTTGCCTGATGAAATGAGGAAAACCCAGGGAAAACATTCAGGAGGCTGGCTTGACAAAGCTGTTATATATTTTCGACCGAGTGTTCCCATCGGGAATCCAACCCGGAGCCGCTCGCACCAAAGACGAGAGCGAATGATTTTCATAGTACTAATTTGAAGCACTATAGCGCGTTCGATGCTGTCTCAGGCCTGTATCCACGGGGGGGGGGGCAAAGCTCCCTAAATATTTACTGGCCCCCTTAAATTTTCACGGTAGTCTTGCAAATTAACTATAATACGATGTTGAACTGTAATATGGTTGGATTTGGACCCTTAACTTCTACCGGCCCCTCCCTACATTTTGAGCTGTCTACGAGCCTGTGCTATCCCACATGGAATCAAACCCGGGCATTTATGCACGAAATTCACAATTACTAGCCACTAAAGCAGGAAGATTAAAAAAAAAAGAGAGAGATCTGACTCCTTTTAAAAAAAAAAGAAAATATAGATGACCAGGATTTTCACAAAATGTACCTTAAACATCACAGTTTAATTCGAGGCTGTAATGTTTCCCATTGTACAAGCTTTGCATTTTATAGTCTTAAATTTGACTTAAGAGTCTTCATCCCGGCGAAATTAAAATACCGCTAATTTTACAGTAATTATGTGATATCTTCAAATAGATAAAAGATAATCGAAATGTGGAACAAGAGCGCCCTAGACAATATTATTTTACATGAGAGACCGGTATCACGACTCACTTTATCTGCTTTCGATTTCGAGCCATTTTCAAAATCGGCATTTATTTTCGCGTTTCTAAACAGCTGTAAACGGAAAGCCACTAGGTGACTTGTGATAACGGTACCTCACGCAAAATAATATTGTCAAGGGCGCTCTTGTTCCATATTTCAATTATCTTTTATTTATTTGAAGATATCACATAATTACTGTAAAATTAGCGGTATTTTAATTTCGCCGGGAGGCAAAAAATATGTTTATTGTAAAAAAAAAAAAAAAAAAAAAAGGTAACAGTTTCGCTAACTATCCACTGATGTATCCAAAGTAGATAGTTGGTTGGTGAAACTGTTACACGTCAATATTTTGTATATACAATAAAATTATTGTTTTGCTGAACGAGTATTTTAAATCTAATTTGAGAGACTCTGAGTTGCCCAGAGACACATAAAGGGCAAAAACACCTTTCGTTTGGACCTCAGTTCTGTCAAATACTTGTGTTTTGGGTTTATCAATAGTTTACCAGACTTCCACTATACTTTTAGTTCATTCCCCTCTCCATCTGTGAGCGCTCATCCATTCCGACCATCAACTCTTTGCTTTAGCTCCTACAGTGATAGCAGTCTGAAGTCTGCACTCCAGCGCCAGCCCTATATAATCTGAAGCAAGCGAAACCAGAGGAGGGCTCTGGCGTGAAAAACGAAACAGCTGCTTCCGTTTCGCTTTGCCGTCCGGCTGTTGCACTTTTTAAAAAGCCCCCAACGCAACGCCCGAGCAGATGGCGGGATCTACCGAGGACCCCTTCCACTCAGTAACAAGAGACAGTCTGCAAAAACGGGTTGTTTTGTGACGTCATAGACATATGTCGCAGCATCTCCCTGCAGGGTTGCTCGAGGTTATGTTATTTTTAGTTCGTCCGAAAATTAAACTATAATAATAATAATAATAATAATAATAATAATAATAATAATAATAATAATAATAATAATAATAATAATAATAATAATAATAATAATAATAATAATGATTAAAATAATAATAATAATAAAATAATAATAATAATAATAATAACAATAATAATAGAAATAAAAATAAAGATCAGAGGTATTCTGGAGGCACTTATTGCAAATTGTTAAGTTTCCATGTAGCATAGTCTTCAGCTAACTTCGTCTTCACGTAGGAATTGTAGCATCTTTCCCGGTCAGCGCATCTTCTATTAGGGCCTTCATTATAAGTACAGTTCCTTCTCAGCCAACATCTCCAGGTTCGATTCCCGGTGGGGACACTCGGTCAAAAATATGTAAAAGGTTTTTAAAGCGAGTCATCCTGAGTGAGGTTTTCCTGGGTTTTCCTCATTCCCAAAAGGCAACTGCTGGGATGGTATCTAACAAACAGGTCCCAAACTGCTTCCTTGCTTTCCTTTCCTCGGATAGTGTGATCACCGAGAGACCTCATCCATCATAAGCGACGGGCTAACATAGTCATAGATGCTGAAAGAACAGAAATTTAATTCCTAACCTTAATTCTAATCAGTGAGAGTTTCGCGCCAAGTGGGCTTTGTGGTGGACACACACCGTGTGCGTGGATTTTCTTTGGGGTTGTTCCTTTTCGTCCTACTTTCTTCAATCCACCGTTTCATTTGTTCTAATCATCATCGTTTCCTATAGCCTATACGGCGTAATCGTCCGACGTAAAGTGGAAGCTTTCATTTTCATATAGCCTATACGGCGTAATCGACCGTCGTAAAGTGGAAGCTTTCATTTTCCTATAGCCTATACTGCGTAATCGTCCGACGTAAAGTGGAAGCTTTCATTTTCCTATAGCCTATACTGCGTAATCGTCCGACGTAAAGTGGAAGCTTTCAGTTTCCTATAGACTATACGGCGTAATCGTCCGACGTAAAGTGGAAGCTTCCATTTTCCTATAGCCTATACTGCGTAATCGACCGTCGTAAAATGGAAGCTTTCATTTTCTTATAGCCTATACGGCGTAATCGTCCGACGTAAAGTGGAAGCTTTCATTTTCCTATAGCCTATACTGCGTAATCGTCCGACGTAAAGTGGAAGCTTTTATTTTCCTATAGCCTATACGGCGTAATCGCCCGACGTAAAGTGGAAGCTTTCATTTTCCTATAGGTTATACGGCGTAATCGACCGTCGTAAAGTGGAAGCTTTCATTTTCCTATAACCTATACGGCGTAATCGTCCGACGTAAAGTGGAAGCTTTTATTATCCTATAGCCTATACGGCGTAATCGCCCGACGTAAAGTGGAAGCTTTCATCTCATTTTCTCAGTCAACGTCTCAACCATTGTATCTTCTTTTTGTTAATCACATCTAATATTGCTTCCAGTTTATGTTCCACGATTACACCCATTAGGCTAAAAGAAACGGCTAATCAATGAAGAAATGGTGGAATGAGAATGTTGGAAGAAAAGAGAGCCCAAGGAAACACACGATCACGATATCCAATACAAACTCGTATGTATGGAGACAGAAGCGTGGACCACTCGCACCAGAGATGACTGGTACACCATTGAGACATCCTGCCTTCTAATATTGTTGCTAGCACTTATTGGTTTCCCGTTCGGTAAAGTTAGTTTCTCTATTCTTCTCCATAGCCACATTTCTAAAACTTCATTAATTGTGGCTTAATCAAATCAGAGCTCTTGTGTAGTTCCACGTTCCATATCTTCATAATACTCCACGTGAAATCTTTGCTAAGTCTTTCTCTTTATTTTTTATGCAAACACCCATAAAACATGCTTCCCTAGAAATCTTGAGGAAGGATTGTGAAGAATATGGGATGAAAATAAATGTTTAAAAGGACAAAAGCCATGGTGACTGTAGTGAGCGGTCAGTGTCAAATATAGAAGTAGGAGGGAAAAACATAGAACAGGTAACTAATTTCCGATACCTAGGTAGTATTATTAGTGATTATATAAAGTGCGGACGTGAAAAAAGAAGCAAGGAAAGGAATAGCGAAACAAGCCTTTGGGAGGAAAAAAATACTACTTTGTGGGACCAAGAGTTAAGAAAAAGACTCATAACGTGCTTCGTCCGGAGTATTGTTCTATATGGGGCGGAAACATGGAATTACGCAAAAATGATGAAAAACGCACGGAAGCTTACGAAATGTGGGCGTGAAGAAGAATGGAGAGAATTAGTTTCATTGGTCGAGAGAAAAACGAATGAGAGGGTCTTTGAAATGGTGGAGAAGTAAAGAACACTTTTAGGTATTGTTAAGACGAGGAAGAGAAACTGGTTGGTACATTGCCTTTAGAAGAAGAAATTGTATCATGAGGGACGTGCTAGAGAGTATGGTGGCAGGAACGCGAGGGAGAGGGCGAAGGAGACTGCAATTAATGGACGGCATTAGAACAGAGAAATATTACGTGAAGACGAAGAGGACCGTGGAATATGGAACCTTCTCAATTGTGGCAAGTGACCTGCCAATAACGTGTTTTCCTGTTTCGCAGAAAGGGGTTCAAACTGGTTTTTCATGCTCAGCGTTGCCATGTTTTGAAGAACAGGAAAATACTCCAATGCTTGTGTTCCTGTTTCGCAGAAAGATAAATGTTACCTTTTATATACGTTTGTGGAAAGCCTGCGCCTATATTTTGTATTAGATGTTGAGAAATTGATTCCATCGTAATGTTGTAGCCATATATACAAATTGTAACAAAAAAAAACTTCATTAATTATTGTGAAAATCAAGATAGCTGGTATATCAGCACATCATAAAGTGAAAGGAATAAAAAGACAGTGACAATGGATCATTTAAAATTTGTTCACATGTATTTTCATAGTTATATACATTGCACGGAAAGTATTTCGGACATTTTTTTTTCAACTCCTCTTCTGCTTATAGCAAAGCAATACTAAGTCATTGTATACACTCATGCTTCAGCAAATCAAGGGAAAAGCTGAAGATTGTTGCTTCCAGTTTCGTGTGCAAGAATTTATGACTGACTTTGAACAAGTGGCAATAAATGCTACAAGAGAAACATTCCAGCAAGCGATATTGCGCGTTTGTTCGTTTCATTTTAACCAATCCATATGGAGAAAAGTATAAGATATTGGATTGGCTTCACTTTACAAGGCTCATAATAATATGAGGAAATAGGTTAGAAGAGCAGATGCACTTCCACTCGTTCCTCTTGAAGACATTCCTGACGGCCCATAGCCAGCCCAAAAATATAGGGGGCGGTAGAAGTTGGGGGGCCGACCCAACCATATTATAGTTCATTTGCAAGCCTACCGTGAAAATTTTAGGGGGGCCCGGCCCACCCTAGCCCCCCCCCCCCCGTGGATACGGGTCTGATTCCTGATGCATTTCCATATGTACAAAACGATGTACCCGACATCCCAGACGCACAGGTTTTCCTAGATTATTTGTCGGACACCTATGTTGACCTGAATGCAACCTTCCACTCATTAAGAGAGCAATATTTAAACTTTACTTTTTTATATTGGATTGTTATTTGACTCCTTACATTGTAAGCCCCCGCCAAGTGAAGTTTATGGTGGACAAACACCGTGTGCGTGGGTTTTCTCGGGGTTCTCCCGTTTCCTCCCACTTTCTTCATTCCACCATTTCATTCATTACTCATCATCACCGTCTTCTTTAGCCTAGCCGGCATAACCGTTGAACGTAAAACTCAAAAAATTTCATTTCATTTTTTTCTTACGTTGTACTAATTTTATGTTTATTAATGTTTCATGGCAATAGGAAACCAATCATGTCGAGGTTTAGTATTCAAGTTTAATAGGAAGTAGCCATAAATCATCTCTATATATACAGATTCATTCTACTTTTGAAGCAAGCACGATCCGAGAATGCGGCTGCTGGAAGCAGGCAATTTAACTTTCGGAGATTGTGGGGACGTTTAGACAGTCGCACTCTGGTTCTTAAGAGTAGGTTATAGTTGAAATAACAATCCAATGAAAAAAGGTAATAATAAGAGTCTCACCTGTAGACTACATTTATTACGTAAGGTTCATGTCATTATTGTTCATTGCAAACTATTTTTTTTAATTATTTGTCTGTGAGATGGTAATTCATTTTTGTTGCAGTAAATCATGATTGCACTTGTGCGACAAGGTTCTACTGTGAGCTGCACCTCTTTGGATTTATGTCGGTGTTTTGTTCATTTCACCAAACATTTATAGTATTGAGGTCCTATCAAAACTTTTCATGCGTTTCTGCGAAACAGGAATGTATAAACTTGGCAACGCTGCATAGCTTTAAAGCATTCTGCGAAACAGGAAGTAACCGCCAATAACGGCAGAATATATGATTATAATGATAAAAAGATATCTTTTGGGGAGGGAGCGACCGCCTCCACCGCTCTTCCCCGTGGATCCGGAAGTGATTCTCGTTCCAATAGAGGGCTCTGAGTTTAACCCAATCTCTTTAAAATGTATATCTGGAGCAACCTGAGGAAGTAAAAAGGAGCAACCTGAAGAGTGCTAACTTCATCCTCTGCATAATATACCAAAGTCAAGAAACTATAAAGCCGTCCACAGTTTTCGGGTCTTTATGCCCTTTCTTGAAAATGGACAACCTTAAAAAATAAAGTGCTTTGTTAGCTAAAGCAGACAGGCAACAACAAATAATGCATTTAATGAAATACTCTAAATACAGTGAAGAGGACATTGGAGACAACAACGAATTACAATGGAAAAGGATGTTTGGAAAGGAGGCCAACTAGAAGGAACTCATATTTAAGCTACCATTTCAACATTCGACACGTGATACAAAGAAAAGGAACTTCAGTTACGATATTCAATCGCAGCATTTGAACATAGGACATCTCAGTTTCAAAGTAGAAAAAGTTACTTGTTCATTTAGGACTGAACGGTTAGCGTTTTCAATTTGTATGTGGGAAATCCGGGTTCGATTCCCGGTAGAAATTTTCGTGGTTCTAATAAAATGTAAAATTACAGAGGCACATCTCATAGAGCATGGTAATCGGAAAAGGTGTTAAAAGTTCAATCAAACACAGAATTTTTTTAACAAAACGATAAATAATTAAGTGAGTAATGATGATATACAAGGGAAATGAACTAACCACGGGATAAACATTATGCATTAGAGGTTGGTGCTGTACCACTAAGCCACTATTATTCACCATATTCTGTCTAAGTATTTAAAGTCTTACGTAAGAAAAAAAAAACTTGGTCTTAAATTGAAATAACATTTATAAAGTATAAGATTCGTATTAAACACAAAGTACGGTCCCACTAGATCACTGAAGTCAAGCAATATCAGCTCTGTGCGGAGCTCATCTACCAGCATGATGGCATATGGGATCTATTGAGAGAAAGAATTTGCTACACAACTCTGGTTGAAGAAAGAAAAAATTCTTTGAGTTTTACGTCCAACGGTTATGCCTTCTAGGCTAAAGGAGACGGTGATGAAGAGAGATAAATGAAATGGTGGAATGAAGAAAGTGGGAGAAAACGGGAGAACCCAAAACCCACACACACTGTGTTTGTCCACCACAAAGTTCACTTAGCACGAGTTGTGATCGAACCAGAGACCCCATACAACAGGGTGAACGCTCTACCACTGAGCTACCGCGGCCTGGGCTGAAGAAAGAAGCAACAACGGCTGTGAGACCAACAATGTGCAGTAACTCTTCTTCCCAATTTCCAATTACCATTAATTGTCAATTGCTCTTTGTAGCTCTGTGACAAGAAGTTTAATTTGAACTTATTTAAAAAGAAACCTGTGTTTGATGATCAATTAATAGTTTTCCGAGAAAGAAATGTAAGAAAAGGAATACTCCAAATGTGTTTAATCCAAGACTGTTCTAACCTAAAGAAGTGTCTCCACCAGGGGCGTAAATAAGAGCCCCGCAGACCCCGCATTGCAGGGGCCCCAAGCCATCAGGGGGCCCCAACTCCTGAAGTGGGACGTAGAGAAGGGGCCCCACTCCACTCTGTCTGCGGGTTGGTCCCCAAGCATTTAATTACGCCACTGGTCTCCGCAAATGAATTTCAACCTTTATTTGCTAAACAGAGCAAGAAAACATACAGGCTCACATTCAGCCAGACATTCATATAGGGACGAGAAATTTCTTGCCTTGGGGGCAACAATATTCATATCCATGTCAAGTTTGGCCGATATTGGATGAGTTCTGTAATTGCGATTCATTCTTTTTTTTCTTTCTTAAATCAAATCAAATTGATCAAAATTGTAAACTTAAAGAAAGCACGTGTCTTTAGTTTCATTACAACGTACACTTCAAGTGTAAGCCTTCGTTCCACTTCCCATTGCAACTCAATGGATACTTTTATCTGAAAATTCAATAACCAAAGTAAAATTATGAAAATAACTATCTATGGTTTGAGGTATGGCATGAGTATGACACCAAAAATCATAAACTTGAACTCAGTGCTTTTTATGTGATGCTGTCTCAAGTTCCTGGTTATTTCAATTGCATTCATATACTCCAATTCTTGTATAACTATCAAACTTCTACTAACATACAAAACTCGCATCATATATCTTCAAAATCTAGGGGGAAAATAAAGGATTAATTTTTAACCCATTTCCTATTGTTATAAATTAAGTACGCTTTTACTGTACTAGCGTATGTACTACAGAATATCCTGCAGAGAAGACAACTATGACAAACTACAGTGTAAGGTGGGTAGCATATCTGCAAGGCATTGTCCATATCTAAATCAGATGCGCACCCATATTATTTTCTTAGGATCGATCCAAAGTTTGGAGGCGGTCTAATATTAGAAGACCCTACGCCTATACAGTACTGTGTTATCCTACACCCGAGTAGATAATAAGTAATTGTTAAGTACTACTACCTATATTCTCAGAAAGAAATGATAGAACTTTGTTGTTTCTAGAAGGAAAGAGCATCGAGGCTATATGAGAAGTGGATTTACAGTTTAACGTGTAATCTTGAACCACATGAGCCTCAGCAGGGAATCGAACCTGGTTATCCCACACCAAAGGCGCGTACGCTAACCGCTTGGCCACGAGAGAGCTCAGAAAAAAAAAGAATACAAATGAAGTGTAAGATCAAAATCTTCATTCTACATCAATCACTTCTCCGAATCATTCAACTTCCGAATTATGCTCAATAATCTCTGGACTTCGGATTTGATCTGAGTTTAGCGTCCCTTTCTGCATCGAGGCTATATGAGCCGTTGACCTACAGCTTCACGTGGTATCCAAACCAATTAGCTCCCCCTGGGAAAAAGTCTTAGAAATCGATATAGAAAGCCTCAAAACACTGATGTCACGAGGTTCATATGTCACACCTGGGAGGGCCATCTAATTGTCGACATCATATAGAAAATATACGTTACATATTTTTCTTGCTAGTTTCGTGTTTTAATGTAAGTTCTGTGAAAAAAATGAAACTTTCCCTTAAAGAGAAGATAAGTTAAAATAAAATGCAGATTCAATATAGATTAATCTACAAATATAGTACAAAGTTCATGATTCAAGCAGATCTTCAATTTCATAACTACTGTAGAATACGTTGAAACACAATGATGATGGAAGGGATCCAGTTGAAGTGACTGTGAATATCTTTACACCTATCATGTGTAACTGTGTGAGTGTGTGATTTGTTACTATGTATATACAATATGTTGGCAATATATTCCGGTAGCCATACCAAAATTGCTTCCTCGTATGCAGAAACACATTCGAACAAGATTTCGTGAAGATCTTGTTTTCGAAATGTAACTCAGGTCATCCCAAAATAAAAGCCCAAATGTGCCAGTAAACTAATTTCAGGTAATTTAGCCATAGCTAAATCGCTTTATTGTACGCGAAAACCCATTTGTAAAATATTTAATAAAAATCCTTTGTTGGTTTTTAATATAATTGAGGCAATCCCTGAAATGAAGTTCCAGAAAACACAATTAAAAGAGTTCTTGAAAGTTGAGGCAGGGGCGAATTCAGGGGGGAGGCGATCGGGGCGATCGCCCCCCTAGAAAAGGAAACTTTCTTATTTATTTTATTTATTTATGACTTCTTTTACGTGGCGAAGTTAAGGCTCTGCAGCCTTCTCCGAGCACTTAACCACGTGCATACATTTTTTTTTTTAAAAAAAAAGCACCAATATATAGAAAATATTAACAATTACAAAATAAAATAAACTTCTTATTTTGTTTGTTTTCTTTCCTTTCTTATTTTATATATATAAATAAAGCCCATCCCTAAGTTTGGAGCCCTTAAAAATAGCAGTATGACAACCCACCGCCTCCCCCCAGAAATCGGTCCTGGATCCGCCCCTGAGTTGAGGCCACCATATCTAACAACGTTTGCGCATCAAATTGCAAGAAAATCACTAGTTTTTTTTTTTTTTTTTTTTTTTAAATAACGAATTCTCAATGTTTCCTTCATTGTAATATGAGGAGAAACAGAACTAGCTCATTAAAGTATTAGATCTCAAACATGTTTTAGTATTACATGATTCATACTAGAGGAAGGTTACCAAAGAGCACACACTTAATATTCATTTTCAAATAGCTCCGAAAGTAATGAAGCAAAAATTATATAAATTGTACAAAATTTTAATTGAAGTTTAGGCTACATTGTAAGAAATAGAAAAGTTTACTACTAGATGTAGAAATAGAGATATACGTTAAAAAGTTAAAAAACTCAAATGCGTACTCTTAAGGACCAGTGTCCCAAAGAGTGCGTTTTGCGGTCCCTAAGAGGGCGCACTCAACACCTATCATACTTGAAACCTAAACCCCTTCGTAAACTTTAATTTACCCTAAGGTTTGCTTCCAATTGTTCGTATACAGGCAATTCTAAACTATTTTGCTTCCAACAATCTCTTCATTACACGTCCATGTGGTTTTAAAGAATTTATTATGAATGTACACGAAATTTAAAACATTAGAGAAAATCTTCGTTTAGTTTCACCCACAAATTATGATTTTTATGAGTAAAATTAATGATGATTTTTTAAATTCTTAGTTCGTGGTTTCATTACATTATTCCACCAACTGGAAAAAAATCCTGAACAACACCTTTAGTGTATGTCTTTTTTAATTCTTAGTTTGTGGTTTCATTACAATCGTAATCGAAGCCATATTTCACTCAGCATCTTCCTCCAGAACACTTCCAGAACCTTTATTTTGATCATTTCCTCACTACTTAGGACAACATCATCATACCATGAAAGGCAATGGCAAACTACCATGGACCAAAGGCCTACCTTCGGGCAGAACACCACATCATCATTGTAATTTAAGAAATTTTGTGAATTTAAAATACTTCTTATATATGATTTACAGTTGGTGCTTGAATCGAAGATAAACAATTACAAATAATTCTACAATCCATTCAAACATCATGTTACACTCCGAGAGTAACTGATAAGAATAACCATAGTCTGTAATATGAATGCCGTTACCCACACACGCTATCAAAGAAATTCTCCCAAAGAGTACGTGCGCGTTCTTTGGTAACTCACTAACGCGCACTCTTTGGGAAACAGCAGTCAACTCGAGTAAAATTCATCCATGTGGCTGCATATGCAAGACCCCCGAAACAAAGCCATGGTAAACAATTCTATCTGCATTCATGTTTCCTACCATGCAACAAGACTACTGTAGTTAGCTGCTATATCAGAATAATTTCTTAACTAAGAGTATTAAAATATTACATCAAGAATTCAAAAAAGTTATTTTTAGCTGTATTTTCTGTTTGCAGCGATCCGTTAACTTCCCTTTTCTTCGTATCAACTCTCACACAAAGACGCATCAAACAGCGTAGCAATAACAAATCTGTGTGTTACCACTTCAGCATAATTGGCACTGCGCGCTCTTAGGGCGTGCGTACTCTTTGGTAACCCTCCTCTATAAAAGCTATAAATTGATAAAGGAATTGTACGAACATAATGAAGAGCATTTATCAACGTTTAAAGATACGCAACTCTCTACACAATATATTCCAATAATAAATCTCTTTTAAATATGGTTATATCAAACATTTTTAGTGGACCTCACGTAACGTGAAAGAATTCTAATAATTTCTAGTTGAAATCAAGAATAAAAAATCAGAGCATAAATTTTGTACCTGAGTTTAGAAAACGAGATAATACAAGAAAAAAAAATCGAAAATCCAGACGAGATGAGAAAACCTTATCTACTCGTCAGGAAAATTTTGTCTCGTCTCGTCTCGTGGGAACCTTATCGACCACTCAGATGAAATAAACGCCTCCGCGCTCAGCCAACGAAGAAAGAAGTTTTCATTAAAAGATCCGTGGTGTTTATGTTATTTTCTCGCCTTCTGGGCTGTAGGTTAGTTGATTTGGAGTTTAGCGCCCCTTTACAGCATAATCAGGGCCGGCTCTACCATATGTGCAACACGTGCATTTGCATGGGGCGGCAAAATTTATCATAACTATATTATTTAAAATAAATATTGTTGAAAACAGACTTCATGATGATGGTAGTTAGATTTACTAATCTGACCTTCTATTTGAACACTACATTTATAAATCATGTTTAGGTTCTATTAGTTTAAGGTCACATGGATACTGCTAAAGCAAACTGTCAAACAAATCCCACCACCAATTGCTTGAGTATTCAAAATGTAAGAACTCAATACTCGAACAGTAGCGAACATCTGTTCCATTTAGTTAGTTATCACAGTTGTGATACGAAAATTAGTCTTGTCCTTGTTACAAACAAATTCCTTATCATTGAAGGTGGAAACAAGTTTTAAAAACATTAACAGATGTAGAAGGAAAATCAAGAAATAACGATAAAAGAGTTAGTTGCGGGTTGCACTAGAATTGCAAACTGATATATTGAATTCTATAAAAAGGATTACCATCTTTCCTCTGCAGGTATATTTGCTTTATCTTTCACTAACATAAAAGATTATTATTTTTTTAAAAAAACAAGACACAACTGGATTGTATTTGTAGTGTTTAGGCCTTTCTGAGCGCGAGTGCCCTTTCCTTCCCTTTTGTTGTTCATACTGGGATAGCATACTTAAAATCGTGGATTTTAAGATATGCTCTTTCTTTAGAAAAGGGGGATGGAAAATGATACCATTGCACGGGGCAGCAAATTGCCCTCTCTGGAATCCGAGACAAATTTGCTCCCACTGGAGATTGAACTCAAGTTTCCTTCTAGGCTGTACTTCATTAGTAGCTCCCCAATCGCTCCATTATGAAGGATCAGTATCTGATGTTCTGTGTCCTTACCGGAATCGAACCCAGGACTACATACACCAAGGTCATAAGATCCATCCAAAGAAATACACAGGAACTAACTAACCACGCTATGCTAAATGAAAAATGAAATTTTTCCTCCGTAGGCTTTTTCTTGGACCGTACCACAAAGCACTACTTTTAAGATAGGATTGTATCAAATTATCAAACGAAAAGATTTAAAATAATAATAATAATAATAATAATAATAATAATAATAATAATAATAATAATAATAATAATAATAATAATAATAATAATAATAATAATGCCGCACTAAAGGTAACGATGAATGATTACGAAAGAATTGGTGGAATTGTGGAAGTAGAAAAACTCAGAGGAAACTCTCAGCCCAGTTGTTGTCTGCACAAACTCACGACTTGGGGTCAATGACGATTTCATTTTGTGACTTCTGGGAAATTTCCTCCCCGGAGCATATCTCGGGTTCTGCTCAACGTGAGTGACCAATAATATTGCAGTACTGCTTTACTTTTGAGGGAAATCATCTGAACACATCATTGCCCAGAATCGATCACGGAACCCCTCAGATCAGTCTCTATCACATGACCACCGTACCCTCTTTAGTTATTAGATGATAGCAGGCAGCAAGTGGTATGATATCTTCTGCTAGTCTGGTGCGATGAAAAACATATTATTTATTAAACGAAATTTTAACATTATGAAATATCCTCTGGCAACCCTGAGTAACAGCTGTTCGTCTGTAAATACTTTTGGCGGCATCTTGTCTCTGAATCAATGAGCACGCGCATTTTTTGAATAAATTCTTCAGCAATATTTATTTCAGTTTCGGCAATACTTTAACGAGCGTTTGGCCATATTGAACTTTACTCTGGGGGACAGAAGTGGTTACTGAACGGAGCTGGAATCTTATAGTTACGACCAGAAACTACGTTTTTACGACGGACAACGAAGGCTGACAATTTTGACAGCTGGTAAGTAGATACTTCATACGTTTATTTCGCTTTTAACTTTTTTTCCTCTTCTTTTTAAATCTATAATTCTTATAAGAGAGACGAATGGCAATTCTGAGAAGTTCCTGAAACTTGTGTCTAAAGTTACATAAGCATATAAGACAAACGCTAACAACTTACTATTTTATTTATACCTTTATACAAATTACATCTGTTGCTTTAACTAGGAGACGGCTCTTGCTTGTTCGCAGTGATTCTATCCCAGCACCAGGGGCGTCATTTAGGGGGGAAGGGAGGGGCATTTGCCCCCTCCTGAGTTTGAGATTTATATATAGATTTTATCAATAGAATAGTAGTAAGTCAGTGAAAAATGCGAAATTTTACTTATATCAAGGGGTCTTGCCCCCCCAAGCCAAATCTGAAGTGACGCTACTGCCCAGCACACTCTTTTTGCCCACTGGGAAGGTTTCACCTCGCATCCAATAAAAATATACTTTACAGGAGAACACTCAAAGGCAGTGCCGGACCTAAAAGGTAAAAACTCGGGGGGGGGGGGGAGGCGGAGTTCAGCCAGAACCAGACTATGATAGATAAATCATCAGTTTACTATAAACTTTCAAAACTATATAAATAATAACTTAATTTTTTTTGTCACTAAAAAAATATGAGGGCTAGGCCTCCCCGGCTCCGGACTAGATCCGCCCCTGCTCAAGGGGGTCCACCGGGTCCGGACTCCCCCCCCAAAAAAAACTTTCTAACTCCTCACACATTTGTACACTTTTTCCATAAAACTATACTTGTTTAACAGGGAAATGATTCATGCATGATAAAAATTTCATCTTACACTTCATTTGTAATCTTTCTCTTATGAAAAACAATCTGGTTTTATCATATTTTTTTTTTTCTGAAAATATAAGTGGAAGTATTTTACAATTACTTATCGTCTTTTCGAGTGCAGAATACAGAATCCCAGTTCAGTATTACATAGACGTAATGGCTATAAATATACCACATTGACTTGATCCCTAGCCTTCCGTTGCAAGCGCTGCTATCGGCTGAAGGAATTTCACTCGCTTTCTCTCGCTTAGCAACAGTTGAACCCTTATTAGCTCAACGCGTCGGTGTGTGAGGGTGTGAGCTTTAGTTCGCATTTTTGCCACGGCTCAAGACATTTTGGCAGCACAATAGTATTGGATCTTCTCCCACGAAAGCTTGGACCACTAGCAACAAAAAATTCTAGGTGCGCGCCTATTTCTTTGATGGTTTATTCTCACTATAGGAGAGTGCTTGCAACAGATTAATACATTTGTTAATAGAACTTATTTTCTTTTTTTAATTTATTTTCTTATTGCAAAACCTACAAGTACACAATGATTTTATTAATAAACAAACTCTCTAAATGTTTATCACATTTTCTAATATATATATATATATATATATATATATATATATATATATATATATATATATATATATATATATATATATATATATAATAACTCTAAGAATGTAATTCATTTTATCAATAAAATTAAGTTTCTAAAGTTTTATTACATTTTCTAATACAAGCATCTAGTATGGTTATCAACAAATTTATTCAGTAAATTTGTATTCGAGTTCGATTCCCGGAGGGAGCTCATGTGGTTCGGATTCCATGTTAATCAGTAGGTCCCGTCTCATGTAGCCCCGCTGCTGAAAGGGACATTAAACTCAAAATCAACTCAATTCAACTTAACTCTAAATTTTGCGTTAATTTTTTATAATATGAAACTTCAAAGAATCTAATGATTTTAAATAATTAATTAATTAATTTAGTTAAGAACACAACAGGCAATTCTACCCAATTACAGTGTTCATATCAGAGTTACATAGAATGCCTGTAATATATTTGCGAAATCATACCGTGTATATCCAGAACTTTTTTTACATTTACTTAGTTTGTTGTACATTGCACCCATCCTCCACGTTGGTGACTGCTCCCCCTTTGAGTGTGAATTTGACCCTAAATCATCTGCCCGAATCCCCTTCTCCCTACGGTTCTTTTTGTTGCATTTGTTCGAGATTTTTTTTTACAATAAAAGAAATTTCCATTGCCCGCACGTATGTTTCCATTAGGTATTATTGGTTAATAAGAGAAAAAAATGAAATGAAATCTTTGAGTTTTACGTCCCACGTTTATGCTAGTTAGGCTAAAGGAGACGGTGATGATGAGAAATGAATGAAATGGTGGAATGAAGAAAGTGGGAGGAAACGGGAGAATCCCGAGGAAACCCACGCACACGGTGTTTGTCCACCACAAAGTTCACTTGGCGGGAGCAGGGTTTGAACTAGTGACCCCATACACCAGCCACCAGTGACCCCATACCACTGAGCCACCGCGGCCCCAGGTTAATAATAGAGGGGACACAATAATTCAGTGGTAAAGCTCTTATCTTTTGTATGTGGAGTCCCTGATTCGATCTCCGGCCAAGTAAGTGAACAACATCCTGTCCGTGTGTTTTCTAGGGTACTTCCATTTTCTCCCACTTTCTCATTCCACCAATTCTTTCATCATTATTCACTTGCCTTAAGCATCGCCTCAGTTAGCCTAAAGAACGTAGTCGTGGGACGTTAAACTAAATAAAATATTAATTTTTCTCTTGTAAAACCTGTAAGTTTATCTATGATGAAAACTACTTACTAAGATTTTTATTAGTTTCTCTAATGTAAATGCTCTAAATTTTATATTATCCTGTCCGATTAGAGTTACAAGAATACGATATTTTTTATTTCTAAATAATGGAATGTATTCAATTAACAAACATGTATTGAAGCGAACTTATTATTCGACTTAATATGCGTTTGTGTGAATCTAAGATAACTTTTGTAAATTCCCCGATTTTAATAAAAAGTGGTGTGTATGCTATGACACTTAGAGACCAACTCTTTCGTCTGGGGTTGATAAGTATATAAGAAAAAGTGGTAAAATGGAATCAATTTTATCTCAAGTTGAAAGTTTACACATAATGTGTAAATTGATTATCTTAGATATACAGTGATTATATATATACAGTGGCGGATCCAAGGGGAGGGCTATATGGGCTATAGTTCCCCCCCCTTGACGCTCAGGTATACACTGGATAAAATGGGCTTCAATCCTGCTTTACACTGGAAAAATGGCAAAATATGGTTTAGCCCCTTCCTTGATCATATCCTGGATCCGCCCCTATATATATATATATATATATATACAGGGCCGGATTTAGGGGGATGCAAAGGTGCACGTGCACCCCCCCCCTCCGTTGTAAATATACACTACCTAAAGTGAGAAGCTAACAGTGAGTTTTGCAAAATCAATAGTTAAAGTCAATTTTCTGAAAGTTAAAGGAAAAGAATTCATGGAGACCAGACACTTAGCATTTCCAAAGAAATTCCTCATTCACATCACAGATGCCTAAAGGCATTTTAAAAAAATCAAATTTAATTCAAATGTACTGGTAGTTATTGGTGCAACCCCCCCTCATAGAATCCTGGATCCAGCCCTTTATTATATATATATTTAGGCTACGGTGGGTCAATAGTATAGCGTTTAGCTACTGTACATGGGGTCCGTGGTTCGATCCGATCTCGCATCAAATGGGTTTTGTGGACAAACTTCGTATGCGTTGGTTTTCTCAGGGTTTTCTCCTTGCCTCCCACTCTTTTCATTACACCATTTCTTATCATCACTATCTCCTTTAGTTTACCAGGCATAACCGTGTTCCTTTCTATATTAACTCTGCCTCCCTGAGAAACACGTAATCTCATGCAACCACTTGATAGATAAAAGTTAATTTTGGTTAGAAAGCAGAAGGTCTGTGCATCCCGAAATCAGTGGCGGATTTAGTCTGGGGCCAGGGTTTCCTAGCCTTCCAGTTTTTTCAGTGACAAAAATAATTTAAGCTATTATTTATATATTTTTAGTTTGGATTCTGGCTGCCCCCCCAGTTTTTACCTTCTAGACCCGCCACTGCCTATATAATTACACAATCAAAAATCATTTTACCATGTCCTTGCAAGGTGGTAAGTAAAAGATGATATACTCAATATCAGCTTGGGGGCGCGGTGGCTCAGTGGTAGAGCGTTCACCTCTGGTGGACGTAAAACTTAAAGATTTCATTTCATTTTTTTTTCAATACCAGCTTGTTTGTGTGGGAGGGGGAGGAGGGGTTTTGCATGCGTACAATTCATACACAAATATTTTCCTTGATTACTTTATCTCGATTTTGGTGCAATATGGTATTCACCTTCTCAAAGTTTTCCAAATTCTCCCCATTACTTGAGCTTAAAATCAGTCAGGAATCAGGGGATGAATTTACGCCATTTAAAATGTATGATATATTCTACTCTAACTTCTGTGAAAATTTTAAGATCTTTCTTTAATCAAAGCATACGCTTTCATTGAAACTTGAAGCATTCCCTGATACTTGAGGCTGAAGGAATATGTATTAAATTTCTTGGCATTGCTGGTATCTGTGAGCTTTTACACCGTGACAACTGAGGCATACGTTTCTCGGCAATCACTCTACGGGGGAAGAATGAAATGAAATGAAATCTTTCAGTTTAACGTCCCACGATTATGCCCTTTAGGCTAAGGTATTCAGAGATTAAGGGAAGTGAATGACAATTCACAACCACACCACAAGCTTACTTGGGCGGGGATTGAACCACTGGCACGTAGCAGCAGAGGTAACCGCTCTACTACTGAACCACCGTGCTCCCTCATACTACCTGGGAAATAGTGAAGAAAGTAAGTAATGAACAAAAAGAAGGAAGCAGGCTGGGACCTTTATGTTAGATACCATCCCGACATTTGGCTGGTGTGAGTGAGGTAAAACAACATTCAGGATGGCTGGTCTGAAAAGCAAACATTTTTCACCTTTTGGACGGAGTGTCCCCATCGGAACTTGCGGTTGAAATTGTATCGTTGGTTCGAGTGTACCGTCCCTTTCACCACCGAGGCAATGTGAGACTTGACCTTCAATTTAAGGTAAAATTTGGACCACCTTCTGTGTGTTCAAATTTCGAAGGTCTCCTGCTGGGAATCGTGTCCGGAACCAGGAAAGACATGCGCCAGCAACTTGATGAACGGGGTAAGGCTAGGTAGAAACAAACGTTCAATCCATTCTTCTTTGACAAAACAAAACTGTTGGTAACTTTTTTTTAAAACTGATTTTGAGAAATCATGGCGTGTTGTCTCTCTTAGACTATTAGAAGTTTGATACAGGTTTCCCTCAATGAATCATATACCTTATCTTAAATGCTCAAACTATGTACATGGCTATATCATTTAGTCACTGTTTTGCAGATCATATGGTAAATAATTCTGTAGCATCTATAATACATATATTTCAAAGACACGGACTGCAAACTAGTTTGCCCTGTAAAAAAAAAAAAAAAAAAAAAAAAAAAAAGTAATGCCAATCACGAAACCAATATGCTCATTTGTAAAATTTATTCGCAGACCTTCCTGGTTATTTGTCGACATAAATTTTTCGTTTGTGAATCTCTGCGAAAGGGAAAAAAAAAAAAAAAAACGTAATAACAATAGGACAACACGTTCCTTCTCTCTCTCTCTCTTTCTCTCGTTTCATTCGTTCATTGCAACATCGGCTCTCAGAAAACAGCCCAATTAGCTATATAAATTACAGATAGGATGTACGCAGTTGAAAAAAAAAAGAATGGTTGTATGCAAATGAGAAACGCTCGTTAATAGTTTTCCTGTTTTGACGGTTGGTAATTTATTGCTTCCAAAAATGCCATCGAGACACAATGATTAAGAGGCTCTGAATCTACAATTTAATATAGGATATATCTATATGCATGCGATGGGAGAGAGAGAGAGACGGCATATGAAAGCACATATTGGATTTGAGTTGAGCATATAGATATATGTGATCCCTTTTATGTGTATGTTATGCGTTTAAATTTTCAACGAACTTAAGTTCGTTACTGAATTTTCTCTATGTCTGTGTGTATGTTATTTACGAAGTTTCCAATTTTGAGCCTTCCATTCGATAGAGCACCAAAAACTACCTGAGAAAATGATGGAATTTCTCCCGTCATTCTTACCATTCCCGAGGTATTGAACAAAAAAAAAAAAAAAAAAAAAAAAAAAAATTCGGAAGATTTAAAGTTCCATATCTCAGGAACCGTAAGTCATAGAGAGATGATATTGATGTTGATCAGTATCTAAGAGGATGGTGAACATTTTGGTACCAAATAGCTACCGGTGGTCACTGGTTTGGCCAGTGGCCATCGGTTACTATTAATACTAGAATGTTTACCATCCTCTTGGGTATTGATCAACACCAATATCACCACTCTATGACTTACCGTTCCCGAGATATTGGCCAAAAAAGTTCCGATTTCCGGAGATTTAAAGAGTCATATCTCACATCTCAGGAATTGTAACTCATAGAGAGATGGTATTGGTGTTAATCAGTACGTAAGAGGATAGTGAACATTTTGGTATCAAATAGTAACCGGTGGCCACTGGCCAACTGGCCACTGTTTGCCAGATATTAGCCCAAAAAGTTCAGATTTTGGGAGATTTAAGGAGCAATATGTTGGGAATCGTAAGTCATAGAGATATGATATTTTGCGAATTTTTCAATTTTGAGCTCTTCATGTTAACACGTGTCTTCGTAAAACAACATATTGTAGAACGTTTTAACAGAACTCTTAAACAGAACATGTGGAAAAATTGAGTACTCAAGGAAATTATAAATGGATAGATATATTAGAAGAATTGTTTAATAAGTATAATGATAAAGTACCGTATATAGAACAATTGGTATAAAGCCTGTAGAAGTTAATAAGAAATTTTAATTCTTTTTAAGTTCGTTCTGGCAGTGCCCTTGGAGCATTCTCAGTTTTTTCTTAAGTTTATCTAGAAGTTACCATAGCTCTTCTCAGAGGCGGATTCAGGGGGGGGAGCGATCGCTCCCGCAGAAAAGGAAACTTTCTTATTTTACATATATAAATAAAGCCCATCTCAAAGTTTGGAGCCCTTAAAAGTAGCAGTATGACAACCCACCGCCTCCTTCCAGAAGTCGGTCCTGGATCCGCCCCTGACTCTTCTTTGTTACAAGAGATAAACGAAAGTTGTGCTATGACAATATTTAAATCATATTTCTCATTGGAGTTTATTGTGTAATGAATTCTGTACTATAAAACATTGGTAAATGCTCTTCATTACATTTGTATAATAACTTTATGAATTTATAATGGTTGTTTTTGGATCAAAAGATCCAATATATTTCAGGAAAAAAATTCTTGTAGGTTTTATATCAAAACCCAAAGTAGACCACCTATCACTTAACTCACGTCAGTATAATATGTTTATCCCGTAAAAAAACAAAACAAAAAAAAAAAACGAAAAGTCGATTTAGGGACCGTTCAAAAATTTGTGGCCCCTGATCCAAGAAAAAAAATCAAATATATTTTATTTAATCCAACATTTTCTTGTACGCTTTATATCTGAAGAATTACAAATAGTGTAGCCAAACCCAAACTATCACTTAACTCAGTATGATGTGATTAATTCCGTATATTAGAAAAAAACACGAAAACTCGATCTTAACAGTAAAAAAGTGATTGAGGTCTAAAACTTGGTTGAACTAATGCCACCAATGAGAATTGAGAAATTTCTTATCTCGTTTGGAAAATGAGATAAGAATATTCAGGTTTTTCGTATCTTCTCGAATTTGAACATGCACTTCTTGCCTCCGCTCTAGACTCTACTCGACGGCCAATACTAGTGGAAGCAGAACAGATTATTGACTTTCAGTGTCTAGTATACCCTAACACTGAAGAATCACACAATACACAAATGTAAAATTATATTCGGCATGAATTTCAATCTTACATTCGCCAGGAGCCTTGTGATATTACATTAACAATTTTCGGATGGGGATCAGGGGGTGTTAAGTGATGTAAAAATAATTGAAAACGCCCGATATTGTGTACAATCAATAGTTTTCGTTGTTACTCGGATGAATAGTGACACTTCCAACATCATTTAGACTCAAATTCATCCACCATCGGTATAGAAATTAGGGGTGAAGTGAGAAGTGGGTGACGTAAAAATCGAAAACGATGGATATTAAGTGTCCAATCAATAGTTTTCGGGCTTGCTGAGATGAACAGTGGCCCTACAGATGCCGTGTAAGTGAAAGTTCGGCCCCACCGACATGGAGTGTGAAATTTGTATCCTGAGTGAGAAGGGGTTGAAACAATTATGATTTCAGATTTCTCCTGGGGGGGATTTAAATACGCTGAGGGTGAGAAGTAATATTACGAAAATATTTTGAATCTACAATACATTGACCGTGATGGGATACATGGTCCCGGGGGTTATTTCATGGATCTGGGTGGGGTGGGGGTACTTTCTCCCCAAGCTATCCCTGAAATCATCAGTTGATTCAAATACTTTCCATAACCCTACGATGTTTTCTCTGTACGAAAGAATGGGCATTTCAGCTAGTTTAAAATAATAATAAAACGAGGGATGATCAAAAACTAAGGTTACATGAAGTTTTACGTCCCACGAATATGCCGGCTAGGCTAAAGATTACAATGCCGATATTTCTGGACTTTCATTCATTATGGAGGAATGAGGAGTGTGTGATAATTTTAATACTTGGAATTGGTAAATGTGCTGCGTTTCAGCTGCCCGCTACTTCCTTCGCTAGTTGTAGGAAAACACAAATGGCTACTCGTTTGGGAAACTGGTCTCGCAAAAAAGTCCGATGAGTTATTCGATTTCTGTGAGCGAAACATGTAACCTCAGCTGAAATTCACCGGCAGCTGGTATAGATTTACGGCGAGACTGTAATGTCTCGTCAGTATTTCGCAGAACGATGTGTAGAGTTTGCGGCTGGTAGAGGAAACGTCAACGATGTGGAGCGTAGTGGCCGCATACAGTCCAGAAAACCACCACGCTGTTCAAGCAATATCGGACATTATCAACCACTCTCCCTACAGCCCAGACCTCGCTCCAGGAGACTTTCAGCTTTTCCCGTACTTGGAGAGTCACTTAGGAGGCCGTCGCTTCGCTTTAGAGGAGGAGATGAAACACTTCGTGATAACATGGCCAAGGACACAAGGACAAGATTTTTACCAGGAGGGAATCTTCAAATTCATCCCATGATGCTACAAGAGTCTCGACCGTTATGGAGACTATGTCGAAGAATAACCTAATGAATGTACTATCTGTGTTGGCTGTATTGGTTGTATGAAATAATATCTACACGTTTCACTGCAGGCTTTGTAACATTACTTTCTGAGCACACCTCGTAATAATAATTGTAATAATTGAATACGGTTAATAAATTGTTATCATTCGAATTCTATTACTCGTGAACATTTCTTTGTCCAATCACGATTGGCTGTATGAAGTTACCGATTTCTCCACAAAGTGCTGAGGATCATAAGATTTCCGGTATGGCTTAATATTCTCTCATTATCGTTGTGTTCTTCGTATGTCTGTAGACTTACTGTACTGTTCAAATGTGTGATACGAGCCTAACATAATAATTATATATTCTATACAGTAAGGGAATGTAATTACTTTTCCTGAATTTTGAATAATAATATATCCCTGCCAGGAGGTTTCTCTAATTTTTAAATGTTATTCTGAACTTAGGAAAAGAAGCAAACCTCATGATTTATTACAGTATAATTTTTCCTTCATTTCATCAGGTAATATATTTATATTTTTTTTGGCCACGGCTAGAAAATGTATGCAGCCGCCAAAGAATATATTTAGTTCCGCTAGACAAACGGTGGCGCTGGTCATGCTGATAATGCTGTTTGCATTTTCTGTAGATACCTCAACCTGAAATGGTGTATTCCCGGCCCGCGCTGCGTGCGTTTTGGTTCTTTCCATTAGATGGCGTTTCGATCGCATTAAAGTGTGAAAGCATGAATATGCTATTGCGTTTTGCCGCTGGAATCTTCACACTTTAACTATATAAATCAAAATGGTGTCGCCTCCCAACTGAATGCTGTTTGTATTGTTTGAATAACATCCGACTGGCTGCTGGATACATACGGATGCCTGTGCATTCATTATTTATGCACTTTGTGAATTGCTGCCAGCCATACAACTATCCACTCTTCTTTTAAGCTTTTCTCTTAATTTTATCCTTCAGACACTATATCTTCTTCTCGTGTGTGATTTATTTTTGCCTGTTGTATATATACATATATCCTCTAGTACGGCTATGTTTGCTGTAATCCGCAAGGCAATAATTTACTCTAAGAAGAAGAGAGAAATCCTTATGTATTTTCACGCATATCGTGTTGCGTTATTTCTGGGCACTGCGGAAACTATGTTCCTGTTGGTAATATGTGAAAGTTAGTGTTAAGGGTCTTCACTACAGCGAAATTAAACTACCGCTTATTTTAGAGTTTTTCTCTAATATCTTCAAAACAAATAAAAGTATTCGAAAAGCAGAAACGTGCTGAAATACGAGTAGATAATATGATTTTGCATGTGGTACCTTTATCACAACTCATGTATCTGCTTTCGATTTGCAACTATAGTTGGATTTAGCATTTTTTGCGGGTTCTGTAAATAGCGGCATACCAAAAGCAGATAGGTGAATTGTGGTGAAGATATCACATGCAAAATCGTATTGTCTAGTTCACTACGTTTCTGCTTTTCGAATATTTTTAATTTGTTTTGAAGAAATTCCAGAAGACTCTAAAATTCGCGGTAGTTTAATTTCGCTGTAGTGAAGGCCCTTAAGTCTTAGTCGTTCATAACACCATGTTCAGTTCGTTATGCTTAGCAATGGATATATTTCTACGTTTGATACCATCAATAAATTGCAAGATTTTCTATGATAGATTTACATGCTGTGTCCTTTAGATAATATACGTCCGTGTTATGAAATGAGCCATCTTCATGGATAGAACAACAGAGATTAAAAAAAAAAAAAAAAAAAAAGTAGTTGAAATTACTCAGAAAGAAATCTTCAAAATACCTCAAAACAGGGGCGCAGTCACAAGGTGTCCACTGGGTCCAGAATCCGGACCCAACAAAACTTCCTAACTCAACATACATTTGTACATTTTCTCAATAAAATTATATCTTTTTAACAGGGAAATGATAGACGTAGCATGAAAATTTGATCTTGCACTTCACCTGTACTCTTTCTCTTATAAAAATAATCTATAATTTTGTCTGAAAATATAGGTGGAAGCATTTTACAATTATTTATCGTCTTTACGAGTGCAGAATAATACCCTTTGAATACTACCTAGACGTAGTGGCTTGTAGCATTGGAGTCCCTCTCCGCAAAGCTTGCTCTCCACGCAACAAAATTTCTGGGTGTGGGCCTGGCTTCCACTAAAGCTTTTTTTAAATACGTGGTTTTGCTTCCTCTGATATGGAAACTTACCCACAAATGGTAAAAGCACGACAAGTGATAAACAATTCTGTGGTCTTAAATAGTGCCAAACTTAGGGTGACCAAATCATAAACTAGAAAAAACGGGACACTTCTTATTTTTGGATAGGTTGCTCCCGTTTAACCTCTCCGTTCTCTCTCTTTTTGTGTCTCTCATAAAAATGGGCAAATTTACACTTTTTGTTTTAAAACCTATTCAAAAATACTAACAGTTTAACCACAAAAGAGCTCGAGAGCAAAAACAGGTTGCATTTGTTCTTCGTTAGGCTTTCAGCCCTTTGCATTGTCATCTGCGGAGTGGAAGTCTTGGACTGAGGAGACCTGGGAGGTGAAACAATACAGCCACCACATCCACCATCGCAAACTTCGTAGTGATGTTACTCAGTAATTAGACATGTTCCAATATAATCACATAGCTTAGAAAATAGTATCAATTAGGAAATTTTAGAGATTGCAAAGTGTCTTTGTACCCAATGTAAATACGGGACATTGTGGCGTCCCGGGAGATTTTTTCGGGACACCGGGAATGGTAGTGAAAAAACGAGACAATCCCGTTTTTACGGGACGGTTGGTCATCCTAGCCAAACCACATTGAAGTAGGTCGCATTGAACACTATGCTGTATCTCCACTCTTCTTGCTCAACTAAAACCGGAAATGGTGAAAAATGTACTACCAGTCTACCACTTCAAAATAATATCTCGGTAGTAAAGAAACGATAAGTCATAGCGAAATTTTATCTTCTTTATTCCTCTATAGCCTATGATATTGAAAAGGCTTTTGATCACCTAAATTGGGAATCGTTCTTGGAAGTTCCAAAGAAGTTTGGTTTCGAATGGAAAGATTGAAGACTTATAAGAAACTTTGTTACAGAAAGGGAGGAAATAACAGAGGAAAGTGCAATTAGGACAGTTTGACAGGAATTCTGTCTTTCGCCTACATTATTTAATATCTATCTAGAAGAGATTGTGAAAAAGAGCTTACAAAATAAATACGGTATTTCGATAAGAGATAGAATGATTAGGTATATACGGTTTGCAGATAATATGGTGCTTGTTGAGGAATTTGAAAACAAAATTAATAAGATGCTGTTAGAAAACTCGAGGGAAGGCTGCGGAAAATATGACATGAAAGTAAATGTTAGAAAGACAAAAGTCGGTGTCAAATATAGTAGTCGGATGGGAGAAAATAGAGCAGGTGACTAGTTTTCGATACCTGGGTACAGGCACGTAGCCAAGGGGTGGGTCCCGGAGTCCGTACCCCCCTTCAAAGCAGAAATAAAAAAATAAGGCAGGATGAAACAAAGAGAAACGAGCAAAAGAAGAATCAGCGTTAAAAATATAAAGCTACAGCAAGCGTTTGGTTACTCTTTCTTCCGAGTAACTTTGCATGGAGGAAAAGGAGGGAAGTCATGTTAAAAATGGATATTATTGTAACGGAACATTCCGAATTCCATCTAGCTCAATGCTAATCCTATGGACTACAAATGACGATCGATAAACTGGTTCGATCAGATAGACTCTCAGCTAGAACTTAAGAAATGCTTATAATCACCAATAATATGAGCCTGACAACATAGCTTTCAGTAACAGTTGTTAAAGAAATTTTCAATTTCGTGTCAACCCTAATCCATTTTATAGGATGTCTTTAACTGCCAAAAGAGATCTCGTTGTTATCCTTGCTGGCATTAAACGAAGATGAGAAAAAAAGAAGAAGAAGACAAGAAGAACCGAGTTCGAATGACCTGGAAAGACTATATCTTTTTCAATGCCTTTTTCATATTCTTTTACTCGAGATTTCTTCATAGTTTATTATTAAAATACTTACTAACATATCCTCATTTTATTGTCCTAATATGGGCATTTGCCAGTAAAATAGTTGAGATTGATCGAGCCCCTGGTGTGTAACCACAGTATTTCATGTCACCCCCCCTAATACGACATCCTGGCTAAACGAACAAATATATGTTGCCAGTAAAATAGTTTACAATGATTGAGCCTCTGGTGTGATAACCACAGTATTTCATGTCACCCCATCCCCCTATTACGACATCCTGGCTAAACGAACCAATATATGTTGCCAGTAAAATAGTTTACAATGATTGAGCCTCTGGTGTGATAACCACAGTATTTCATGTCACCCCATCCCCCTATTACGACATCCTGGCTAAACGAACCAATATATGTTGCCAGTAAAATAGTTTACAATGATTGAGCCTCTGGTGTGATAACCACAGTATTTCATGTCACCCCATCCCCCTATTACGACATCCTGGCTAAACGAACCAATATATGTTGCCAGTAAAATAGTTTACAATGATTGAGCCTCTGGTGTGATAACCACAGTATTTCATGTCACCCCATCCCCCTATTACGACATCCTGGCTAAACGAACCAATATATGTTGCCAGTAAAATAGTTTACAATGATTGAGCCTCTGGTGTGATAACCACAGTATTTCATGTCACCCCATCCCCCTATTACGACATCCTGGCTAAACGAACCAATATATGTTGCCAGTAAAATAGTTTACAATGATTGAGCCTCTGGTGTGATAACCACAGTATTTCGTCACAGACCCCTCCCCCCCTATTACGAAATCCTGGCTAAACGAACCAATATATGTTGCCAGTAAAATAGTTTACAATGATTGAGCCTCTGGTGTGATAACCACAGTATTTCATGTCACCCCATCCCCCTATTACGACATCCTGGCTAAACGAACCAATATATGTTGCCAGTAAAATAGTTTACAATGATTGAGCCTCTGGTGTGATAACCACAGTATTTCATGTCACCCCATCCCCCTATTACGACATCCTGGCTAAACGAACCAATATATGTTGCCAGTAAAATAGTTTACAATGATTGAGCCTCTGGTGTGATAACCACAGTATTTCGTCACAGACCCCTCCCCCCCTATTACGAAATCCTGGCTAAACGAACCAATATATGTTGCCAGTAAAATAGTTTACAATGATTGAGCCTCTGGTGTGATAACCACAGTATTTCATGTCACCCCCCCCCCCTAATACGACATCCTGGCTAAACGAACAAATATATGTTGCCAGTAAAATAGTTTACAATGATTGAGCCTCTGGTGTGATAACCACAGTATTTCATGTCACCCCATCCCCCTATTACGACATCCTGGCTAAACGAACCAATATATGTTGCCAGTAAAATAGTTTACAATGATTGAGCCTCTGGTGTGATAACCACAGTATTTCGTCACAGATCCCCCCCCCCTATTACGAAATCCTGGCTACGTGCCTATTGGGTAGTATTTTTAGTGATGCTAGAAGTGCGATCGTGAAATAAAAGCAAGGATAAGAATGGGGAAAGAAGCCTTTAGTAGGAAGAAAATACTATTTTGTGGGACCTTGAATAAAGATTGAGAAAAAGAGTTACAAAATGCATCGTGTAGAATATTGTACTATATGGTTCAGAAATATAGATATTATGCAAAAATGATTTAAAATGACTGGAAGCCTTCGAAATGTGGGTGTGGAGAAGAACGGAGAGAATTAGCTGGGTCGAACAGAAAAAGAATGAGAGGGTGTTTGAAATGATGGGGGAGAAAACAATAATTTTAGATATTATTAAGAAGAGGAAGAGAAACTGGATGGGACATTGGCTAAGAAGGTACTGTATCATGAATGACGTGCTAGAGGGTATGGTGGCAGGAAAGAGAGGGAAGGCGAAAGAGACTACAATTATTGAAAGATATCAAAACAGAGAAATCGTACGTTAAGACGAAGAGGTTAGCGGAAAACCGTAAAGCATGAGAGCTTCTTAGTCAATAATAGCAGAATACCTCTGATGATAATTATGATGATGATTATCCCTCTATTCAAGTCCAAAGTGATTCAAATCTTTATTTTCCAGTTTCAACATTAATCACCATAGAGCAAAAATACAGTAATTAATAGCAAGTAGCAATTTCTCGATGTGGATTCGACGTACACCTTATTAAGAATAGATTCCGACCCATTACACCCTACAGCCTTATCTGTCTGTCTGTCTAGTACCACTCCGATTGCATTTGCTTCCCAGAGCAAAAACTGCTAAGAGATAGCAAGGAACTGGTTTAGATATGGAATCAGTATCCCAAAAACAGGTTCCATCTCGAACTTTAGCCATTAACTAAAACCGGAAGTAGTAGGCCTCAAAGTTGAGTCCTCGTAATATGGAAGTTTACTGTATTTTCACAATGTAAAAGAAACCCTCTTCTTATGAAATGGAGTCGCTTAAACTTCTAGTTAAGAAAAGTATACTATTTTTTACGCTTGTTTTTTTTTCTTTAATCCAATCCTCAACTTACAATGTAGTTCCTTGTTTATTTGTTTGTTAAGGACTAGAATACACATTTTGAGTCTCCTCGGGCAGTTTAAAACCATATCTATACCATTTATCAATTCTAACATTTTAAATTCATGGCGTTTTTTTTATCTCGTTCCTGAACGTGTTAAGTAACAAATTACGGGTAAAAAAAAAAAAGGTATTAGAAAAAAGGAGGAAAAGAATATGGTTGGAATCATAAAAAGCAAAATAAGTTTGTCCAGATAAAATGGGCTCTTTTTGTATTTCTCGAACAAGAGATATTCATCGCTCTATCTCACACTTTTCGTAAACATAATTTTTGGGGACCTCCGTATCGATTACCAAACTAGACAGCGTAATATATCAAAGGTTTACTCTACCATGTTAGTAAATCGTTCTGTCACCCTTAGAAACAAATGTAGGTCACGCCTTAGCAATATTCCAAAAACATTTAGATAAAACAGATGTAGCGACGCTTGGTATATCGTGGAAGTGAAAATCAAACAAAATAGCACATAATGAGTAGTTCTTTTTATTTACTTTTATTCCAGTTTTTGTCCACTTTTTAATATGAGCTATATAAGACAAGAGACCGGAACTAGGTGCACGAGGTGGGGCAATTAAATAACGAGACTGCCCACCTCCTGTCGCGCAGGATCGTGGGAGGGGGGAGGTAGCTAATGATGTATTGTTAATCTTGAACCTTCACGAGCAGCCACTGTTTGTTTCATGATTTTAAAAGCTTTTCTTTTCTGTACAGGCTTGCATGAAGAGGACAGAATTCTGTAGTAGTGCCGGAATCATGGTGAACAGTAAAGCTGAGCAGCGCATTAACATCAAATTTCTGGTGAAATTAAACAAAACACCGACGGAATGTTGTGCAATGTTATGCAATGTTAAAAGATGTGTATGGTGATAATGCTATGTCACGTACGCGAGTTTTCGAATGGAACAAACGATTTTCAGAAGGTAGGGAGGAGGTTGAAGATGATGAACGACCTGGCCGTCCTTTGAGTTCAAAAACGGACGAAAATGATCAAAAAATTAATGAATTTGTGCGGAAAGACAGACGTCTGAGCATTCAGATGATCGCAGACATGACGAACATTAGCAAAGAGACAGTAAGACAAATTTTGCATGACAATTTAAACATGACAAAAGTTTGTGCAAAAATTATCCCGAAAAACCTCTCTCAGGAACAAAAAGACATTCGAAAGACCATTTGCTGTGACGTCATGAAAAGACTCAAAGCAGAAGTAGACTTGCTAACACGTGTCATCACATGTGATGAAACATGGATTTTCCAGTATGGCCCTGAAACTAAGTGTCAATTCACGCACTGGAAGAATACCACATCGCCAAGAATGAAAAAAAGCACTAATGAGCAAGTCGAAAGTGAAGGCAATGCTCATAGTTTTTTTTTCTATATCAGGGGTATCATCATGACTGAATGGGTGCCTCAGGGTCAAGCGGTAAATCAGACCTACTGCAAAGAAGTCCTAATCAAGTTGGTGGAAAGAATAAGGAAGAAGAGATCGGATTTGTGGAAGAACGATGCATGGATCCTCCACCAAGATAATGCGCTTGTCCATAATGCCCTTTCTGTAAAGCAGTTTTTAGCAGCCAAGCGCATTCCTGTGCTCGACCATCCACCGTATTCCCCAGGCCTTGCTCCCTATGACTTTTATCTATTCCCAAAAGTGAAAAGTGCATTGAAGGAAACACATTTTCAGTCTGTGGTAGAGGTGAAACGAAAACCGGCAGAGTTGTTGAACAGGGTGACATCTGATGATCTACAGCATTGCAATGAAAGGCACGTATAAAGCGGTGTGTAGATAGGGAAGGGGAGTATATTGAAGGGGATAACAGTCAATTTTAACTTTCTTTGCCATACTTCGTATTTATGCAGAGATAAAATCCGGTGTTTCAGTGGCGAAGCGTTCACCCTCTAGTGCAAGGGATTCCTGGATCGATCCCACCCCATGTCAATTAGGTTGACAATATCGTGTTTGTTAGGGCCGTAGTGACTCAAAGATAAAAGACAGAGATGGCGTGGATCAATGAAAACTTGACCCGTGACCCAATGATCCACCCTTTGTGACCCACTATGATCCCCGACCCACCATGACCCACGACCTACCAAATCCATCGTCAACTCTGACCCGTGATCCATACAATTCTCTCCATTGATTAAAGAATTTATACTTATAATAAAATAAGGCTGTGAAATTATCACTGACCGAAGTTTGAATTTCTACGATCATTCGCTCAAGCAGCGCTTTGTTATAATACCGGCGGATCTGACCTTTACGATATAAAATGGTAAAGTATTTATCATAGGCCAAATTACGATGAATTTCAATTTAATTGCAATATATAATTATTTCCTTGTTGAATTACAAATACTTTTCAATGGAGAATAGGACAACGTTTGAAAGTCTCAAATCAATGCAAAGTAGGTCAAAGTAAAAAAAAAAAAAAAAAAAGTAAGATTAGACTGAATCTCAAAAGCCAAATCCTATTGCTATTATTACAATTACAAATATCAATATCCAAAAATGCTTCACTTAGATGAATTGTACCGTGTCATGCGAAAACGAACTAAGCGCCACTTTCGTGCTTTTGAGAAAATTACGTTTAAAGGTTGATGTCCAGCATTAGTGTAGCCGTAATCAAAAGTGAAATTATGTTTCTTTTTTTGGAAAGGTGTTGGTTTCCCTCTCTTTTCGATTGTGCAAAACGTTCTAATGCTTATCAGGAACCAATCGTCGCATTTACGTGGATTTTCAAAATTTGGCGCTTAGTTCACTTTTGCATAACACGGTACAATTTATCTCAGGTAAGTAAATAGAAATAAATGAAAAAGAAAGAAAAATTGAGACCTTGAAAGTAAAACGTAGATAAATTCACAAGTGTTCAGAAGATACTGCCTACAATGCACTGAGCAGAGTGCATCGGTGGGTCGCAGTGGGTCACGTCCTGTTGACCCACGAGTTACTGACATTCACAAATCTTGACCCACTCCATCGTTCACCAGTGGCGTCATTTCAATTTCTCTTGAGAGGGACAAGAGCACCACCGACATAAGACTTTCACGTTTTGTACTAGTACAGGGTGCGGCACGTAAAACCGGCCCGTCGTAATATTCTGGTATATTGTGTTTTTGGCAACACTTAAATAATCTACCTTCCTACCAAGAGATGGCGTGCCGAGGTCGGGTCGACTTACGTTACCTGCAGCAGTCACGTGCAGCCGCAGCCAGTGTAGTGATGGGCACTATCGAATACTTTTTCCTATCGAATGATCATTCGATAGTTGTTTTGAACTATCGATAGTTTTTATTCGATAGTCCGATAGTTTTTTCATTCATTCAAATATCATGTTCTTAACGTGCTTCTCTGGTACCTAAACATTCATTCGATAGTCTGCCTGACAAATGTACACTGTACTAGACTCCCTGGAGTCTCTAGGGAGAGGTCCACAGATTGACAAGGCGGTTAAGGAGGGAAGAGCGTTGTTTACAAGTAGAAGCAGAAGCGCGGTACCGCGTCGTTCGAATGAAAGCTAAAGACTAAAGAAATTCGTTTCTCCTTTGCAGTGTTTATAACAGATTTTTTCCTCAGCTACTATTCAACCCAATCTCTGGTTTATTTTATTTATTTTTTTTATTTTATGATGTTCATGCTATTATATCAAACAGTAAAAGTGGAACAAAAAATACATTTCGAGAATGCAAAGATTGCTTGGCGATTTTTTTTTTTTTTTGAAGCAGTCTTTACTAACGAAAACCAGGAAAAACCTCACTCAGGATGGCTGAACAAAAAAAGATGTTACATCTTTTCGACCGAGTAACCCCACCGGGAATCGAACCGGGGTCCGCTCGCACCAATGGCGAGAGCATTAGCGACTACGTCACGCAGGGCCACGTGGTAGAATTGAAATAAGAATTGCAATCTCCTTAATTGTTGGGACTGCAACAGTATTTGTGTGTAGAGTAGACATAACCCGATAAAGAATATCTATTTTTTTAATTTTCATTATTTTTCCCCTTTTTTATATTTGTCTATTCAGATAGCTTATGATGCTTCGCCTATATCGGCGAAACTCTGTCTTCAACATTGGAAAAAGCTTTGAGTTTTACGTCCCACGGTTATGCCGGTTAGGCTAATGGAGACGATGATGATGAGTGATGAATGAAATGGTGGAATGAAGAAAGTGGGAGGAAACGGGAGAACCCCGAGAAAACCCACGCACACGGTATTTGTCCACCACAAAGTTCACTTGGCGAGGGCTGGGATCGAACCCGGGACCCCAAGCACCAGAGGTGAACGCTCTACCACTGAGCCACCGCGGCCCCTCTTCAACATTGGAGGGGGGGCTACGATCATTCCTTATTTTCTATTTATGTTTTAAATATTTACGATATAAAGTTGAAAAACAATACAGAATCTAGCCAGGGGGTCTGTGACTCCTAAAAATTGAAATGTGTTGTAATAAAATGGAACTCACACCTGTTAATCAAGAAGTATTTTTTCGGTTACTAAAGCAGTTACTAAAAAGAAAGCAATTAGAAATTACACTTACGTGTGTAAATTTAAATGTTTTCCTACTTTACTAAATTTCTGCCCTGAGGCTAGTCAACCATTATATAGGACTACTTGAAGTGAGAGAAATTTCTTCTTTGTTAGGACACTTTTTCAAGAGCAGTTGTACTTCAAGTGGCGGAAAGTTCCCAGCACTACCACCAATTCCACATTTTTTTTTTAAAAAAAAAGTAAATGTTATTCATTTCTATGCTTATAAACATCAATCCTCTCCCAATTCTGGTATTTAAGAAACTAAAAAACCTATCCCAAAATGTTCCTACATCCGCCACTGCGAGTAATTTATGACTCAAATTGATTTGTGTGTGTGCTGTCAGTACAAAGAGTTGTCTAAAAAGGTATTGCAACATTTGATGCCTTTCCCTACCACTTATTTATGCAAGCAGACCTTTCCTGCTCTTTGCAGTATTAGAATTTTAAAGCGAAATCGTCTTAATAATGGAATCAGACCTAAGATTGGTGGTGACAAAAATTATTCCACATTTCAGTGCAATTATGGAAAAACACAAAGAATTTCATTTCTCACATTAGTGACCCCACAGATTTGAGAACGTTGTTTATCAAGTAAATTTCCTTTTAAAAAAATTGATTTTCAGTCTTAAAATTACGGTATTTTCAACTGAAATTTCGTTCACTAGGAAACAATCATGTATCTTTAGAATAAATTACCTATTGCATTATTTTTCTTTAATAATTCTAATTAGTATATTTTAATAGCATGTGAAATTTCAAATTAGCATTGCAAGGGGGTCCGCAGCTCACTTTCCGAATGAACAGGGGGTCCGCGTTATCGGAAAGTTTGAGAACCACTGCTGTAGAGGATCAGGGGAGCAGAGTTGTCTTCAACACTGGAAGGAAGTCGGACAAAAATCATCACATTTCTCCCGAAAAAGCACATTTCAAATCGAATTATTGGGGGGACATGTCCCCTTCATTCCCCCAGGATTTGCGCCAGTGCCTAAGAATACTAATATGATGACTGTGTATGCCAGTCAGAAAGTGTCCTCAAGCCACTGGTATCATAATGTCCCTTGCGCTAACCAACCTTCCGCTTATCTCATAATACTATGCAAAAAAAAAAAATCCACTTAGAGGCATAACTGTTGGGCACTAAATGAGGTTTCATTTCTACTTTAAATTCCCTAAGAAACCTATTTTAAAAATATCATTAAGTTAAGAACCTATAAATATTTTCAGTCCAATTATGAAATTATAATATTGCCAGAAGAAGAAAGATTAGTATTTTCAAAATTTTAATTACGGTAAGTAAAATCACAAGATTTTCCTCTTCGCACCATATACTACATATATTTTATCTTTATCATAACTGGTGCGCGCTTGAAAATTGCTGAGATTAGATGACAGTTGTCCACGTAGGGTAAATTAACTGTCCTCTTAGATCGGGGCATCTCTTTTCGGGATGCAATACCCTTCGAAATGGAACTTGAAGTGGAATTATACGCTCCCCTCTCTCCTCTGGTGACACGATAACGTTGTAAAATGAGCATATGTATGCAGTCACTTCTTTCCTCAATTCTCCGTTGCCTGCCATTGGCTGAAATTCATTCGATAGTTTTTAACAGTCTACTATTGGTTGAAATTCATTCGGTAGCGAAAAGCTAGTAGTGATATTAAGCCTTCTTCAGGGCCTCATAGAAAGACACTACGGCTCCTGAAGTCTTAATATAACTATCTATAGTACGAAACATTTCAACAGGCTGGAATTCACTCGCTGCTATTCAGAAACATTCATTCACGTGGCCGGAATAGGGGGTAATAACACTTCTGGTTTCTCCCTTTCAACATACAGCAAAGCAGCAGGGCCGCCTAACGGTAAACTATCGATAGTCTGGTCTGGAGAACGAAAGCAGCCTGTCAGATAGTTAAGCTCAAGTGTTTGCCTCTACAAAGAAAAAAAATCATTCGATAGTCTGTCGGGCCTATCGAATACATTCGATAGTACAAAACTATCGAATAATTCGATAGTATTCATTCGATAGTGCCCATCACTAAGCCAGTGAAACTTGTCGAAACCAGTTGAGAAAAAGGCCTCGTTGTGTTAAGCTGGGTGAGTGTCAGTGTGTGATAATGCCGTATTCGATACCCGAGCGTGTTACCATTGTTGAAGGGTTCATTCTCACTGAATCTTTTGTGAAAACAGAGAATTTGTTTCGGGAGAAATTTCCAGGACGTTCTGTGCCAGCAAAAAGCACCATTCAGGAATTGATTGAAAAATGGCGGCGTACAGGATCGGTTCAAAATGCTCCCAGGAACAGACGACCATCTGTCTGCACACCTGAATTAAAGATGCAGGTGGAGGAGATAATGACAAGAAGTCCTCGAAAGTCAACCAGGAGATTGAGTCAACATGTTCATGCGAGTGAGATAAGTTGCAGACGTGTTTTAAGGGGACTGAAGTTAAAACCGTACCGGATAAGTGTTGTGCAAGAACTGAAGGAGCCTGACCTGCAGAAGAGGGTGCATTTCTGTTCATAGCTGTTGAGCAATGTTGCCAGTGGTTTCTTGGATCCACTAATGCTCATCATGAGTGACGAGGCGTGGTTCCACCTGTCTGGGTACGTAAATTCACAAAACAACCGGTATTGGTCGACAGAAAATCCACACGCAATCCACCAGGTACCCTTGCATGATGAGAAGATTGGTGTTTGGTGTGCCATTTCCGCCACACGCGTTATTGGGCCCATATTCTTTGAGACGACAGTGAACAGTGACGTGTATATGGGAATCCTGGAGGAGTTTTATACACACTTGACCGAAGAGGAGCGTCAGTTATGTTACTTTCAGCAGGACGGTGCAACATGCCACACATCAGCTGCATCATTGTCCCTTGTGCATGAGATGTTTACACCAGAGAGGACAATCAGCAAAGGCTTGTGGCCTCCTCGGTCACCAGACTTGTCCACGTGTGACTTTTACTTATGGGGACTGTTAAAGGGAAGAGTATACGAAACAAATCCACACACAATTGAAGAACTCAAGACCAGGATCCAGGATGTCACCAATAGCATTACAACACAAGAACTGACAAGGGTATATATGAATCTCCTCAATCGTGCTCACATGTGTGTTGAAGTGGGCGGAGGACACTTTCAGCACCTGCTGTGAAGGTGATTAGTCATATTCAATACATTGCATTTCATTTATGTGTTGTAGTTAATCATATTCAATACATTACATTTCATTTTATGTGTTCACTTTACGGGCCGGTTTTACGTGCCGCACCCTGTATATTAGTATACAGTCGATTGAACTATATGTATTCCTCAAACTCTTGAGGGGTTAATTGCCCCCCTCCTGCCTTTCCTAAATGACGCCCCTGTCGCTCACCTCTGCTGTGTGGGGTCCCTGGTACATTTCTAGCCCATGCCATGTGAAATTTGCATAACCGTGGGACGTTAAACTAAAAAATATTCCCATCGGGTTTTGAAGTGTCCTTCCACATTCTTACTCTACCAATTCTATGATAACTATATTTTCTTCCCTTAATCATCCATTAGACCCTTTGGCCTAAAGAACTATAATGGGAGGCAAAATTTCGAGAAGCTATTTAGAGTTCAGCCCATTAACCATCGACAATTATGAGATGTGAACGAATGAACTTCCAATTTAACGTGGAAAAGGAACCACATGAACTTTCATCGGGAACAAAACCCAAGTCTCCCTCGCCAAAAGGCGTATAAGTCAATCATTCAGTCAGTACGGAGTTCTGAAAGTTTTTTCATAACAAGACACGTGACATTAATAACAAGGAAGTGATAACGTGAATGGAGCAATTTGAGGAAACCGTAAAAAAAAAAAAAAAAAAAAAAAAGCGCATTATAAAGTAACCATAATACTTATAGTGTCTTGTGTGTAACATGAACTTCTATTTATATAATGTATTAGATCATCATCTATTGAGTGATTGTGTATTTGATCTTTCTTGTGCCTTCGGCATCCTGCTTGTTAGGATTATTTGTCTACTTTCGCTAGCAATTGTTTGTATTAGGCCAGTGGTTTTCATTCAACTGATGTGTTGCGACACAATGGTATGTCACACAGTCCACTAAGGTATGTCGCGAAATTTGAAAATTTAAAAATCATGAAGAATTTAATAATTAGTTAAAATCGAGACAGCTTGTACCAGTCATCTCCAAAGGCAGCAATAATGCTCAGAGTCATTATAAAAAACTAATTGGTTTTATAATAATAATAATAATAATAATAATAATAATAATAATAATAATATATTATTATTATTATTATTATTATTATTATTATTATTATTATTATTATTATTATTATTATTATGTCGGGATGTCCTGGACGTTCAGTGAGGTGTGCCGTCAGTCAAAAAAGGTTGAGAACCACTGCCTTAGGTTGCCACACTTTACGGTGGGTCACAAAACAAACGCCCTCAAGCAAGTATACCTAGTAACAGTGAATACTAGACATTGAAATTCTCGTTTGTACTGCATTTATTCTCATTCCATGTTTGCACACATATTATCAATCTGTACGCACTTTGTAGACAAACTGCAATACAATAACAGATATTAAGGTGTTTGTAGGCCATTTTGTCCAAGATACGTGACTTTAATCGTTATTATCTGCTGGCACCCAGAGTCTTAATCTGAACGCTAACTTTGTTCAAGTCGTTGCTGGCTCTTATCATGAAAAATGTAGCGTTAAATAAAATTATTTTTCCAGCGATAATAGAATTGTTAAAGTGATTTAAGCGGACGCTTCTTGATTGTTCAAAGCAGTTACACACACAAGTTTAAAAGAATGCTGTTCTGTAATTACATAAGATAAACCACTTTGTTTGAAGTGAGAAGGCCGTATAATCCTAATGTTGTATTTAAATTAAAGTAAGTCTTAACTTCCACTGCTTATCTTTTGACATTATTTTCCAAGCATTAAATTCAAATACTCTCTTGAATGTTGAACCTCGCGTATATATATGTTACTTCGGTTAACAAATTAGCATTTTAAGTTATGGCGAAAGACTTCTAATGGTATTTTAGATAACGCAAGTGTGAGGAACATCTATTACGAAAAAAAGAAACGTACGTTGCTTTCCTTATCAGAAACCTTCATGTTTCATTAAGGGCGTTCTTCATCCGTGACATGTCCTGTGATAATAACACATTCATTGATTTTTAGGTGTTGTGTTACATGACTCGTGTATATTCCAGCGTCATGTCCTTAAATATTGTTTAAAAAATGTTACACAAATTTACGTAATCAAGCTCAAAAACCGAGGCTGTTTGCTACGTGTGTTTGAGGTATAGATGCGGAGAAATTTGTGTTTAGAAAACGGACAAAATCCACATAGGCCTAGGTGAGTCAATTCACATTTTTATTTTCGAGTGACGATAGTAGAGACAAAAGAATGGTGATCGTGAAAAAAAAATCTGGAATTCGAGATCTCAACTAGGTATCCGGATCAAACTTTAATCTTAATGGGCGATATTCAGAGATAATTCCTTAATAAAGCGTTAGTCACACGATTAGTTAGTCTTGTATTAGACCTGTACTAAGGAGAGTACTTTTTGATGTTCAGACAGCTTAGAGTTCAGCTAATAAGCTGATTTGAGTATGATTAACTACTATAAATCCAATAGGCCTTATGTAGAGTGGTTCTCACGCGTGATTAGTACCATACTAAATAGTTCGACTAACCTTTACTGCAGTAGTCAGACTTTTAGTATGATGCTAATCATACGTTAAAACAACTCTGCATAAGGTCTAATATCTCAAGTGAGAGAAATAAATGTGACAGAGCATGCGTCGTCTCTAAAAATGAAAATATATGAAATTCGAAATTCGATAGGTGGTTTGATATTACAATTTATAAATAGTTACGAAATCGAATTATAATTAACGTATTGATTTCTGAGAGATGTCTTTAGGGGATATAAATAGAAGTCAACAAATATTAGCGACAATAAAAGGATTATGCTGTAATTATAAGAGAAGATAATCTAACGATCAGTTCTATGTATCCCTCAAAAAACTAAATTTTCTACTCATCTCTCATTGTTCACTTTAAGAAACAGTTCTGCTATTGTAGAAGATTCGCCTTAATATCTGCTTCATAGTTAACTCACCCGATGAGGTGAAACGTAAGAAAGACAGGTATTTAATTGCCTTTGTATTCTCATAATGTAAGTGTATTGTGGCTAAACCATGATACCCTCTGCTCTAAATTAATTAGTCACATGTGATTAACTTAGTCAACTACTACGTGCTGATCAGATTCTGATTCTGAATACGCTTCTTATAATGATGCGTTAGTCAAACTTTAGTATGGCGCTAATCAAACGTCAAGACTTTGCATAACGTTCAATATTTTCTATAACTTTTCTGGAAGAAATCGAGGAGTAGTTTAAGGGTAACTTTTTTCTGGAGGATTTTCACCAAAGTTGTTTCTCTGGGGCAATTCACAAGGAATAATTTATTTTGTTGTGATGACTTATTTTCGAACAAATTTCTCAAAAATGACTCATTCAATTTTGTTTAAATTTCATAAATAAATATTTTACTACGAACTCTAAAATATATCAATAATATTTTTTTTTCTTGCAAGAGTCTACAAGGGACACTTTACTCTTGGAGGGTGGGGAAGGGAGAATCACCTTCGGACAATTTTCAGAGAAAATACTAATTTTATTTAATTCTCATTTCTTAAATATGTATATATTTAATAAACTTCTACAATTTGGCGTAGCTGATTTCTCAAAAAGAAGTCCACAAGGTGTGATTTACCCTCGGGGTGAGTTTTTCTGATAATTTTCTCAAATAGGGCTCAGGAACTTTTTTAAATTTCATAAACACTTTTTTTTTTTAGTTTAACGTCCCACAACTATGCTTCGAGTCTAAGAGAGGTGGTGATGATGAGATGGATTACAATGAAAAAAGTGGAAGCAAACGGAGTAACTCCGAGAAAACATGCACACTATGTTTATCTACCACAAAACTAAATTGGCGCGAACTGGAAAAAAATGAAATGAAATCTTTCCGTTTAAATTCCCACAGTTATGCCCTTTAGACTAAGGGAGACGGATGGTTAAGTCCAGGGGCAGGCATGATGCTAATGAGGAATGGTGGTGGAATGGTGGAATGAGAGTGTGGTAGGAGACAGGAAACGGGAGTACCCTCAGAAAACCTATGGACACGGTGTTGTCCACCACAAACTTACTTGGTCAGGAAGAGAACCAGGGACTCCACGCAACAAGCGCTCTACCACTGAGCCACCTTGTCCCCTTGGCGCGAACTGGAATCAAACCACAAACCCCAAGCACCAGAATTGAGTGTTCTATCATTGGATGTTTCAATAACAGGTCTAAAATGTTGCATAAGTAATTTCTCATACAAACAAATTCAAAAGGGTTAGTTTACTCTTGGAGGATTTTTTGGACAATTTTCTCGAAAATACGGGTAGTTTAGTTGATTTATTTCTTATCGGCAATAACAGTGAAACATAGACATTAAAAAAAAAAAAAAAACTGCAATATGTTTATTATTGCTAGTTCTTCCCCCAACCCTGTAAGTTCGGGTGGTATGAAAATTGCCAACAGCTATTTCTTGCTGTTAGGAATAAGTCAACGCAGCTGGCGACACTATTAACCTGATTGTGAACTATTAGGAATTTGCGTGACTGCACCTGAATGAGAACGAGCAGTCTGTGTTTCAGTGAATGTTATGATATGGATCCTCGAAGTTGGCAATAAGGACATTATTTCGTATTATACAGCAATTCATAGTTTCACGCCAATTTGAATTTATGTAAAGAAAAATATCGAAAATTAGAACAACTAGCCTATTTGCAGCTTATTATAATATTTTAGTAATTATTTTTTAATTTACTAAATTAATTTAGTAATTAATTTAGTAATTTTAGTAATTATTATAATAATTTACATGAACCAACAAGTAAATGTTAGGATAGGGGAAGAACTGACGGAAGAGAGTGCAATTGGAAGGGGAGTTCGACAAGGATGCTGCCTCTCGCCAACACTATTTAATGTCTATCTAGAAGAGATAGTGAAAAAGAGTTTACATGATGATGATGGCATTTCGGTAGGAGGTAGAATGATTAGATGCATAAGATTTGCAGACGATATGGCCCTTGTTGCAGAATCTGAAAAGAAAATCAATAAAATGTTAGAAAAAATGAGAAGGGGCTTTGAAGAATATGGGATGAAAATAAATGTTAGAAAGACAAAAGCCATGGTGATTGGAACGAAGGGGTCTGTGTCAAATATAAAAATAGGAGGGGAGAAAATAGAACAAGTGAATAGTTTTCGATACCTGGGTAGTGTTCTTAGTAATGACATGAAATGCGAACGTGAAATAAAAGCAAGGATAGGAATGGCGAAAGAAGCCTTTAAAAGAAAGAAAAGTCTGTTTTGTGGGACCTTGAACAAAGAGTTGAGAAAAACATTCATAAAATGCTTCGTGTGGAGTCTTGTGCTGTATGGGGCGGAAACGTGGACATTGCGTAAGGGTGACGAAAATCGACTGGAAGCCTTCGAAATGTGGGTGTGGAGAAGAATGGAAAGAGTTAGTTGGGTCGAGCGGAAAACGAATGAGAGAGTGTTAGAAATGGTGGGTGAGAAAAGAACACTTTTAGATATTATTAGGAAGAGGAAGAGAAACTGGTTGGGACATTGCCTAAGAAGAGATTGTATCATGAGGGACGTCCTAGAGGGTATGGTGACGGGAAAGAGAGGGAGGGGGCGAAAGAGACTACAATTAATGGACGATATTAAAACAGAAAGATCATACGCGAAGACGAAAAGGTTAGCGGAGGATCGTGGAGCATGGAAGCTTCTCAGCTGCGGCAAGTGACCTGCCATTAAAGGCAGAATACCTATGATCATGATGATGATAATATTTTAGAATATTCCGTGGAAAGTAGATATTAGAACAAAGATAACTTAAAGAGGTCGATAATTTCAAGTATCTGGGAAGTATTTTGACAAGAGACGCTTACTGCACCAAAGAGATCAGGTCAAGAATTGCCATAGCTAAAGAAGCATTCAACAAGAAAAGATCACTCTTAACTAGCAGGCTCAATATTGGACTTAAGAAGATCTTGGTCAAGTGCTATATATGGAGCATTGGACTGTATGGTTCAGAGACTTGGACATTACGGAAATTAGAGAAAAAATATTTAGATAGCTTCGAAATGTGGTATTGGAGGAAGATGGAGAAGATAAAATGGATAGAAAGAGTAACAAAGGAAGATGTTTTAAAACGGATAGAAGAAAAGAGGACACTTCTAGCTAGCATCCTTCGTAGAAAGGCCAATTGGATTGGACACATCTTGCGAAGAAATTGTCTTCTTCATACCGCCACAGAAGGAAAGACGGAAGGAAAGCGAGGAATAGGAAGAAGAACACAACTGATCGATTATTTGAAAAATAGAAGAAAATATTGGGAGTTAAAAGAGGAAGCTGAAGATCGAAAAAGGTGGAAGAAAAATTTCGAGACCTAAATCTAAAATTGAGGAAAGAAAAAAAAAACTCATTAGTCCCAGTAGCTGGCGAAAGGCAGAATATTTAATAATAATACTTAATTATAATATTTGATGACAAATAGTTAAAAACAATAAACTAGAATACTTCTGTGAATTATTATTTACTTAAGATGTGTTGTTGTTGTGTCCACATGAGCCAAACACTGCAAAATGTGTAGAGTACTTCATATGTTGAAAGTAATCACACGAAATGGCATCTGCAGCAGATGTTTTGCTAAGCTTCCTTTCTCTTGCCAATGTTCTGTCTAACCCTTTCCCCCACTTTTTTTTTCCTCTGGAGGCTGTTGCCAACTTGATACTCACCAATATACACACAACACCTGCACCCCTTCCTCCTACGCAAACTCTTTTTTACTTCTCCCTCTCCCTAGAAAACTACTACTAATAAAAATAATAATAATAATAATAAAGACTGGGCTACTGAATCAACTTTCTTGAATAATTGGATTCGGTTGATCGTCCTTTTTTTCTGATACAAAACATTATGAGACGGTGGTGTGGACGTAGGGCTTAATGTGGAGACAAAACCACATTAAGATATTACCCAGAATCGAATCCAGGTCTGTATGATCACTAACACAAACCATTGCATTAATTGTTCATCTGAAAAATGAAATGAAACGAAATACAGTACAACCCCTCAAATCCGAACCCCAGAAATCCGAAAACCCGGCAAATCCGAACACGTTCTCAGGAGAAAAATATTAACTACAGCTGGAAAATGAAAAAAAATAGACTTAATCACACAAATTTAGTTTTTTAAGGTTTTGACCTAATTATATTCTTACAAGAAGACAGTTATAGCTATGCAAGAATCATTTTGGACATGAGTGTACACCCGCCAGTCAAGGTCACTGCCCTTTCGACCACTGGTCCACCCTGTCTAACCTCAGTCGTTGTTTTACCGCCAATTCAGTGACGAAATAAGTACGTAATATTATTTCCCGGGTAATCCGAACCCCCCGAAATCCGAACAGGCTTCAGCCCCAATTAGTTCGGATTTGAGGGGTTGTACTGTATTTCAGCTTAACGTCTTACGATTATGCCTTTTAGGTTAAGGGAGACAATGATTAAGGCAAGTGAATTATGATGAAATAATTGGTGGAATGAGAATGTGGAAGGAAACAGGAGAATACCGAGAAAACCCACGGAAACGATGATGATGTCCCATAAACTTACTTGGCCGGGAATCGAATCACAGACCACATGCAGAAGAGGTAAATGCCCTACTAACTTTTTTTTTAAAGTTATCCGATTCACCGAACGTGTCTCAATAACTTGCTTAACTAATTATTATGATTTTTATTTTTACTTAATTGTATTCGTTTTTCCAATAAGGTAAAACGACAAGGTCACGAACACAGAAACATCGAAGACAGTTAAGATTCCAACGAACGGGAATCGTACCATAGAAAGATGAACGTGCTAGCTACTAGACCAGCGGAGAGGGTATCTCTGAGTCACCTTGCTGTTGCTCCCCCTATTGTTCATTTGAGATTGGATATATGTTACTATGGCAGCACAAAAGATTTGCTACTGGGTTAGTTGATATGGTCTATAATCCAGTTCTCTTTTAGGCTAGATAGTTTGGTGGGGAACTGCATTTATAGTGCGAGTTGATTTAACGTAATGGTCTTTGCATTCGCCAACTGCATCCACAGGCGTGGGCAACGTGGGTGCCATGGGTGCCTTGGCACCCCCATTAGACAAAGTTTATTTTATGTAGAATTATTACAAACTGAGAAGAGATTACGTGTAAATTATTTCCCGTCTGCATGTGTGCCGTGCGTCGCCGACACAGCGTCGGGTGCAATGACGCTATCTTCTCTTAGGGGAAAGTGGAAGGGGGACGACATTCCATATGGTGGTACTTTAGATCTGGCACCCACATTCCCAATGTCCTGCGCATGCTAGTGACTGCATCGGACTCAAATCATGATTCGGACCAGCGTTGCCAACCTCGGAGAACAAAATTATAGATTTTCGTCCGTAAAATTATCGTATATTACAAAAAATTATCGTATATTCGTTATAGGCGTGATAATTGTACAAGCAAGTATAATACTACTAATAATATCATTAATATATAATAAATTTACCTAGTAATCTTCAGTTTCGAGCTCCACATCGGTGTCACTATCCTTATCATACCTAATTACGCAAAGTAATTACGCGTTACGTAATTTCACTTGCCACAGAACGATTCTAACTTCTTTGTTTTTCACATCCAAACAAAGGTGCTAACATTCACGTGAGCGAATAATAGAGCCATCTATCATGAACAAACAATATTGCCACCTCCACGTAAATGTGATGGATGTAGGGTTACCAATTCTCAAATCGTTATTGATTTATTTTGGCGAGAATGACTGTTAAAAATGTGTGTTTTATAATTCTTTATTGCACACCTACAATTTATTTGCACATTCAAAAACTGCTAAAAAGTGTACGTTCTAAAATTATCATATATTCACCTATTATCGCAAAGGCATTATCGTATATCGTATTAAGGCTTAAATTATCGTATGGTTGGCAACCCTGATTCGGACCCCACGGTAGTAGCAGTGTTGCCTACGAGAGGAGACGAGAAATTTTCTCGAGGCTCGTGGTGGGGAATGCAAGTCCAAACAAGTCTTAGGCGTCAAATACGGTTTTGATATTACATGATCCATAGCATAAAATCTATTAATTGATAAAATGATTATACAAACAGAATAGAGAAGCTTGCATCAACGTTTAAAGATCATTACATAATATACTTCAATTATATAAAAATAGTTAAATGTTGTTATATCACACCCTGCGTGGAACTCTCGTAAAGCGGAAGGATTCTCATAACTTCTATATACAATTTTTTAAAAAATAATCAAAACAATATGATACAGAAATTTACAAAACGAGAATACTAGAAACATTTCGAGACGAGACGAGACGCTTTCCGAGTATCGAGACGAGACTTGTACAAAACTAATATGAGACGAGAAATTAGGTTGTCTCGTCTCGTCTCAGGGGTAAATTTCGTCATAACGATTAGGTTAAAAAACAAATTAATGCCTGTTTTCGGAAAGGGATCATGTCAGTTGAATTCAGGAGGGAGATCATACATATATATAAATTTTACTGTCATTATGTGAGTGTCTTTAACAATTCTGCTCGTTTATTCAATGTCAGACACGCTAGAAGTTCAAGCTATTTAAACCATTTTGATTGTTGCCCTGCTCTTAAAGGAGAAAACAGCTGGAGACCAGATGCATGCTTAGGCGTTATTTTGGTTTATTTGCTTAATAACTCCTTTTTTCTCTCCTTGAAAGAAAAGAAAAAAAGAAAGAAATAAACAAATGAGGAGATGTTGACCCCCAGATAGCGAGATACACGTGGTTTTAGAATACTTTGCATAATTCCTTCATCCACCCACGTGTTTTCATATATATATATATATATATATATATATATATATATATATATATATATATATATATATATATATATATATATGTGTGTGTGTGTGTGTGTGTGTGTGTGTAATACAAGGTCAAGGCCGTGCATGCTACCATAGGCCAGAAAAGAGTTTATTTTTTACTTCTATAATTACTCTCCATACTATGTATGTTCTTTATACAGTAAAAAAAATGATATACTTTGTACATAAAAACCCTACTTTCTTAAATCTCCATTGAAAACATCTCAGTAAAGTACGTTAACCTTTCCGTAAGGACAGCTACAATATTTTGACAGATGAATACTACGCGTAGGGATGTTATTATTACTTTTTTTTTTCTTTCGAAATTAATATGTGAGAGCATATGTTTGGGTAAAACTTTCATATGTTGTATAAAGGACGCCAGTTTATTTGAAAGAATGCATACGTAGTTGTCTCTCAACTATAATATAGTCAAAGAAAAGGCGAATTAATCTCAGCTGGATAAGCGATGCAACTTGTAATCAAAGGAACCTAAGCAGAAATCTCGCAATGTAAATGTTAACATCACTAGATGTAAGAGGTCTGCACGGGTCGGAATTTTTAACCCAGGCCTGGCCCGGTATGTGAATTTATAATGTGATGCCCGACCCGAGTCCGAAATATATTTTGGCATTTAGGCCTAAGCCCGGCCCGAGCTCGTGTGGTAATCAAATGAGCCTCAAATAGGCCCGAAGAACAGAAACGCAATAATTAACGCAAAATTTTATTTTTATTTACAGAATTAGAGGCTTAATTTTGCAGTTGTGCTTTAAAACTTCTCCAAAAAGAACGGTCCAATAAATATCGTTGTTCATTATATTTACAAACTTAGACCCTAAAATGCCCGAGAAATATGGTTGTACATTTAAAAATTTACGACCCGAGTCGGGCTCGAGGTAGAAGTAATATACAGTATATGCTTTGTAGGCTCGAGTTCGTGCAGACCTCTCACGGATGTCTATTCGACGTTCACACTATACTGATAAATTTTATTTCGCGTCACTTCTTTGAAACAAGGAATGGGCTTCGTTGGTTTTCCATTATTTAGATTTCATACACGTATATATATATATATATACAGGGTCGGATTTAGGGGGTGCACCGGTGCACGTGCACCCTCCCTTCTTCATTGTAAATATACACTATCTAAAAAGATAAGCTGGCAGTGAAAATAGCAACTTTTCGAAACTTTTTACCATTATTTTTCCGTTTGGGGCTTAAAAGAAAGCAGAGCTTTGCAAAAGCAAAGTTTAAGAGGCCTAATCAGTGCGAAATTAAAATACCGCTAATTTTACAGTAATTATGTGATATCTTCAAATAGATAAAAGATAACTGAAATGTGGAACAAGAGCGCCCTAGACAATATTATTTTGCGTGAGGTACCGTTATCACAAGTCACCTAGTGGCCTTCCGTTTTCAGCTGTTTAGAAACGCGAAAATAAATGCCGATTTTCAAAATGGCTCGAAATCGAAAGCAGATAAGTGAGTCGTGATAACGGTATCTCATATAAAATGATATTGTCTAGGGCGCTCTTGTTCCACATTTCGGTTATCTTTGACCTATTTGAAGATATTACATAATTACTGTAAAATTAGCGGTATTTTAATTTCTACAGGATGAGGCCTCTTAAGTCGATTTTCTAAAGGTTGAAGGAAAAGGATTCATCAAGGGAAATAATATAGCATTTGCCAAGTATGAAAAAAAAAGCCAGGATGATAGAAGTACATTTTTTCCTGCATAATACTTGCGACCCTCTTTAAAACAGTCCCCTCCGTTCATTGCATCAGCGTTGTCAGGGGTTGTCATATGGCACTTCGAAGAGTTTCAGTGTGATTGGTTATTTTGGGAATTATTGATGCACTCACCCTCAGACAATCCTGGATACGACCCTATATATATATATATATATATAAATGACAACTGTCGTAACCAAACACTAGCTCACCCAGTCTTAGATCGCAGACCTATTTGAATGTTACATGATCCATAGTAGGAAAACTATAAATTGATAACACGATTGCAGAAAGACGATGAATAGCATTTATCAACTTTTAAAGACGCAAGTCATTATTCAATATTGCAATATCTCTATATTAGTAGCAAAACCGCGGGTTCGCCACAAACATCTCCAAGCAGCCGATGGATGACGTCATCACGGATGGAACACGAAGAGGACACGAAGAAGACCCCTTCAACCCCTCCACAGACTCCAGCTCCAAAGACTGGCTATAAAAGCGGATACCTCGAAGCAGCAGGCATCACTTCTTAACCAGTCATATCCTATCAATCTCTTCAAGCTACATCAGGCGGGAGAGACTCCTCTAACCTCTCCGCTAACAAGTAAGGGACCATATGGTTGTCGCGCAAATCATATGCAGACATACGCCATCTGATTGAGCATGAAAAGATATGGAGAACACAGAAATTTAAGGTGCTAAGGGCCATAGGGAGCGGAGCGAGGGAAGAGGAAACATTGAATGTCGGCATAATTGGAGAAAGTCAGGAATGACGGGAAAAGTTAATTTCGTGTAAACAGGGAAAGAAAGTTAACCAAAAGAAAGAAACTAAACATAACAAGGGCATCAAGGACGAAGAAAGATCATAGTCAGGGTTGCCATCCGGATCGCAGTGTTGCCAGCGCTGCATAACATTGATATGGAAGATATAGCACAGTATAGCAATTCATGCACAAGGAAAAATATTAGCAACACAAAAGACAATTGAAAAGACTCTGTACACGTGCGTAAAAAGGTTTAACGTAGTCATGAGTGAATATTACACCCGTGTGAATATATAAATGGAGGAAAATAGGGAACAGTATGCACCGTTTGTAGTTTAATTGCAGTTGACGTGAAGATCACGAATGAATGCGTGGTCAACACACAAACATTTCTCGCAGTGAGTACAGCGGATGAAAGCAAGCTGAAAAAGGACTCTGCAGCATTCCTCTTTGAGTCCTTTTTCAAAGCAATATGCGGAAGGTGTTTCAAACTGTCCAGGATGTTCATTGGAGTAGCCACATTTGAAAAACGCAAAGCGTATCATCTTTTGAAATCGCCTGTAGGAAAACTGGTAATGAACAAATGACTGAAGGCGGAGAAAGTTCTCACGTTGCCACACATTAATACTGGAGAACACTAACGTATCTGTGATGAACTTTACCATGTTTTTGAATGGACGAAAGAAGAACACATCAGCAGGTTGTATAAGGCCTGTACATTTCAGGGGAATCAACTTTTTGTAAAATTGAACACCGTTAGGAACTGTCATGTTGTAAAGAGTGTCATCCTTGTTTGGAGTCCAGGAGTCAACCAAAAGCAAAACACGATCCTTACCCTGAAGATCGGGCCACAAAACTTCTTCCAGTAAGATTTGCAAATCCCGGATCGAACAGAAAAGGTTCGGATCCCTCGTTAAACTGTAGCTCCCGTCCTTTATACATCATTATCATCCCATGGAAGGCAATAGGAAACCACCATGGGTTCATCCAGCCTGGGGACCTTCAGGTCAAAACCTGCCTTCGGGCAGAACACCGATCATCATCATCATCATGGAACGATGCTCCCAAACACTTTCGCTTCTATGTTATCATGTGTACCCCCTTCACTTTCATGTCTATATTTGTCCTCCCTCATGTACATTATTCACTCACGACTATCGTTAAACCCTTTTACGCACGCGTACAGAGTCTTTTCAATTGTCTTTTGTGTTACTAATATTTTTCCTTGTGCATGAATTGCTATACAGTGCTATACCTTCCATATCAATGTTATGCAGCACTGGCAACACTGCGGTCCGGATGGCAACCCTGACTATGATCTTTCTTCGTCCTTGATGCCCTTGTTATGTTTAGTTTCTTTCTTTTGGTTGACTTTCTTTCCCTGTTTACACGAAATTAACTTTTCCCGTCATTCCTGACTTTCTTCAATTATACCGACATTCAATGTTTCCTCTTTCCTCGCTCCGCTCCCTATGGCCCTTAGCACCTTAAACTTCTGTGTTCTCCATATCTTTTCATGCTCAATCAGATGGCGTATGTCTGCATCTGGTTTGCGCGACAACCATATGGTCCCTTACTTGTAAGCTGCAACAGACAAGAGGTATCCTCACCTCTCTCCGAGCTACAACAGGCATGAGATACCAACCCTAGCTCTGAGCTACAACGTGCAAGAGGTTCCTTTTAGTGTTGCCACGAGACGAGACGAGACGAGACTTCAGGCTGTCTCGTCTCGTCTCGTGCAAATCATGTCCCGTCTCGTGTCTAGGTCTCGAAAAAATGTGCTCGTCCCGTCTCGTGTCTCGCCTCGAGAGGCTCTGTCCCGTCCCGTCTCGTCTCGTCTCGTTTGTCTCGTTTTGTCTCGTCTTGTCTCGTAAAAAATATAGCTGCATACCATGGGAACGAAAGTAAAATGTAGCAGACTGCACTATGCTAATCAAGATACAACTAAGTTACAAGTATTACCCAGACCACACAAGACAAGAAATGTCACGGTAGCTACACCGTGAAGCCTTTACCTCTGGTGTATGTGGTAGTCGGTTCGATCTCGGTTAGTGCCATGTCAGCTTTGTGATGGACAAACATTGAATGTGTGTGGGGACCGCGGTGGCTCAGTGGTAGAGCGTTCGCCTCTGGTGCTTGGGGTCTCGGGTTCGATCCCAGCCCCGCCAAGTCAACTTTGTGGTGGACAAACACCGTGTGCGTGGGTCTTCTCGGGGTTCTCCCGTTTCTTCCCACTTTCTTCATTCCACCATTTCATTCATTACTCATCATCATTGTCTCCTTTAGCCAAATCGGCATAACCGTGGGACGTAAAACTCAAAGATTTCATTTCATTTCATTTCATTTTTCGAATGTGTGTGTTTTCTCGAAGTTGCCTAGTATCCTACCACTTTCTTCATTCCACTAATTTCCCCATCATCATCCATTCGGCCAAAGTTGCCTAAAGGTCTTAAAAATAAATTCAAATAACCTCACAAGGCAAGGACATATAGTTTACGAGATAATATATCTCTACTGTTAGTTGTCTGAGGCTTCTCGACCCTGGCTTTCTTTCTTTTTTTTTTACCATTCTGAAACATTGAAATTTGTTTCACCAGTTTCAATACACGAATATACAGTAAATTGCTCATAGGTACGTCGAAGATGAAGACACTAATGTCAAATAATGTTTACACGACAAGGAAAGTTCGATGTAAAGGTGACACTATCCCCAACACTATCGTATACTATCAGCCCACTTGCTTTATAGTGTCTATATATATATATATATATATATATATATATATATATATATATATATATATATATATATATATATATATATATATATATATATATATAGAGAGAGAGAGAGAGAGAGAGAGAGAGAGAGATGGAAAGATATATAGATAAATAGAGAGATAGATATGTGTTTACACTTTGATTTCATATATTCCAGCCTTTAGGTTTCACAGTGTTAACCCATAACAATCCAAAAACTACTTTCCATTTTAGCATGTTTAGATTTGGTGCATTTAAAAAAAATAGCTCGGAACCAAATAATTTTGTTGAGTAATGGAAAGTATTTGATTGAAATTTTATATGTTACTGCACAGTAAGCTCTACTTAAAGTGCCATAGTAATGGGAGCTGAACGACACATCGGACGAAAGAATGCTTGGGGCTAGTCTTCACCTCCATGGTTCAAATCTGTTCCCATAACCGCGGGGTGTGTGCTACTATGTGATGGTTGCCCCGTTTCTGTAACAAACTCATGACAGTACACCCAGATTAGCTAGTGGCTAAAAAAAGAGTTGATTTTTGGTTCGCCATTTTGGATTAAAGTTTCTTAAATTGTCGTGATCTATTCGCAATCATACAACGTACCTCTTCATACCAAGCCGAGCGGTCTGCGGCGATAGACCATGGCTTGAAGGCCCCGGGTTGAGTCCTGGAAGGGTCATGTGTATGGATTTTAACAGCATTTGTTTTTTCGTATTGTGTCAGGGGGCGAAATCGTACGGGATAAAAGGATTTCAGTCTGAAAAAATTGGAGAGAATATCCTCCCCAGGATACTTTCATGGGAGTAAGGAATTAGTAAAAATATAGGGTATACATTTTATAGCAGGTTTAAAAATATGGTTTGGGTATCCTATTTCTTTTCTGTTAATTATGTTCTCCAATGTTCGAATTTTGATCATTCTCATGATATTTTCTGCTTTCAACGGAGTTCCATGAATATTATACCAAATGTTCTTTAAACTTATCAAGTTCGTAAGATTTTATATGCCTGTAAGAAACAATTTCTGAAGATAATTCAGGTCCTAATGATTATTATTCACTAGGAAAGGGAAGTATTCCCCTCCTCTCAACATGGAAGCAGAGGACAATTTCGCACTCTGGTCAGATCAAACATTTCCGCGTAACTAAACGAAGGTACCCCTGTAAAACATCTTCACCTAAAGTGTTATTGTTAGTATCATAAATTTGCTGAAAGCAAACAATTTGAAGGGTTTGTCGATAATATCTTTGCTTTCTTTGTCCTTCGCCTCCAAACGAAGAGGTGAATTTTACAACATGACTGCTGTATAATAAGCGAGCAATTGGTAAAATGGTAAAAGTATGTTTTATGTGTATGAGTGTGTGTGTGTGTGTGTGTGTGTGTGTGTGAGAGAGAGAGAGAGAGAGAGAGAGAGAGAGAGAGAGAGAGAGAGAGAGAGAAGACAAAATTTTAGTTGCAAGATGACATACTTCAATTGCCGTTTTCGGTTCATATAGCAAAAAGAATACCGCCACCAGAGAATAAAGACAAGTGTGGTCTGTTATCTTACACCATCTCAGCCAGAACTTTCAACTACAGCCTGTAATGAGTGTAGACCTTACCCAGTTTTCAAATTGAATAGATGGTGGTGGTAGTTCGGTTTCTTGACCTTGTAAAAATCTTGCCTGTCTTTGATTTTGTTTGTCATCATTCCAGCCAGAAATAAAAAAAAGAGAATTCCTCAGTTTACAGCAAGGGGAATTGGGGACAAGTTATTAAGGATGATACTCCTGGAAGCTCATGTATCACGATTGTTTCATTCAATAGACAGGACACTTTTCTATGAAGGCTTTTCAACATGTTTTCTCACAAAGGGGATTTTCCTTTTGCAATCTATATGACCACTGGCAATTTCAATCTTGGCCATTCCCGCCAGCGTTTTGATTTTCGAGACACGAGACGAGACGAGACATTTCACGAGACGTCCCGTCTCGTCTCGTGTCTCGTCTCGTTTTCGAGACGGGACAAGTAGTCTGTCTCGTCTCGTGTCTCGTCTAAAAGGGTTCTGTCCCGTCTCGTGTCTCGTCTCGTTTACGAGACGAGACGAGACGAGACACGAGAAATGTCTCGTCTCGTGGCAACACAAGTTCCTTTATGCCCAGTTGTAACGGGCAGGCTCATTCTTAAGAGGCCTCATCCCAGCGAAATTAAAATACCGCTAATTTTACAGTAATTGTGTGATATCTTCAAATAGATAAAAGATAATCGAAATGTGGAAAAAGAGCGCCCTAGACAATATTATTTAACATCAGATACCGTTATCACGACTCACTTATCTACTTTCGATTTTGAGCCATTTTGAAAATAGGCATTTATTTTCGCGTTTCTAAACGGCTGAAAACGGAGAGCCACTAGGTGACTTGTGATAACGGCACCTCACGCAAAATAATATTGTCTAGGGCTCTCTTTTTCCACATTTCAATTATCTTTTATCTATTTGAAGATATCGCATAATTACTGTAAAATTAGCGGTATTTTAATTTCGCCGGGATGAGGCCTCTTAACAAACCAAACTCCAACCTTCGAGCTGCAACGTGGTCCAATTATAGAGGAAATAAATTTTTAGATAATTACTTATTTGTACTCTTGTATGTAAAGTGTACAATGTACTCTGTAATAAAAGAATTGTGAGGGGAAAACCAGTGTACCGTTACTGTACCTAATATTACAATATACTTCAATAATTAACATGGTATAAATGTTGTCATATCAGACCCTTTGTGGACCTTTTCTCAAGAGGAAGGATTCTGACAACTTGTAGATGAAGTTAAGAGAAAAACAAAAATTATATGCTACATAAATTTAAATAACGAAAAAAAAAAAGATCGAGACGATGCGGTGAAAGTTTTTCTTTTTCTTTCTTTTTTTTTTAATACGGTAATCAAGACGAGTTTAGATAAAATTTGCTAAACGAGACAAAAAAATTTTATTGCTCTATTCATCTCTTCTCGCGGTTAACGCTATCAGTGTAGACAAACTAAATGCATCAAATATTTTTTATTCACTTTGGTACGTCGTCGTAGAGTAGAGGTCTGCACGGGCCGGTATTTTTAGCCCAGCCCGGCCCGGCCCATGAATTTACAATGTGAGGCCCGACCCGACTCCGAAATATGTTTTAACCTTTAGGCCCGAGCCCAGCCCGAGTTCGTGTGATAATCAAATAAGCCCCAAATAAGCATGAATTACAGAAACTTAATAATTAACGCAAAATTGTATTTTTATTTACAGCAATTAAAGGTTTAATTTTGCAGTTGCGCTTTAAAAGTTCTCCAGAAAGAACGGTGCAATATATATCGTTGTACAGTATTTACAAAGTTAGGCCCGAAAAGGTCCGAGAACTGTGGTTGTATATTAAAAATTGACGGTCTAAGTCCGACCCGGACCCGAAGTTATATATGCTTTGTAGTCCCGAACCCGTGCAGACCACTATCGTAGAGATAGACAAGGATATGAAGAATTTACCTACATATATGTTATAAAAATGAAAGTAACTATGTTTGTGACTCTTGAACCAGCCGATCGATTTCGATCAAATTTTCAACATAGATGAGGTTCGGACCTGGGATGGTCTTTATAATTTCACTTTGACGATGCAGCTTGGAGGAGGGGGAGGAGAAGATATATATAAAAATGATCAAAAATGACCGATATTAGTGTCAAATTTATAGTTTTCGGGGTTCGCTGAGATGAACAGTGACACTTCCGATGTCGTTTAAATTCAAATTCAGTCTCGCAACTCGGGGAGAGGGAGATATATAAAAATGGCCGATATCAGAGAGGGCTTCAGTATTAGTAAAAAGTGATTGACTAAAGGAACATATTACCAATTTTTGTTCCTTTAATCCAGCAAAGCGGGTAATGGACGCTAGTATAAAATAAAACTATTGAATTACCTATGTGATCAAACAGTTGAGTTGATTTTGAGTTTAACGTCCCGTTCAGCAGCGAGGCTATATGAGACGTGGACCTACTGATTAACGAGGAATCCGAACCACATGAGCTCCCTCCGAGAATCGAACCCGTGGTCTCCCAAATATGTGAACAAAGAATCGACTGGAGAAACGATAAGGGATGAGTATTGAAAATTATAATTTTAAACACTTTATCGTGTGTAAGATCTATAGATGTTCCATGTAACTTGTATTTTCAAACTTCCATACAGGAAAAGTTAGATACAATATACGTAATGGGAAAGTATAAGGCGTTCCGGGTAGTAATAGCGAATTTAAAGGTTAAGTCAAATCTGAATGCTCGTGAATTACGTTTTAGAATATGTTTCAGTTATATTAATAGTCCTACGATTACGCTCTTTAGGCTAAGGGCGATGACTACAGCAAGTGGATGATGATGGAAAAATTAGTGAAATGAGAAAGTTGGAGGAAACGGGGTACCCGACAAATCCCACGGATACGATGTTGTCCACCACGAACTTACCTGGCCGGGGATCGAACTAGGGACCACACGCACCAGAGGTAAGCGCTCTACCACTGTACCACTGTGCTCCCAATTACATTTTAGATTAGAGGCCGCGGTGGCTCAGTGGTAGAGCGTTCACCTCTGGTGCTTGGGGTCTCGGGTTCGATCCCAGCCCCCGCTAAGTGAACCTTGTGGTGGACAAACACCGCGTGCGTGGGTTTTCTTGGGGTTATCCCGTTTCCTCCCACTTTCTTCATTCCACCATTTCATTCATAACTCATCATCACCGTCTCTAGCCTAACCGGCATAACCGTGGGACGTAAAACTCAAAGATTTCATTTCATTTTTTACATTTTAGATCTTCAAGTAGTAATACCCAACTGCTCTTTAACAGCCAGTTTTATATATAGTTTGTGGAAGTCGTTCTTCTTTCTATTAAAAAAAACAGTTTGAAAATAAATGAATCATTATTTCGACCGTTAAGAGAAGTGTTGCTCATGAGAAGAAAAATAAGGATTTTACGTCTCGTTTCGATTCTTGAAGAATATTTCTCGTCTCAATTCTCAAAAAAGTCTCATCTCGTCTCTTTTCGTATAATTTATGTACAAAATTTATAACCTGAATTATTTCTTAATTTTATCTAAAAGTTATCAGAATTCTTCTGCGTCATGAGAGATCGTCGAAGGGTGTGTTATAACAACATTTAAAACAATTTTGTTATTGGAAAATGGTGTATAATGATTTTGCATATCTTTAAACGTTGATAAATGCTCTGTATTATGTTCGTACATACAATCACTTCATCTGTTTGTAGTTTTTGTACTATGAATCTGGTCAGAGCAGAACAGAAAGAACTTAAAGAGGTCGATAGATTCAAGCATCTGAGAAGTATTTTGACGAGAGACGCTTACTGCACCAAAGAGATCAGGTCAAGAATTGTCATAGCTAAAGAAGCATTCAACAAGAAAAGGTCACTCTTAACTTGCAGGCTTAATATTAGACTAAGGAAGCAGTTGGTCAAGTTCTATATACGTAACATTGGATTGTATGGTTCAGAAACTTGGACATTACGGAAGTTAGAGAAGAAATATTGAGAGAGGTTCGAAATGTGGTGTTGGAGGAAGATTGAGAAGATAAAATGGACAGAGAGAGCAACAAACGAAGATGTTTTAAAACGGATAGGAAAGAAGAGGACGACGCTTTTTGCCAGTGTCCTTCTTCTTAGGAAAGCCAATTGGATTGGACACATCTTCCAAAGAAATTGTCTTCTTCAAACCGCTATAGGAGAAAAGATGAAAGGAAAGCTAGGAATAGGAAGATGACGAACACAACCGATCTTTGATTTGAAAAATTGAAGAAAATATTGGGAGTTAAAAGAAGTTGAAGATCGAAAAACGTGGAAGAAAGATTTCCAGGCCCAAACCTAAAATTAAATTAAAAAAAAAAAAACTCACTACTCGCAGGACCTGCCAAGAGGCAGAATACTTATAATAATAATAATAATAATAATAATAATAATAATAATAATAATAATAATAATAATAATAATAATAATAATAATAATAATAATAATAATAATAATAATAATATGAATCATGCAACATTCGAACAGTGATTGAAATTTAAGACTTGGGTAAACTAGACTTGGGACTCATGAAATGCCTCGTCCCGTGTCGAAAACAAGATGAGAACTGCCATGTTTCTTGTCTCGTCTCGAATTTAAAACAATGTTTCTCGACTCTCGTCTCGTCTCGAAAACTCGTCTTAAGGGCGAAACTGGTTGAGAGTGCATTTACAGGAAGCAAACCGTTGTTAATTTTGCACTTACCACTTGGAACGCTCTAATAATTATGAACATGTTAAACAGCAGTAAATAGCTTAAAAATCAATTTGTTCACTTATAACCTATGAAAACTAATAATAGGTGTCAGTGGCGTATTTAGGATTTGTTTCAGGGTTGGCTATGCACAACACGTGAATAAGCTCTTATAATTTTTCCTTTTCAAGTTTTAAAACCCAAACACACAAGCGTGTCTTTTGGGAACCAGAAGAACCATTGCCCACCAGATTTTGAGAATTAAATATATTTTAATCGGATTGTCTGCTAATATACCAAGAAAAAAATGTGAAACTCATATCAATGAAGGATTTACTCCCCCCCGTCCAGGCAAATCTAAAATGACGCTCCTGCAAACACACGTTGAATGTTTGTACTCTCATTTCAATTTAACTGACTTCGTTTTAGAAAAAAAAAATATATAGAAATATTCAGTTTTATCTGTGTACGTTTTTACCTGAAAGAAAATGTTGAGACAAGTTGAAGCTGAAATATACTGATTGCAGTTTTAATGGCAAGAATTGCAAACTGGTGAATCTTATGTAATATAATACTGTGACAGTTGCATCATTACCATTTTTATTTAATTTTTAAATAAATCTTTTAAATTCAATTTTGCGTATAATTATGGACATTAGTGAATATAATTTTCATTTTCATTTTTGTTTGTTTAAAGAGCCAAAGAACATTCTCTTTATTTTCCCTTACTATCCGAGAAGTAAGATGTTTTATTTTTTTTTTCTGTATACCTGTCCGTGCGGCGAGGACAGTTGAAAGACCCTTCCATTGTCTCTCAATACCACTGCCTAAGCCACATACGTAGACCACACACAGCAGAGTTCCCGGCGTGAAAGCAAGAAAGAAGAACAAAACAGCTTTTAGCATCTTTTTGTGAAATTGAGAAAAATAATAAAGTCCTAACACGTTGAATAGAATCCAAGTAGAAATATAATCTCTGCAAATTTGTCAAAATCACAGCATAGACCATATGTCGCCACTCAGAACCAAGATAAAATTTTAACATAGAACTGTGAAATGGTCCAAAACCATGCACGAGACGACTAGGAGCCAAATCAACTCTCATAAAAATTTTCGATATAACATGTGAAATTTGAAGGAAGCACGTACGTTAGAGAAACGACGCCCGAAAACCGTAAATAGGAGGAGACCAAGAGAATCAAAATTTAGGACACCAAAATAAGTTAACGAATAAGAGAGCAGAGACGAAATCGAAGACACCGTTAGAGGCGTATCCAAAAAGTTCGGCAGGCTAAAAAATTCAAAACTCCAAGTCAGTCGTAAAATAATTCTTCACCGGGAAACAGCGTACCACCGCAACACAAAAACATACCCGGAACTTACACACACACTACATTCATAATCAAAAGTTAAGTTCACAATAACAATGTGCGGCTAAACTTACCGAAGCCGAGTGTACGAAATTACAATCTTTCCTTAGCATAGTAACCTACACATTGATCTTCTTCAAAATATATTTATATATATAAACATATATATATAAACTTTGTAACGCTGCTAATATATATATATATATATATATATAGATCGCGAAACGCCTACAAACATTGTTTTTGAGTGACAGAGTTTCGTACTTATAAACATAATCACGGGCTATTACAGACAATTAGAATAACCTACATACGCACCGAAAGCACTTGAACTAGTTTTAATCATACATAATCAGTTTTTGAAGTATTATACACAATGCTTAAAAACAATAAACACTGTTTATCCGTGTAACACTACACTTTTAACACCGAGAGTGATGTTGGTGCAGTGTGACGTCTGAAAGTGCTTTTAGTGAGAGTGCATCCTATCAGAAATGGACCAACAGAAGCCCCACCTTGATGGATCAGGAGACGCCCAAGAGCGACGCCCCTTCCAGTTTGAGAGGAGGACGCAGCGGGAATCGAAGAGAGGAACTCCGAATCCAGGACACTTCGCACGAAAGAAGGAAGCCAGTAAACGCAGGGACATCTGTATGTGTGTGCTGAGCTTAGTTGTGAGCTTGGTGGTGAGAGCAGTGTGTACGGCGAAAGGTAGGACCCATCCAAATTATTTTTTTGTTGATTCCAAAAGGGAAATTTTCGTCATTGAATAAAATGCAAGACGTTCGCGATATAAAGTCGGAACTATTTGAAAACTGTTAATGTATTTACACCGCGTGGAGAAAAGATTTTCCAACTCGAACTGTAATTGCTAAACAATTAAAACTCTTTTTTTTTCTTTCTTTTTGAGCAAGGCTTATTAAAATAGAGATATTTTTTTTATGATACTTATATATAGATATTCTGTGACTTTAGTGAATATGTCGTTGTTTTTATTAAGGAGATAGTAGTTTAGGCCATTACTCTATTTGTCACTTAGATTTTTTTGATAACATATAAAGAAAGTTAATTTAAAAGTAGATCGAATGACAGGTTGTAGACCTTTAACGATGAAAGAAGTATTTACTTTAACATATGGAAATTTGTATGAAGTAAAAATGCATCATCTGCGCTATGTACATGTAATATGAGAACTTTAAGATAATTTTGAACAAGACATAATAGATATTCCTAGAAAATATATTCAAGACATTGCTTTAATTGTCCAGAGATTATAGTGTTTGTAAAGTAATTTTGCATAGAAGTGAACGTACTAAATGAGTCTATTTCGATCTATATACTAGTAAAACTCTAATAAATAATATTGTAATGAGTCATCAAAAATATGTTACGTAAGAGAGCTAAAGGATTAATTAGTAACTATGATGTATATACGACTAGTCTCGCAATTAATCATTTTCTTGGTTGGAGATACGTAATCCATAAATAAAGCGGAACCGACATTAGTACAGTCAGGTAGAATACAGATGAAAAATACGAAGTAGGCTAAGTAAAGCCGCAATTATTACGTCAGTCTGATCCTCTAACAATCGAGCGATCAGACGTTTATGCGCATAAACTAGACGAACAAACTAGAGGAATACATGAAAATGTCCGGCCGTATACCAATCCTATTAATGATAAAGAGAAAATCACGAAAAACTCAATATATTCAGATTAAAGAAATCTCGAGAGACGTCTTGACATTTATTATTAATATTCATATGTTACTTGATTTTTATGTATGTATGCATGTATTTACTTATGATTTTATATATATATATATATCTATATATGTTTGTGTCTATTAATTTTCTACTTGTGTTAATATGAGTATATATATGTAGCCTTTATGCATAACGAAATGGTAATGCTACGCTCATTGATTTTATGTATTTGATAGTGTATGCTTGTTAGGTAAATGTCAAAGTGCATATTTAGTGCACTTATTCTCATTCTCAGTTATTAATTTAAATAATTAGAAATGGTTAGCAGTCAGGCAGTAGGTTTATTTAACTCCTTTAGATCATTCTATGTTTCTTTCATACTTCCTACAAATCTCAAATCAAAGTCATGACTTGTTTCTCGATTTATTTTATTTCAATTCAAGTTATTTCAACTCATTTCCACTTACTTCAACTAGATTAACTCATTTTAAATCATTTCAATACTTAGTTTTCACCCGAATAAAATATAGGTTGTTATATTCAAAATTCCGTCCAGCTATGTAATATCTTAATCTCGTAAGTATTAAAAAGGTTATGGTCAAAACATATCAGCTGATCAACGTGAACTATATACTTAGCATGCGATGTCAAATAATTAGGTATTTTTCAAATGCAAAATTGTAATTTAACCAGTTTGGCATGATATCTATGTAAATCAGGAAAGCCATATATATAAAATGTAAACAATGTAAGATTGCATCTAGCACTGGTTATAAACATCAATTCCACAGATTGTTTATTATTATCAGGTTAATGATAACAATTCATTCACTACATAGTTCAAGAAAGAAAGCCCCGAGGTAATTTACTTAAATTGATTTCTTTTTGTGTTAAGGCCTTATGCCTTATTCTGAACATTTGTTGTCAGAAAACCCAAAATTCAATATTAACCTTCAGCTTGCTTAATTTTTTTAGAAAACATTTTTTTGTTATTGTTTTCATTTGCTCATTAAAACTTTTATTACATTGTTAATCAAATTCGTAAGCTTTTTCTTTCATAAACAAGTTGTATCCCAAACCTCAAGCATAACATTGGTTTCCAAAGGATCTGTTAGGCAAATTAGGCAATATAAGCATTTCTCGATTCTAGTGGGGATTAGACTGATTTTCAGAATTTTCAACTAAATTCTAAATTCTAGATATTCGTTTATTTTCTGGTTTTATTCTTATTACTACTATTATTGTTCAGTCCACTTGGAAAGTGAGAGTCAGTCTAGTTCGTTCACACAAACCAAACATTAGAGCAAAACTCTCTTTCAGCGTTGCAGCATGTGAATTCAGGATACGTATGCGAATAATATCAAGTTTCATTTGCTTACACGGTTTTAGAGGGATCTTATTTCCCTAAAGCCCTGGGACACCGCGGGGAGATAGGATTTCCTAACCGTGAGATCAATCCTTATCGAGTCACAAACCATTTTAGTTCGAGGAACGGAGACTTTAACGGTGGTGCACAGGGAATAAATAGGGACAGACGGAATATGAACCCAAAACCCGCCATCTCAATTTTTTTCTTTTTATTATTACAAAACCTGGCGCTACAAGCGATCACCACCGGGATCTTTCTCTTTTCATTTTTCAAATTTTACAATACACACAAACATTTGCAGTGACTCTAACCTTTTATTTTATTCATAGAAGAAAAAGGAAGCATTCTCATGGCCTACCTACAGTAATTTCCCGGGCTACTTATTCTTCCCTCTTGAGTTTCTTTAATTGTAATATTTGCCTTTCTTTATAACCAAACAATGTAAATATTCCTTTGCTATAATAACTAAAGTCCCGTTATGTTGATATCAGTGCAAGTTCGTGTGGAACACCAGTTTCGCTTATCAGCTCCTCTTAGTTTTGGTGTTACTGACGACGACCGATTTGAATCACAACTAACAACGGTCGAAAGTATGATAGGAGAAACGAAAGAAAGTAACAACTAAGAGAAAGAAACAGAAGAGTAGAATGGACGAAAGAAAGTTAAAAAAAAAAAAAAATACAGTTCTTACATGAAATGAAATTTGACAAATACAGTATTATTTCTGAACAAAGAGCATAAGAAAATGGAAAATTCTTTGATATGGTAAGAAGAATTATTGTTGTAAGTGGAATACGAAAAACTAACAAATTTATCTCAGAGGGAGGGCTTGAGCCCGATAGTTCCCCTAAATACGCCACTGATAGGTGTGGATATCTGTAATTTTTAATAAATAATTACTCGTAGCACAGAATCCTGTCAAGATAAACATGCCATTGTTGTATATAAGGCGAAAAGAAAGTTAATTCTTTTCAAAGAAATTTGAAATCGAAAGTATATAATAGGGAACTCGTGGCTGTTCAAATAGTTATCGGGGAGTCTTATCTCTTAATTCATCTGAAGACATCGTTATAGACTTACGAAAAAATATAGAAACAATATAAAATGCTGCGAAGAGGTTAAAATGCCGCTTTGTTTAATGTGTGAGTTGATATAGAGACCACCCTATGATGAAACAGAGATTCCCAACGGGGCGCCCATGTAATGAACAGCATTCCATCTAGGTGGGCCTCTGCCCAGGTTTCTTTTTTATAACTCTTGCTCGCTGACGATGGTGGTGATAATGATAATAACGCACTCGCGAGATCGCCAAGAGATGAATCTGTTGCGGAGAAGTTGACCTTATAAAGGAAGCGGTCGTGACGGGAGGTCCAAGGTTCGGACCCCTGCTGAGACTAGCCATGAAAAGTGATTATGGGCTCCCTGCTACCTATCAACATCAAGATAAGGTCTATTACTCATGGATTGTTTTCTTATCCTTGTCTCCTAATTTAGTGATGGTGTTACTCACGTTTGTGATTTTTGGTACTCGAGACATAAATCTTGTTAGATTTGCAAGAAAGATTATCTTAACTGGTCTTCAGAGGTTATCAGACTCACATTCCACTGCACAATATTTGAAATTCTTTTTTTCTATCTTTACGTAAATCATATTTTCTTTTTAAAAAAGGAAATAAAAATCTTTGTTCCTTTCAAATAGTGTCGAAACATAATTCAACAAGCACAGTACAGAGTGATTCTTTTAAAACTCACGGATTTCATTTGGATCTAGAATTTCTAACTGAAGTCCGATTTTCATGCGGTTTGTGGCAAATGATCAAGTAAGAATGGAAGATTTATGGGACTATGTTTACTGGTTTAAATTCATCCTGGGTAATATCGGCTACGCCTCAATAAAAACAGCAAATATTCACCAGTGTACCTTGCAATTGGAATGAGGTTTTGGATTTTTGAAGCTAAATTACAGAATACAAATTAAATGTTAGTGTGTTAACGGTAACACCCAAAAATCCCATATTCAAGAGCTACGGCTGATTTCTTGCGACAAACAACGGAGAGATTTCTTGGGTGACCTAAGGAGTTGATAAATGACATTTTTCACAAGCAGGGGCGGATCCAGGGGGGGGCGATCGGGGCAATCGCCCCCCTCCAGAAGAGGAAGCTTTCTTATTTTTTATATATAAATAAAACCCATCCCAAAGTTTGGAGCCCTTAAAAGTAGCAGTATGACAACCCCCCCCCCCCCCAGAAGTCGGTCGTGGATCCGCCCCTGTTCACAAGAGCTGCCTACAGGGTCCGATGCTTCCCTGTCTCACTCAGAAGCGATCCTGTTTCTTCCAATTTATTCACTAGCGACCATAGGTATATTGTGTTACTATCTGGGGCAGAACGTGAGGCAAATTTGTTTCTAAATGTCCTTCGCGAAGCAACAACAGATTCCGTTTACCAAAAACTTTTAACGATAAACTCATGTTGCTCCAAAGTATACACTATTCTCACTGTGTCCTCATTATACTCACACAGTAGCACAGACTTGTACAACGCAATTCCCAATACAGCGATCCTTTTTTCTATCTCTTATTCTTATTGACCTTGGCGAGGTTTCCATGTACGAAGAAAACTCAAATCTTCACACCGCACCGCACTTGATTCCAATTGTAAGGTACACTGGCGAATATTTGCGGTTTATCTTGAAGCGTGGTCGATATTATCCCGGATGAATTTAAACCAGTAAACATGCTCCCATAAATCTCCCATCCTTCCTTGATCATTTGCCACAAACCGCATGAAAATCGGACATCTGTTAGAAAATCTAGACCTAAATGAAATCCGTGAGTTTTTTAAAAAAATCACCTTGTACATCCAGTGAATACTATCACTATCAACATCAACGGATGGCACGTTAGCTCAGTGGTAGAACACTGATCTCTGCTGTAACAAACAAGTTTCAGGTTCTATGCTAAGAAATGTGAGTTTGTAGAGGACAAGATCATATTTCTCGGGCCGGGGCGGTTCAGTGTTCGCCTCTAGTGCGTGACGTCCTGGTTCGATCTCAGCTCGCACCAAGCGGACTTTGTACTAGACAAACACTGTGTTCTCAAAGGTCTCTTTTGGGGGCACGGTAACTTAGTGGTAGAGCGCTTATCTCTGCTGCGTGGGGTCTCTAATTCGACCCCAGCCAAGTAACATTTTGGTGGGCAACATTGTGTCCGTGGGTTTTCTCGGAGTATTTACGTTTTCTCCCTATTCTCATTTTACCAACTCTTCCAACATCATTCGCATGCCTTAATCATCGTTTTCCTTAGCCTAACGACCATTCAGGGTTGGCGTGTGTCAATGAAAATGTGACCCACGATCCACTGAACCCACCACCAACCATAACACACTCCGACCCACCACTCATCATGACCCACTCCGACCCACTACCTACCATGACCTACTCTGAACCACCACCCATCATGACCCACTCCGACTCACTACCTACCATGACCTACTCTGAACCACCAGTCATCATGACCCACTCCGACCCACTACCTACCATGACCTACTCTGAACCACCACCCATCATGACCCACTCCGACTCACTACCTACCATGACCTACTCTGAACCACCAGTCATCATGATCTACTCCGACTCACTACCTACCATGACCTACTCTTAACCACCACCCATCATGACCCACTCCGACCCACTACCTACCATGACCTACTCTTAACCACCACCCATCATGACCCACTCCGACCCACTACCTACCATGACCTACTCTGATCCACCACCACCGAAACCCATCGTCATCAACTCTGACCCATGATCCACGCCCTCTTCTCCACTGCCTGAAGGGTTTAAACTTGTAACAAAACAAGGCTGTGTACCATTAATCGGTGTTTGAATTTCTACGGTTAATTGTTCAAGCACTGCTCTGTTACAATAACGGTGGATTTGACCTTTAAGATATAAAATGGTAAAGTGTTTGTCATACGATAAACTTCAATTTAATTATCATATATAATTATTTTCTTCTTGAATTACATATACTTTTCAGTGAAAAATAGGATGTAATTTGAAAGCCTCAAATCAAGGGAAAGTAGACCAACGTGAAAAAAAAAAAAAAAAGTAAAATTCGACTTGTCTTGAAAGCCAGGTAGTAAATCCAATTGTTATTAGGCCTATTACAATTACAAATATCAACATCCAAAACTGCCTGAAGTTTTTTTTTTCATTTAGATATATTCATCTGAGGTACGTAAATACAAACAAATGAAAAAGGAAGAAAAATGAAGGCCTTGGAAGTAAAACGTAGACAAATTCAGCAGTGTTTTGAAGATGCTGTCTACAATCTACTGAGCAAAGTAGGTCAGTAGGTCAGAGTAAGTCGGTGGGTCAGAGTGAGTCAGTAGGTCATAGTGGGTCAATGTGAGTGGTGGGTCGCAGTGGGTCATAGCGTGGGACGTTAAACTGAAAGATTTCATTTTTTCGAAGTTTTCTCGTTTCCTCTCACTTTCTTAAGAGTCTTCACCCCGGCGAAATTAAAATACCGCTAATTTTACAGTAATAATATGATATCTTCGAATAGATAAAAGATAATCGAAATGTGGAACAAGAGCACCCTAGCCAATATTATTTTACATGAGAAACCGTTATCACGACTCACTTATCTGCTTTCGATTTCGAGCCATTTTGAAAATTGGCATTTATTTTCGCGTTTCTAGACAGCTAAAAACGGAAAGCAGCTAGGTGACTTGTGATAACGGTACCTCACGCAAAATAATATTGTCTAGGGCGCTCTTGTTCCATATTTCAATTATCTTTTATCTATTTGAAGATATCACATAATTACTGTAAAATTAGCGGTATTTTAATTTCGTCGGGATGAAGACTCTTAATGCCACCATTTTATTCATTATTAACATCACTGATCACCTTTTTTTAAAAAAAATCATGGGTTTTCTGTTTTTGCATTTCCTCCCACACTATCATTGCACGAATCCTTTCATAGCCATCCATGTCAATCATCCGTTTTCTTTAGCCTACAGGGCAGACATGAAATATGTTTAATACATATTTCATTAAAAGCTATACAATGTAACTTAAAATGATTTCTTGTTATAAAATTCACAATGGGTGGTTTCTACCCACTTTAAGCCGTGATCTTGTAGCTTCACGTCGAAGTAAATTGCCAATAATTGCAATGTATTCTTAACATTCTATTATTCAGTGAGAAAATTTGAGGAAAAAATGTCCTGATTTCACGTTCTGAAAATATCGTATGGCAACCTTATTCAATACTCTTTTAAATTAGGCTTAAATACAATATATGCTAGGAACATATTTTTCCTTTACGTTAGACTTGCACAAATGTACACATTTCAGTAAAATAAAATATAAGAAACTAGCAGCGTTCACCCCGCTTCGCTGCGGTCACCCCGGAACGCAATAAACTTTGTTACTTAGATAATTTTTACTTTTTCGCTTTCAAGTGATATGATAAAAACCATAGTAGATTGCAGTAAATGTTAACATTATATCGCCTGTCATTTATGTTAACCCGCCGAGTGACACGGTCATGCGGGTTGCATATAAATACGTTTATTTTTACCTATGATGAACTAACAAAGGATTTGTACGTTATGGACACTTGAATGGTCAATTATCTCAAGACACTGGTAATTGAAAATTAAAGTGATATGATAAAAACCATCTAGGGTCCAAATCCTAATAACCCCCCAAAAATGAAAGAAATTGGTTCAGCCGTATTAGCGTGATGAGGGAACAAAGGATTTGTGCGTTCTCTTTTATATATAAGATGTTCCTTGGTTGAGCAACTTCCCCTACTGCAAAAATGGATTACGATGACCAGAACGTGGTAACAGGTATCGGCTCGAAAGCATCTAGTCTTAGAATTCACTGGTTCTAGTGGTAATAATTTACAATGTAGAAAATGCGTGATTACATGGTTCTTTTTATCAATAAGATTGAAACAAGTGACAAAGACAGTAGAAAGAAATGCTGGTTCTCGTTCATTTTAATTGTACTTTACATTAAATAAATGGTTATACATGACGGGGTCATCTTTGTCACTTGTACAAGGCAACCATTACGAAGCAGGTTCTTACAACCTTCTACCTAATTCGGCTTCTAATTTAAACTAAAGCCTTAGCTAACTACTTTGTTCACTGTGTACTTTTCCACCTTCATTAAAACCACAACTATTAAATTGAAATTGTTATTTGGTTCTCACAGTAAAAACGCCTTTAAGCTATTAGAGTTGTTAATATATCTATCATCTCATGGCAGCCATTTTACCTTACTGCCTTGTTCGTTTAATTTGATGGTCAATAAATGTCAGGCGCATTGTTGCTAATCTGTTACATAGAACACAGTAGTTCGCCATTAAATCTTTCAACAAGTATCCTCCGTTTATCAATACTATATTTGTGGTCTGTACGCCATAACAAATTGCATACAAAGTCCATCAGTAGTGGAAAAACCATAAACTTCGTTGATTCGCGTTACGAGGTGCAGCTTCTAATTTACTTTTATTGTTGTCTGATGTAAATATGGTGATTTCGACCATAAATCATTGTTGTAGTTATCTGCACTGGCAGAAAAAAAAGATTGCATTATACGACCAAGAATTGTGCGAAATGTGATATAACCCAGACTGTTTTGCGAAATAGGTGTGGCTCTTCTCGCGGAATAGACTATCATTCCCTGCTTGTTGATTTTTCTTTTTATTATTTTTCAGTTTCTTAAATTGTTTTGCTTGTTTACTAATCTATGTCTAACAAGCTTTTATTTATTTATTTAAAAGAATCTTTTTTTCTCAAGTACAGAGCACATTACCCGGATTTATTTTGGAATCGTTACTTTACAGACAATCAGCTTAGTATTTGTGACCATATTCTTCTTTCTTCAGGCTTGAATTTACCAATTTCACGTACAATCAGGGGTAAAAGTGAGGGGAAACGCGAGGGGATCTCGTTCCCCCACTTCCAAAAATAACTATGGAGTCCCTCCAGTTCTTAAAAAATTACAATGTGCAAAGATAGGCACGGGAGACGGCGCAACATCAAGCGTCCCTGCTTACAACTGGGCTTCAGCAAAAGTTTTCTGATCATATCTACAGCAGGGATAAAAGTGGATCTGAAAAGGTAGGGGGACGGTAGGTAGCGGTATGACGTCACGTATGACGTCCCCCTGCCTATCTTTGCCCATTGTAATATTTTAGAAACTGGGAGAGGCCGTAGATATTTTTTCGAGGTGGAGGAACGACGTCTCCCCGCATTAACCCTCACTTTTATCCCTGATCTAAAAAGTACCTAAAAAAATGTTTCAGGGTCCCTCGCAGGGTCCCAGATGGGGTCCAACTCAAAATTTGAAATTGGAAAGGGGTTCAAGTTAAGCTTTCACATGATGTGCTTATTTGCCCTCTTTGGCATTTTAAACTTTTTGAGTTGGACCCCGTCTGGAATCCTGGAACATTTCTTTTTTACTTTGAAATATTCTAGTTTTGAGATTAATAGGAGTGGCCATAGACTTTTCAATGACGATTGTGTTGACATTTCGACCCACCACCATTTTGCACAAGAGTCGAGACTTGTTTAATCTTCTTTCACTTAAGATCAGCTTTCATACGATACTCAACATGAACCCCTTTCCCATTTCAACATTTTGAGTTGGACCCCGTCTGGGACCCTGCGAGAGACTCTGTAAGGTTCACATTGGCATCTCGTGCACATTCCCCATGGAAGACATTTTAACTGCTCAACTTTAAGGTTGGTTTAAAGGGACAGGTTTTGCCGATAGGTGTCACTACAGTCTTGGTATCTCCCTTTTGTATTTTTTACCTTTCACAAAAATTCATGATTTCTCTTACAAATTTCAAGCTACAGACTTCAATTTTTTAGAGAAGAAAGTTCATAACTTATCGAAGGCAACAATCCGTGCCGACTTTTAATTTAGTATTTTCTTCATTGTTGGTTTAATTGTTGAAACTGAATATCCAAATCTTGAACGATACACTGTTTCAACAATGAAGCTCTAAAACTATTGGACCTACCGTACTCGGATCAAAACTTCACTTAGCAACCAATATGTGCGCTATCCAAAAATACATGTTTCAGAACCCTAAATTACTCACACAACAATTTCTGTAGAGGGAGTTTGGCTATAGGCATATAATTTGAAGTACTCACCAACTACCTACATAAAAATTGTTGCTGAAGTACTTAAGGATTCTGGAATTTAGATATTTGGATAGGGTACATACTAGTTCCTAAATGAAGTCTTGATCCGACTACGGTAGATCCCATAGTTTTGGAGCTATAGACCTTTAAAGTTCATTCTTCGCAGTTCATGTTTTCGCAGCCTATAACTAGGAAAGGAAGCATTTGTGCACCCAGGTTGGTATATACTTTTTGTCTCATTTTGGTGTCAGGAATCACCTCCCAAATGTTGTCGATGTTGTTTCGAAACACGCTGTATATACCGTTTATAAGTAAGTGTTCATTTTGTAATTTCGATATTTCATGTGGTTATCCGAAAGTGATGATTACAGAGGAAACGGGAAGTTTCTCCCGAAACTACGGAACTCCACCCGGGGTCACTTCGGATTGTCCTCGACGTGGGCTACCAGTATTTTTGGGCAGTACTTCTTTCACCCCCCTATCTATTTAAGGTCCTCGCCTCTGGGGATAAATCTTCTGAAATTATTACTGCGCGTCGCGAACATGGAAATTAATGCTTGAGTTGTAAAACATTAAAAAGAAAAATCCGCTATTCCTCGATAGTCTTACAAAAAAAAAAAAAAAAAAAAAAAATCAACTTGATCAACTTGTCAGAAAAATGTTCTTTACAGCCCATGTTATTTTTTTGTTAATATTCAAAGCACAAAAAACTATATTCAATTTTTTTTAAAACCTGAAAGACGTAGAAGTCTGACAGCAGAATTCTAAAGTGAAGCCATTTTCTGCACAAAAACGAATGAAAAAGAAAATGATTATCGTTCCCATTTTAAGCGTTTTGTATTAGAATCATCCACCTTCACACCTTCAAATAAGTTCCTCAAAATCAGGACAAAAATCAACGTTCATTGTGGAAGATAAAAAAATTAGATAACCCTTGTACAGTTTTTTCAAGCATCTGAGTGAACATCAATAACTATGTAAGTACAAAAGATATAACTGTAGTTCGTTTTTTTTTTTCTTTCTTTCTTTCGCTGATGTAGCGTCTTCGAAAGGGAAGATTCGTACCTGTAGTCAAAGAAATTCTTTAATGGACCAGAAACATTACAAGCATGCTCTTTTGCTCTTTTCGCAGTTGCCTTGTTGGAAGAATTCGCTTTTTGGTCCACCCACCAAAAAAATACTCTGCACAAGGATTTCTGTTGGTGATGTCAGGACTCAGTTCGTTGTGGTCTGTTACAACTGAAAAAGGAAACAGTATTTAAGTTTTGGAAGACGGGCGGCTTGCCTCTAATGTTCAAATATGCGTAGGTAATCAGCTGCGACTTGGGACCGTTCATGTCTTCTTCACTGGCTTCTCCAGAAAACGTATGGTTTGGTTCACGTGTGATACACTATTTGATGCAACTCCTTGTAAAAAGCAAACTAAGCAAACTTCCTTGTTTCCACGTTTGTTACGAAAAATGCTCCTGGGAGAGTAAAATACTAGATAAGAACAAAGAGAGCATTGTTGAACGAAACATTTTATTCATTTTCAAGATTCACATTCAGTATAGAGAGTATGGAAATATAATACCACTCATTTATAGAGAGATTGCAATTCTCGACTCACGTATAAACAAATTGCTCCAATGTTCTTTACCATGGGCGTAACTAGAGGAACCAGATCCCCATAGAACACTGTTGTCCTCCTAGAATAGGCCTAGTGTTACTCACGAGAGCCGAAATAACGACTTCTGGTCTGGTCTCGTAAATATTTGTCGACTTCTTATCTCTTTCGTTTTCTGAATTTATGTACCATGTTTATGCTCTAATTTTTCTTCTTAACCCTTTTAAATTAAGGCTTTTTTGAGGTATTTTGTAGACTTTCACTTAATCATCTATTGCGTCAAGACTATTTATCGTAGGATCATGGTTCATCCCCCTTTTGTTTCTAGTAAAGCAGTGTATCCAACTGCGTTCGTAAAATTTCCCTAAAGTGTACCAAATGCGGAAATTATCGCTCAAAGTGGGAAAAAGGGATTTTCTTTTTAAAAATCCCTATTTTATGGTGAATATTTCCCCTTTGGTATAGGATACGATCATGTGAATACTACTAAAAAACTTTGCTGTATGGTGAAGAGAATGAGATACAAAGAGTGGCCCTGGGATGAACAGTTTTGATGCTACAGCCGATTTACATATTTTCCCTTGATAATGCCTTTTTACTGAATTTCTATACTATCATTATCATCAAGACTGTTCATTATGGGAACACGAATTGTACCTCGTTTTCTTTGCCATGAATCAGTCTTTTAAACAGTGCAACTTGCATGTCTCTAGCGTGTACCATAGTGGAGAAAATTCGCGAAAAAGGGAAATTTTTGTCAAAAATCCCTTTTCCCCGATTTTGGGCCCCTCTGGCCTGCTCCTGTTTCAACCCACAGGGCCCCAAAAATCTCAAACATACTACATACTATGTGTAATAACTGTACGAAGTTTCAATGTTATATCTTGAAAAATGAGAGAGGAAAAAATATTGCCCCATGTGCGAACAGTATCAGCTTTCACCTATGTGAGCAATGGATAACCCATTTTTATATAAACATTTTCTGACTCATCCCTAATTATCGTAGGGACATGATTGATACACCGTTTTGTTTGTCCAAAACCAGTCTTTTAAACGGTATCACTCGTATGTCTCTAGCATGTACCATAGTTGAGAAAATTCGCGAAAAAGGGAAATTTTTATCAAAAAATCCCTTTCCCCCGATTTTGGGAACCTCTGACCGGCCCCTGTGTCAAGACTGGTTTCGGCCAAACAAAACGGTGTATCAATCATGCCAAAGAAAACGAGGTACGTATCATGACTTTAGAATAAATAGTGATAATACTATAGATACTTTACTAAAGTAATTGACTAAAAATGTATAAAAAAATGACAAAAATAAAGAAATCGAGATTTTTATGACACACGTCTGTTGACTCTAGCAACATGAGTCATACCTCATTTTCTTCAGCGTAAGGCAGCCTTTCAAATGGTACCACTCAAATTTCGCTATCGTGTACCTGTGAAGACAAAAAGGGGGAAAAGGGAATTTTTCTTAAAAAATCTCCTTTTTTCCATTTTGGACGAGATTTTCCCGCTTCTGGTACACGATAGGGAAATTTGAGTAGTACATTTCGAAAGCCTGTCTCATAACGAAACCAACGAGATACAAACCATGATTCTAGGGTAAATTGTTATTTGTCAGGGATTTTTTGCAAAAACTTTTCAAATGTACCTTTTTTTAAAAAAATCCATCGTCCATATTTGTGACGTCACACCACCAGACAGATCACGCGAGGCTGCAAAATACCCATAAAATATGTTGTATGATGCTTCCGTATTTGAATGAATGCAAAAAAACCCGGTCTAAAAAGCTTTACTTGAGACTTATAAAGCAAATTCCGAAGGTCGACGCTATGGCACAGATGTTGTGCCATCATAATTTAGAAGGGCTAGTTACATATAGAAGTTATTAGAAACTTGCCACGTCACGAGAGGCCCACGTAGGGTGTGATATAACAACATTTAAACCATATTTATTCCTAGCGCTTCGCTGGGTTAAAGTAAGAAAATCTAGTAATATGTTTCGTTAATCAATAACTTTTTACTATTAGTGAAGCGCTCTCTGATATCGCTCATTTTCGATCACTTTTATATATCTTCCCCTAACCGTCCAGCAAGTTGCGGGGCTAAATTTGGATTTAAACGGTATCGGAAGTGTCACTGTTCACCTCAGCGACGGATTCGGCACTAATATCGGTCATTTTGGATGATTTTTATATATATATAGTTCGGTCCCAAAAATATCCCCACCCACACGTTTTCTTGAAAAGTTTGTTCGTGAGTTTAATGAGAGGATATTTACTGATATTACGTAATATATCTTCGTGTTATTGCTTCACAATACAGTTTACATTATTTAACATCATATAAATGAACAGTGTTTTAATATTTTGTTTGTCGTTCATTAGCTTTTTTACCTACATGTACCTGGCTCGATTTCATGGTACCAAACATGAGCAATTTTTCCATTATTTTTGTTGTTTTGTTACCACAAAAGTATTTCCTCAATTTAGAAGACATAATAGCCCACACATTTTCGATGGGGTTTCTATCAGGTGAATTAGCCGGCCACCCTAACCAATTCTGACGTACACTGTTGGATTATCCTAGATCAGTGGCATGATGCATTGTCATCTTGAAAAATGAATGGCCCATTGTTTAAACCACTGAAATGGTCCCTAGTTGAATTCAAAAGCTCCTTCTTTAATATTTCATAGTATGATAAACCATCGTTTGGACCTGTGCAAACTTTAATTCTTCCCACACATTTGAAACACATTCCTCGCCATAGCATTACATTTTCACTGAACATTTCTGTCTCCATGATGCACTCTTACTTTAACTTTTCTTGCGGCTCCATCCACGGATTTACACCACTATCATTACTGAAAACGTTGGATTTCTTCTCATTCCAGAAAATTACCGCTTTCCAATAATCAACTCTCCACTTTACAAAGACATATCCATCAATTATTTCTAACGTTGTCCTTCAGGTGCTTTTCTGTCAAACGAGACTTCCTTACGCTTGGTTTCTTTTTAATATTCATGTCCGACTATTTGGTGTGAAATACTCTCACTTAAGTCCTCTTTTATCTTCGCAGCAGCCTGCCTTACACTTAATCTTCTCTCTTCCTTCGCAATCCTTATGATTGCTCTGCACAATCTTGGATTTGCCTTTTCTTTAAATCTACAATGATGCCGTAGACATACCACTGCAGTTTCTGTTTGACATTATAAAACATTACGCACTGTTTTGTGGTCAATGTCTAATCTTGCGATTTCTCCATTCGTTATTTCTTGCGCCTTCAGTCCCAATATCATACCTTGCTTTCCTTCTTTCTCATGATGTAGAAACTAAAAATATATATGACCAAATCACTGAATGTAACAAGTATTAACATATACACAGCTTAGTATTCACAAACTAAGCATTGAAATTTAGAATACTGGACCATCAGTCTTCAAACTTGTCAATATGCACTCTTTTCCCACCACTTTGCCTCCTAGAAAACAGCTTTCTCAAAAATGGCGGGAACCGAACAATCGCACCATCTAGGGCAAGCATTTTGGAACTTCAAACATATTTCTGCATCTAATACTCACACAGTACACTAAATGGCATGTCTTATGATCTCAATTCGCTTCAGTTTAATAATTATTTCCGAGCATTGGAAACATTGTAGATTAAGTACATTTTCCCCTTAAACGAACACACAACACAGAAATTTAGTCCTACAAATCCAGATGTCTGTGAAAACACCTACAAACGATTTAAGGGTAAAATGCCATTATCCAGTTCGCAAAACAAACCGTGTAGAAACGGAAACTTGAACGCAATTTTCATTGAAAGAAAATTTTTCATTCAAAATTCATAGCGGGGATATTTTTTCTGGTCCAAACTGTACATATATATCCCTTCCCCCTCTCCTAAGTTGCATCGTCAAAGTGAAATGATAAAAATATTCCAGGTCCGAACCTCATCTAAGTCGAAAATTTGAACAAGATCGGTCTGGTAATTCAAGAGGTATGACGTCACAAACATAATGACTTTCATTTTTACTGATTTGGGTATTTTTAAACGTTGATAAATGGCCTTCATTACGTTCGCACGATCACTTTATAGTGCTTTTTTTATTATTGTGAATCATAAGACACTAAAGTAGTGTTTAGAATTTAAGACTTGGGTGAACTAATATTGATTAAAGTAGTGTTTAGAATTTAAGACTTGGGTGAACTAATATTGACTAAAGTAGTGTTTAGAATTTAAGACTTGGGTGAACTAATATTGACTAAAGTAGTGTTTAGAATCTAAGACTTGGGTGAACTAATATAGACTACGAGACTCGAAAAATGTCTCGTCTCGTTTCGATTTTGAATATTGAGAAATTTTGAGAACTTTCTCGTCTTGTAGGCAAAATACTACCTACAATAGAATTGGAATGCATATCAGATTCTTTCTCGAAAATACAGGACTATGTTAGAGGTTTGCACAGGCTGGTTCTTACAAAGCATATACAGTATCACTTCGGGTCCGGGCCGGGCTCGGCCATAAATTTTTAGATATACAACCAACCACCTTTCTCGGGCCTTTTCGGGCTTTACTTTGTAAATATTTTGTGCAACGATACATCACCGTTCTTTCTGGAGAACTTTCAAAGCGCAGCTGCAAGGTTAAACCTCTAATTGCTGTAAATTAAAATACTATTTTAATTTAATTATTAAGTTTCTGTAATTCGGGTCAGGGACGTACGCAGGAATTTATTTCGGGAGGGGTCCAAATACAATTTGAGGCTAAATTATATGAAAATTTCTAAAATTGCCCCCTAAAAGTAGACTACATTTACAAAAAGTCGGGCTTTCGGGGGAGTCTGGACCCCCCAGGACCCACCCCCTGCGTACGCCCCTGATTCGGGCTCATTTCGGTCTCATTTGATTATCATTCGATCTCGTACCGGGCTCGGGTCTAAAGGCTAAAACATATTTCGGACTCGGGTCGGGCCTCACATTGTAAATTCACGCTCCGGGCGGGGCTCTGGCTAAAAATTCCGGCCCGTGCAAACCTCTAGACTATGCACCCCCTTGGAGTAATATCCCAGTTACGCCAATGCCTTTATATAACTCTAAATTTACATAAGTCAATTTTTTTGCAATTACTTAAGATTTGTCGCAAACACGTTATTTAAAAAAATACGAAAGACACACACATACACAAGAATCGAAAATTAAACTGTTTCGCAATACTGCATTGAAAAAACTTCTGTACATAATTTGATTTATAAATAAGATGCAGAATCCATTTTTACATTTCCGATGGTTCAAAGAAATAATTAACTAATAACAGTTCAACAATACGTAATTACTCAAACACAAAGGTAATCAAATTAAAGAAGAAGTCATCAAATGCAGCCTCGGCAATATCGGAGAAACTGACGTCCACGTGAAGAGGACGCTCTCAAAACAGAATTAAGTACCGTTCCTAAATTTTATTTACACTGGCAATTTCTTGTATAAGTGTGAATTTGTGTATATCGAATTTACGTACTTCCGGGACTATGCGTACATGAAATGAGATGAAATACTTCAATTTAACGTTCAACGATTATACATATAGACTAAAGAAGACGATAATTAAGGCAAGTGAATGATGAGGAAATAATTGGTGGAATGAGAAGAAGGGAGGAAACAGGAGTACCCCGAGAAAACCCACGGAAACGATTATGTTGTCCCACAAACTTACTTGGCCGGGAATCGAATCACAGACCTCACGTACTAAGCACTCTACTACTGAACTCCATGCCCCTTTCACTATTTGTAGATAAAGAAAACAATAAAGTCTTAATTTTGTACAACGTTATTAACTTGTCACGAAAAGATAAGTTAAAGATGATACCTATACCAATTAATATATCTGATTGAGCTCAACCACATTTAGCGGGTGAGTGTAAATTCTCATGTGCAATTTTTGAGAAAATCGAAGAAAACTAGGGGCCCTTCGGTCAGTGATAGAACATTCACCTCTGGTGCATGGGGGTCCTTGGTCCGACCCCAGCTTCGCCAAGTGAGCTTTGTGGTGGACAAACACCGTGTATGTGGGTTTTATCGAGGTTCTCCCGTTTCCTCGCACTTTCTTTATTCCACTATTTCATTTATTTTTCATCATCCCTGTCTCCTTTAGTCTAGCCGGGACGTAAAACTTAGTTTTCATTTCGTTTTCGTAGAAAATTGTTATTAAGAAAAAAAAAAAAAAACTAAAATTCTTACAGCGCGAAAAACAACCACTAACTTCTTCAGCAGATAAGCTATTACTAGGTTAATTGTCTCCTTATTTTTGCAGCACTTCCCGTAACATGCAATAATCTTACTTCGAGATATCACTTCTCTTAAGTGTTGCTGATTGGTTAACATCTAAGATGGCGGCATCTATAGAAGAAAATGGTCTCCCACAGCGCAATGGCACGCTTTAATCGCAAACAAAAGCTAACGATTAGATCCCCAAAAGAACTGTATTATGAGTCTTTTAAGATTAGTTTTTTCTTATCATTGAATGCAACAGTGGAACGTTGCACGGATTAAAACTTTTCTTTTGTCGCTTAACAAGTGTTTACATAAGCATTCAAAAGATCAATCGTTTTCTTCTGCCGATTGACTATTTAGATGTGATCGCCATCTTCTTTTTTTGGCTGTTACATTTTTCATTATATTCTTTCAGCTCTTCTTTATTATTCATTGAATATGATTTTTTAAATTATTATTATCAACGCATGCATTGGGGTTAAAGATTGCCATCCTAGGTAACAAAATTATTGAATTAAGATTTGGCATTTATACACTACAGTATTTTTAATCAGTGGCTCAACAATCAAATGAATTCTAGAAGAAGGCACATATTCCACAGTGGCATAGGCTATAAGTTGAATTGTTAAAAAATAATGATAAATAAATAAATAAATAAATAAATAAATAAATAAAATGTTCATTCCTATCCCAGTTGGTTATGCTATTAGTCCAATTTTGTTACCTGAAAATATTAACCTCGCAAATTAATTGAATTCATGTATCGTAATTTTATTCTACTTCATTCATATCAGAAAATATAGGAGGTGGGCTCAGATATAATGTAGTCCAATTTCTAAAATCTATTTGTCTGCCGTTTTTAAGAGAATACGTAGTCGTCTTAGAATATTGTTTCGAAAATATCTGTTAAACGACATACTACCCGTCACTCTTTGGTACAGTATATAAGAATATCTTTTATTACTGCTCACTCTACTGTAGATACTCGGGAAAAAATACCGTTAACTCTAATTGTTATCCCACTGAAATTAATAAATAGAGTTTATTTATTAACGCATTTATTCACGAATATTAATTGTTCCTTAAGTGCAGTTGGTGATCGAGACCAATGGAGGAACTGGAAATGTAGATTGGGTGATAACTTTTGTATCTTTTTACGAAATACTGAAACATTTATTCGAAGCCATGCTTTAAGTCGAGGAGATTAAGCTTAAGAGGCCTCATCCCGACGAAATTATAATAAAATACCGCTAATTTTACAGTAATTATGTGATATCTTCAAATAGATAAAAGAGAATTGAAATATGGAACAAGAGCGCCCTAGACAATATTGTTTTGCGTGAGGTACCGTTATCACTAGTCACCTAGTGGCTTTCCGTTTTTAGCCGTTTAGAAACGCGAAGATAAATGCCGATTTTCAAAATAGCTCGAAATCGAAAGCAGATAAGTGAGTCGTGATAACGGTATCTCATGTAAAATTATATTGTCTAGGGCGCTCTTGTTCCACATTTCGATTATCTTTTACCTATTTGAAGATATTACATAATTACTGTAAAATTAGCGATATTTTAATTTCGCCGGGATGAGGCCTCTTAAAGATATCACTACAAATAATTGTTCAAAAAATAATATGAAACTAAATTTTGAATTTAACGTCCCACAGTTATACTGTACCCTTTAGGCTAAAGGAGGTGAATAATTAAAGAAAGTGAATGTTTGGTGGAATGAGGATGTTGGAGCAAATGGGAGAATCTGGGGAAAACCTTTCGGATACAATGTTGTCCACCACAAACTCACATAGCCTGCGATCGGAGGAAGGAGCGCTCGCCCCAGTGGTGAGCGTTCTACACTGAATCACCGTGTCCCTAAGTAATTGTCCAAAAATTAAAACTCTTTCACTTATTACCTTTCCATCTCTTTGCAAAAGTATGCATGATTAGGCAAGTGAATGATAATGAAAGATATGATATTGCTTCTGTTCGGTACAGGTGAAGATTACGGTGACTCCTGCTATAAATATATAATTTGTTTTCTTCTTTTGCAAACATTATCATCTGCTGCCTTACAAACTCTAGGGATGCGCATGAGACGAGTCGAGACAGGATTTTCCTGACAAAATTCGAGTTGAGACACGGGTCTTCCAATAGAGAAATATACATTTTTCGAGTCGAGACATCACTTTTACAGCACATTTTCGAGACGAGACAGCCACAAATCTTGTCTCGTGCGCATCCCTAACAAACTCGCATTTTATTAACAGCCTTCCATTTGTACTAGGTATACATAAAACTAACGGAAGATACCACAAACATATTGTTAGAAGTCCTTTAAAAGAATCTTCACATAATACCTTAAAAGTTTACATTCAATTTGAAATTGTCCATTTTTACTAGGTATGATCCGCATAGAAGAATTTGTTTCGTGACCCACTAGGACGTATAGGATTTGGTGAGAGCGATACTCAGCAGAGGCAGATGAGTAGCACAGTGTTAGAAAGGCGAAAGTGTTGGGTGGGCGCTATCCGATCTTTTTTTGTTTTATTGTTCTACACTAAAGTACACTGAACAACTTAAAATTCACAAATAATTTCGTGAAAACTTGTATCAAATTTATACGTAGTTAAATGATGGAATTTCTCACTGTACATCATTTAAAATATGTAAAATCCCTGATAAATAGAATAGGCGTTTGTAAGGATGAATTTTGTAAATAAATAAGAATGTAGTACACATTCTCAATCCGAAAGGTATAGAGATGATTGGTAAAATATCTAGACAGAAAAAAAAAAGTTTGTGTTGTACGTAAAAATGTAGGTTACATGCGTAAATCCTGTAGTTTTTGTACTTATAGTACGACTATATATATAAAATCCTGCAGCAAACATATAACTGTAAACGTGTGTTCTATAATACTGTCCGTATAAGTGTTCCATCTATACATACTTTCCGTATGATTGTATATAGACTGTAAAGATCTCACATACAGATTGACGTATATAACATATAGCTGACGTATGTAACATACGTATACGTATGTGATATACAAAAGATTGTTAGATGTCAAACGTCCTGGACCTGCATGATGTAACATCGAAGCGGGAAAAGATGCGTATTGTATGTAGCATATGGATAACGTATGCTCCGTACAGACTTCCGTAGTAAACATAAGGAATTCGTACAATTGTACAATATACCGCTGTCCAGATAACGGATTTTTCTCAGTGTATCATGTTTGAATATCCACAGCAATTGATATTGCTTTATTGTTATGTGAGATGTCACATAACTCCCCATTTCATTTTTCCCATATTATTCATCATTTATTTGTGTCACTAGCGAAAATTTAATCCCTCTAAATAAGATTTTTGTGTTCCTGAAATTTAACCTGCAACTCTTAAGCTCATATTCGCCTTTTCTTGACATTTTTGTATTGGATGTGTACTACTGAAATGTTACAAGTTTTTTTTTCTATCATTTTATAGACCACTGAGAACAAAAAATTGATAGTGAATAAAGTTAGTTGGATAGCAACCCTGATTGCATTCATCAAAAGTTCATTAATTTGTGATGTTACATTTTATAAGCGTGGAATGATAGTTGAATAGTTCATTTCATTATTAATGTTCTGTTGCATTCGTTTCGGATAGAAAGGATCGCATCTTTTTTTTTCTTTCTTTCTCTCTTTGCTTCATCTATCAGTAATGAATGATTGGTAACCAGTGTAGCCAGAGAAAAAAAAAACTGTCCTAGTTTGTACTCGTGACTTGCATTACACGTTACCAAACCTTCATAAATTTAATTTCTAGTATCAAACGAAATAAGATGGCATTTCCAGTAATAAATTTAATTATCTTTCCATTAACAGTTTGAATATAAAAACGATTATTCCATCAGTATATTTTATTTTATTTTATTTATATTTTGTGATTGTCTTCACTAACTTACATGTTAAATATTTAGTAGGACTTCAAGTGACTGGTGTGGAATCTGGAGTTCGGTATTTGTACAGGGTGGCCAGAAAAGCCATGTTACCCCTGAAAATAAGTAATATAAACTACTGAACGTACGTAAATAGCTATAGGGAGGGAAATGAATGACATCTACAAGAATGCTTTCGAGAAATTTTATTGAGATAGGAAATATTAAGTTTCCAAAGAATCAGTCTGTCGACCGTCATTCTCATGACAAAGGAATACGCCTTCAGGTTCTCTCCGACATTTTGCGGAGCATTTCAGATGTAACTTAATTGAAAACTTGTTTCACAGCTTCTGTCAGTTCGGCAGTGGTATCGTAATTTTTTTTTTTTTTTTTGCAACGATGCCTTTTATGAACCTCTATAGCGCACTATCGCAGATGGTGAAGTCTGAGCTTCGTGGTGGTCAGGTAAGTGATGAGGGCAGATCCGGACTGCCACAACCAATCCAACACCCAAGAAAGACTTCCGTGAGATATTCGCGTACGGCGAAAGCATAATGGGCAGGTACCGTATCATGGTGAAACCAACATGTCTCTTTTCGTGCTCCTCCAAGAAAGGAACAAACAATAGTTCTGCAACATGTTCAGGTATCGCTGGTGATGCACAACACCGTCGAGAAAGAACGGGCCCAAGCACGCGTCTACTGTCCACGCCTACCCATATCATTACATACGAGGAATTCTGTTCCAACTCCTCATAAAAGTGTGGATTGTTCTTGGACCAAGAGACCACATTGCGTGCGCGGGAACTCCTGTAAATTACACCCAACAACTTGCAATAACACGTTCTTCAATATTGTAACTGGAAGAATCAGCCATCATTCACACAATCTGACACAATGGAAAATTTTAAATTAGCATTTATAAATCGATAACGGGAAAACTTACATTAGCATTTATCAAGGGGTAACAGGAAAACTTAGATTAGCATTTATCGAGGGGCAACGAAGAATCTTAGATTAGCATTTATTAAGGGGTAACGGAAAAACTTAGGTAAGCATTTATCAAGGGGTAACGGGAAAACTTAGATTAGCATTTATCAAGGGGTAACGGGAAGAGTTACATTAGCATTTATCAAGAGGTAACAGGACTTTGTGACCACCCTATATATTATACATTTATCAACGAAAACCCTGAAAATCTATTGACATCTAAGGTTTTGCACACACACACACAAGGCAAAATCTGAAATGACGATGCTGTGCGAAATAAAAGAATGAAAGATAACGTACCGAAGGTCATAACAAAACAGGAACCAAACTTGGAGGCAATTTACTCTTGCCCCCCCCCCCCCTCCCCCGTTTCTGAGGAGACGGTTCTTTGAATGTGCGTAAGTTATACACTCTGGATCTTTGTCGTATACTCCGTATCCTAGTTTTTGCGTCAGTTGCATTATAATTTAGCGTTACTTTCAGCACAAAGATAATATGACACCTTGATTTACAGCTTAATGTGGAACCCGAACCACATAAGCTCCCGTATCGGGATCTCCTGCGCCAAAAACACGTTCACTAACCATACAGCAGCGAGGGAACTTTGTGTCCTGCTATTAATTTCATGTGATTACGTCAATTACGGCTTAAGCAATGAATTTTTTAAAAAATAACCATGAAATCTGCATGAAAATAATATGCAGATCCTTTATATCAGCTCAGTACTAACGGCCTTCTCTTACATAATGGAGTTCATAACCAAAGATTAAGAAAATATTTTCAGTAAAAATGTAAGTCTCAATTCAAGTACATCATAATAACCAGTTGCGGTCTTGCTGTTACGCATGGAGTTATACAAAATGAACAAATCTCATATATATATATATATATATATATATATATATATATATATATATATATATATATATATATATATATATATATATATATATATATATATATATATATATATATATATAACGCGGACTGAATGCACGAATCAATCATTACTTTAACGAATTTTGGTTTCACTCTTACTACAGGTATATATACCGGGTGTCCCAGAATTTTTTCCCTGATTACAAAGAGCCATAAGGCATAAAATATGACACATATTACAAACACTTTTATTTTGAATTGCATGTAAAATATTCAAGTTTTTGGGTACATACTTACTGTTATTTTAGTTGTAACAGCGCCCAATGACGGTACAACCGCGGAATTGGACACCATTTGCAGAAATATGACTCGAACTAGGAATAAAAAAGCCCAATGTGGCACCATGACACAGTTACCAGAAACAGTCCAGAGACAATTCCAGACGGCATACCATAGATAGCCACCAGAGTTAAAAGCATCAAGATGTGGTATGCTTAGTTTAAGGAAACAGGCAGCGTCAGTGATCTCCCTAGAACAGGCAGGCCCGGACCTAGTGCGCAGACCATTCAGACCAAGGATGTTATAAAATAGAGGATCTGTCCATATCTATCTTCATCCTATTAAATTAATGAAGCCAAAAAACAACCGAGCATCGGCACGTCTGATTGGCTACTGCCGTTTTCGACATCTTCTGATTGGCTACTTTCGTTTTCGCCATGATTGTTGGCTCAAAACATTGCAATCTCATTGGGCGGAGCGGGCAGAGTAGGGGTGGCGAAACTGTGACGTATGGTTTCAAGATTTTGTTGTAAGGGCAGAACCTCTATTTTATAACATCCTTGATTCAGACAGTGAGAGACGCTTTCATGAGAAGTCCCATGAAGTCAGTCAGCAGACCCTCACGTGAGTTACAGATTCCTAAGACATCAGCGCGCCGCATCCTACATAAATATCTTCTTTTCCGTGCGTATAAAGTCCAGATTGTGCAGTCCCTACAACCAACGGTTTATAGTGCTCGTTATCACTTTACTGCTACCATACTGTCTGATATTGAGGAAGATGATGACTATCTCAAAACGGGTCCTTTTCTTCAGATGAGACCACATTTCATTTGAACGGTGTTGTCAACTGACACAATGCTAAGATCTGGGAGTCCGAGAATCCCCACGCTGTATTTGAGAACTTCAGAGACAGCCCTAAGTTGAACGTGTGGTGCAGTCTTTTGCACAATAAAATCACAGGACCATTTTTCTTCAGTGAATACAGCCAATGCCTATCTTGATATGTTACAGTTATTTGTCGTGCTACAGATTCAGTACACTCCGGACTTAATTTTCGAACAAGATGGTGCGCCACCTTATTGAGGATTAGACGTTCGTGCCTATTTGGATACAACATTTTCGAGAAGATGGAACGGGCGTGATGGTACCTTAAACTGGCCTTTGCGATCACCGGTCATAACACCACTGGATTTCTTCCTTTGCGGTTATGTCAAAGATTAGGTTTATCAAACAAAAGTGAACGACATCGCAGCATTACGACGCAGAATTACTGAGATCATAACATTCATTCTTCATGTAATGTTGACTAACACATGGGTGGAATTCGGAATATCGCCAGGATATCCTTTGGGCAACGAAAGGATCACAAGTAAAAATTCATTGTGTACACAAGCCTGAATATGTTACATGCAATTTACGATAACAAGTATTTGTCTGTGTCATATTTTATGCCTTATGAACTTATGACTGTTTGTAATAACTAACTCTAACTAACTCTATGGCCTATGGAACCCGACAAAAGCTCTCCACTAACTTCTATCCTTAGCTAACTGCATCCAGTTTCTACTTTGTATTCCTATCTCGGTGAGATCCATCTTAATATTGTCCTCCCATCTGCGCCTAGGTCTTCCTAATGGTCGTTTAACGATGGGTCTTCCAGTCAAGACTTTGAAAGCGTTTCTACTTTCTTTCATTCTAGCTACATGACCCGCCCACCTAAGCCTCCTAAACTTGACGACTCTAACAATGTTGGGTAAACCGTATAAATTATGTAGTTCCTCGTTATGAAGTTTCCGCCATTCCCCATTCCTGTTCCTCTTGGGTCCGAATATTCGTCTCAGGATCTTGTTCTCAAATACTTTCAGTCTATGTTCTTCCCTCAGAGTAAGTGACCATGTTTCACAGCCATACAAAACAACAGGCATGATTATCGATTTATATATTTTAAGCTTCAAATTCGTCGACAGAATTCTCGGCGACAAGAGATTTTGAACCGAATTGAATGTTTGTAATGATCAAAAGAATTGAGTACCCTGATATATATATCACGAAGCTCGCATAATTGAGAACTTTGATATGATAAGGGCGTAAGCGAGTTTACACCATATATGCATCAAACGCATTTGTGGCTTTTACCATGCTTGTTCAGCCTTCAATTCAATATCGGAATATAATGCTACATATTACATTGTTTTACGTAAAAAAAAAAAAAAAAAAAAAAACTACTTAAATTTTCAACATTGTTTTTCTCCAAATACATGTTTCAGACTTATCCCCTTATTGCATCAAACTCCTCAATTTTAGAGCTGCCACCCGTGGCTATATGAATGGCATACGCAAATTCAACATGAAACACCAGGGTTTGGTTGCCGGTGGGAAGCCACAGATACGAAGATCACACAAGATAGTCATACAAATGCATGTTGAATGAAGAGGAGCACAATAGTTCAGTACTAGAGCAATTTCCTCTGGTGTGAGAGGGCCATGGTTCGATCATGTTGAGTGGAATGCTTGCTTACGGTCGCTTCCTGAATTATGGTAAAGCTCCTGAGCGTCCACTTAGAATTGATTGTCAGGACTAATTTCAGTTATTTCAATTCTTCCTGAGAAAGCGATTAATGAGAAGGCATTCAGCATTAAAAAAAAAAAAAAAAAAAAAAAAAAAAAACTGGGGTCATAGGGGGTACAGTGAGTGTTGAAAAAATGACGTTCCGACCCTCCTTGATCTTCAGAACTGTTAACGAGAGAGAATTGGAAGAATCCGAAAAGGTCAATACAAGAAAAAGATCCTCTGTTGACTCTTATAAACCTCATCGTAATCAATCTTTCAATTTTCGTTCGGTGGTTTCTCGCCCCTCCTTCTTTCCACTTTATTTATCACACACTCTTCCTCCCTCTTTCGTCTATTCTCTTCTCTTCTGTTGAGGACTTCTGATTATGATTTATTGACCCGCGTCTAGGCTAAAAACAATTAGCCTCGATTCCCGCTTCATTTTCTAATGCTCTTCCACTTTTCCAATGCATTTAACCTTCAGTTCTCCTCTCTAGTAGTTTTTTTTTAATCTTTCTTTATCTTTTATTAAAGTTGTTTTAAGTTTAAGCCTTTCCTATTTGCTTCACATAACCATATATTAAGCAGAGTGTTTTGTTGTAAATTTAGGTCAAAGAAGTACTAAAGAACACAACTTCTTCGCATGCCATTATGTGTCAACATTAAGTTTGCAAAATGGCCACACGAAGGTCATAAAGTGATGTCATTGTTTTGGGTTTAACTTTATGATTAAATGATCAATATAAATTGGTATTTTAAGAACAGTATTAGTGTTATGATGATGTTACTATTAGCAAAATTCATTTTCCGTATGATATTAATAAAAGTGCAAGCTTTATATCTGGAAATAAAATGAAATCTTTCAGTTAGAAGTCCCACGACTATGTTCTTTAGCCTAAGGGAGACAAATGATTGTGGCAAGCGAATAACAGGGGAAGAATTGGTGGAATGAAATGTGGGAGGAAATGGGAGTAGCCATGGATAGGATATTGTCCTCCACAAACTTACTTGGACTTACTAGGACCAGGGATCCCATACACCAAAGATAACCGCTCTACCACTTTTTTTTTTTTTAAACTACTAATTCATCGAACGTACCTCAATAACTTAATTACTTTACCATGGTTTACTTCATTTTCTAATTTTTCCAGCAACGTGAGACGAGAGGAACACGAACACACAAACATCGAGAACAATTTAGTGGGGGTGACTTAGTGATAGAGCATTCACCTCTGGTGCATGGGGGTCTTTTGTTCGATCCCTTCCTGCTGTCGCTGTGAACTTTGTGGTGGACAAACAATGTCTGCGTTGGTTTTCTTCCCACTTCGTTCATCCTACTATTTCCTTCATTTCTTATCATCATCTTCTTCCTTAGCCTAGCTGGTATAATCGTAGGACGTGAAAGTTAAATATTTCATTTAAAAGACAGTTAAAATTCCACTCTCTTCCACCGAGACTCGAACCCGGCACCACGTACACCAAAGGCGCACGCACTAACCACTAGACCAACCGGGAGGGTACCACTGAGCCACCGTGGCTCCATTATTTTGGGAAGTAAAGTAGTTCATGACGAATGGTAGAGGTGTCACTCTCTAGTGGGGGGTCCCTGGTTCGACTTTCTCGGTTTCCCACATTTTTCTTCCACCAAATCTTTCACTTTCATCAGTCATCCGTTTCCTTTAATCCAAAAAGCATAAGCAAAAGACGTTAAACTAGAATTAAATACAAATAGAAATTTCATTCATTTTATTTCCAACTAGCTATTTATTCATCCCCATTCTTCTTTTTCCTTACATTTGCTATAGTACACCTTCTTCCTCAAGTACTTAACAATCTTACTCTTACTGCGCGTGGTTGCGCGTTCGATACCCGATGGAGGTTGGTTCGGACCCCACTTTAAGAACTAGCTATGGTCAAATATAGCCTCTGTGCTGAAAAAGCCCATTAAACTCCATGAAACCAGGTTCGCTAAATTTATTATTTATCTTATTGATAATATCTTGTAGATTGTTATTACGCAGTTTAGAATTTTGCGTAAGCTATCTAAAATCTTGTTGCGTTTATCTTTACAGGAATCCTCACACTTCGCATGATATCTCAAGATATGAAGTCAGCTCAGGAACCTTCGAACTCTACAAACGACACCACACTGGCAGGATACAGGGAATGCACTCGGGAAGCTATACGCTACTTGCTGGACGTAGAGGGACTATCAATGACGCATCCATTTGTGCGTGGTCTTCTAATGCACCTGACCAAACAACAAGCGTACATTGAATTCGACAGGGCGATGCACGACCTCACACTTCATCTACAAACAAAGAAGATTAGTAAACATGAAGAGGAAGCGGCCAGGAGAAGTTTGTTGATTGCAACCTATCGAGGGTGTGACTTTATAGCCTCCTGCCCACAAATGGACTTAACTCATGTTGGTGCTGTGAACAACTATGATCCACACGCGCCTATTTTAAGCCCTCATTTCTTTTAAACCTTCTTCATACATAAAAAAGTTTTAAGCCTATTATATATCTAGTCATAATACCATTCTTATAGAATTCACGGGGAGACATACTTCATATACAGTTGAAATTAATTTCCAAGGCTAGTGTTTTGATAAATAGAAAAAAGAACTGTAAAATTGGTGTTTTAAAGAGTCAAGTTGATTTAATTAAAATTTGTGATCTCTGCATAAGAAGGATCGTATCATTAATCTAGATCATTGTGGTGATTCCCAACTTTACATTTGTTCATGACATAATCCATTGTAGTTAGTTGCAATGATGCTATAATGTAATGTACCGCAACCCTTAAAATATTGTTATAATAATAATAATAATAATAATAATAATAATAATAATAATAACTATTATTATTATTATTATTATTATTATTATTATTATTATTATTATTATTATTATTATTATTATTATTATTACTCAGGCCCGTAGCCAGCCCAAAACTGTAGGGGGGGGCGGTAGAAGTTAGGGAGGGCACAATCCAACTTTATTATAGTTCATTTGCAAGCCTACCTTGAAAATTTAGCAGAACCAGTTAAAGTTTAGGAGTACCTGCCCCCCTAGACCCCCGGTGGATATGGGCCTGTTCCTCCTCCTCCTCCTCCTACTACTACTACGAATAATAATAATAATAATAATAATAATAATAATAATAATAATAATAATAATAATAATAATAATAATAATAATAATAATAATAATCTTTATTATAGTGCTGCGAACAACTTCGAGGAAAATACAGGCTTTGAGCAAAAATATTATACAGTAAAGTCCCGATTATCCGCGAGTGCCTGAGAGAAAATTTTTAACCGTGCTGCAGTCGCGCTGAATTATTTTTCATAAGTAATCACTGCGGAATGACATTCCACATGCAAATAAATACTGTATGTACTATCAACAATAGTGCATGTTTCGAAGTGCATCTCTACCCTGAGAAAAATCCGTTCTTCGGACAGCGGTATATTGCACAAATATACGGAATCCTCTTGCTTACTACAGAAATCAGTTCGGAGCATACGTTATCCGTATGCTACATAGGCACTGCTCTTAGATGTTACATCATGCCATTGCAGGATGTCTGATACCTAACAGCTTTCCTTATATTACATACATATATGTATGTTACCTTCATCAGCTATATGTTATATACGTCCATTTGTATGTGAGATTCTGACCGCCTATATTATTTCATACGGAAAGTACGTATAGATGGAACATTGATCCAGAAAGTATTATAAAATATGTGTTTTCAGTTGCACGTTTGCTGTACGTTAAGTCCAGAAACTACATGATTTACAAATGTAACATATTTTACGTACGTCATATTCAATTTTTTTTTCTCACTGTACTCTGATAAACAGAAGCCGATTGTTGTAAGGATGAAAAACAATAATTGGGAAAAGTAATTTGCGTGGTAATAAGTTACATTCATTGTTCACTGAGGAGTGAAAATCCTTGGGCAATCATTGGAGGATTAATTATGAACCTTAATAAATAAATAAATAAATAAATAATTCAAATGAACGAAAGGAAAATACAGTAAATCATGCAGTGCAAAGGTCAAAAATTATTGACAGGTTTATAGTGCAGTATTGTTTTTTGTTTACTGTTCTTTACTTTAGCTATTTAGATGTAGAGCAAAAGCATTTTAAAAGTTTTATTATCTTTTTGGTACAACAAAACATGTTTTTTATGCTGAAATTTCTTTTCGTGTTTGTACCTCATTTTTTAACGGGTTATCCGCGATTTTCGTTATCTGCGGTACCCTTGCCACCCAATTTCGCGGATAAGAAAAATTGTAAGAAAAATGGTAGAATACAAGAGTTAATCTTCTTTAATAGCTTATGTTTAGTTTTCGAATATTTTTCAGTTTTCTCTTTTGTTCAGAATTGATACTGACAAGGAGAGAACATGAACATGTCATCCGGACATCCGAATCAAACCTAATCCATTCGATAAACATAACAAAGATATGTTCATGCACAAAAAATTAGGTGCCATGGACAACGAAGTAAGTCCCTGGGGCCCACTAACCCTGTTAATATAAGGAAAATCGTAGACTCGCAGTGAAATAGCTATTGCATCAACACTGTTCATTGGCAAGTCATGGTTTATAGTTCATTCTCTTCAGCATGAAACAAGCTTTCCAGAGGTGCTATGTATTGGAGCCAATAATGTACTTAAACAGCGAAAATTGGGAGAATGTCGGGAAAATTCCCTCCAGACACCCCTACTATCAAATTTTTACCTCTCTGGAGTGACCCGGGTAAAGGCACACAATCCAAATGCATCTCTAAAAATACAATGGGAATTGGGAAATGAGTGTACCAAGTTTTGTATTGATAGACCTAATAGATATCAGGGAAAAGCTTGTATAACAATACGCATCAATACATATTTTTCCTCATATCTATTCCGTATATCAATACAAAACTTAGTACACTCTTTTCCTTATCCCTGTAATAACTTGAGATACATTTGGATTGTTTGCTTTTGCCCGGGGCCACTCCAGAGGGGTTCAAACTTAATGGTTGGGATTTCTGGAGGGAATTTTCCAAATTCTCCCAATTTTCCCTTTTCAAGTATATTATGGGCCCCAATACATAGCTTGTTTCATGCTGAAGAGAATAAACTATCAACCATGACTTTGCAATGAACACTGTTGCAATAGCTATTTCACTGCGAGTCTACTATCAGGACACTTTTTTATACTAACAGGACTTACTCCGTTGTCCATGGCACCTAATTTTTTGTGCATGAACATATCTTTGTCATGTTTATCGAATGGATTAGATTTGATTCGGATGTCCGGATGACACCTTCATGTCCGTTTCTTGTGAGTAAATTATACAGGAAAGTCTCATTGCCCCAGTAGATATCAGACCAGAGTTGCGCTGTATACCAAAGTTGACATATTACAGGAAAGTTTGGCTAAAAACGCGTTAAGATAACATAAATTACTGTATAATATAAAAAATACATATTCATTCCCTCTTACCGTGAACTAATCTCAACCGAATAGAATTTTCGGACCTGTGAATCTACTTGTGAGTCGTAAGTTCTCTCTTATTACTATTTTCTTTCATTTTCATATACAGTAAAGCCTCGATTACCTGCAGAATTGGGTGGCCCGTGGAGAGCGAAAATCACAGATAACCCGGAAAGAAGATTAAAAACGAGATACAAACAAAAAAGTACAGTATTCTAGCTTAAATACTATATTTTATTGTTTGTGCGTGCTGGAGTCGTCAAGATCAGTGATCAGAGAATGTGAAAGCCATGGCGAAAACAAAAGAGAGAGACTGCCACTCATCTACAAATTCCGAGAAGGCCTACAGGATTACGATGCACAATATATTTGTCAGTAATATTCGATTATTATTAATTGTTGGCTTGGATTATTATTAATTAATTAATTAATTAAGATTCGCGATTAACCCTCCAGTGGTCACCCGCGAGCCCTTAATTCCCCAGTGAACAATGAATGTAATTTACTATCACGCAAATCACTCTTCCCAATTCCCATTTCTCATATTTTACAACAATCGGTTTCTGCTTATCAGAGTAGAGTTGCACTTCTAAACTTGCACTATCGTTGGAAGTATTGATTTTTACAATGCAATTTATTTATTATTATTATTATTATTATTATTATTATTATTATTATTATTATTATTATTTTAATTTTAGAACATACAGTATTTATCTGCGTGCTGAGTGTCAATCCGCAGCGACTACTCATGAAATATAATTGAGGACGACTGCAGCAGAGTTAAAAGTATTTTCGCGGCATTCGCGGATAATCCGGGCTTTACTGTAGTTAATCTAGTTATTACAGTATGTGGTTGTTTTTATTAATAAAAGAGAATTAGATGGTAAATAAAATGGGTTGGTTATCATTCGTGGGTTTAAGTTAGGTTTCAATCACTGTCTAGTTGAATTTGAGCGAGTTTGAGCTGCATTCTGATGGGAACTTTCAGGTAGCATTGCTAATGTGGTATTCATCAGTTCAAAGTAACTGTTGTACTTTTATTAAGGATTTTTTTTTTTTTGAAGAAAATACATGTATAATCCCTCCTTTTTGCTACTTAATCTAGTCTTTGATTGCTATTTATTTTTTTAATTTCATAAAATGAAAATAAGTATTTATAAAATATTTATTTAAAAATATTTTAAAGGTGTAAGAGTTATATTGAAAAAAAAAATGAGCTTATCAAAATATTGTACTTGTAAATAAATGAAATAATTTATATGCAATATGTTCTTTTTATTTCTCAGGTAATCAATTTGTTGTTCTACAGATTTCTGAGGTTATCGGAAATAAATGAATAGTGACGAGCTATTATTACCAGAATCTGGATATTTATTGAATTTACACGTTTAAAAAATAATCTTAGTTTAAACTAATTAGCTTGTGATTCGTCGCGTAGTAACGAATTGTATAACAGAATTTCTCTAAACAAAGTAGAAAGTATGCTTTATTCTAGTGTGCAAATTACGTTTGTACAGGGGCGAATCCAGGGGGGGCGATCGGGGTAATTGCCCCCACAGAAGATGATTTTTTTTTCTTATTTTATATATATAAATAAAACCCATCCCAGAGTTTGGAGCTCTTAAAAGTAGCTGTAAGTAGCAGTACTACAACCCACCGCCCCCCAGAAGTCCGTCCTGGATCCGCCCCTGCGTTTGTATAGGACTCCAATTTTGTGTGTTAGGCTTCTTATCTTCCTGACGCTAAATGCAAAAGAAAAATCTTAGCAAATTTCTGTAACAAAGGCCTGCTATACACTATAGGATAGATCCTAGGAAATCTACAATTTTTCCTAGAGTCAAAATCTCAATGTGTATGGTTGGCATCAGATCAACATACCATTTCCTATGTTCTGAATAATCTTATGAGATTTCTGTTGTTTAGAGCACGCTCTATTTCGGAAAGAAAATTCGTAAGATTACGATTTAAGCAACATCAGGAGAGAGAAAGCATACTTTTTTTTTTTTTTTTTTTTTATAGAGGTGTGCAAATTAACAATTGACAAAAATGAGCGTAGTTTATCCTGGTGCTATCCTATTTTTGATCTCGCAAATTTGTGAAATTTACGGAAGAAATGTGTAAAAATATTTTGAAAGAACATTTCGTGGGCGTAGTACCTATGAGTTTAATATTTCGTGAGAAATGCATGTTGAACTTCTCAAGAACGTAATCAGGTCATACAGAAAAAATCTTTACGTGTATGGTACAAAAAAGTAGGATTTCCTACCAGATTCGACGATAAATCCTAAGATATTTTCAAGGATTTATCTCATAGTCTAAAACTGGCCTAAGCATCTTTAGTAACTTGGTACTAAAGATATTGTCAATTTGAGGGTAAACTAAGTTTACAGATATGTAACAAAGTGTCATAAACTAACGATAACAATGATTCTTAAACTGTAATAAGACATATTGATTTTTACTGTAAAATACTTTTTTTTTTTTTTAATTTTACACTAATTGTGATTTCTTCAACTACATGCACTTTTTACAAAAATATTGTGCTTTACAAGTATAGTTATGCCAAAAGAAACTCTGTTTTGTTGGTCTATGGTCACTCACCAGCAGAAGTATCTCCCCCCCCCCCCCTCCTGCGATGAGTGCTCAAATTCCATTACCTAGTGTACAAATCATTTGCAGTTTCTAAAACGTCTAGGCAAATGCAATCCAACTTAACACGAAACATTTCCTCACAAGGACAGCAGTTGGTAGCACTGAATCAAGTCTTTATGCAAGCAATATTGTGAGTAGATGACGCACGAAACAGTTCTCCTTCTGAGATGAATCTCTATGGTTCAGAGCGCGTTTTCCAATGAACACCTTATAGGTCATATTTATCTCATTATTATTATTATTATTATTATTATTATTATTATTATTATTATTATTATTATTATTATTATTATTATTATTATTATTTACACTTCTGTCATCCCTGCCTCCCTCACGTCGACCGTTATGATTTCGCACCCTGAAAAAAGGAAAGCTAAAAGATGATGTATATTGTGTGTTTCCATATATAAATGATTACACATGATCTTATGAGGTACACATGATCTGACGGAACAACACCTACAATTTAGCTAAGCACAATCAGTAAAGAGACATCTGCCTTGAATCATACGGTCATTCAAAAATCTTAAAGAGATACTACTGAACCTGCGCTCTCTATGCAGCGCAATTATTCACATATAAGCATGAATCTCCTTGTTATTCCTCACAACGTCCCTTTACAGACACAAGTGAAAGATGTCTTGATAAAATTCGGCAAGGGGTACCATGAACCTACTTCCGGTTGGAATTCCTAATTTATGTATGATCAGTGTTTTCTTTCTTTTTGCATGCAGTATATAATAAGCAAATCCATTACACATACAATTAATTATAATGTCAGTAATATATGGTGTTCTTTGGGCAAAACACTCCAAACGATAAAGATTCATCTTAGACTGAGAAATGGTTATCCTTCGTTTTTCATTATCATTTGGTCATGAAACAAACGCCTGAGAGATATACTACTCCCGTATACAATTATGTGCTGTTGGAATGTATATGATATGATGCATTTTTTGAACATTTCAACACTTCCAGTGTACCCCTAAAAATGTAATAAACAAATAACGGCATTTAAAAAAAAAAACTATTCAATTAGAACTGAACAATTTACACAAAATTTGCAATCGATTAAATTAAACGGCATCTTTCTAGAACCTATGGTTCCCGAGAACTCTCTATCGAAAGGATTGGCCACAAACATATCAACTTTTCTAACATTATAATATATAGATAGGCTAGGGTATTTACAGCAAATTCAAATTTCACGTTAGAACTGTTAACAAATTAACATTTTCCTCTCAAATCCTAGGGACTGCTGAAACCAGAGCAAAACATGATTTCGTGTAGTAAATAAAAATAAAATAAAAATAGCCTAACTCGAAAGGGTTGTCTAAAATAATAAAATTATAAATAAAACGCACAGCAATATACCTTATTTTAAGGACTATAAGGCGCACCTTAATTTTTAAGCATTAGAAAAAACTCCGTAACATTTTTTACATTTTAATTATTAGATTGCAAAGCCGGACTTAAACAATATATTCTAGTATGTATATTCTAGTCTGTGGTTCTGGGTTTGTGATGGCGGGGCAGGAGGTGAGATAGTGTTAGGAAGCTTCTGAATCCCCGCAATTCGTGTTCATCGCATCGGTGCACTTCTGCGGCCAGTTGAATCCAATGTTGCCAGACAGAAATAGGTTTCTCGCAGCATCGAATATATATGGCTATTTTTAAGACTGGCGGGAATTTTAAATCAAACACTGGACATTTTTATATTAATTTCAAGTGTAAAACGCACCTGAATTTTGGAGACATTTTTTTTTTTTTTGGAAGACAATAGTATGTGTTATAGCCCGTAAAATACGGCAAGACCAGAATGGATTGAATTGTTACGGAAAACAGATATAATTTGATAAAAGCCGGAATTATTCGGTACACGAAAATAAACTAAATTATCCGTAACTACCATAACTAGCGATAGGAAAATTAACACAACAAAAATTATTTGCGTTTCAGCAAAAATCTCCTTGTACCGAATTATCCAGGTGAATTGTTGAATATGATTGATGTGGCTAGTTGGAAAGTAACTCTTGTAGCACGGGAAAATCAAGCATATTTGGCAACAGTGTTTTTCGAATGTGTTTGTGCGTACATTTCCTCTGTGCTTGGGCCACCCATTGGGCTTATCGTTCAGTCGGTGATTCCAGCTCGTGGGAAAAATCCCATTTTGTGAGATTTTTTGACATTCATTTTTTTTGAAAGGGATAAAGGGAATTTTCGTACTTCTATGACAGCAACAAAATTCTCTATGGATGGGAGTTGAGTTGATTTTGAGTTTAACGTCCCTTTTCAGCAGCGAAACTGTATGATACGTGGACCTACTGATTAACGTGGAATCCGAACCACATGAGCTCCCGCCGGGAATCGAACCTTGGCCTCCCACGCCAAAGGCCGCTTAGCCACGGAGGAGCTCATCTATGGATGGGAAGTAGACCCATGTGTCCAATCAGTGCCAATTTTCAAATTTCGATAGCGGAAAATGCAAGCATGCTTGTGCAGAAGTAACTCCAAGAGACAGAAATCTTGCTCTACTGTTATATTATCGGAAAAAACGTTAAATATAAAATGAGAAGTAACCAACTTGGAAAACGTTCCACATAAAATGATTTCTTATATGTGTCGTTACCTTCATTAGAAGATGATGCCTCAAAGACATAATGCAGATACTAAATCTTTACGATATATACTGTAAATTTCGTAATTAGTATAACGTGGAAAAATTCAAGAACAAAATGGGAATTTCCGCCTCTCGGGATGGGATTTTATAACGTTTCGGATTGACATCACTGCGTTGAGTTCGTTGTCGGAAGCTGTAGTAAAACCATCTTTTGTGATTTTTTGCTGATAATTTTATGCTATTATATCTGTTGTGTGTAAGCGTAACTAGGATATCTTGCGAGGATTGACCGTATGCCCTTACTCCTGAGAGTTGAGAGAGCCTTTCAATGAATACAGACGGTACTCTAGAGTGGGCAAAAGTGTACCAGTGGGGCCCGATCCACTCCAGGTATACCTATAATAATAACAACTTAATGTATTCGCCTGTGTCATAGAAAGCTACTTTTTATTCAGGTATTATTTTGTTAATATTATATTTTACCATAGTACCCAGTGTATTTACTGTAAAAATCATTTGGAAATTTCGACTTAATGGGACTCAGGAATAGATTAATCCAGTACAGAATATTACTTTAATTGGGAAAAACTGTCTTGAAACTCGTACAATTTGGGACTGCAACAGCGGATTAGCCAGTGCGGCAATTTGAAATCAAGACTGATTTTCTCTCAACATGTGACGCAGCTGTGCAAATGAACTTTGGTGTAAACAAAAGAAGAATGTTTTATGAGTAGCTGATACCAGGTGAATTGATCTTGACTCACAGTCACATGTGTAGGCGTGGTGAGTGTAGACATGTGTTGTGAAGGTGCGTTGTGAGTTCAACATGAGCGAACATCAAGTTTTGGCACGTCCGGGTAAGACTGAAACTTATCAAATATTGCAACAAGTGATTGGGTCCACTTGTTTACCCGGTGCACTTGTATTAGCATGGCACAGGCGTTTCACAAAGGGACGGGAGTCAAATAAAGATGACGAACGTTCGGGTGTAGCAAGGACAGTGGGAACATAGGAATTGCTAGAGAATGTGAGGGGACACTGATTACGAAAGACCGATATGTGACATTAAGAATCCTTGCTACAGAGTTGCACGTGAATAAAGAAGTAGTGTGGCAAATAATAACCCAGAACTCAACAAGAGGAAGGTCTGTGCCCATTTCGTACTTCATTCTTTAACAAATGACCAAAAAAAGGACAGAATTAGTCAGTACAAAGAATTAATTGCTACCGCCAATAGGGACCCTAATTTCCACCGGAATATCGTTACGGGATAAGACATGGGTTTTTCAATATGAACCATCGATGAAACGTCAGAGTGCAGAGTGGAAGTTTCTTAACTCCCTACAAGCCAGAAAACTGCACCAGTCAAAATCCAAAGTCAAGCTTTCGGTCATTTTTCTTTTTACGATAATAAATACATTGTTCATAGGGAATTTGTAACTACAGAATACAGGATACAGGAGTTAATGCCTCATTTTACTTTGAGGTATTGAAGCGGTTACTGCAACGTATCACATGTGTCACGCCCGAGTATCGGCGTAATTCAGGACTTCAAACCTTCAGGCTTTCTCTTGTTCGGAAGTAGGCAAAATAAACCACTGGAATTACATGAGTTTCCTCTATTAGACTTCCAATATCGGCATGAATTAAAAAAATTTGGGAGAAAAGTTTGTGTAGTTCTTAAACGTGCCGTCAATAAAGTAGGTCGTGCCGGCCTGGTAGGCAGTCTACAAACGAATTTAGTCGCTGTGACTGGTACTCGAAACGAAATCTTTAGATTCCATAGCCCCCTCTGCTCAAAAATTAACAAAAATACATTTCATTGCTTTAGGCACTTATACGGAACTGGGAAGGATTTTGACATGTACGGAAATGGGAATGTGCGCAAGTGGGAGGACACTCTTGTAGCACGGGAAAATCAAGCATATTTGGCAACAATCTTTTTCGAATGTTTGTGCGTACATTTCCTCTGTGCTTGGGACACCCATTGGGTTTATCGTTCAGTCGGTGATTCCAACTCGTGGGAAAAATCCCATTTCAGTGACATCCCAGTTCAGTGACATCTGCTTCATGATAATGCTCCAAGCCACAATGCAGTCATTGTGGAAGACTTTTTGTCCCAAAAGGGAATCTGTGTTGTTCCATTCTCCCTATTCACCAGATCTGGTCCCGTGTGCTTATTTTGTATTTCCTAAACTCAAGTCTGCAATCAAAGGTTCGTGCTTTAATGACGTAAAGACTATCAAAAAGGCTGCGACAAGGGTTTTCAACAGCATTTCACAAAAAGGACTTCCAGCAATCCTTCTATATATGCACTGACGGCCAGGGCGCAACGATGTATGGATGTATGGATACTTGTCAAAACAGATAAAAAAAAGAAGAAGAAGAACCAGTCATGTTCATTCTTTTATATATATATATAGCTACAGTCTCGATTTCAAATTGCCTCACTGTGTGAGTTCCTATTCCAAGATATCAGTGTGTAATGTTATAGCCTACAGCATTCGTTCCAGCGAATCGAATGAAATACAGTATTGTGAAAAATAAAAGTAAAAAGCTATGCGATTTTCATTACAAGTTAAAATTTCACAGAATTTATAGCAAAAAATTCTTATTTTGTTACGTGAAGTTATGGTAAAAATTTATGTAAAGTAGGCAATATGTGAACCAAGCTTACGTGACTGTCGAGTCTCTATGTTAAAAGTAACCATGATAAAGATACAACTTCAGTGTAAATGTCTGATGCATTATCACCCATTCTTCATTCATTGTTAAAAAAAATTGCAGTCGTACCAAGCAGTAGCCAATGTTTGTTGTATGTTAATTCGCCTCGCTTACTGTCGCCGCATGCAAATCTCCCACTGCCTATTGTTATGAACAGACGTCTTTGCGTGTGTTCGCATTCGCACCTCTTGGTTGGACGATTAATTTCGTCAGTTCTTCGTTCTGTATGATGATGATTATGATATGGCTATAAACCACCTACCTGGAGTTCATTTGGAAAAAAATTAAGACGTACGATTATTTATTTGAAAATGTTGATTATCCACAGGCCATTCTATTACTGCACAATTTTTCGTAAGTCTTCATTATTAAGTTTTGCACTATTGTTTGAACTCGTGGTGAAAATTGTATTATTATTATTATTATTATTATTATTATTATTATTATTATTATTATTATTATTATTATTATTATTATTATTATTATTATTATTGGCGGCACGGTGGCTCAGTGGTTGAGCTTTAGGGTCCTTGGTTCGATCCCCGGTAAAGTAAGTTTGTGGTGGATTAACAATGTCTGTGGGTTTCTCAGGGTACTCTCCTTTTCTCCCACTTAATCATTCCACCAATTCTTCCATCATCATTCATTTGCTTTCACTATCGTTTCCTTTAGCCTAAGGGGCGTAATCGTCGGACCTTAAATTAAGATTTCATTATTATTATTATTATTATTATTATTATTATTATTATTATTATTATTATTATTATTATTATTATTATTATTATTATTATTATTATTATTATACCGTTCTCTCCAGGCCAGTAGCCAGCCTAAAAATGTAGGGGGCCAGTAGAAATTAGAGGGGGACCCGACCCAACCATATTATAGTTCATCATTTGCAAGCCTACCATGAAAAATTTAGGAGGGGCAGTAAAAATTTAGTGGGGGCGGCGGTCCATAATAGCTCCCCGTGTAGGGATGCGCACGAGGTAAGATTTCAGGCTGTCTCGTCTCGAATATTTGCTGTAAAAGTGATGTCTCCACTCGAAAAATGTATTCTTCTCTATTGGAATAGCTGTGTCTCGACTCGAATTTTGTCAGGAAAATTCTGTCTCGACTCGTCTCGTGCGCATCCCTACCCCCGTGAGTACGGGCTTCTCTCCACTCTCCACGACTGGAATTTTGTGATGTATGTTTCTGCTTTATTGATGCATTTTTAGACTTCCAACATAAAAATTAGCCTATGCTATGAGTGAATATTGGAAGTCTTAAGGAATGAATTTGTGTCCTTCTGCGCGTTTATTGACAGGTAATCAGAGCAAAAATGATCAGACATAATTTAAAACAGTTTTTTATTGATAACATTCAGTGTCCAGAGGAAAGGTAGCCCTAGTACCTCCTTTTACGTACCTTCTATTCTAGAAATACACATATGACAAGAGTTGGTGAAAGTCAAGTTTTGCCTCGGAAAATGTTTCGATTTGAAGAGCTCTGTTTCGTCTTTCCTCGTGGATAACCCTAAGTACCACTTTCCATTTTTTTTACCTAGTATTCAAACCGGAAATAGTCAAATATAGCCTACCATTTCTACACAGAGAAAAATCCGTTCTGCGGACAGCGGTATATTGTACAAATATACGGTATCCTCTTGCTTACTATAGAAATCAACACGGAGCATATGTTATATACGTCCATTTGTATGTGAGATCCCGACCGCCTATATTGTTTCATACAGAAAGTACGTATAGATTGAAGACTTATACAGAAAGTATTATAAAACATGCGTGCATGTAACCTATCTTTTTAAATACACCACCTACATTTTCTTTCTCAGTGTGGTTTTAATCTGGTGACCATAGGGCAAAAAAGTAATGGCCTTATGATAGGGATTAAAAGTTCAATAATTTGGTTCCATCTCCATTTTTAACTACTTATTGAAACCGGAAGTGGAAGAAATATGATACCACTTCCGGTTCGAGTATTGAGTCCTCGTAGTTTGAAAGTCTCGTGTGATTTGACAATGTGAAACGAAAACCATTTTTTTTTTCAATCCGTTTATGTGTATCTGCAATGATAATACGTATTTTGTCATCTACAGTATCATATGTTACGTCAAAGCTAAGAAAATCACGTATTGCTTGTATGTCTGGCCCAAATTAGCAATTAAATCTAAAATAATTTACTAAAAATAGTTCTTTCTAGTAAATCAAGATATTATTATTAGTTTAGTTCCAACCAATTGTATTGGCCGTTATGTCACGAAAGTAAAGCCAATGAGAAGCCGAGCTTCTCCGTGGCTAAACGGTTAGCGTATGCGCCTTTGGCGTGGGATACCCTGGTTCGATTCCCGGTGGGAGTTCAGATTCCATGTTAATCCACGTCTCATATAGCCTCGCTGCTGAACGGGATGTTAAACCCAAAATCAACTCAACTCAACCTCAGGGGTGGATAACTTAACGTAACTGTAACGTAACGAAAATAGTTCTCTGTAACAAAATTATTGGTTATTTAATGTAGGTAGGTACAAGGTATACCACCAATTTTTGTTACGACACCGTAACGTTATTCGAGCATGTAACGGTATTGTACCGTAACTAATTGAAGGAACAAATCTGTTTCGGGTATTCCTTTCACGCTTGGTGGGAGAAAATCAACAACTGGTACCAGCTGAATGAGATTCTTTCCTCTGCGGGTATCTAATGGAACGAAAATGTGTGGAACAGAAGCTATTTCGTTACAAATACTATTTGCCACATGAGTAACACAGTTGACCAGACAGGTTTGGTAAAGGTATTGTGTTCATCAGTTACAGATCTTATCAGATCTTTGGAGAGTTCCTCGGACATGGTATCTATTGTATTGTTCTTCAGAGGGTCACATTGAATTTCGTTCTTCAGGTGGTGAAGCAGAATGAATATTTCACTTTCATGTGTTGTTATTGCAAATATGAAGTAGAGACAGGGAGAAAAAAAAGAGATCGATTTCTGTGAATATCATAGGAGGAAGTCAGTCACATACAAGGAAAAAGGCAGGTGGAAGGGGATAGCAGGGTCAGGGGGAAGCACAGAGTGAGACAAAAGTAGCAAAGGGGAGGGAAAATAGACAATCTCTTTCATTCTTCATCTTGCTTTGTTTTCATAGCGCTCTTAGCTGTCCACAACAAGAGTAGGATTAATTTATGTTAGAACTGTTCCATGAATGGTGGGCGCAAGCCTGTGAAAATCATATTATTATTATTATTAAAACAAAGCCCACAAAATAGCTAGGAAATTGTGTGATGCATGGCCACGTCATTGGCTATCAATCTGCATTATTTTTGGAATATTTCACCGTTGTTTGCTGATTCTTAATCCAGGCACATCCCCAATTTGTTCACTATATTGAATCAAACTATATTGTTATTATTATTATTATTATTATTATTATTATTATTATTATTATTATTATTATTATTATTATTATTATTATTATTATTATTATTATTATTATTATTATTATGTCTAGCGAGCATAGCCTAGTGGCTAGCGTTCTTCTTTCGCAAAAGGGATATCCTGGGTTCAAAGCATGTGGCCTGCTACCCTGACCGGTTTTACAAGCTTTTTTCGTTGTTCCACAAAGTGAATGTCGGGAGGTTATCTTTAAGGGGATGTTATTTATACCTTTTGCCACTGGTTTCTCAGTCCCCATAAGATAACATGTAAACTTTATTTCATGAATATCTAACGAAATATGGTACGTAACAACTTAAAATTTTTCATACGTATACAGAAAAGCAATAGAAATGAAATGATTGTTTCAATTTCACGCTTAATGACGTAGATCAAGAGTAATGAACTTTTTAAAGTAACATTGTAATGGACTATATATTGAAGGTTGTGTTTTCCAATGTGATCTTCGCGAACAGATGTCCTGTTGACAGACAGGTATTTCCCTCCCCCTCTGAAGTCCTTTTCCAATGGGTGTGGTAGAACGCCGCGGGGTGCCACCCTCATCCCATTTCTTTCCTCCGTTTCTGCAGAGCGGATAGATTTTCTGTAAATGTTACAAAGGAAGAATATTTGCTTCCAAGACAATTTGAAATATTTGCTTCTTGCGATTTCATGCTGTATGATGTATACTGCGAAAGCAAAGATCAGGTAGAGAACGCCAATTTCTTCATTACTAGTAACTCTAGTTAGATAATTATTGCTAACCACTAATTTCATATTAGTACGTTCCAACTCTTTGTAATAACACTGCCTCAACAGTAGAAAATAGGGGAGAGTATATACTTTGAAGAGGAGGATCAACAATTTGATACAGATCATGGTTGAAATTTAGCTTTCCTTTGCAGCACTAAGTTTGTATGAGACGTTTGCATGGATACAAACTACAGAATTCCCTCTAGTAACTGGGATTTGAAATTCGTGACAGGTAGTTACTTTTACTTTCTGGCAACATTAGCTATTCAACACATATTTTTCTGGATGTAATAAAAAAAATCAACTTTACTTCAAGCTAAATTCAACAGATTGAAACGATAGATTGAACCCGATGAACCAACTTTCCCGTGAATAAACATACATAGGTAACATTCTAAAAAAATACAATAACCCTTCCCGTTCGTCTGTCTAGTGGCTAGCTCGCGCAACTTTGGGTCACAGATCTCGGGTTCGATACCCGGCGGAAGAGCCTTGAAATATCAACAGATCACTAAGGACTCGGATTCCACTGAAGGCTCACGTCTCTTATAACATCGGTACAGAAAGGGACAATAAACTCTAAACCCACCAAACCAACCAAGCTAATGAAGAACGGACATAGTAATGTCACTATAATTTAGACTACGTGAACGATTTTTTAAAGTTTTCATTATGGTAATAAATATAAGTGGAACTAGGGCCTCGAACATTTCTAGATCTTGTTACTCGAAAATAAGCAAATATAATATATACACATGGTGTCAGGAAATAACTTCGGGATGTGAATCCTCGGACGAAAACATGAAAAAGCCTATAGACCAACCTTGGTGCACAGTTGCGTTATTTCAGATATATTGTCCACAGAAAATTGGTCGTAACGGTACAAGAAAGCAACAACTCGAGCAATATTTTGGAGTTTTCCGAAAACGCCTTAAAGTTTTGTTGTATTTGACAGCAACATAATATGATTTAACCTAAGAAATATAAGCGAGAATGTTTTTAGTACGGTGACCCGTAACTTTCATTTTATGTTCTCGTTTAAGGATTAAATTCCTTAAGCAATTTGATGTCGTTTTCGAACACCCTGTGAACATACATAGCGAGACCTCGGGTCACGAACTTTATATCTATTCCACTGTAGGGATGGATACGAGTGAGTTTTCTTTGAAACTCGACTCGACTCGAAGCAGACATTTTTGAGCTCGGCTCGAAAAATTTCCTCCAACTCGACTCGAATTCAGGTCGAGTTTCGACTCGAGTCGAGTCGTGTGTAGTTTCAATTACTATTTTTAAGTATCCAACATAGATAATAGATCAATGATACTACTACTACTTTTATTATTATTATTATTATTATTATTATTATTATTATTATTATTATTATTATTATTATTATTATAACATCATGTATAACCAAGAAAGTAGGCGGGGTGTACCTGTATACTAAAAACTAGTTGACTTCCGATCTCGGTCACCGAGAAGTCTTCAGGAGGCAAGGACATTGTTCACGAGGATCTGGGTTTGAGTTCCGGAGAAGAAAGTATTCAGACTCGAGCCAAAAATTGTTAAAAGTTATAGGGCGCCGGTCAAACATGTTCAAAACTGCTCGGCTCGGGTCTAGGGTTGTCAGTGGCTCGAGCGGCTTGGTTCATAGCTCATTCACTATCGAGCCGAACCGAGAAGTGAGCCAAGCCAACAGCTCACCCAACCGAGCCAACTCGAGCAATCGGCTCAGTTGATCCGAGTCGAACCAAGGCGATGAACTCGTTTCAACGGAGCTGGCTCGAGCCGATGGCTCATCTCAGCTGAGTTGGTGAATCATCTGAGCCGAGTCGGTAGCTCATCCCAACCGAGCAAGCTCGGGCCAAAAGCTCAATTGTGCCAGCCGACGGCTCGTCTCAACCGAGATGGCTCAAGCCATTGGCTCAATTGGGCCGAGCCGATGGCTCATCTGATCCAAGCCGGCTCGAGTTGTTCGCTCAGTTGAACCGAGTGCCGAACCGATTGACATCACCACTCGGGTTGGGCTTCTGCTTGAGTTCAAAAATTCGAACGTGCAGATCTCAGCTTTGATAGTAAGAGCTACAGTATATACTTATATTGATGCTCATGACACTTGAGGCTGTCTCGTTATAAAAAATAAAAAATTATTGTCGTCTCGTTATCGAGACGAGACGAGATGCGAGTAGTGTTCCTTGTCGTGAGCAACACTAAAAGTATTTCACACTGCTGCTTACATTTCTCATGGCTTTCGCTTTCCAGTCTAATCAGACCATTATTTCAAAACGAGTTAAAACGAGCTGAACGAGCGAGCCATTTAACAAACTCGACTCACTCGAAACTCGACGTCAAAAACAGTGACTCGGCTCGGAACTCCACTCGAGAAAATTACCTTTGACTCGACTCCAAACTTGACTTGAGTTTCGAGTCGAGTCGAGTGTTAGCTCGACTGGTGCTAAAATTATCCAAAGATCCAAAATTATTTTCCTATTGAAGTTCATAGAATTTGTATGTGTATGTTAAACAAACAATTGATTTAAACCAATAAAATAATATAAATGGTTCAGAACCAGAGTGAACTCAATTGATTCATATCTTTATTCACTTCTTATATTTATATGCAAATTAAATTAGGTCGCTAAATTTTTGACTCTGTGAACTAACTTGGAGGAATAAAGTATATCTTCTGTACTTTGTACTGATTTAACTTGTGCAGTTTTTTTCTCTTCTTGTAAAGCGATTCTTAAAATATTCACAAGTACAGTACATGCAATATCAGTACAATATATCTTTATCAGGTGTTCTCCGTGGATGAGTCTGTAGAATTGTCACTTTTGTAATCAGGCAGGGGTCCCAGGTTTGAGCCCAGCTAGAGGACAATTTCTCTCCGATTCAAACCGAGTAATGGTTTGTAACCCACTTTAAACTGTAGGTCCCGTCCTTTATAACCCCCCTGTTACATAAGAACGGGCTAGAAAATACTTATTTCTATCCATATGTAATCTAAATAAATTAAAAGTTTTGTAGCCATGGCCCCTTCTTTAAAACAAAATGAATAACTGCAACTTGAGGGTGCTAATTCGACTGATCTCGGTCTCAATCTTAAGAAGTGACCGCAAACCGGTCCAACTCGAGGTCAAAGGTCAACTAGCTGTTTTCGCTCAGAATCAAGACTTTCATTACAAAAATGTGTTTTATACTTCCCGCTTTATCCCAACTTAGGCTCTAGCCCAGGTGTCCCGACAAAACGTACCAGCGACAAAACGTACCACTTGAATTTTTGCGACAAAACGTACCACTTTTGACGACCTGTCATAAATGACAACCTGTCATGGATTAATTAAAGCATTTCTGATATTTATTCCACGACAAAACGTACCACTTATATAAATTACAACCTGTCTTGGACTAATTAAAACATTTCGGATATTTAATCCGCGACAAAACGTACCACTTCAAGCTTTTTTTTGCAGCGTGTTCACAGATTACAATGTTGAACAAATTTTGATCGAAAGTATGCAAATTCTTTGAAATTGCAATTTTACACATTCATTTAAGCATAATATGAAAGGAAATGATAATAGAAGAATTTTCTTAGCTCAGGTTGTGAAAAAAACGCCCTTGTACAACAGTAGCTGTATATATACAAATGTATTAATATTTATAGAACATTTAAGCAAAATCCTTGTAAAAACCTATATTTCACTTTTTTTTTATCTATTTCACTGTGATGTGATAAGCTGGGAAGTTAAGAAGTACCCTAACCTATAGCTTTCTATACCTTTGTACTTCCTTTTTCAAAATTGCGCAAATACCAGTTTCACAGCGGTACAGAAAATAAAGTAACAGTGGTCAAGTTAAACATTAACAATTCCGTAATAAAAATCAGTATTAACATCAAAACATGAAAAATATGTACAAATACCTTTTTTGTGCAAGAACTACACTGCAATGTAGACAAAAGTTTCAAGTGATCCCTTGTACAGGATTATGTTTATTTTATTTTGAGCGTCTTCGCTTGGCTCGCCTTTTGTAGGTTACATCTGGAGCATCCCTTGCAATAGTCCAACAGTAGTCGGCCAATATGTTAGAGCTCCACTTTCCCTCATATCTCTTCTCCATGGCTGCAATATCTTGATGGAAACGCTCACCATGTTAGTCACTTACTGCTCCACAATCTTCGGGAAAGAAGTCTAGATGTGAATGAAGAAAGTGGAGTTTCAGAGACATATTGCAACCAAGATTTTCGTAGCACAATAACAACTTTGCTACCAGTTGTTTGTAATTTGTTGCTCGGTGTCTTCCCAAGAACTGTGAACAAACACTCTTCAAGCTTTCCCACGCAGCTTTCTCCTCACCTTGGAGAATTTCGTCGAACTTGTGATCTTTGAATAGTTGCCTAATCTGTGGCCCTATGAAAACACCCTCTTTATCTTTGGCATCACTTAATCGAGGGAATTGTCCTCTTAGGTACTTATAGGCCTCATCCTCTTGGTTCATGCTCTTAACAAAACTTTTCATAAGACCTAATTTAATATGTAGAGGGGGAAGCAAAATTCGGTTACGATCTACCAGTGGTTCATGCTGCACATTTTTCACTCCCGGCTGAAGAGTTTCTCTGGTACTCCAATCACTTTTGCGGTAATGAGATCCATGATCTCTACTGTCCCATTCACATATAAAGCAACAATACTTTGTATACCCTAACTGCATACCTAGCAACAGTGCTATTACTTTAAGGTCACCACAAATGAGCCACTGAAAATCGTAATATTTAATGGCTTGAAGTAAACGTTTCAAGTTCTCATAAGATTCCTTCATATGAACTGCGTAACCTACAGGAATTGAAGGAAGTTCATTTCCAATATGTAAAAGCACTGCCTTTAAACTCACCTTGGACGAATCTATAAAGAGCCCCCACTCCGTAGGTTCGTAATTAATTTTAAGTGACCTCATGAGACCATTTACGTCTGTACATGCCACAAGTGTGTCTTCCATAGTAAAAAATGAAGTGAACATCTTCTCCCTATTCCGATACACTGAAATATTTACTTTTTCCTGCAATAAATTCCATTGCTTTAAGCGTGACGCTAAAATTTCGGCTTTGCTTTTCGAGAGGTCCAAGTCTCTGATTAGATCACTTAGTTCCTCTTGAGTAAGTCTATGTGGTTCACATGGAGGTTCTTCTACAACAAACGTAGGGTCCTTCGAAGTACTTGATTCAGGAGCTTCAACTCCTTGATCATCATCAGAAAAAAGATCGTATTCTTTAGGTGGGTCAGGAACAGGTAGTCCTTCTCCATGTGGAACAGGGCGCATTGCAGAAGGAATGTTAGGATAGATCAAGGCCCGCTTCTTCTTCGTGGAAATTCCCTTCTTGACGGAAGGAACCATACAAAAATGACAGTCTCTGATGTGGTCGCTTGGCTCCCTCCAAATCATGGGCACTGCAAAAGGCATTGAGCGCCCCTTCCCATTAATCCAATTTCTTAGATTGCTAGCACAAGTGTTACACACAATGTGGGGCGCCCAAGATTTATCTTGGTCTCCAATTTTACAACCAAAGTAATATTGATAGGCTTTTCTTATTAGTGGTGTTATAGTCTGCTTTTGTGAGGAAAATGTCACTTCCCCACACACGTAGCAGAAGCTATCCGCAGTGTTTACACAATTTCGCGGCATTTTTGTTTATTGAAATCCTCAAAATGTCACTTGAAATAGTTCCGACAACTATTTAAAAATATACATTCGAAATACCAGTATTTTTGCGTACTTGTAGTTGTATTTTTATGTCCTGCACTACACAAACGTCAAACCCAAAACGCTGATAACTGCACTAAACCTGTCTTTTCTAACAATAGCAGAACACTACTGAGATAAGGAACACAATGAAACCAAGCGTTCATATAGTTTCTCCAGTGTTGCCGGATCAGTGTAACATTTTACCCCAAACGAAGCGAATATATTTATTTTTAAAGCGTTATTATTAGACATGCCTGTAAAACGAAAAGTAGAGCTAATATTCGAAAATAACTTTCAAATTCGTGATCAGCACCACAAAATCAATAAGAATTAGCTGATTTTGTTCAATTTACATTTTCGTTGTTGAACTGGTCCCTGTATTTACCGATTCTACATGATTTTCGTCGAGTCCCAACCTACCAGTACATTGTTCGAATTGCCATCTGGGGTGCTAGCCATATTTTGTTTGATTTTTTTAAAAATATATTTGCTGATTTTAATACAATTCGTAGTACGATATTTGTGTATACGTAACATTCAATACTGTTAAAAATTTTGTAAATTGGGTGGAGAGACATAATTATGCATCAACTTCTCAGTGAAATAGTGATTTCAAAAATCAGTGGTGGCAAGTAATATAGTAACAGTCTAAACCAAGCACTCAGGAATACCAAATTATATCTTTCCAACTTAGTGAAATCAAAGTTAAGAAGCTGTCCCAAAAATATATATATCCTGATCTAATAAGTTTTGCGGTCGTTATGTTAAGTGGAAGCAGTAAAATATTAGACTACAATCCATCATTTAAAATTTCTTATAATGACTAAATATGCTATTCCCGGATGAGACTTATGATTTCTGTGTGGAAATCTAATTTTCTTCAGGTATGATACGTATAAATAAGTAAACCGATATGGTTCCTCCAAGCAGATCAGTTGGAGCGCTGATCAGAAGCAGGGAAAATATATATATATATACTTATGAAAGTGTGCTGTGTACTTTTAGTGAAATTTTGAACTACAATCTAATCAAGATAGGACCCAATATAGATTTTTTTTAATCAAACGATTTAAGATTTAAGTGGATGTGAGCGAAGAGACTCAACGTTCTAATTAATCCTAACTTCTTCAAGAATTTTGTTTTATTTTATTATCTTTTGTTACTTTGCAAACTTGAAACTCTTTCAAATATCTTAAAGGAAGTGGTTCACTATTGGACGTTTTATTATCAACCATTCTTCGTATAGTATCAATCGTAATGCCACACTGATAGTGGAGCTAAGACACTGATTTTGTTTTCTAGACATGCTTATTAAATTTTACATACGCAAACGCTATGAAACTTTCTAAAATATGTAATATATCTATGTATATTAATTTCACTTATGTTTTAATAATTTGGTTACCGATGTGTTGGATACTTTCATAATCTCAAATGTTATACCGTTTTCTTAAAACTCATAAGTTAAATCTATTTTGCGAATGATAAAATTCTAAAATCTTGCTTTCGAATTTTATTATATTCTGTTATACATTTTTTTTTTTGCTTTTCTTCCAATCTTTTTCTGTATGTTAAAATGAATATTTCGTTTATTAAAATGTTTTGTGGAATTGAATTATTTGATTCAACATGTATTAGTAGTGAGTAGTACCTGACTTTGACTTTAGTGTTTAGTATAATTTAGGAATATGTAATAAGATAGTTTTGGTGTGATACTAGTAATCTATGACAAGTCAACAGAATTACTTTAAACTTGGAAATCCATAAATATCAACATTTAACAGAGTTACCATCAAAAGCCTAATGAATAAAACGTGAGGTGGTGCATCATCATGATAGAAGAAAATAATGAATACGATAATTTAAGTTAACGGTACCATTTTATTAGAAATTCACTCTGAAATATGATTAGTACATTCATATCAATTCGCAGCTTACCAAGGAGGATCTCGGTTCATATTCAATTATTTGGCGTAATTGAATATGAATCAGCCTGGTTCCGATTTACTGTTAACTTCGAATTTCTGATACTACAAGCTAACAATAGCATGAAATTATCTTAGAAAAGGTAATTTCGTGTCATTCTTTTTAAATTGAAAACCACTCGTCCTCATCCTCCGTTCTGGACACGGTCATATAACTAAAAGAAAATAAAATATAATTTCGGAAGTCCATTGCCTTTTAAAACTTTAATACCTTCATAAATCATTTAAATCCGTTAGGCTTATTACAATTGCCTTGGCGACCAACAAAACAAATTATAACCAGAATGTAGGAGGAGTGACGTAGTTGGGGGTTTCAGCATATGTAATGACTTCTATATATTGATTTGCTATATATTACAGGCACGCCACGAAACCTCAAGTCTGAATCCAGCAACAAGATCATATAGTTTTTTTTCTTTTTTCTTTTATTTTTTTTTATTTTTTATTTTTTATTTTTTTTTTTGCAAGATATAATTTATGCAAATGTCTATCGCCAAACTGAAATATTCAGTCATCATTGGCGATCTGGCGATCGAAAATTCCAACCTGGCGACATATTTGGTACATGGTTTTGTTTTATATTACTTAGGCACCAGACAAGGGTTGGAAAAAATAGTTTTATTTAAAAAAAAAAAGAACAAAACATGTGTTTAAAACATAAAAAAAATGTTCAAAACGTTTTAAAGATGTTTTAAAACACAGACGGAAAAAAACATGTCAAACATTTTGAACAGTTTAAAACACGATTTTTAACATGTTTCAAAATCATGTAATAACTTATTTCTTAGGACTTTTTGCTCTTTACTAGCAACCGACCTTTTCATTTATTTTATCCTGATTAATAACACTGTGCTGGGTACAGAATATTTCAGTATAGATTAGTAATTCTCAACTTATTTCATATTCCAACCCCTTTTTATTACACCCTCTTGCCAGTGATTCTCATAAGTACTTTCTTGGTTGTAATTAGCTTTTTAGGTAGATTTTAAAATCTACCTACTGTGGAGATTTCACACAATCTATCAATATGCATGGTGAAACAAAAGTCCTCACCACCCTTGTGCGTTAAGAACGGGTTGAGGGAGAATTATGAAACTTTTAAGTGGTCTGACATCAGATAGTGCTATCAAGCATCATGGCTGCCATTTTTGATTGGAATTCAAAATTTCAAATACAAATGGAGTCATGTTACGTGTTTTAAGGCTAGAACTTTACCAGAAATACGCTTGTGCGGTTACTTTAGCCTTAAAACAAGTCATTTCGGAGTTACTGCTTCTGAAAATTTCCTAATTATGCTCTTAGGGGCTTAGATCGCGTTTCATGGAGGCGGGTGTGATTTTTAATTGCAAAAATTTGATTACTATTTCAGAACACTCATACTAATGAAATTATCTTAAAATAAATTTTCGAAAAGTAATGATAGTTTGAAGCACACTTCATGTTGTACTAACTTTAGAATATTTTCTGCAAGCCTATGTAATTGGTTGTTTTTTAAGTCAATAATTCATTGAAGAAAAGTAATATATGAGGCGTTCAGAGCACTATGGATCCAAGTCCATTTTCAATAAGGTTCAGGTTTGCTCAGCAAATGAATTCTATTTCCAAACGTAATATTTTCGCAGTCAAGAGTCCGCAATAAGTATAACTAAAACCACGTAAAGGCCGTGGGATAGTTTCATATGACAGCCGCTAGATAGGGGCGTCAATGGGGCAGGAGGGCATCCGCCCCCACCCCACCCTGAATTTCAGACTTTGGGGGCAGTAAGGCAGTTTTAAAAACCTTTCGATAAGCAAGATCCAACAAAATAAGTTTGAGGTCCTTACACCGAACAAATAAGGAGGAAATACAGATGATCGAAACTGGAAAGTTGTTCCAAATGATGTCGTTTTTTTCTTCCCGTAAAACTAATGTTAAGCGATTCCAAGCTGTACGGAGACTGACAAGGTACATTCGCGAAGTGTCCCCTCGGAATTCGTGTAACATTGATTCAAATGCAAAGTTCTCCGTGGCCTAATATGTATTGTACTAATTTAAGCGGCCCATACCGGTAATTTCCATATTTATGGGCCTTCATATATCCGGAATTCAATCATACACTACTATAACACTCGGACACAAAGTTGTTTTTAGTTTCTTTAGATTTCACTGGACATGAATATGGGCATATGCAGAACAAATTGAATCAAGTACTCCTTCTCTGACATATGTTACCCACCTTGGCCGCCATCTTGGATTTAACTTTCGGTTTTTCAAATGGCAATAGGTTCAAATGATACATCAAATTAATGTAAACTTTTCTCGGAATTTCATTGGTGTACTGAGTTTTATCGTAGCTTGTATATACCATTAAATGTCAAGCACTTCATATTGAACCAAATAGAAAGTTGTGCAGGGCCCCGTGTGTATATGCAATCTTTTATGTGTTATCGTTGATGAAATATTCTCTGAACTTATATACATGCAGACACACAGATGTCAATACGGAAATGGTAGGTCTTCACCCAAATCGGGCCGTATCTGGATCTACATTAGGCGTTTTGACAGTAATACAATACTTCCTTATTATAGTATAACATGGAAGTAATAACAATCACTCATGGAAATGTAATAAGATTATGACACCTATGTTGTAAGGAGTTTACCAGTTAGAAATTGTTTTGATTTGTCAACACCAAAAACGTAAGCGTAACTGATAGTAACCTGCAATGTCTATTCGCAAAGTGGCTGGAGGGAATGAACATGTAATACCTTCCAAATGGTACAAGCTACGGTAAAATACATTACACCAGTGAATGTAAACGTAAATGTCCGATGTAACACTTGCACCTATTTCCATTTGAAAAACCAAAAGTAAAATCTAATATGGCAGATCTAAGATGGCGGCCGGGATGGGTAACATGTATCAGAAGCAGTACTTGATCCAATTTGCTTTTCATATGCCCATATTCATGTCCAGTGAGTAACATCTAAAGAAACTAAAATGAATTTTGTGTCCGAGCGTTATGGTAGTGTATGATAGAATTCCGGATATATGAAGACCCATAAATATGGCAATTACCGGCATGGGCAGCTAAATTTAGTACAATACACATTAGACAGCAGAGAACTTTGTATTTAAATCAATTTTACACGAATCTCGAGGGGACACTTCACGAATGTACCTGGTGAAAACCAACATGTAGGCTACTATATCAACGAATGCCTGCGATATATTAATTTCAGAACCGCAATTTAGAACCGCAAGAACCCTATGTTTGTTTTCTGAATACAACATGAAAAAATTGTTTCCATGATAATTCTTTTATTTACTTTTTAATATCAGTTCTACAAGTAGTACAACCTTCGACTATGACACTTTCTCGCAAGTTAACTTATAAGCATTTAAACAATACAATGAACATTAAAAATCAAAGGGAGAAAAAGAGACAAAATAAACTGTAGATTACCATATTGCCACGAGAAGTCAAAACATTCACATGAGAAGAAAATAGTCTTCTGAATGGGTAGCACTTTTTGACAATTTTCTTTCTCTGGCAGATTTTTTTTTTTTTTTTTTTTTTTTTTACAAAAATAAGATAAAATAGAAATATGTTTAAAGGTGCAAAGGTACACGTGCACCCCCTTCCTTGTAAATATACACTACCTAAAGTGAGAAACTAGGAGTGAAAATAGCAACACTTTCCGAAATTTTCCTCTGTCATGTTTCGATTTGGGCTTAAATCAAAGGGAAGTTTTGCAAAATCGATAGTTTAAGTCAATTTTCTAAAAGTTCAACAAAAGGATTCACCGAGAACAGATACTTAGGATATCCAGGGCATTTCCTCATTCACACCACAGGTGCCTAAAGGCATTTAAAAAAATCCAATTCAATTCAAATGTAGGCCTACTGGTAGTTATTGGTGCACCCCTCAGAAGATCCTTTCTACCAAATCTTGTGTGTTGGTCCCCCTTGATGAGTTTCTCGCTACGCCACTGATGTCTGATATGTATTTGATTTATAAACTAAATTGTTTGCAAGCAAATGAAATGTCCTTCCTGCTTCCCTGGGGGGCAGTATATGTGTAACTTTGGTGAATGTAGCTCCGGGTTCGATCCTTGTTGGGAAGTGAGCTCGAGCTTCAACCACATTGGTCAGTGCAAGACTGTTGTAAAATAAACATATATGGTGACTACCGGCAGTGAACTCCTTCATGCCTAAGCGCTTAGCGTACGCGCCTTTCGCCTGGAAGACCCGGGTTCGATTCCCGGCGTGAGCACATGTGGTTTCGATTCCATGTTAATCAGTAGGTCCCGTCTCATAAAGCCTCGCTGCCGAAAAGGACGTTAAACTCCAAATCAACTCAACTATCGGCAGTGTCATCACAAGAAGTAAAAATCTTATCAATAAGCTTACATTAGAAACTTCACTCTTTGATCATTTCTCTTTTTCCTCTTTTTAAATACAGAGCAATCAAAGTAATGCTATTCTCAAAGGACATGTACCTGAGGGCTTAAGGCAGAGTTTCCCAACCTTTTTCAACTTGCGGCACACTACAGGTGTAACTTGAATTCTCGCGGCACACCCATATATATATATATATATATATATATATATATATATATATATATATATATAATTACCGTGGTATTTTAATGTGATTACTAATTTCCTTCTTACAGAGAAGAAAGCTCGATCACTGATTTTCCCCCGTGCTAAATAATTATATTTATTTTTAATTCTAATTTTAAAATAGAAAACAATAGCAATGAAATATAGGACTCGGGTTTTTAAAAATCCACTTTCTCTTTCGAAAACTGTATCTAACCTCTAACTAAAAGGGAAGATCACTAAATAACAAACAAATAAACAAATCTCCTATACTTTTAAAACACAAATGTAGGTAATTTGTATGCATGCTTGCTTTGTTGAATTTATTGAATGATATGTTAAAATTTCAAGTTACGAAATAGTCTGCAACAACAAAGAAGTAATAATGGTCATGACAATGATAAATACGTTTTTCAACATTAAAAATGTACAGAAAAGTAACACAGTATGAAATTTAAAATTGTAGATTTATAGTAGAGGTTCATAGTAATGTGAAATATAAATATACATTTTCCCCTGTCTTGCAATTTGGTTCGTATAGAATTAATAATTTGTTTCGATTTTTTCGCGGCACACCAGTTGGGAAACGCTGGCCTAAGGTGTTTACTGAATCTTAAGTATGAGGAAAAAGAAAACAGACTGAAAAACGTGGAATTTATTTACTAGTATAATGGAGATTCTTGTAAAGCCAACCTTAGACTCCCTGTCGCCAAGGATGTTTAAACGTTACTCAAGCGTAACTCCAAGACCATCAGAATTGAAGAAGATGAAATACAGGTACAAAAGGTAACCGATAAAGAAAAGAGAAACATAGAAATGGTACTCATCATAACAAAAATATGTCTACTTACACAAAAATGTTCTGCAGAATTTCAATACGTTTCATATCGCTAAAATCAAGGAACAAAACCCTTTGGGTTCGAGAGAGAACTGGTATTCAGTGGAACCAGTTTTATCTTAACAATCTCAAGCAGGTACGACATACGTGGGTATTTCGAGTAACGCTAATCCCTTGGTGACCGTAACTACAATACCAAAATGCAGAATGTTCCATTGAGTAACGTTACTCAGCGTAACATAATTCAGAGCGTACCATTTTAAAAGTTACACTGACCAATAACGTTATTAACTAGGTGCAGAAATGGGTTACAAAATAGTAACCGTAACAGATAACAAATTGTAAATATTGCACATTTCGTTAAGTTATCCACCCTTGCTCAACCTATGAGAAGCCATAGTGCTGTGGATATATAGGAAAAAATCAACATTCTCACACAGGATTACATTCAACTCTGGCGACCAAGATGACGGAATGCGTACTATTGTACAGGCCGGTATCCATGTAGGGGACCCGATCCAACTATATTATTGTTCATCACCATATTATAATTCATTTGCAAATCACCGTGAAAATTTTAGGGGGACCAGGCCCCCTAGACCCTCTGGATACGGACCTGCTATTGTAATACCTGTATGTTAAATGTTATTGCTTTAGTCGAGAGTTAAACTTCATGCGGTAAAAGTAAAACTCATTCGAAGATCCTGAGAAGCCACATTGGTCTTCCTGCATGTGTGTATGTCATATGGGGATACAGGATTAAAAGTGATGCATGGACAATACACAGAAAAAGGTGATATTCATATGATTACGTATTATCATCAATGGGAAGATGTGTTGAAGATATTGGCAAAGGGCAAAATGTTATTAATTTTACTCCAAAATTCTACCTGTGCAAATGATGTTTTATTAAAAATTCTTTATCCCACATTTTCAAGACACATGGAATGTATTTTTAGCCTTTTTAACGTGGACTTCAATTAATCTCAGTGCTAAAGATGTGCATTAATGCAATTTCCATACATCACAAACGTAAGGAATCCCAAACAGAGGGACATGCCAAAAAGGAACAACTTGGAAAGGATAAAGGAGTTCTCAGAGACCAGGCGTCCTAGAGAGTGGTAAGGATAAAGGAGTTCTCAGAGACCAGATGTCCCAGAGAGTGGTAAGGATAAAGGAATTCTCAGAGACCAGGCGTCCTAGAGAGTGGAGGTGATGATTAATCGGTGAAGATTGATAACTTCTGTGGTGTTCTGGTTATTTTTATCCAGAAATATTGCTGACTGTTCGAATCTTTGCCATATGCCGATCGCTGGCGATGGTTAACGACGTTTTCTTCGTGGCTGTCGTCTGAAGTGTGTTTACAGCCAGCACATGGTGTTGGGAGGACGTGTAGAGCCTTGCAATATCAATACATGCTTACAAAATTTATATGAAATCACCAGAAAAGAATACTCTTTCAAACAAACAAATAATCGAACAAAAAAGTAACCAAAAGTGGTGTACCTATGTTGAAGTTAAGGATGAACATAGGCACAACATGTATATAAAGTTCGAATTGATTGATTTGAGGTTTAACCTTTATTTTACGACTTGTCAGTACACTGCCAGAATAGTAAATCCGTTCTTTCCCGCGTGTCACTGCACTGACACAGGCGAAAGGTCTACTTTGACCCGCGAGCACGCCGGTTGAGAACCAACGTTTTTGGTTAATTTCACTATGGACTATCTCTTCATACAATAAGGCACATCATTTAAAAAAAAAATATGTGTGCTCGCGGGTCAAAGTAGACCTTTCGCCTGTGTCAGTACAGTGCCACAAGGGAAAGAATGGATTTACTATTCTGGCAGTGTACTGACAAGTCGTAAAATAAAGGTTAATGGGGCAATCAGGATCAAAGCTGTTTGTCCCCTCATGATCAGTGGACCAAATTAAGAACCTTCTCCTTTCTTGTAGTCGATTAAAAAGTACGACGTTCGTTTCCAATCTGATGCAGTTCATGGTATTTGCTCTGCATGAATAGGTTATTGATTTATCCTGCTTGAATAGGTTATTTATTTATTTATTCTGCTTGTATAGGTTCTTTATTTATTTATTCTGCTTGTACAGGCTATTTATTTTTTATTCTGCTTGAATGTCATTTATTTATTTATTTATTCTGCTTGAGTATGTTATTTATTTATTCACTTGAATAGGTTATTTATTTATTTATTTATTCTGCTTGAATATGTAGTTTATTTATTTATTTATTCTGCTTGAATAGGTTATTTATTTTTTCATTCATTCTGCTTAAATAGGTTATTTATTTATTTATTTATTTGATGTGTTGAATAGGTTAATTATTCATTTATTATGCTTGAATAGGTTATTTATTTACTATGTATTCTGCTTGTGTAGGTTCTTCATTTATTTATTCTCGTGAATATGTTATTTATTTATTTATTTATTTATTTTTTCTGCTTGAATAGGTTATTTATTTATTTATTTATTTATTTATTCTGCTTGAGTATGTTTATTTATTTATTTATTTATTTATTTATTTATTTATTTATTTATTTATTTATTTATTTATTTATTCTGCTTGAATAGGTTATTTATTTATTTATTAATGTGCTATAAAACTACTATTAACTACCGTTATTTGATTTCTCCTCATAGGGAGATATACGCTACTCCTAAATACTGAGTATTCTGACCGACGGCAGGTTGCAGCCCCTACTTACTCCAACATACGTAGGTAATACTACTGCAAGGTAGGAACTCGAGTTCTTTCACCTCGCGGTTCAAAAAGAAGCAAGGCAAATTGGAAATAAGGTAATTAGCCTGAAATAGAAGAACTGATTTGAGAATTATCACTATAGAGACACAGTGTAGTGGAAATAAACATACAAAATTATGTATATATAAATGTTTTATTCGTTCATCAAATAATATTAATAATTATACAAAAAAATCTACTTTGTGGTTTCATTTGAATAAAATAAAGTGCTATTACTACGCCATAAGTACATAAGTGCATATGAAAAGGACATAAAATACATATATCATATATCTTAAAATAATACTAATTGACTAGAATCATATCTTGAACAGGATATAAGTCTATTACCCTTAATTGGAGTATATTTCTGAATGAAAAGTAACCAGATATGTTTTATAGAATTGAACCGCAAAACAAACTAGCTCTAATATCTTGCTTTGAAGTTTAGTGTTTCAGTGTTCCGTCAGTTGTTCTATACTCATAATGTATTAAAATCCTAGTTTTTCCGTTTGTGAAACTTTTAATTTTTCAATATGTACGCAAGACCATCTTGTCGATCTCTCTCGCAAGGTACCTTCACAAAGATAATACACAAAATTGGTCATGACAACAAAAACAAATATGGCTTCTTGCTATGCGCTAAGCTGATGCGTGGTGATGCACATGGTCTCTGCGTTACTTATCGGATTCAGTTCGCATTTTTTTTTTAAAGTGTCATTGTTCGATGTAAATGTAATCTCTGCGGGACCGTATTGACATTTTTGCCATTTTCGGCCGCCCCCTTAGTCAGTATGTGGAATCAAAAATTTCAGTATGTGGCAACGTTGCGGATTAACTTGGCATCATTAGCTTTGCTCCAATCATCGAACAGATACATCGATTATTATGTTAATAAGTGGAGCTAATGTCAACGTGTATCGACTAACTGCCATCATGAAAGAATGGATCTAACTGTTTGATGAATTGGTAGCTCTATTCTGTGGTTCTTTATCTGCGACGTTGCCACATAGTGCAATTTGTGTTTCTAGACAAGAACTTTATTTTTTAGAACACTCAAAATATCAAACTTAAGGGAGGGGCAATAGCTCCCTGAATCCTCAAATGACGTGTCAGAGTGAGTGCTGAATCTCCTCGAAGCCACATCTTTTATTGCATAGTCTCGTCAACAAATAGTCATGTGGGCTAAAAGAGTTTAACTGATTCAAATGACTGCCACCAAAGTCCAAAAAACTGAACGCAACTATTAGAGTTTGAAACTGATAACATTTCTTCCATAGATGGCACTACATGCCATGAACGACTTATTACAAATGGCGGCGCGATACATCAGTGAGTCAGACTGAAAACTTTTAGAAATACCGTCGTTCAGTATCCCATACGTCATGAAAATTAAATTTGGTGATATTTAATTTTAAGATTTAACAATTTTTTAATTCAATTTAAGTAATATTACATTTAGATGCACCGATCCCATACGTTCACTGATTCGTTCAGTATCCCATACGTCATGAAAATTAAATTTGGTGATATTTAATTTTAAGATTTAACAATTTTTTAATTCAATTTAAGTAATATTACATTTAGATGCACTGAAAATTCATTTTGAAAAGACAATGGACTTGAATTTTTAAAAAAATCAGGAAAAATCGCAGCATTTGAAATTCCAGTTTGATTTCAAAGAAAACTGAAAAACAATTTCTCATATAAATCAATGGGTTAATGAAGAAAGTACTTCACACCGTCAAAGGCGGAAAAATGCCCCATGGTTAACAACAGGACATCTTGGTGGCCATGAAAACAGGACAGATGACGTTGAAGCAATTCAACGAATGCAGGACCTGAAACTTTTCATTCATCAGAGTGAGAATTCAAAATGCAAAGTATTCATGTTGCACCAAACTTGTTTTCTTGTAATTGCAATTGGAAATGTATCCAATACTTTCCCCCTTTCTGATTGGGCTGTCATGTTAGCCCATGTACGCCTTCAACTTCCATATATGTCCCCCACATCCTTCTACCAAAATCAGGTAACTTATTGGAACTAGTTTTTTAGTCCCCATTTATATACTCATGCACACGTACCTAATTAAAAAAATAGTGCATACAATTTCATATTAAATTCTACTTTTTAATCATTTACTACATCCGGTTGAAGAAAACAATAGTTGCGTTTTTTTCTGTTCTTTCTTTGTTTTACCATATATTAAGAACATTTGTGCTTTTTTCAAACTAAAATTTTTTTGTAGACCAATGAGCAACGGCTAAATCCTTTGTCTGTACATGTTCATAGTACCTAATTATCGCTTAACATTTTCGATAAATGTATGTCAATACGGCAAACCTTTTATCTATAAACTAGAAATACAACATTGTTTTCTATCTGAGGCCAGGTTTTTAATTAAAGAAACAAAAAAGAAAACTGCTAGCAAATAATGGCGACACTCAGATATTTGCCAATCTTGATTAATGCTAATGAAATCTTTCGGTAATTACTCCTATAATGATTGCTTGCTTTATGTTGGGGCGACAAGCGTTTCTGCTACACTCAATACGTTTTCTTTTTTATTACTCATAAGAACAAGTCAAGACTAGTTCCAAAGAAGCAATACTACCAGGACATAACCACTAATTAATGCCATTTTGTTATAAAGAAAAAAGAAGAAAAAAACAATTGCATACTCATTGTCAAATTATCAAGAGAGAACACTGATAAATCGAAGCTACTCAAAAATCAGGTTTTGTTTGTTTTATTATTATTATTATTATTATTATTGGCATACACAACAAGAAATATACTTTATAAAATAGCAAAGAAAAAAATATTTTTATTGCTTCTTTTCGGAACAAACTTAAAACCAATGTTACCAGGTCATGTTAAGCTACAATCTTAATTGCGGTCTTATAATTGATGGTTGGGCATCTTATTCTAATAAGCTGGCCCTCCTGTCAGTCATCAGAGAGTGTAATGTCTAAATACTCTGTAATTTTCATTCTACTTTTTTTTTTTTTTAAGTATTTGACTCTAATTACTGAGATTTTTTCGAGAATAGGGTCAGACTACATTAAGTGCAAGCAGGTGTCACAGAACGATGAAAAACCTAAACAACATTCTAGTCTAAATACAGGTCTGCTATCATTATTACAATTATTACTGCAACAAAATAGATTATAATGAGCCTATTTTAGTGTTAGATATGTTTAACAATGGATCGAGTATAATATTAACGTTTTATCAGAGTGATCACATCAATATGTGTTACGAACATTAATAAATGTTAGATAAATGCATTAATAAATATACCTGTTCGTGATAGTTTTTTTGTTTCATCAACTTTTAGTGTGTTCTCAATTAGGGGAGTTAATTTAATTTGATTTTTTTTTTTTTTTGGTCATTGAAATATCTTTGAGTTTTACGTCCCACGGTTATGCCGGTTAGGCTAAAGGAGACGGTGACGATGAGTGATGAATGATATGGTGGAATGAAGAAAGTGGGAGGAAACGGGAGAACCCCGAGAAAATCCACATACACGGTGTTTGTCCACCACAAAGTTCACTTAGCGGGGGCTGGGATCGAACCCGGGACCCCAAACACCAGAGGTGAACGCTCTACCACTGAGCCACCGCAGCCCGTTTTTTGGTCATTGAATCGGAAGAACAAACAAAGTTACATTAAATAACCGTTTATATACTGACTAATTTGAAGTACCACTAATGTCCTGGCATGGTCGCTAAAACTGAAAAATTAAACATTTAAAGACATTTTGAACATAACGTAAACGTAAGTTCTAACCATTAAATTTGATTGTGTGTGTGTGTGTGTGTGTGTGTGATCATGAATTGTTATCTGAAACGTTGCCACCAAACACATGAAAATAGTGCTATAGCAAATTTAAACCTTGTGATATATAAGTTTCAGTTATCAGTAAACTTAGATACGCTGTGCTTTGGATTGTCCGAGTGGGCCAAAAGTAACCTTACACTTGTTTCATTATTGCTTACACGTTTTAGATTTTTTTTCTTCCAAATAATGATTTCAAACCAGAATTTTATATCCTTTATCTACAGTTTAGAAATGTGATTAAGCTATTTTATCATGTTATCCGATTTTATTTCTTATTATCTTATATGGTAAGGAGCAAACATTTTCCTCCGAATTCTGAACAGAAGATTGTATGGAAGAACAAACGAAAAACTTGAAGAGGAACAATTCGGGTTCAGGAGAGGTAAGGGGACAAGAGATGCAATTGGATTATTAAGGCTTATCAGTGAAAAGTTTATAGAAAAAGGGAAACAGATGTATGTGGTATTTGTTGATTTAGAAAAGGGTTTTCACTGCATGAATTGGAAATCGTTGTTGGAAGTTCTGAAGAAAGTTGAGTTGGAATGGAAAGTTCGAAGACTCATAAGAAACATATATATGAACCAAAATGTAGGTATTTGAATAAAGGAGGAAATGACAGAGGAGAAGTCAATTGGAAGGGGAATTTGGGAGGGAAATGCTGTCTTTCGCGAACAATATTTAATATCTATCTAGAAGTTATAGTGAAAAAGATCCCAAATAATGAAGACGGCATTCCAGTAGGAGGTACAATGATTAGGTGTACATGGTTTGCAGATGAATGGTACTTGTTGCGGAATCTGAACAGAAAATCAATAGGATGTTAGAAAATTGGAGGAAGCGCCATGAAGAATATGAGATGAAAATAAATGTGAGAAAGACAAAACCCGTGGTGATTGGAACGAACGGTTTGGTGTCAAATATAGAAAAAGTAGGGGAGAAAATTGAACAGGTGACTAGACATGGGCAATATTATTAGTGATGTTATGAAGTGTGAATGTGAAATAAAAGCAAGGATAGGAATGGCGAAAGAAGCCTTTAGGAGAAAAAAATACTATTTTCTGGGACCTTGAATAAAGAGTTGAGAAAAAGACTCATAAAATGATTCACGTCGAGTATTATTCTGTTTGGGTCAGAAATATGGACATTACGCAAAAATGTTGAAAAACGGCTGGAAGCTTTCAAATGTGGGTGTGGAGAAGAATGGAGAGAATTAGATGAATCGAGCGGAAAACGAATGAAAGGGATTAGAAATGATGGGGGAGAAAACAAGAATTTTCGATATTATTAAGAGGAAGGGAAATTGGTTAGGACATTGGATTAGGAAGAAATTGTATCATGAGGGACGTGCTAGAGAGTATGGTGGTAGGGAAGAAAAGGAGGGGACCAAGGAGACTACAATTAATACACGATATCAAAACAGAAAAATCATACGTGAAGACGAAGAGGTTAGCAGAAGACCGTGGAGCATGGAAGCTTCTGAGCTGCGGCAAGTGACCTGCCAATAATGGCAGAATACCTATGATGATGATGATGATATGTAGCAAGGCTATTTTTGGCTCACTCTACAGTAGGTACACGAAAGAAATTGACATAATGTTTTACTACTAAAGCGTAACTATACCAACTCTTCAAAATTCTATATTTATTTAATCAGAAAGATTAACTAATTATGACAAATTTTTCAGTACGTACAGAGAATATTGGAATTCTTTACTTTTAGCTAACAAGCAAGTGTTCGTAAGATCTAGAAAAACAAACTTTTTTTTTTTTCATCTTTGTATTCAGTTCAAAATAAGTACACATGCAAACATTCACAACTCGATCGTTTATTGATTAGACAGGAAAATGTATTTAAAGCTTTCACCTTTTAGTATAGAATTTAAAATCGTGGATGTTTACTTACACGCTTATAACTTGACCCGTAATTAAAAAAAACAAATACTAGTTATATCTCATTTAAATTATCTCAATTATATCTCGAGTTATATCTCAATTAGAGCGCTCACCTCTGGTGCATGGGGTCCCTGGTTCGATCCCAGGTCGCGCCAGTGGGCCTTGGGTGGACAAACATAGTGTTCGTAGGTTACCTCAGGGTTCTGCCGTTTCCTCCTACTTTATTCATTCCACCATTTAATTCATTTCTCACCATCACCGTCTCCTTTAGCCAAGCCGGCATAACCGTGGGACGTAAAAGTAAAATGATTTTGAATTACAATTAACTGGCCTTCCCTTTGGTATTACAAAAACCGGGAAATAACAGGGAAGTTTCGAACATTCTTCGATAAAAATGTTCGTTTCTTAATTTGTATTTGCTTGTAACATGGCAACACTGTCTTGAAGAAAAGCAAAGAAGAATTGTGACATATCTTCATTACATTTCGAAGATGGTGCGTGAATGTTGTTGTCATCGTTTCAGTATTATCGAAGAAGAGCAGCATATTGTCATTCTTGTAATGAAAAAATAAATAATTAAATTTATCAAAGTGGAGCATAATGTTCATTCTGATATGTTCTAATTGGAATATGTGTATATCAGGGGCGGATACAGGGGGAGGCGATCGGGGCGATCGCCCCCCCCCCCTCAGAAGAGGGAACTTTTTTCATTTTATATATATAAATAAAACCCATCTCAAAGTTTCGAGCCCTTAAAAGTAACAGTATGACAACCCACCGCCCCCCCAGAAGTGGGTCCTGGATCCGCCCCTGGTGTATATAGAATCTAAGGCTCGTTTGAATTACAGTTAAGTAAGCTTTCTTGTGATATATGTAATGCTCGCACACAATATATAAAAAGAAGTAACACAGGCAGGGACGTACGCAGGGGGTGGGTCCTGGGGGTCCGGACCCTCCCCGTAATTTCGACTTTTGTGTAAATTTAGCCTAATTTTCGGGGGCAATTTTAGGAATTTTAATATAAAATACCTTCGTATTGAGTTTGGACCCCTCCCGAAATAAATTCCTGCGTACGCTACTTAACACAGGGACGTTTTGAACATTTGTTTAAAACAATAATACCCACTCAGAATCAGTGGAGGATCTACCCGGAGCCGAAGTCCCCTCAGTTTTTTGAGTAAAAAAATTAAGTTATTATTTATAAATTTTTGAGTTTATAGTAAACTCATGATATACCTATCATAATCTAGGTTCTGCCTGCGCCCTTACTTTTTATCTTCTAGATCCGCCACTGTTCAGAATTTACTTGGTTATTATCTGTCAGTCTTCGTGACCAAAGAAAGCGTCGTAAAAAAAAAAAAGTCCCTTTTACGTCGCAAAGGTATTCTGTAGTTTTTTTTCAGTTTAACCTCCCGCACTACGATTATATGATAAGGAGGATGGAAATTTTGGAATGACGAAAGTGGGAGGAAACGGGAGAACCCAGAGAAAACCCACGTACACGCTGTCTGCTCCCCTCAAGTCCCACCTAGAATCGAAAATGAAATGAAATGAAACCTTTGAGTTTTACGTCCCACAGTTATGACGGTTAGGCTAAAGGAGACAGTGATGATGAGTAATAATGAAATGGTGGAATGAAGAAAGTGGGAGGAAACGGGAGAACCCCGAGAAAACCCACGCCCACGGTGTTTGTCCACCAAAAGTTCACTTGGCGGGGGCTGGGATCGAACCCGGGACCCCAAGCACCAGAGGTGAACACTCTACAACTGAGCCACCGCGGCCCCCAAATAGAATCGAATCAGGAATCGCACGCGGCAGAGTTAAATGCTCTATCACTGAGCCATCTTGTTCTATAAACAATTATATCGTAATACATATACTTGTGTCATCATCAAATGTCTAAGTAAAATCGTCAAACTTAAAATTGCACTCCTTGTCCAAGATAATTGTCCTCTGGAATGGCTTTCTTAAAAATAATAATAATAAAAAAGTACATACATATTTTTATAAATCAAATCTTACTATATCCTGAAGAAAGATGTAGTAAGTTGTGAATGTAAGAAAAAAGGACAGTCAGTTGAAAAGAAATATATAAAATCTGTATATAAAGAAAAAAGAAATATAAAGAATGTGAAAAGAATTATAAAAATATAAAAAAAATAAGAATAAATTTAATGTACTTAATTATTCATATTTTTTTTTAGAAAAATAAATATAGCTCTGGAATAATACGGTAACTAAAGCAAACTTTGAAAATAGGCTCGGATTTATCATTTCTCTAATACGTAGGCTACACAGCCTATTCTTGAATTGAGATTCTACGGTTATGACTCAAATGTATGAGTTTGATTTAGATAGGCATGATTATTCTAAATTCAGTCCTAATAATACATCACTAGTATAGTAATTTAGCTTCTTATGAAATACCAATTACCATATACGAGGTGTGTTTAAAAAGTATCGAACATTTTTCCCGCGTAAACCAATGAAGTGCGGGATATTAAAGAGGAAACTATTCAATTGGATTGGTACATTCAGTTTTAATCGAGAAATGAGTGTTCGCGAAATTTGATTAAGGTTTTCATTGCTAAACACAACATTCCTGTGTATCGTCAGGCTTCCTACTCACCCGATGTGGCTCCATGTGACTTTTGGTTATTTCACAAGCTGAAAATGCCACTAAATGGGACCCGATTTGAGTCAAGAGAAGACATCATGCGGAATGCGACACCGCGGTTTCTCACCATTCCAAAAACCCTGTTTCAGAAATGTTTTCAACAATGACGGGAGCGCTGGAAAAAAAAATGTGTACATTACCAAGGAGACTATAATAGTTTAAAGGGGATTAATGTTTCGGATTTCCAAACCAATTAACGTACTTTTGCCAGTCAACGCTTCGATACTTTTTGAAAACACCTCGTATTTCACAAAATTTACTGACAAATCTATTTCCTTTCTTTATTTCCACTTACAACGTCGTCACCTTGTATATACTTATTATCAGTGGCGTATTTACGATTTTGTTTCGGGGGGGGAGGCTTTGCCTGAAAATGTAAAAATTCTGCAAGATATTTCATATACTTAACTATAGTAAGTAAGATTTCGGGGGGGGGGATTACAGCCCCCTAAATACGCCACTGCTTATTATTAATATTCTAATTTTTTAACTAGAACGTTTTGAAGACAAAATTACAGACTATGTTGTCTTGAACATCAATGTACTGTAGTACCTCTAAGCGAACTACATCTACTCCGTCATATACCATGGAGTATGAATAGTATTGTCTTGTGACAGATTTCTTAATTTTTTTTTTTTTTTCAGAAAGAACCAAAATAGTCGTTTCTGGGCGCTGCTTGTGAAGAAGTGGATGACACCTGAGCACCCTGACTAGATAAATGGTCAGACGGGAGATATAGAAGGTCTTCATCCTGGTTCCTGTATTTTTCCAGAACTTGTGAGCAATCGAGATTCATCTTCTGTTGAGAAAGATGGCGACTGAGTTCTCTCACAACTGGATGATCAACCGGAAGATTCTCTTCGTGGATTAGGAACTTGAGAGCTTCTTTCGAACAATAATCGTATCCCGCCAGTACCACTTCGCTGTCATCGGCTGACGTGTCAGGAGAAAGGGCCAATCCGCTGTCGTCTTCTTCGCCTGAAAGCAAAGAAAACAATTATTTTATTTATTAATTTCAGGAAAAAACTGATCGGTCTTTTCATTTTAAAATCAAGAGCAAATAAATAAAAAAGGCGAATTTTACCTCTCCAAATAACTAGATATATTTAAGTCACAATTACAGCATTTGTGTAGTGACATTAAGGAAAAATCTTAAAATGAAATGAAATCTTATATTTTAGTATCCTACGATAATGCCTGTTAGCCTAATGGAGATGATGATTAAGGCAAGTGAATGATGATGAAAGAATTGGTGGAATGAGAACACGGGAGGAAACTGAGGTTTCCGAGGAAACCCACGGATATGATGTTGCCCACCACAAACTTATTTGGTCGGGTATCGAACCAAAGACCCCACGCACCAGACATAAGCATCCTACCACTGAGCCACAGTGCCCTCAGAGGGAAAAATCTTAAAAGGATGTCATTCAGTGAAAACCTTCCTATGAAAACGAAGTGACAATTTTAATTTGGCGTTTTACGATGCTGCTGAGGACGCCCATCGGCGTCCAGTACTGAATTTGGCATATGCGCCGGACGCCGCTCGGCGCTTGTCCCTGCATTCATTCCCGTTGTGCCTACTTCCCGTTCTGCCTACAGACCCTCCAGCACTTTAAAGAAAATATTTTTAATTATCTTATCTCTAGGCAGAACGGTAATTCCCGTTGTGCCTACTTCCCGTTGTGCCTACTCTTTCGAGACGGGGAATTATGTGCAGGGAGGAATTTTTGTAGGGAATATTTCTTTAGTATTTCTAAAAGCTTCTGTAAAAACAACCACCACCTCTACAAGTTTCATCATACATGGAAAATTGGTTGACTCAGTTGCAAGAATGTTAGACATTGTATGTGAAACAAACATTAAAAAAAAAAAAAAAAAAAAAAAAAAGATCTAATATCAAGCAATTTCAGAACAAAATTTTATTTTTTTTTTTTCAACTGAATCAATTTTCCATTTTCCTGTAGGAATTAAAAAGAAATAATATTCATATTTACTAAAGTAGATGCAAACAACCCTGCTAATAACAGAACTATATCCCAGCAATTTTTCCCAGAAGAAAAAGTAGAATAACATCTAAAATTTATGATGAAACTTGAAGAAATAGTTATTCTTCTTACATAATTTCTTAGAATTACGAAACAGATTATTGCGAATGCAAGACAAAACCCATGGAAAATTTCTGATAAAACTGACAAAATTCAAGGAACAGAATCATAGTTGCAGTTTAATAAAGAGATTTTTTTTTTTCAGCGGCCATGCATCTAAAATGTTATATATAATTCTTCACTTTATTGAAATAACATTTTCTAAATACTGAAAACCCAACGAAACACATAAGACTGTTATAGTAATCAGATGCGTAGCTAGAGGGGAACGAGCGGGGCTGTTGCCCTGAGCGCTAATAGTAGGGGTCGCCGAACAAGCAAGAAGAAAGAAAAAATATGGGAAGTCAGTAAACGACGCGTCGCCCTGAAAACGTATTGGCGTCCGATTAAATCAATATTGTTAGTTTGCAAAGAAATAGATATGATAAAAATTTTCTTGCTTGCTCCGCTCGCAACATAAACGTTTCAATAAGAATCACAACAAGCTTTTACTTATTACGTTAAAAAGTTATTATATATGATTTGTTAGTGTCAGTGTGATAAGCAAGGTGCCTAGTAATGACTTATAGTCTACACAGGAGTGTTTTCAAAATCAGAAACGGTCAAAGTATGAAATACGTGTTCGGCGTTTTGTTGGTGATGAGTTTGCTTAGATAATCACGCTTCTCTACCCAATCGGATTACTCACGACGGTGAGAATGAAAACTCTGAGAAATTCGCAAAGAAGGCTCCTTCTGAATTTCCATTACATTTCACAGAATATTTTTACCGTAAAATAATCGAAATTAAAATGCTATTTGTGTGGTCACATACAGAATAAAATCACAGATATTTACGATTATTAGGAAGGCTGGAACCACGTGTAATAGGCTTGATGGCTTACATAGATGTGGTTGCATACTGTTTACATTTTGAACAACGATTATGAGATCTTTATTTAAATTACATTGGGTATATTGACGATATGTGGTATTTAGTATTTACATTGACAGTATAAATGAAATGAAATGAAATTTTTAAGTTTTACGTCCTACGGTAATGCTGGCTAGGCTAAAGGAGACGGTGATGATGAGAAATGAATGAAATAGTGGAAAGTAGGAGAAAACGGTAGAACACCGAGAAAACCAACGCACACGGTGTTTGTCCACCACAAAGCTCACCTGGCTCGAGCTGGGATCGAACCATGGACCCCATGCACCAGAGGTGAACGCTCTACCCCTGAGCCATTGCGGTCCCATTTTTTTCTTTTTTTACAATATAAGTACGACATATTGCGTGTAATACAGAATCATGTATAGAGGACAAAGCACCTGATCATATATAGAGGTGATGCCGGAAAAAGATCTGTGATGTAGAAGACAAAGGCTTTTTTTAGAAAAAGAAAAGAGACCGAATTATGCATCTTCTTGCATTGTTTGTTTAATATATGGCCAAATATATTTTGAGGATGTGAACTGTAGCACCTATTACGTACTGCGAGCCTTAGAATGTTGGAGATGAACTACTGGAAAACTGAATAAAATTTTGTTGTGATTTTGTTGTGATATTAGACCGAAATAAGTTTATTTTCTTGTAACTGAATCAATTAATTTTCCATTTCTCTGTAAGTATTAAAAAAACACATCTCTACTAAAGTAGACGTGAATAACGCTGCTAATAACAAAACTGTACCTAGTCATTTTTTCTGAGAAGAGCAAGTAAGATAACATTTAAAATATATGATGAAATTTAAAGGAATAGTTATTCTTCTTACAGAATCTATTAGAATTACTAAAGAAAAAATCCCTAGAAAAGATCCCTCCCTGCACAGAATTCCCCGTCTCGAAAGAGTAGGCAGAACGGGAAGTAGGCACAACGGGAATTACCGTTCTGCCTACAGATAAGATCATTAAAAATATTTTCTACAAAGTGCTGGAGGGCCTGTAGGCATAACGGGAAGTAGGCACAACGGGAAGACACCGCTGATTCACTTTCCCGCCAATACCTGCGTGTGCACACTACCAGTGGCGGGAAAGTGAATCAGCTTTTCTATGTTCAGCATCGGATAGGAACAGGATAAAACTGTTAAGTCATTTTCCAGGAAGGAATGTTTAAAAGTGGAAAAGTTCTAAGAGTTCACCTATTGGAAATGCGCGTAATACTTTCTAACTATATTCATTTTCGCACAACCACACGAAAACACAGGAGGGAAAATAGCACAAAAGACACTAAGAAGATGCACATCTAAACTGAGAGTGGACACGCGGTTGATTTTGGATTCCTTCAGCAGAAGTAACACAAGAAAGCAAGGTCAAGGGACAAAACAACTGAAAGTGCGGAATCAATAACCTCTACAGACAAAACGAATTTTGGCAACAAGCAAGCTTCAAATCTTTTCGTTCGGAAGTTGTCGGGTTCAATCATGTGATAAGGGTCTACGATTCTTTTCCCATGGCACTTATAATCAAGCTGGGTTTTCACATTGTTCGCTACACGAGTCAATACGAGATGATACTAAGTCCACACTGAAACAGCTCAGGCCCTTTCTGCCTTTATTTTGTACTGACCGCGTGAATAGCGTGCTCATAAGAGTAAGTAGTACATGGATAAACTGATTTGAAGGAGTCAGAACTACTGTTTTTGGTTAAGAGGGAAATTATACCAATAATACTAGCAGAATAACTTAAGATACATACATTTTTCTATGTTAATACAAAAACGATGGGAGGGCCGGGTCCATCGGGCCCCTTATAACGGGCCGCCTCTGTATATCAGTAATATCTGTGTTCCGATACTAACTTCAGTACCCCCTGCAGAAGTCACTGATTTTGTTTATAGCAGTTTAGAAGCTAAGAGCAAACGGAGAGAAAATATAGTATTTTAAGCTTAATTTGAATTAAACTAAATTGAAAGCCATGTTTATTTGGTAAATAGGACATATTCGGACAGAATAACCAGACATTTCAAAGTTAGGAAAAGAGCAATTTCCATAATGTTTTATCACAATACACAAAAAGCAATTGGGGAAAAATAATCAACGTAAATTAACAATAATAACCTTAGAGATAAAAGTTTAATAATACATAATTACGAAGTAAATATCATTATTATACATTTTGTTGTTCGAAAATGCAACTGTTATTAAGTTATTTAGCAAACAGAATGCACACATACTGACAGGTAATTGCTTTACAAGCTGCTTAGGAATTGGATTACTTACTTTACAATCATGTTAATTAAACATAATTAAGATTTTAATTAGTGTTGGCAAAAAAAAAAAAAGTAAAGATAGTGATGTGTTCTTTCCCTGCATTTCTCTTCCCCAAAAAAAGTCACTTGACATGCAAGTTGCATAATTGAAGAAATAGCCATTAGCACGTTAGTCGCATTGCGTCAATGTAAGGCTATAAAAACATTATGATATAAAAGTCACCCCAGACTAGGGTTGCCAACCGTTCGATATTTTACAAGACAATTCAGTTTTTGACCTCCTTGTCCGGTACGATCTCGAAACCGGACGTGAAATGTCCGGTAATTTTTCCTCTTACTAGTCGTATTCTCTGTTCTGTTTGTAGAGCGTTCACCTCTGGTGCTTGGGGTCTCGGGTTCAAACCCTGCTCCCGCCAAGTGAACTTTGTGGTGGACAAACACCGTATGCGTGGGTTTTCTCGGGGTTCTCCTGTTTCCTCCCACTTTCTTCATTCCACCATTTCATTCATCTCTCATCATCACCGTCTCCTTTAGCATATCTGTGGGACGTAAAACTCAACAATCTCGTTTCATTTTCTCTGTTCTGTTCGGATTACTTTGGAGTGACGAAAGGAATCGTTTGTTGATTAACGTTTGTTAAAGCAGAGCTCATAGTTCGCTTTGATATCGACCTGTTGTGCTCGGGTTTTGCTGAAGAGTTGAAGGCAGGAAAACTTACTGAACTTATCAAAAACGGCTAAAGATCAACAAAAGTATACTTTTAAGAGCGCAGCTAGCACTGCTTCATCCTCAGCTACATCCTCCAATTAAATAATGTATCCAGATCCAGTAGAAATATTTAAGCACTATGAGACATTGCCAGCCCCAGCGAAGCTGGTAAGACTTATTTTTAAAGTATATTTTGTGTCAATTATAATTGCTTTTCTGTTTTAAATACAATGTATTATTGATGGTAAACTACAAAAAATTACATGTGTCAACTGAACCGAAACTGGAATAAGTAGGTTTAATAAATGCTTCAAAAGTAACTAAACTTATTAAATTCGAACTTCGAATTGCTCAATTTTATGCGAAGTAACCACTCTCAGGTTATTTATGTCTTGACTAGCAATGATGTTACAATCTTAAGACTGTACGTACTCCAGGACAGAGATGGTCATCCTCCCTCATTTTGCCCTCATGAGGGCCGCCCTCACCCTCACCTCACCCTCATTTTAGTAGTTGAGGGTGAGGGCGTTGGAGGGTGAGGGCGATAAAGTAATTGAGGGTGAGTGTGAGGGCGTCAATGGAGGGCGAGTGTGAGGGAAGGTGAGTGTGAGGGCGTCAATGGAGGGTGAGTGTGAGGGAGGGTGAAGTGAAGGTGCCAATGGAGGGTGAGTGTGAGGGAGGGCGTCAATGGAGAGTGAGTGTGTGGGCGTCAATGGAGGGTAAGTGTGAGGGCGTCAATGGAGGGTAAGTGTGAGGGAGGGTCAGGGGAGGGCGTCAATGGAGGGTGAGTGTGATGGAGGGTGAGGGTAAGGGGCGTCAATTGAGGGTGAGGGTGAGGGAGGGTTAGGAAAAATTACCATCTATGCTCCAGGAGGGTGTCCGGTTTTTCCATTTTTCAAAAGTTGGCAACCCTAGCCCAGACACTAAGTGGCACATCAACCAAGAAAATAAGGAATGCAAAACACAGAGAAGGAAAAAAAATAGTAATTTTGTTCTATCCACGTAGACATATGTTTTGCATTACAGACACTCAAGATTTTCAACAAAATTTGATCATAAAATTTGAAGCATTTCAGTAGTGCTGCTTATTTAGAAAGCAGAGATGTTTGGCATTTCATTATTTTAGCATAAAAACAAACAAACAAACAAACAAACAAAAAAGATCAAAACCAACAATAAAAATGCATTGCTTGGAATTTTAAGAATTCTGTTCAAAAGAAAAGCGAGCACAAAGTAACGCATTCAAAGAATGATTCGGATCACAGGCTACTACAAAAGCACTTTTGATGTGAGTCTCTACCAGAGATAGCAATGATATTTTATCTCCTTCTTCTCGTCCTATATTCCTCTTCTAATCTTAGTTGCGTTTCTTTCCCAGGATTAAAGAATTGATGCATAAGATTATGCAATGAATTCTGGGACGAAAGGGTAGATAGCATTTTCTTTCCGGCTGCACAATCTTCAAATACCAGTTAGTCTGGGAATGAGAGGGAACAATTACTGCTTCTTTTACTGATATCAAACTTTGATATGGTTAGTAATTGGCGTATACCACAGATAAAAAGCTTATGTGTGTATATATATGTGGTCAAAGAAAACATAATTGTTCTATTCGCTTCTTACGATTTCCATTGCCGAAAAAAAAAATTGGGTTTACTATCTATGAATACTAACAATAGTTTTTCTTCTTAGAAACTAGCATCCAGATATACTTTAAGATGCCCCGTGCGAAATTAAAATACAACTAATTTTACAGTAATTATGTGATATCTCCAAATAAATAAAATATAATTGAAATGTGGAACAAGAGCCCCCTAGACAATATTATTTTACATGAGATACCGTTATCACGACTCACTTATCTGCTTTTGATTTCCAGCCATTTAGAAAATCGGAATTTATTTTCGCGTTTCTAAATGGCTGCAAACGGAAAGCTACTAGGTGACTTGTGATAACGGTACTTCATGCAAAATAATATTATCTAGCGCGCTCTTGTTCCACATTTCAATTATTTTTTATCTATTTGAAAATATCACAAAATTACTGTAAAATTAGCGGTATTTTAATTGCGCAGTGATTAGGCCTCTTAAGAGAGTCACAAGAAAATGACCACAAATGTGCCTTTCTTGGAATAAATATACTTTTTTATATATACAATAAAAGACAAATTCTTTTATTGTATGTGTGCTGGGGGGAAGAATCTCGGACTTCTTCCGTTTCTTAGCACTTTCTTCTCTCTATTTCGTTAGCTAGCGTTACTGTATCCCTTAACCTGGGAGCATAGTCGTAGAATTTTTTTTTTTTTTTTTTTTTAAGTATACCATTCATTTTAGCTTTGGAACTTCTGGTATACACTAAAAGACAAATTCTGACCAAAGCATATATTAACTAATAAATAATAGCGTTACAGTTTCGGCAAATTAACTTTGTCTTCATTAGACACATTATCTTGAAACTATAACGCTATTATTTATTAGTTAATATATGCTTTGGTCAGAATTTGTCTTTTAGTGTATACCAGAAGTTCCAAAGCTAAAATGAATGGTATACTTAATAAATAAATAAATAAATAAATAAAATTCTACGATTATGCTCCCAGGTTAAGGGAGACAGTAACGCTAGCTAACGAAATAGAGAGAAGAAAGTGGGAAGAAACGGAAGAAGTCCGAGATTCCCCCCCACCAGCACACATACAATATTTGTCTACTACAGACCTTACTTGGCGAGAGTTGAGATGAAAGGAAGAGACTCACGCAACAAAAATAAAACACCGCGGCCCCCCAATGTATTTCGTATGCCTTACGAAAAAGTACTTGGTACGCGACCTGACAATCACTTAGATTTACTTCACAGGTGCACAAATAAAGAAATGAAATGAAATCTTTCAGTGTAACGTTCTACGATTATACCCGTTAATCTAAGGGAGACGGATGATGATGGTGGTGGAATGAGAATGTGGGAAGAAACGAGAAAACCCACGGACACGATGATGTCCACCATAAACTTACTTGGCCGGGAATGGAACCAGGGACCCCACGTACCAGAAGTAACAGGTCTACCACGGAGCCATCGTGCCCCAAATGAAGACATTGTTGGAGGCAGTGATGATTTCAGAAGATTTCTCCTGGGACAGGAGAACTTCAATACCTAACTGCGAATGAAAATAATACTGGAAAACTACCCACGCTGAGTATAATCAGGCATATTTTCCAGCAGGAGAATTCTCCTCCACTCCAGTGCTAAATCCCTTAGGCCTACATCACCACTGATTGGAGAGGCTTCACACACATTCAGCCAAATCTGTCAAGATTTAGGATTAGGAATTTACCACGACAATGACGATAATGATGATGATTTGAGATTATTTCCCTGGGAAGAATTTCAATACACTAAGGGTGAAAAGCAGAACTTCGAAATTCTGGTAAACCACATTGAATACGAGCGGAGACACGAACCCACGGAGGAGATTTCATAAAACTCATCACTAAGAATGAGGCATCCCGGAACACAATAATAAGACAAATTTATCTCAGTTTTGATCAGGAGTGTTGACTCACTTTGTTAACGAACCTTTTATGTTAATTTAAAGTAATTCTCTGAATTTAGTACTTCCTGCACACAATATGAGTCAAAAGTCCTTCTAACATTTATCATAGAATTTCTCGCACCAAATATCTCGCGACAATTACTATGACACCGGTCAACAATGGAAATTTAACTCGATTAAGCTTTTATTAAGATCATCAACTTCGACATGTCAAAGGTAGCAAATGTTAACATCCAACATAAATAACATATTGTAGCAAGGAATCGTAGTGGAAAAACTGAATAAATTAACCATAAAAGTATTTTAAGGTATCTGTATTAAATAAAATCTTTCAGTTTTACGTCCCACGATTATGCCGGCTTGGCTAAAGGAGACGGTGATGAGAAATGAATGAATTGTCGGAATGAAGAAAGTCGGAGGAAACGGGAGAACCCCGGGAAAACTCGCTAACACAGAGTTTGTCGACCACAAATTTCACTTGGCGCAAGCTAGGATCTAACCTAGGACGCCATGTAGGAGTGAACGTTCTATCACTGAGCCACCGCGGCCCCCTGTACGTTTAAAGACAAAAGATCTTTCAAACGCAGTCAGCAGCCGAACAACGAGATAAGTGCCAACCAAGCTAAATGTGCAGGAAATCGAGTTCAAAAGGCTTCAGCTGATTTTCATTCACATAGAACAGGAAAGACAATTTTAAACGCTTCAAACCATTTTGCACTCACCTAGGATGACAGAAGAAGCAATTAGAAAGATTTCAGCTCAATTTTCACCGATTTATAGCGACAGAACAGGCAATTTAAAACGTTTCAGCTCATTTTGCACCTACCTAGGACGACAGAAGAGACAATAAAAGGCCTCAGCTTATTTTGTATCCACCTAGGACGACAGGAGAGGCAATTTAAAAGGTGTGAGCTCATTTTGCTTCCACCTAGAGTGGATTGTTCAAATGTGCATGTATTCCGTTGTTCCACTTAAGTTTGCACATATATAAAGGGCCAGTATTTATAAAGAATCTCTTTTTAACAATTATCTCGACATGCCAAAGTCTAACCCTACTTTAATCAAGCTGACGCCTATCGCGTTATTTAGCCGCACTTCTCACTTCTGCTACGATAAATGGATTGGTTAAACTTTCAGTGGTGTAAGTCACTTTTGCAAAAAGAAAGATAGACACAGAAACCATATATAGATAAGTCAACCAATTAACAGAAAACTAGGTCAGAACTTCGTTCAAATGCAAACAGATGGCAGTGACAAAGGAAAGAATTGTTTTGCTCCCAAATTTAATTCAATACCTTTTTGGGTTAACTTCTGGAAACAAAGAAAATATGGTTTACACTACTGCAATTTTAATTCGTCCAAATGCTTCTTCCTTGTAAAACGGACATAAAATGTAAAGAGTTACGTGGTTGTTGCTCTCACTCATTGAATTTAGTTTGTCCTTCAGTTTGTTTATCTTTATTTTGTTTGAATACAAGATAAAATAAGACAAGTATAATCAGTAAATTTCTGTTAAGAAATTGTAAAATGATCTTTATCTAGGAATATTAAACTTTGTTTTCCTTTTTGAATATTTCAATCAAAACATTTCAGAAATACAGACAGTGTAGCCAGAGTCAAAGTATCAGTTAACTCAATATGATGTGCTTATTCCGTAGCAATACGAAAGGTCGATTTAGTGGCCATTTGTGGCCCCTGATCCCGAAACTAATTTTTGGCCAAGATCGCAATCTTTTGATTTTTTTTTTCAAAATTCTTGTTTTGTTTGAATACAAGATCAAGTATAATAAGTAATTTCTGTTAAGAAATTGTAATATGATCTTTATCTAGAAAAATGAGACCTAGTTTTTCTTTTTCCGTAAGTAAATAATTAAAGAAATGCAAAGAACGTTTGGCAAGGAAGATTTAGTAACTCTAAATGAGATTTAAGTGTATAATAACCACGCCATAGAAGGAGACATAATACGAGTGACCATGAATGAAGAGTAATTACGTATACAAAAGATAAGCAGGGAAAAAATGCCTGAGTACACAGTATTCATGATACCAAACAATCATAATGATCTGATTACAGTTGGACCAAACAATAAAAGGCACAAGAATGACTTGGAGAAGACTCCTTGCCCTGGAAATATCTGTTATTACAATTGTCAAAAACAAAATGATAAATATTCGCTTCTGAATTCATCTGAGTTTCAGGCAAAATACTACCGCAAATGACTTAATCATGAAGCAAGATCAGTTCGTCTCTTGCAGTAGACGTTCAAACATAATCCCTTCGGCTAAAAGTTCTTCCTTGGAGAAACAGACAAAAAGAATTTACGACTCCATTTAAAAACATTACATACACAGCCACTTCTTATTAGCTTTTGCGTTATATGACTCTCTTAAATTCCACAGGCATACAGAAGAACTATAAACAGTCGTTAGCTCAGAAAATAACTTAATCACCATTTGGGAGCATTAGCAAAATCACTTTCTAGCTTGCTTGCTTCTAACCATTATTTCTAACCTTCTTTGGGTTAAACCTTTTGAAACATGTTTTGTACTTTGGATAATAGTCAAACTACGGTATGAAAATTTCAGCAAAAATTCCTTCAACTTAAGAGGGAAAACGTAGATAAAAGATAATGCATCGTCTACACTAATTTTTCAGCTGAATATTTGATTAGCAGTGGCGTATTTAGGGAGGTGGCTATCTGGCTCAAACCTCCCCCCCCCGGCTCGAAATAAATTTCTTAGTTTTCGCATTCCACGTACAACAATAATCCTTCTTACCTTTTCTAAGAATTTCATTAACTTTCCATTTTCCTATGCTCTTTGTTCAGAAATAATACTGTATTTATCAAATTTCATTTACTGTAAGAACTGAGTTCTTTTTTCTTTCTTTCGTCCAATCTACTGTTCTGTTTTTTTTCTTCGTTGTTATAGCTCACAGATGACGAGAAGAACCCTAAAACAGGGGAAGCGGGGAAAGGTCAACGACACGCTCAAGTTCATTTTCGGTTTTTGAGGTGTGGTCTATACTTAGATGTCGTCTGCTACTCCGGGTAGTTATCTGTGTGCTATTCCGTGGTGTCATTTGCGCATCCCGCGTGCAAAAAGTGGGCGAGCCCATACCTACGTCACACTACTTCTGCTAGAGTTCTTCTCGTCATCTGTGAGCTGTACTTTCTTTCGTTTGTATCATATTTCAGCTTCAACTTGTCTCAACATTTTCTTTCAGGTAAAAACATACACAAATAAAACTGAATATTTCCATTTTTTCCCCAAAATACAATCAGTTAAGTTGAAATGAGATTACAAATATTCAACGTGTGTTTACAGGAGCGTTATTTCAGATTTGTCTGGGGGAGTAAAATCCATTGACATACGAGTTTCACGTCTTTTCTTAGTACATTAGTAGACAATCGATTTAAATACATTTAATTCCCAAACTGATATGGGCCACTGCCCCCTCCTGCTTCCCCAATGACACCCTTGTGTGTTTGGGTTTTAAAGGGTTAAGAGGAAAAACATAAGTGCTTATTCATTTGTTGTACATAGCCCCGCCAGAAACAAAATCCTAGATACGCCACTGGTGATTCAAAAGAAGTAGAGGGGGGCGCGGTGGCTCAGTGGTAGAGCGTTCACCTCTGGTGCTTGGGGTCCCGGGTTCGATCCCAGCCCCCGCCAAGTGAACTTTGTGGTGGACAAACACCGTGCTCGTGGGTTTTCTCGGGGTTCTCCCGTTTCCTCCCACTTTCTTCATTCCACCATTTCACTCATCTCTCATCATCACCGTCTCCTTTAGCCTAACCGGCATAACCGTGGGACGTAAAACTTAAAGATTTCATTTCATTTCATTTCAAAAGAAGTAGAAAGAAGTTTTGATGTTACAAAAAGTGTAAACAACATTCATCTATAGTCAAACCGTAGGCTACTTCTAATTTATTTTATGTGTAGTTATATTAGGATTAGGAATAGTAATTAGATTTCTGGGTTTTCGGCGTATATGGCTACGTTAGCCCGTCAGTATGGGGAATGACGTCCCTTGGTGATCACATTATCTGAGACAAGGGAAGGAAGCAAGCGGCCTGGGACCTGCATGTTAGATATCATCCCGGCATTTACCTGGTGAATGAAGAAAATACAGGAAAACCTCAATCAGGATGGGTGGACTGAAGAAGCTTTTACCCAAAAGTAGGTATCTTTTACACTTTTTCGACCGCGTGTCACCATCGAGAGTCGAACCCGGGACCTCTCGCACCAAAGGCGTTTGTAAGTATGTGCTACTGTTTGTATTTAAACTGTATCATGTTAGGGTTACTGATTAGGACTAACAATTCAAATCATTTCCATACACCAAACAAATCATTACCAAGTTACCTATTAGAAATACAGGATGGCCCAAAAGTAAATATACACCCCTGCATTGATCAAGTATAACATTCTAGTTTATGAGTTTATTTGCTTTGGCTGTTCCGAGCTGAAGATATAAGTTAAAAAAAAAACATTAAGAACAAACAATAAAGAAACGAAATCTACCTGATGGATAACAATAAGAAAGGACATAAAATGCGATGATGAATGTAACGGTACTGTATACCTACTTTTGGGTCACCCTTATACTTTAATACCATTAGAAGTTGCCGCAGAAAATGATGTCAATGTAAATACATATAAAGATTAGACATCAAAATGGGTATTTAATATAATCCAGTAAAAGCCACAATAAGCTCAAATATCAATCACACATCACAAACTGTCTGTTTTTCTTATTCTTTTAATCTTAGTTTACAGTGTTTGCCATGAGCCAGTACTTATTAATATAGTTAGTAGTTATCTGTCAACATCGTACGTGTAGATTCGTGATTCAAATTAATTTCTCTTAAATTTCCAAACTATGCTATGCATAAGTATAGGAAATGGAAGATTCGGGTTCGATTCCCGGCGGGAGTTATGTGGTTCGGATTCCACGTTAAACTACAGATCCACGTCTCATATAGCCTCACTGCTGAAAGGAACGCTAATATCAAATCAAATCAAAAAAAGTACGGGATGTCCTATACAGGGTGGCGTAAGACATCCTTCTATTGTAAGATACTCTCGTGCTGGCAAATAGTTGTTAATTATGTATTAATCAATTTATTTTTATTCTTGACAGATCCAAAATACACGTAATCAGTCATGGATCGCTATAGTCCTCAGGATTGCGACATAATCCTCTGAATGATTTTGAGAAACAATGAGTAGGTTATTTTGGGTCAACATGAATTTTGTCGTTGATTTCTTGCGCGTACGGTACCAATTGGCTAGACACTGTGACGTGTAGCTGCTCGCCTTGAGGAAATTGGCTCAACGGGAGACAGTAGGAGAATTGGCTGGTCCCGTAGCGTCCCTTTGGCTGAGAACGTTGCTGCAGATGCCGAAGAGTGCAGATGTCGAAGACTGCACTCAAACATTAACCAGACGACGGGCTACTTCAATTGGGTATCAACACACTGTCGTTACAGCGAAGTTTGGTGTGAGACTTACAGATGTTCCCATACAAAGTGCAAACAACAAATTAGTTATTCCCTGCAGAGCGACAGGTGCGTGTGCAATTTAGCCAAGCCCTCCTAAACCTCGCTCGCGAAACTCAGAATTTTGCATTAAAAACCATCATAAGCGTTTTCACCTATGCGGACCACTGATAATCCGTACCGGTATGTAATTCGCAAAAGCCATTACATCCTATCAAAGTAATCGTTTGGTGTGGTGTTTACGGAGAGGGCGCTGGCAAAACTGTGACTCTCACTATGTGGTTACAGAATGTCGCAGAATGGTGTCGAAAGTGTTGCGGCTGATAGAGAAGACGTCACCAACAAGAAGCGTAGTGGCCGAACCAGCACGGCATCAACAGATTTGAATGACCGACCATCCTTCCTACAACCCGAGCCTCACTCCAAGCGACTTTCACTTGTTCCTGCACTTGAAGGAGCACCTCGGAAGCCGTTGCTTCGCTTCAGATGAGGAGGTGCAACGTTTTGTGACAACGTGGCTGAACACCCAAGGACAAAATTTTTGCCAGGAGGGAATCTTCAAACTCATTCCACGATGCAACTAGTGCCTCAACCAATATGGAGACTATGTCGAAAAATAACCTAGTGCATGTACTAACTGTGTTGGCTGTATTGGCTGTATGAAATAATAAATATATACATTTCACTTACACCTTACTTTCCGATCACTCCTTGTGTTTCTATCTTTAGATTAATGAGTGTATTTCATCACATGTGTTTTGGCTTTAAATTTCGCATCTTACTGTTTTACATTAGCTCTTTTGCTCGTTTGCATAAGGTCTCCTTCGAAGAAAGGGTTAACAAAGAGTTAATAGAGATAAAGGGAACTGTAACTGACACGTTATGGTCTTATTACGACTGTTATAGTGATGATCAGCAAGAAGTCTGGGAACGCATCCACTGCTCATATAATATAAAAAAAGGCAAATAAAACTATAAAACCAACATTTAATGGACAATAACAAGTCAGAATTTGCTCCGTATGAAAGAAAGCCTCTCAGCAAGAGTTCTCCTTCCCCCCTCCTCCTATCTTTTTATTTTTATTGATGTCAATATAATTCCGCTCTTGTACTTGTTAATTCACTCTTCTCTTCTTTTTGGCATGCCAACATCAATTATTTACGATGACCTCTCAAAGTGGTGACGCAAAGAACATTTTTTCCAGTGGTGTAAACATAAATTTAGCTCGTCACAGGCAAGTGCAGGAGGTTGTGTTAGTGTCACAATCAATTCGTATGAGAAGCGCAGATATCTCAATGTAATTTGTGATTTAGAAGTTTCTATTTTAATGAATTGTCATAGGTTCAATCGGGTTTATCCTTTTTAAATTTCGGCTTTTTTAAAAAAGTAAATTATAGACTTTCAGTCAAGCGGCTACAGCATCTTCCCTATTTATCCTAGGATCATGGTTCATACCTTGTTATTTTTTCACAATAAAGCAAACTTTCAAACGATACCATTCCCATTTCCGTATCATGTACCTGAGACGGGAAATTTTGAGAGAAATCGGGATTTTTCTCTGATTTAAAAACAATTAACCCTTCTGGACCCTCCGTGTTAGCGCAGAGATCTGAAAATCAATTGAAAAATACTAATGGTTGTGTTAAATGTGCGTACAAAATTTCAAGCTTCTATCTTGAATAGCAAGTGCGGGAAAAATATTTACCAACGATCCCCACAATGCCCCAGATTACCGCAAAAGACCCTGATCTTAGGTAAAAAATTTCCTGAGACACCCCTATCTATCGTAAGATCATGTTTTGTACCTCGTTCTCTTCCGAATAGAACAGCCTTTCAAACGGTACCATTCACATGTCTCCATCATGTATCTGAGGCGTGAAAATCGCGAAAAAAAGGGATTTTTTGGTTAAAAAAAAAAGAATTTTCTTTGCCCTTTTGCCCCTCTGGACCCCCCTGTGTTAACACTTAAATGATTGTGCAAAATTTCAATCTTCTAGGTGCAAAAATAAGACCAGTAAAAATAATAAAAACAAGCTTAAAAAAAGATTTAAAAAAAAGTTATGACGTCATCAGCTCCTATGTGTCGTAGCAGAAAGGCGTGAAACCACACGTAACGTATTCTACAATGCCTCTAGACTTCAAAAAACAAAAAACCGAAGTAAGGAGCTTTATTGATTGTATTTTTAATGGAATAATGAAACTACTTTAGTGCCTAAAAATAGGTGCTAGAACTCCAAAGGGTTGATTTAAATTTTTATAGATCAATGTTTAAGGAATTTGGTTTACCAAAACGCTTTTATTTATTTCGTTAGTCCATCCGTTTGAAAGACAAAAGTCTCAAGAACTAATTGATGAGTTACACCTTAATCAGTATAGTGCCTCTTTCCATTATAAATGTCTAAAACCCGGTTCTTTCCATTACCAACATAAACAATAAGAAGGTCTGGGATATGGAAGAAAATATTGTTATTCTTATATGAAAATATAAACTACTAGCTGAATCTGCGCTCTCTGCACAGTGCATCGTTTACATATGAACATGAAACTTCTTGTCATTCCTCTCAACATCTGTACATGTCCTTTTACAGACCCAAAAGAAAGACGTCTTGATATATATATATATATATATATATATATATATATATATATATATATATATATATATATATATATATATATATATATATATATATATATATATATAAATCGACAAGGGGTATCATAAAGGAGAGAGTTTTTCAATACAGGGTTTTCATAAAGTCTGGACGGATTTAATTTGCTTATAATTTTCATAAAAATGCTCATAATGAAATCAAATAAAGTGCAAACGGTAGCGGAAGGATTAAAGTTTTACCTGTAATCTGCACCAGCTCAGTTCATTCACCGCCACACCTCCAACTGGGCGCCATCTACGTCCACACATTCGCGTAGGCGACGCTGGAATCCACTCACAGCGTTCCGCCGTGTTTGATCCGAAATGCCAGCCACAGACGCCCTGATTTTGTCCTTTAAGTTCTCCAAACCACTTGGTTTCTTTGCATAAACTTCCGTTTTCACATGACCCCAAAGCCAGAAGTCGCAGGGGTAAGATCGGGTGATCTTGGCGGCCAAGCGGTCGGGCCACCGCGGCCAATCCATCGGTTAGGGAATTTCTCGTCAAGGAACTGTCTCACCTTGATTGCATAGTGAGGGGGTGCAACATTGAAACAACAACGTTGCACAGTCAACATTGTTTTAACAGTCAACGTTGAAACAACAATGAAAACAACAATGGATGGAATTTGGTAAGAAACTGACCCTTGCCCTCCCTCTCCCTCTCTCAACGTGTTCAGATTTGCCGCTTACCTAACAGTGTTACCAACTAAAACTTTAATCCTTCCGCTACCGTTTGCACTTTATTTGATTTCATTATGAGCATTTTTATGAAAATTATAAGCAAATTAAATCCGTCCAGACTTTATGAAAACCCTGTATTGAAAAACTCTCTCCTTTATGATACCCCTTGTCGATTTATATATATATATATATATATATATATATATCAAGACGTCTTTCTTTTGGGTCTGTAAAAGGACATGTACAGATGTTGAGAGGAATGACAAGAAGTTTCATGTTCATATGTAAACGATGCACTGTGCAGAGAGCGCAGATTCAGCTAGTAGTTTATATTTTCATATAAGAATAACAATATTTTCTTCCATATCCCAGACTTTCTTATTGTTTATGTTGGTAATGGAAAGAACCGGGTTTTAGACATTTGTAATGGAAAGCTGCTGCAGACAGAATAATTTCTAAATAGGATTTCATTAAGTTTATGTTTTGCTTTTGTTTACATGTGTGAAGTAATGATACAGACACGAGTCTGCACGTGTCGTCATTGTAACAACAAACATTGAGAAAATCTTAATTGTAAAATTCTTGTAAAATTTTGTTAACCTGAACACATTTTAGGAGTTTGTCAAAACTATTAAAATCGCAGACGTAGACTATTTGGAAATTTAATTCATTGAGAGACAATGGAGAAACCAATGGTTTCAGCAAAGAGATGAAACAACACAAAAATGAACTAAGAGATGAGAACGCAACATCGTCGTCTGGACGACGAAATAAAAAGGTAATGTTGGGAAGAATCGGGATCAGTCGCAGAGATCAGTTGCAGGGAGCCTATATAACGATCAGTTGGATGGATCAGCTCAGTCAAATAAGATTAGTTGTTCGAAGTCCATAATCAGTGGAAGTTCTTTCCACTGCTACTTCAGCGAAGTCAGGACGTCCAGAGTCGAACCAACATCCTGAAGGGAAGGAAATCAGATTCCATTAGTTCTCATCTAAAGGTCAACAGGTATGTGGTGTTTCATCTCTGTTGCTCTCAATTGAGTAAACCGCCAAAAGTCTATTTGTGTGATCTGATGGTATTCACAAACTAATTCACTCACACACAACATTACACTTAATAAGTCGTTTACGACAATACATGCTTTTAATAGCATGTGGTCATGTTCTCATTTAACTAATAACCTCTCGCAAGAACATATCAAAGTCTGTCATTCCCGTCTACTTCAGATAGTAGACGGATGCAACTTATTCAACGCAACTTCATCCCAGTTTTGGCACGATACGAGTAATAGTTGAGAATATATATATATAAATCGGCAAGGGGTACCATAAAGGAGAGAGTTTTTCAATATATTGCACCGTTTGCACGATTAAGCCTACTTCCCGTTGGAGTTTCTAATTCATGTATGATCAGTGCTTTCTTTCTTCTTGCGTATAATAAGCAAATGCATTACACACACAGTTAATTATAATGTCAGTGATGCATGGTGTTCACAGAGAAAAACACACCAAACAATGAAGATTCATCTTAGCCTGGAGAAATAGTTATCCTTTGTTTTTCATTACCATTTGGCTATGAAACAAACACCTGAGAAAAATACAGCCCCTTATACAAATGTGTGATGTTGGAATGTATAACTTGTAAGATATGATGCTTTACTTTTTTGAACTTTCAACACTTCCAGTGTACCACTAAAAAGTGTAATAAAGAAATAACGGCCATGTTTTTTTTTAAAAAAACAATCAATTAGAAGTGGACAATCTACAGAAAATTTGGAATCGAGCAACGGAAACGGCACGTTTCTAGTACTAGCGGTTTTCGAGATCTCATTGTCGAAAGAATTGGAAAGAAACATATAAACTTACCACTTTAATAAATAGATAATTTTATAATTTTAACAGGCTTCAAAAGAAGGAAGAGTTTTAATTCCACCCATTATCTACACGCATGCAATAAAACAAATTTTATCAATAAAAACATCGAAGTCTGTGCCAAGCCAAACAAATTTTGTTAAAATTATTATTAAAACTATAATCTTATTTTAGTCAATTATCTGTTTGGCTTGGAACAGGCCTCTAACTTTTTTTTAATGATAATAGTAACATTTTAGTGCTATTATAAAATTCTTTTCTCCTTTTTTAACGCTTTTTTACATTCTTTTATGCTTTTTAGCGCTTTTATTAAGTCGGTTATTTTTATTATATACAGTAAAACCTCGATTATCCGCAAGTGCCGCAGATTTTTTTTTAACATCGCTGCAGTGGCGCTCAATTATTATTCATAAGCAGTCGCTGCCAATTGACACTCCGCATGCAAATAAGTACTGTATGTTCTAAAACATAAAAATACATTGCATTGTAAAAATCAATATTTTCAACAATAGTGCACGTTTCGAAGTGCAACTTTACTTTGATAAGTAAAAGCCGATTGCTGTAAGGTATGAAAAAACGGGAATTTATAAGAGTTATTTGCGTGGCATAGTTCACTGCGGAGTGCTAGTCCGCAGGCCACCACAGGAAGGTTAAGTACGAACCTTAAAAAACAAAAAAAAAAAAAGCTAACAACAAGGAAAATACAATAGGCTCAACAGTCCGAAGGTCGAAAATTACTATTGTGCTGCCAAAATGTCTTGAGCCGTGGCAAAAATGCGAACTAACGCTCACACCCTCACACACCCACGCGTTGAGCCAATAAGACTTCAGCTGTTGCTAAGCGAGAGAAAGCGAGTGGAATTCCTTCAGCCGATAGCAGCGCTTGCAACTGAAGACTAGGGATCAAGTCAATGTAGCATATCTATAACATAATTATGGTGCAACGTAATCCTATAGGTCTTGTCAGAATTTGTGAATGAGTGGCATGACCTTGACAACTCCAGCAAAACAAACAATAATACATAGTTTTTATGCTGAAATACTGTATTTTGTGTGTGTGTGTGTGTGTTTGCACCTGATTTTTAGTCTTTTTTCAGATTATCCGCGGTGTCCTTGCCACCCAATTTCACGGATAATCTTACCTTTACTGCATATAAAAAGAAATATGTATATTTGTTTCTACTAACAGACGGTATCTATAAAGTGAATACAAAATATTTTTAAACAGTTTTTTATGGACAAAATTAGATTAAAAAAACACATTAATTTCGTGCTTAAACAACATTTAAAACAGATTTTTCATTTTTTTAGTGCACTAACTTAAAGTGTAACTTAAGGTGTACTTATAAAGTCTTATTTTTAAGATATTTTCACAGGAAGTGTAATTTAAAATTCTAGAACACATCTATACAATTTTACCAATTTTTTCATACTTAATGCCAAGTTACTTCATACTTTTGATCATAAAATACACAAAACAAATGCAACTCAATAACAGAAATTTAATTTCAGATAATGAGAAATAATTATTTCGTAATGAGGATCTATATCAAAATAAATTTCAATGTTCTTACTTTCTCTCAATACACTATTTGTCCCCTGGGCCGTTTCCCACCCAAACATACATCACTATGGAAAAAACAAAATACGAGAATATAAAAGGAAAAATCTCGCCAAAATTGTGTTGACGAAAATATTTAAATATTTTACGTAATTCACTGGGAAAAGATCTGCGAGTACAATTGTTATTGGTGCCACTAATTTATTGGGCTGCCAAAATGTCTTGAGCCGTGGCAAAAATGCGAACTAAAGCTCACACACCCTCACACACCCACGCGTTGAGCCAATAAGGGTTCAGCTGTGGCTAAGCAAGAGAATGCGAGTGGAATTCCTTCAGCCGATAGCAGCGCTTGCAACGGAAGACTAGGGATCAAGTCAATGTGGTATATTTATAGATGGATACGGTAACATCTTTATCAAGTCAAAATTGCCACATCTCGAAGTCTTAGCAAAACTTATACCAATCTTTAGTGCTACAAGCACAACGTTAGTGCTCATACGTACAAAAAGTTATTAAAGAGTTCATGTGATCTCAAACAAGAGGGCTGTACGGGCCGGAATTTTTAGCCCGGGCCCGGCCTGGCCTGTGAATTTACAAACTGAGGCGAGACCCGAGTCCGAAATATGTTTTAGCATTTATGCCCAAGCCCGGCCCGAGCTCGTGTGATAATCAAATGAGCCCGAAATAAGCCCGAATTACAGACACTTAATAATTAACTCAAAATTGTATTTTTATTTACAGCAATTAGAGATTTAATTTTGCAGTTGTGTTTTAAAAGTTCTCCAGAAAGAACGGTGCAATATATATCGTTGTACATCATATTTACAAAGTTAGGTCCGAAAAGGCCCGAGAAGTATGGTTGTCTATTTAAAAATTTACGGCCCGGGCCCGAACTGATATATGCTTTGTAGACCCGAGCCCGTACAGACCTCTATCTCAAACTAGAATCGCCACATTAATTTATTAATAACTTTTCCCACGTAGGAACACTAACGTTAAACTTGTAATACTAACTAGCACTAAAGTTTCACTAAAGATTCACTTCTTTTTCATTTCTTGAAAAACTTGTTTGTAAATGGGACAATTGTGGCTTGACACCATTTTAATTTGATAAAATTTTTTCCCACGTCGGAGCACTAACCAGCACTAACGATTGATACTTCTATTGTTCTTTCCAAAGCTTCTTTGTAAAATTGGTTATTTTTAATTTGTTAATAACTTTCCATACCGGTACCTTGGAACATTAGAGTTATGCTTGTAGCACTAGCTAGCACTAACGATTAATATTATATTCATTTCTCGCAATGTTTATTAGTAAAACTGTGACTTCTGGTTTGGCTGCCACTTTAATTTGTTAATAACTTTCATATGTAGGAGCTCTAACGTTATGCTTATTACACTAACCAACACTAACGTAGAACAGGGCCGTGCCGTGGGGGAGGCGAGCGGGGCGACGGCGCCGAAGTAAGAGGGGCGAAAAATTCGAGTGAAAAAAGGAAAAAAGATGCGAAAAATTCTTTGGAATATATGTATGGGGGCGCCGTCGTATACTCTCGCCCCGGGCGCTGATTTTCCACAGCACGGCCCTGCGTAGAACTAACGGTTGACCCTCTTTCGTTTTCCGCAAAGCATATGTATAAAAGGGTCGATTTTGCCTTGACATCAAGCAGAATCGCCACTTCAATTTGTTAAGCATTTTTCGTACATATGAGCACTAATATTATGCTTATAACACTAACCAGCACTAACAATTTACACCTGTTTTGTGCTCCCCAAAGTTTATTTGTAAAATTGTCGAATCTGACTTGACAGGAAGCCAGAATCGTTACTTCAACTTGTTAATAACATTTCGCACGTTGATGCACTAACGTTGTGCTTGTAGCATTAACCAGCACTAACGTAGCACTAACGATTGACGCCCTTTTCATTTTATGCAAAGCGTATTTGTAAAATTGGCGACTTTAATTCCTTAATTACTTTCAGTACGTAGGAGTACTAATTCTGTGTTTGTAGCACTAAGCAGCACTAACGATTGATACCCTTCTTGTTTTTCGCAAAGTTTATTTGTAAAAACTGGCTTTCGTCAAATTATACCTTGACGTCATGCCAGATTCGCCAGTTTAATTTATTAATAACTTTACGTATTTAGAAGCATTAACGTTGTGCTTGTAGCACTAGCCAACACTAATGTAATATCAACAATTGGTATAAGTTTTGTTATAACTTTTAGGTGTGGCGATTATGACTTGATAAACATATGCATAACCTATGCTTTGTATTGTGTATGTTATTCCATTTAACCTTGAATTGTGAATGGAAGTAAATTACATTGTTAAAAGAAAGCTAAAATTTAAATAAACTATATACAACAAGAATGTCAAGAAATACTACATTAGAATCAGCTGCTTAGCAAAACATAAAGGAGATTTTTTTTTTTTAAAAAGTATCTTCTGATGGGCTTAAGTAGAAGCGGCTATTTATACTGCAAGGATGAACGAAATTAGGGTTGCGTTTTCTCATCCAATCTGTTTAGCATCGCATCCCTGTATCTGCTCAAAATTCACCCCCTGACATCCATACATGTCTACTACCACTGACAGTATAAACGCTGGGATAAGCAGTGAGACATTTTTCGTTCTAATTTAATTATGCTTTAATTACAATGCATAGGTACTTCCCAGATCCTGTTTCAGGTGGTTAAATTACTCTGGGTAGCTTCTTTCTGTCGCATCAATCACAACCCCCTCTCACGCACCCTTCACACTAGAGCCATTTTTTCTCTTCTTCCTTGCAACCCTTTTTTTTAACAACCTAATTATTTTTTCCGTATCTTCTACGGCTTTCCCCCCTCTCAATATATTTGCATTCTAAGATCCTTGGATATGTTTTCTTGCAGCATTCATTAAAAGTGGAAAGGCACTCTTTTGTAATTCTACTCGTAGAAACATGTTCAGAGGTTTGTTTCAAAGTGAGTAGTGCCTTCCGGTGTTTGCAACTCTCAAACGTTTAAAAAGAACAGAATTTTCATTTGAACAAAATTTAAGTATTAATAGTGTATGTATGACAGACACTTCTTCAAACGAGTGGGTGCCATGCGCAAGAAAAGAAAGGAAAGGCTGTTTTTTTTTTCTAGATATTCACAATTCAATATTTTTTGAATGTATTTTTAATAAAAATACTGTAGTATAAGATACAGGACTATAAAATATTGTACCCAGAATATCTAATTTAAATCTAATTTATATACACTGAGAAAAAAAATGTAGGTGGCGTACTTAAAAAGATAGGTTTCATGCGTAATTCCTGTAGTTTTTGGACTTAACGTACAACAGATGTATAACTGAAAACGCATGTTTTATAATACTTTCTGTGTAAGTGTTCCATCTATACGTACTTTCCGTATGAAACAATGTAGGCGGTCAGGATCTCACATACAAATGGACGTATATAACATATAGCTGACGAAGGTAACATAAGTATCTGCATGTAATATACGGAAAACTGTTAGATGTCAGACATCCTGCAATGGCATGACTTAACATCTAAGGGCAGTGCCTATGTAGCATACGGATAACGTGTGCTCCGTACTGATTTCTATAGTAAGCAAGAGAATACCGTATATTGGTACAGTGTACCGCTGTCCGGAGAACGGATTTTTCTCTATGTACAGTATATGTGACTGTAGAATATAAATCTAATTTATATATATATATATATATATATATATATATATATATATATATATATATATATATATATATATATATATATATATATATATATATATATATATATATATATATATATATATATATATATATATATATCTTAGAGAAGTGGAAGGATGGCGTACTGTTGCAAAATACACAGAAACCTCTCATTCAATCTTTATAGTGAATGAATGGATGAACTTCGTTTCGCTGCGTTGAACCCTCGATCAATTAAATCAAAGATTTATTTATGGTATATATTAACAACACAGTATTTCTGTTACAACGGGTACAAGTAGTAATGCCATTTTACACAGATCAGGGGGTGAATTGGAGGTTGGTCAAGTGTTATGTATGGAGCATAGGTCAAGTGTTATGTATGGAGCATAGGTCAAGTGTTATGTATGGAGCATTGGATTTTACGGTTAAGACTTGGACACTTAAGGAAGTTAGAGAACAAATAGTTAGAGAGCTTCAAAATGTGATGTTGCAGATGGATACGTTAAAATGGACAGAGAGGATAAAAAATTAGAATGTTTTGAAACAGATAGGAGTGAAGAGGACACTTCTAGGCAGCATCTTTCGTAGGAAGCCTAATTGAATTGGACATATCTTGCGAAGAGATTATCTTCTTCATACAGCCATAGAAAGAAAGACGGAACGAAAGCGAGAATAGGAAGAAGAACACAACTCATCGATGATTTGAAAAATAGAAGAAAATATTGGGAAGAAGCTGAAGATCGAGGAACGTGGAAGAAACATTTCCAGACTCAAACCTAAAATTGAAAACTCATTAGTCGCAGGATCTACCAAAAGGCAAAATACTTAGCAATAATAACAACAATGGAAGTTGAGAATGAATTGCTGAAAAGATTATAATCAAGACATGTACGTATGTTAAATATTTCCATTCCAGCTTAGTTTGGCTTTGGCTCAGGGAAAGCTCAAGAAATCTTAGTTCAGATAATTGACATGGCGATTTGATTAAGAGTCTTCATCCTGGCGAAATTAAAATACAGCTAATTTTACAGTAATTATGTGATATCGTCAAATAGATAAAAGATAATCGAAATATGGAACAAGAGCGCCCTAGACAATATTATCTTACATGAGAAACCGTTATCACGACTCACTTATCTGCTTTCGATTTTTGAGCCATTTAGAAAATCGGCATTTATTTTCGCGTTTCTAAACAGCTGAAAACGGAAAAGCACTAGGTGACTTGTGATAACGGTACCGTACCTCACGCAAAATATTGTCTAGGGCGCTCTTGTTCGATATTTCAATTATCTTTTATTTATTTGAAGATATCACATAATTACTGTAAAATTAGCGGTATTTTAATCTCGCCGGGATGAAGACTCTTAAGAGCCATCTTTATAGGATATTGTTAAGCGCTTGAAATACGTTTTTTAGAGATTTAATCTAGAGTTTGCAACACTATGCGAATTGGTAAAAAAATACGTACAGGTCTCGTATTTCTTTCTTCAACCTTCAGAAAGAATTAGGTTTCACAAGGCTGAGAAGTTGTATCTACAAACATACAGAAAACTTTCTTCAGTCTATATAAATAAATAAGGTAGGAAAACTAATTCAAGATTCCCGTGGAAAGAAGGTAATCCAAAAGACTCTGTGACTTTTTGATTTAAGATAAGATGAAGATAAGTGTTGAGGAAGGTGGGAAGTCTCAGGAGGTGAGAAGACTTAACTGCAACATCAAAGAAACGGAGGCAAAAGAAAAATGTTAAAAGAAGAGTGTTGCCCTAATTAAAGATGAAAGCCGATTTGTTCTCTTTTTTCCATCTTTCTTACCCCTCATCCCTCCCCCGCCACGACCATAGCATATGCAGACATCTATATATGAATATACATCGACCCAGCAGGGAATGGTTTGGTTCTTACGGTTTTTTAAAACAACGAAATATGATATTTTAGATACCTGAGCCAAATATACGAAAAAGAAGTAAAAAAAAAAAGTTTAAATTTTTCTATGAAGCTACCGACGCTAAAGGAACTTCTTGTTAAAGTTTTTCGAAGTTGCTAAAACAAAACTCTGTTGTAGAAGTTGATAGAAAGGGAGGACCTTTGAGCTACATGGTTTACATGAAACCTATATGGGCATACCAAAGTAAGTTTTTCTTCTTCTTCTTTTTAAGTTTTACGTCCCACGCACATGACTGGTACTCTAAAGGAGACGGTGAAAAGGAGAAATTAAGGAAATGATGGAATGAAGAAAGTGGGAGGAAACGGTAGAAGCCGAAGAAAACCTACGGACAAGATGTTAGTCACCACAGATCCCACGCACCACACGGAGAAAAAAATGTAGGTGGCGTACTTAAAAAGATAGGTTACATGCGTAATTCCTGTAATTTTTGGACTTAACGTACAGCAGACGTATAACTGAAAACGCATGTTTTATAATACTTTCCGTATAAGTATTCCATCTATACGTACTTTCCGTATGAAACAATATAGGCGGTCAGGGTCCTTCATACAAATGGACGTATATAACATATAGTGACGAAGGTAACATACATATATGTATATAATATAAGGAAGACCGTTAGATATCAGACATCCTGCAACGGCATGATGTAACATCTAAGGACAGTGCTTATGTAGCATACGGATAACGTGTGCTCCATACTGATTTCTGTAGTAAGCAAGAGGATTTCGTATATTTGTACAATATACAGCTGTCCGGAAAACGGATTTTTCTGAGTGCAGAAGTAAACGCCCTAGCACGTGATTCAGGAAGAAGCCGAGTTTCTGGTGTTTATAATTCTCCCTTTCAGAGATTTTATAAGATGGCAATTAAATATTGAATATCATATCTATTATAAATACTTAGTAATAAGTCCTTAATGGCAATAATAATGGGATATTTATACATGTTTAATTTTCAAATACTCTCTTTTTTAATTTTGTAAAACGATCGATTATTTCATTTTATAGAACGCCCAAAGGACATTGGACAGGATATACAAATGTCACTTAGAGATTTGTACGAGCTGGAGATGAATTCATGAATCAGAGGTCAGGTCGTAAATTTGTGTGTGCTCAACAACATTTCTTGGAGGCATTTTCATGCCTTTTGTAAATGGATCAAGATTTATTACCTTGGGAAATATTAAAACACCCGAACTCTGGTTTTTGAAGTTCAGACATATGTCAGATTCATTTATTAAATATTAGAGAAGTTCTAATCGAAAAACGAAAATATTTTAGGCAAGGGGGCCGATTTCTCTGTAAATTTTGGGAGGGGAGCATTCAGATGCAGAAGGCATATATGAGGATTTTAAGACAAATTGCATTCAAATTATGCCAAATATTAGATATTCATAAATACAATGCGGGGGACCCACATGAGCTTTGTGAGAACCCGAGCCTCCCAGGATCGACGCCCTTGTTTTAGGCATTTTTTTGTAAAAAAAAAAAAAAAATATTTCAGTTTAACGTTCCACGGTTATGCCTTAAGGAAGGCGATGGATAAAGTAAGTGAATGATGATGGAATAATTGGTGGAATGAGAAAGCTGGAGAAAACGGGGGTACCCTGAGAAAATTTACGAGCACGGAGTTTGTCCAGCACAGACTTACTTGGCCGGGGCCTATAAATTTATGTTTAAATAGTCTAAAGTCATATTTTAAACGCTTCGGAATACAGGTATTCTGCTGTCTAGATCAATATTGTAGACTGAAAATGAAATCAGTGCTAAGTACCAAAAATGGAAAAATTCGGTGGGCTATGTGCCTAACACTGCTCAGATAAAATCGGGCTATCTAGTACTCACTATGGAAGTAGTTCAAATAATCACCAGAAGAATACGGGTAGCTTATATGTTCTACCTATTCTGAACTGAAATCTGGGCTTTCTACTCAACATTTTCATTTTAGCACTTACCACGGATTTTATAACCAGTCTAGAATTGTAATTTGAAATTCATTTGGGTAAAGGCTGCAGTTGAAATCAGGCTGAGTTATTCTCAGTTACATTTACAATTTGCAAAGCGTACGATATGGTTTCTTTTGGTAAAAACTATGTACAGTTTGGGCTTTCAGGTAACATTGAGGGGAGCGTATACATGGGGCGCGGACAAAATCCAAGTGGATAAAATCCAAGAGGACAAAATCCAAGCGGACAAAATCCAAGAGGACAAAATCCAAGCGGACAAAATCCAAGAGGACAAAATCCAAGCTAAATTCTGACAAGGCGGACAAAATCCAAGCGGATAAAATCCAAGGAACAGTATCATGTTCACAGCTGTGATATGTGCCTGTGAACACCCTAATTAAATTGTATGTTTGTTTCTTTCTTCAATTGTCATGCATTCTAAAGTTTTATCTGTAATTCTTCAATTTATTGAAATAACATTTCATTTACTTTCAAAGAATTGAAAATCCAATAAAACATGTAAGATTGTCACAGTAAGAGTGAAGATGAGCTTTAATTACTTATCACATCCATATGAAAGTATGTAAAAATATTGTGTGTGTATAAATACATTTTCTTCTCAATTTTATTATATACAGTATAATACATTTAAGACACTCAGCATATTATTGTGAGACCAATCATTGGAGTATTTTAATTCCATTCTTATGAGGTGGCATACAGAAGTCTTGATTTGTTTGTTGGTAGTGTTTTATGTATATTTTGAAACAAATAATTATGATATACTAATCAAATTTTCGATAAAAATAATCAAAATGTGAAATATGTAGTGTGTATTTTTAATAATGTAATAATGTGTGTGACTGGTTATTTTGACAAGTGTAACTGAAGTAAGGGGTTTGAGGGTAGAGATTTTTTTTTATCTAAATTATACCTTTTTAATTTTATTTTTACTTTAATTCTCAATAAATATAATAGGATTAAGTAAGTAGTGTACTCTTTTTAAGACTGGGCTGCTTTGCTGTTATTTGTTATCTCTGATATAGCAAGCCAGTGCTTTCATTTTCTGGTTAATTTATGTGAGTATACTCTTTTTAGTCAAAATATTTCTGATCATCCTAAATTGGATTCACCTGGGCATGTCCTAGCAGTGACCAGACTATTTTATGAGTAATTAAAGCTCATCTGCACTCTTACTGTGTCAATCTTACATATTTTATTGGATTTTCAGTTCTTTAAATGTAAATCAAATATTATCTCAATAAATTGAAGAATTACAGATAAAACTTTAGAATGCATGACAATTGAAGAAAGAAACAAACATAAAATTTAATTAGGGTGTTCACAGGTACATACCACAGCTACGCACATGATACTGCTCATTGGAATTTATCCGCTTGGATTTTGTCCGCCTTACCAGAATTTAGCTTGGATTTTGTCCGCTTGGATTTTGTCCTACTCTCCGTATACATTGACCTTTTGCTCGAAAAGTAGACATTAAAAATTACCATGTTACATGTAAACATGATCTTTTTTAATGCTTATGTTACAACAATACAATTCTACATTTAGTGTAGCCTATATAGCAAGTATATACCTTGTCTCTAAACAAGTTGAAACCAGTTTTGATTCAAGGCCACTTGTTTGAATGTTTACGATTTCAACACAAGAAGGAACAAATGACAATCGCTTTAGAAAACATACATTACGAGTTGCACCTTAGACATGTAAATATTTTTACACTATATAAATTATTTTAAAAAATATTAATCATGGCGTTGTCTCCAAAACAGCTCTTTAAGATTTCTTGATAAACATAATATCTTACACATAACAATGCTTAAGTTGTTCCAATACAGAAGAAGAAAATATAATAACTCACCGAGCATGAATACAATTGGTGAACGATTTCAAACGTACTTTACGATCTCCATAAAGTAAAGATAATAAGGAATTATACCGGAATAGTCTTTTATAATAGGTTAGAAAAATGTTTTCATATGTCAGTTTCTTATCATTTATGCTTCCAGAAAAGTCAACCGAGAATTTATGAGATGACTTCTAATGGGAATGAATCCTATATAACTTTTGGGTATTAAACGTTTATATGGCCCATTATTCTGTCACAAACTGGTCTTGGCGAAGAGGAAAAATATACTGACAAAATGAACAACAGTAGGCTTTATAAATCGTTTATGTAAGATTTAATCTCGAAAATTATTTCAGCAATATAAAAGAAGAAGAAGAAGAAGACGAAATATTAACTGAATTTTTTGTCATATTTTATGAGAATAGTTTGACAATTCACCTCCATTAAATACATAAAAATTATTTTATTTCAATTAAATCTTGTATTATTCAGATTGGTTTATTTATAATCTCAACAATTAGCATGTGATTATTTGGTGCTCATGGTCCGCGTTCGATTCTCAGTAGATATAATTTTGAGTTTGATCAGATTGCGAAATTATAGCAGTCGAAATAGGGTAGGGGGAGAGACAAGAATCTAGATATTAAAAAACTAGGTATATATGTTTGTGGTCAAGAAAAGTTTATATTTGTGGTCAACTCTTTTGACAACCACAAGTTCTAGAAAGATGCCGTTTTCAGTTCCAATTGAATATTTTTTTTTAAAAAAAAGGCAGTTATTTCTTTATTACATTTTTAGGGGTACACTGGAAGTATTGAAATTTCAAATAGTAAAGTGTAATTTCCTGCGAGTTATACGTCCCAACACCACATTTTTGTACACGGGGTTAGTATATCTATCCGGCGTTTGTTTCATGGCCAAATGGTAGTGAAAACGAAGGATAACCATGTCACCAGACTAAGATGAATCATTATTGTTTGGAGTGTTTTGCCCAATGAACACTATATATCACTGACATTATAATTAATTATGTGTGTAATGTATTTGCTTATTACATACTGCATGCAAGAAGAAAGAAAACACTGATCATACATGAATTAGAAACCCCAACCGAAAATAGGCGTAAATCTTGCAAACTATGCGAGATATTGAAAAAAATAATCGAAGAAATCTTCTGATTATGATACTCCTTGCCGACTTTTATCAAGACTTGCTTTACTTGTGTCTGTAAAGGGACATGTACAGATGTTGTGAAGAATAACAAGGAGATTCATGCTCGTATGTGAATGACGTGGTGTGTAGAGAACGCAAGTTCAAATAGTGTAAAAATAAAACTCTACACTGCATTTTCTTTTAATTTAATGTTCTATGATCATGCACAGATGCTAACGGAACGTTCTCGTCATAAAGAGTTCAGATATTTCCACATCTTTAATTCTTAAAAAACTATGTAAGATTAGTGACACCGTTAACCACAAATTCACCCCTTAATTACATACGAAGAATTATTATAATTAATTTGTAAACTTTTAGCATTAGTGTCACTTGAGCATTAGTGTTCATCTCTCAGTAACTTATTAGTGTGGGAACATTTTTTTTTTTTTTTTTTTTTAATATTGAGAGAGGAAATCCCTCTACCTTCCGAGAATTTCACACCCTAGGTTTCGTCCAGTATTGTTAGGTCATTGACGAACTGTTTGGATAAGAAATAACGAGCTAGGAAGTAGAGGGTCATAAAAATAACAACCAGAATTACATGTTCTGTTCATGCATCTCCCAACTAAAAGCGATTCCATCTGTCGTATCACTTTGTTGAGTGTACAGTTAGGATGTATAATATAAAAATTGCATAGATTTCGAGTTAGTGTAGTACACAGTGGTGGGACAACAGAAAGGGCGTAATGGCCGATTATCATAGCCCCAAAGCCTACTTTTTCCTTTTAAGGATCAGTTGATTTTGTGATACAAAGAGTTACATATCCCATTCAAACTAATATAGGGCAAGTGGAAACCATGAAACCGATTTCAGAAACTTATTCTGTGAAATTTAATATATATATATATATATATATGTTATTGTAAGATATGCGCTGCGAAAGGTTAATTCCAACGTTTAGTTTCCACATTATATCGCTAATAGTCAGCAGCGAGCAGTTAAGGAATATGGCGTTGATCGGACAAGCTACCTTTCCTTCGTTGGCCACCTCGTTGTCCTGGTTTAACTCCACGTGATTTTGTCCTGTGCGATTTTGTAAAGAATCATGCTTACGTACCATCACTTGCAATATCTTTGTATGTAAAGTTAAATGGCAGCATCTTTGTATATAAGATGTACAACAGCGTAGATAAAACTGAACCTAAAGCATCTCTTTGAAATTGAAACTTTGCGTGCCATAGGATTTCATGAATGGGTACATAAGCATTATTATTATGGAGAAAGTAATATATCAGACAATATAGACCGCTGTTTTTTTAAAATAGAGTTTACATATTAGCTCACTATGACACACACTGTCCAGTGCTTTCTCCAGGTCAAACCGTTGGAAACAGTGTATGGGAGTTCCTTATTAAGTTAAAATGCTTAAGTCTAGTATGCCATCTACACAATAACATTTTAAGCTAAACCCTGTTTAATAAGATAATAAGCAAGCTTTCGCAACCTGTGTAGCGTAGCGGAATGCATTGTGTAGCGAAATTTTATGTCAACCAAAAAGTCCATAAGACTAGATTTTATGACACATTTATACCATAAAACATTTGAGACATACTATGCCAGTCAACGTCTGAAACGACAGCAACAATGACCTAATCTAACCTTACCTAATTGTGTTGCAATGTCGTGAACGTTGACTAAAGTGGTAAGTAGGTTGGGAAGCACTTATGGTACCATCCATAGGCAAGGGCGCTCATGTTGTGGTTTTCAAGGGGGGGGGGCAAATATAAGCGACGTTTCAAAAATAGTTTCAAATTTTGATGTAACTAATGTAAAAATTCTATTGAATTTTCGATATTCTGAAGTGCAATTTCCTCTAGGGGGGCGAGCGTCCCACCTTGCCCCTCCTGATGAGCGCCCTTGTCTATAGGTATTATCGTATTGTCGGTCTTGCGGTGATTTTACCCTCTACCAGACACGTTTGGTTTATAGACATTTTCGATTTCTACGTGTCATAGTTTAGTAGTAAGTCACCGTAGTCTGTGACCAAGGAGTCCTACTTGTTGCTCTAGTGGTTAGCGCGCTCGTCTTCGGATGTGATCCCAGATTCGATTTCTAGTGAGGGAGTACACGTAACACTAAAACAGTGTTTGCAAGTCTAAGATTAGTATTGTCCATAAGACTCATGAAGTTTTTCGTTTCGTCCCGAACTTAAAAAGGTACTTCTAGTGAATAACACGTTAATGAGTACGGTAATAATTCCAACTGCTATTCTTGTATAGTTGGTAAATTGTATATTCGGATTTAAGGAAAGCAACGTTACGAGAACTAACCGTTTTGTTAAGGGGTAATTAACATTTTTTGTTAATCTATTTTTAAATATTAAAAAAAAACGAAAACAAAACAAAATACTAAACAAACTGCTTGGAACTTGAGAGAACGAGACACCCTCTACTCAAGCTTCGTACAAGTCAAGCAACCGAGACACCAAACTGAAGGATATTTTACCAAGTCGACCAGAACAATGCAGGTGGAATGTGGTTAAAAAGAAAGAAGTTTTTGTCTTTTTATTTTCTGCTTTTCGTTGTTGTTGTTGATGTTAAATTTTTGGTTCATTTTCTCTGTTTTTCTGTCACGGTCTTCGGAGTAGGTAACAATTTCACGCTTCAAAAATGGCCTTGGACGCGGTTTAAATGGGCTTTTTCTAAATCCATAATTTATCTCCCGATACTTTCATTTTCGGATTTTATTACTTTTTGCCTCTCCGTTCGTTACATCTTTTGATATCAATATCTTATCGATTTTTTTTTTTAAAGTCCGTTTGTCTTCATAAAATATCTAATTTTGATTTATTAATAACTTATTTTCTTAAACTAAATCGTTAACGTAGATTTTTAAGGAATGTTCTGTCTCAGAGCTGGATCTAATCTTCGGCAGGACCATAAAATTAATATTAGGGATAGGGTAGCCAACTCTTTTCCCTATGGGAAGACCCGGGTTCGATTCCCGGCGGGAGCTCATGTGGTTCGGATTTCACGTTAATCAGTAGGTCCACGTCTCATATAGCCTCGCTGCTGAACGGGACGTTAAACTCAAAATCAACTCAACTCTTTTCCCTATGTTTCTAAAATAAACATACCAGACAAGAAATTAAGAACTGGAGTGGAGGAGCAATTAGATTGTTGTTCTTCGAAATTTAGCGTTCCTTTTTCAGCATCGAGGCTATATGAGACGTGAACATACAGTATAAGGTGAAATCAGAACTAACATAATGAGTTCAATGCTTTTCTACCAGAAATCGAACCCGGGACTACATGTACCAAAGGTGCGTGCGCTACCTACTAGACCAAGGGGAGGTGCAGGCTAGTTAGAAATTGAAATCTTTAAGTTTAACATCCAACGGTTATGCCAGCAAAGCCTAAGGAGACGGTGATGATGAGAATGAAGAAAGTGGGAAGAAACGAAAAGAGCCCCAAGGAAAACCCACGCACATGGTGTCTGTCCACCACAAAGTTCAGTTATCGCGAGCTGGGGTCGAACCAAGAACCCAATCTACAGAGGTGAACGCTCTATTATTGAACCATCGCGGCGCGTAGGTTAGTTAGAGAATTGGGAAATGAAATGAAATCTTTCAGTTTAACGTCCCACGCTTATACACTTTAGTCTAACCCCGAGAAAACCCACGGACACGGTGTTTGTCCACCACAAACTTACTTGACCGGGAATCGAAACAGGGATCCCACGCATCAGAGGTAAGCGCTCTACCACTGAACCACCATGCTCTCAGCTAGAGAATTGGGACCAGTGATGTTATGCGCTGCACAGAAGTGGGTAAAATTATTATTATTATTATTATTATTATTATTATTATTATTATTATTATTATTATTATTATTATTATTATTATTATTATTATTAGCTGATTTCCTTTCCAATCAGTAGCAGTAATACTTAAGAGCCTTCATCCCGGCGAAATTAAAATACCGCTAATTTTACAGTAATTATGTGATATTTTCAAATAGATAAAAAGATAATTGAAATATGGAACAAGAGCGCCCTAGACAATATTATTTTGCGTGAGGTACCGTTATCACAAGTCACCTAGTGGCTTTCCGTTTTCAGCTGTTTAGAAACGCGAAAATAAATGCCGATTTTCAAAATGTCTCAAAATCGAAAGCAGATAAGTGAGTCGTGATAACGGTTTTTCATGTAAAATAATATTGTCTAGGGCGCTCTTGTTCCACATTTCGATTATCTTTTATCTATTTGAAGATATCACATAATTACTGTAAAATTAGCGGTATTTTAATTTCGCCGGGATGAAGACCTTAAGTCTCCTAGGAAGTGTACTCATCTCTCGATTCTGATTTACACATGTCAACTATAAGGAATAAGATCTATTAGAAAGCTTCAAAAAAATAATACAAACAACGTTTCATCAAAGTTGATAGATTTTGAGAAGAAAAAAAAATGGTGAAATATGCCTTTTCGAAGATTTGTTTATTTCTTGTCATTACCTATCACTAATTTCAACCCGAAACTTAAGACTAAGGTCGCAAATAAAACACACGCTATGATTTATGATTAATTATTATTTTAAATCGGGGAGGATGTAAATTCACTTCTCATACTTAACCAATTTCAACCCGAACCTCGGAGGATAATTGAAAACCGTTTCAGAAAGAATACACAATGTGCCACTAAAATCGAATAATTATTAGTTAAGTTTTAGTGAAAAATAATCTTATATTAAGCATATGAAACTACTTCCAAGTTGGGATTAATTTACCCTTTTACCCAGGTCCGTATCCAGGGGGGTCTAGGGGGCCGGGCCCCCCTAAATTTTTACTGCCCCTCTCTAAAATTTCCACAGTAGGCTTGCAAATGAACTAAATTGTGGTGATAAACTATAATATTTTTTTGATCGGGCTCCGCCTAACTTTCACCAGCCCCCCTAAATTTTCGGGCTGGTTACGGGCCTGCTTTTACCCCCGCTGTCTTTGATCGATCTCAACCCTAGGCAATGAAGATAATAAGAAAGTAATGAAGAAAATACACATAATGTTGTTTCAAAATTAGACGCTCACCCAGAAATTTTTGTTATGAGCTGTCCAACTTTGGGGTTGCGGGTTCAATATTACAATCCATTATGTCTATATAGTATTGAACAGATATTATTCTGCACCCAAAAGTAAATAAGTAATTGAGGGAGTGAGCGCAACAGTGGTCTAGCCCACATTTTTAAAATTGGAGGAAAATCAAGTTAAACACATGTGTTTTTTTGTACAATATACCAAAAGCAAGCACAAGTAGTTGAATGTGTCATACATTGTCAACTGAAGAGTCAACTACGTATTTCTACGTTTAATTTGCAATTCACACTTCATGCACAGTTCCAATATGCAAAATCAGTCAATATCTTCAGTTGAAATTACTGATATAGCGAGAAAATGACTATTTAAAACTTCAGGTGTGAACGTGCGCTTGGAGCGATATATGAGCATTATTACAACATACTTTTTCATGAATTGTCTCGGTGGTCAAGCGTGTTTAGTAGTGTTCTTGAAAGTCTAGCATCGGAGGGCGGCAGTTCGAATCTGCCTCCCGGCAGTTTTGATTTTTTTCAACATATGGAAACATTTCTTTAAATATAAAGTTCTGCTTTGAAGTGCTTGAAAAAAAAATCAGATGAACTATCACGTTTCAAAGCCTGTTACATTTGTTCACCCTGTCATCATTTATATACGAAGACGCTAAAATGAGGAACGTTAACATTGTTATAATGGGAACAACTTTCTGATTTGAATACCAACCTTAAATCACACGTCCAAAATGAAAATTATTCATGTTCTGATACCTATTGTAATATACAGGTGTGTATATATAGAGAAAGAAAGAAAGAGAGAGAAAGTATGTGAGAGAGATAAAAAACTATATATGCTGTTATTTTAATTACAACGTAAAAAGTTATTGCAATTCATAATCTGGATTTTTACAAAGCGATTTCAACGCTTGAAGCGACTTAATATTCATAAAGCATCTCTTTCTTGAAGTGTCGCAAATAGTCCGATGCTTTGTAATATGTGCCAAACAAATAAATGCATGTTTTTAACAGGATAGTATCGTCTACCTTCTGCTTCAATTGATGGTATAAAATAATGTTGAGTTGATTTTAACATCCCTTTCAGCATCGAGGCTATATGAGACGTTTACCTACTGATTAGCGTGAAATCCGAACCACATGAGCTCACACCGGGAATCGAACCGGCTCTCTTACGTCAAAGGTGCGTATGCTAACCGCTTAGCTACGAAGAAACTCGGTATGAAACTAGAATAGCACACATTACCCCATATTATTTCACCGAAAGATTTCTGTTTTATGATCAGTTAAAATAGTATTTCTGGACACCGTAGCGAAAAATGTATTTGCTTTTTCAAGTAGTGTACGAAAAATACAAAGAATAAACACAGTAGAAACGAAACCAAGAAATGAATTCAAAGTAAAGTGCTTTGACTCTCTCGAATAAATCACTCAATGTATTACAAGTGCATATCTCGTGCATTTCCAGTAGAATTATTAAAACGCGCTGGCTTTATAACTTGGCTGTGTGGTCTAGTGGCTGGCATGTGTGTCTGTGGTGTACAGGGTACCGGGTTTGATTCCCGGTGGGAGAACTTTTGGAATTTTAAATGTTCTCAACGTGTCTGTGTTTGTGTCCCTATCATTCAAGGTTACTGTAAAACGTGTATAACCGAGTAGGAAATATACAGAAAGTACTGATAAGGGGAAAGCAGACTTTGGTAAGTGAACTTCGAGGCCGCCTTTCGCGACGTAAATTAAGAAGAAAATAAGTGGGTTTAGCGAGGCGCTTGAAATTACAGTAATGATTGACGGTTCGGTTCCCAGTCCGGTTTTCTTTCAATATAAGGATTTTTTTTTTTCTAAATACAACGTTACATTTTTAACATTTGAATTGGTTATAAAAACAAAATCAGATAAACTGTCAGCTTTCAAACCTCTGTCACTTTTATTCACCATCTGTTTGTATACGAAGATGACGCTATGGAAATGCTAGCACTACCAAAGTTCAAATAGATTTCTAAGTTAATATCAAATTGAAAACACACGCCCAAAATGAGAATATATGTTTCTGCTTTATATGTATAGTTCAATTATACCAAACAAATTCTGCTATCCCCATTCCCTTTGGCGGTAGGGGTAACTTTAAAATTTTAAAGTGGGACCCCCATTTCTTATTGGACATTTCGATTCTCCAGAGAAAAGTGACTGATTTCACCCAGAATTGAAAACAATTCCTTCACGGATGGCACTTTAATCGATACGGGAAAAGGAGGGGTAGTAAAACGTTATGAAAATGTTTTTTGTCAGATCCGTGCTCTGTGGTCATACAGTTAGCATACTGGACTGCACAGTCAGAGATCCTGATTTCAATTCCTAGTAACCCTAGGGGAACACCAAATGAGTACATAACAAGTAGTGACTATTTTCATGAATATATGCATCATATAAAAATCGCTTAAAGTTTGATACTAAGATATTATTATTATTATTATTATTATTATTATTATTATTATTATTATTATTATTATTATTATTATGTTACATATTACTTGAACTTATAATTAGGAAGACCTAGGCGCAGATGGGAGGACAATATTAAGATGGATCTCGCAGAAATAGGAATACAAAGTAGAAACTGGATCCAGTTAGCTAAGGATAGAAGTCAGTGGAGAGCTTTTGTGAATGCGGCATTGAACCTCCGGGTTCCATAGGCCATAGAATTAGTTAGTTAGTTAGGAGGGTAAGTGTGCCTAAAGTCAGCCGTCTCCAGTAGTCAGCCATTTTTCAGTAAAAAGCATATTAAATAAACATACAGTAGCTTGTTATCAAACAAATAATCAACTACAACTTAAATCAGAGCTCCAGTATTCAACCTCATTTGTTCTGGCCTGGTGTGACTCCTCGTGGCAGAAAAGAAAAATTATCATTTGAGGTCTGCTGATGCAAGTGAGCAAAGTGCGCATTTTGTTAATAAAAAAAATAAGGAAGAAGCTTTACTTCAAAGTTAAGTTAAAATTATATTATTGTAAAATAGTACGAATTATTGCTTTCTTCTATGCATGAATGTATCGTAGCTTATTAAAGATTCGTGGTTTATGATACAAAACAAGATATTGCGTAGAAATAAGGGGGCTGACTACAAGTTGCATTTTTGATAACGTTTTCCGGTAGTCAGCCATTAGGGGCTGACTACTGGAAATGACTCTTCACTTCAATTTCCAATGGTCAGCCCCCCATTACTTTCAACGGACGACTACTGGATACATATACTCCAGTAGTCATCCACTTATCATTCATTCAATTTAAATGACACATGACATACAAGTAAGACACTTAACTAATACGTAGAAGACTTTTCTAACGATTTAATGAAAAAGTAACTGTTATGATGTCACTAATTGCATCATACAAGTATAATACAGTTATAAAGTACGGGACAAAATTAAACGATCGAAAATGCCATTAAAACTTATGACGATGTTGGTCGTTTATTTTTGTCCCGTACTTTAATATCAGTCTGGTATTGTAACCATTTCAATTCTTGTATTTTTCTAGAACTGAGGGAAAAAAGGTTAAGGATTTATGGCTGGTCTGAATTATTTCTCTAAAATTTAAAAAGGACAGGTAATGAGTATTTATTTTACCCTAATCAAGGGCGCCGATTTCCCTGTAAATTTGGGGGTTATTCGGATGCGGAAGGTTAGGATTTTAAGACAAATTGCATTCAAATTATGCCAAATATTGTATATTCATAAATACAATAGGGGGCCCACATAAGCTTTGGGGGCCCGGGCCCCCCGGCCCTAGCAGGATCGACGCCCTTGACCCTGATCATAGCTTAGTCTTTTAATCTAAGGTAGCTATGTGGAAATAAGGGTTATCAATATCTAATTGATTTATTTTTTTAAATTACTCCGCACAATGTCGCGTTTCTGCACGTTTTTAATTCCAAGGCTGCAATTGCTCTTCAACTATTATTATTATTATTATTATTATTATTATTATTATTATTATTATTATTATTATTATTATTATTATTATTATCTGTTCTTATCTGCTCTGTTCCTAGAGTTGCCTGATTGCCGAAACAATACAGAATAATCATAAATATTTACATTCTAACTCACTGTGAGCGTGAGGAAAATATGTCTAACAGTTTAAGAACGCGTGATTTAGCGTTTCTTTCAACCAGTCCAAAGACATCTACTGGAATAGACTCAGTGTCAGATGTTTTTGCAATCAGGTGCGTTGAGGATACTCTATCCAAAGAGTCTTCTTATTCTACACTAATGAACACATATAAGGCTATTGTTCTGTCCGAAGAGGATCGATCTGCTATCAATAGATACTTGCTAGTGAAATGTTCGATATCTTAGTCCTGGAACATACCAAATTTTAGCAATTGGCCGTCTAGAGCCTACAAATATATCTTCGATATCAGAAATAGACGTTACGTCTGACTCAAACCAGGAAAACAACATATCCGTTATGGCATCTTGTACTGAAGCGACGCAAGGTGAAAGGTCTGCTTCTGTTTCTACAGTCAGTAGAGCCAGAAATAACTCCATATGATCTCAGAAGAAATTCAAAGAAAACCTTCGTAAAAATACTTCCATATCATCTGGCTTTGATTAGCATCTTTTCTGGCTAGCTCCAATCAAAAACAAAACTACCAAACATGTGCCCAGAGAAAAAGTTCAAAGTGCAGTATCCTCCCAAGCATGGAGAAATTATCAGATGGTAAAGAATGAAAAGAAAAGAAAACTAGAAGAGGAACGTCTAAAATGAAAAAGGGAGAGAATACAAAAGAAAGGAAAAATTTTAAGTCAAACAAAAAGAAAAGGACTGTCAAGCCAAGTAGCACTAGTTAAAAAGACGAGACGCAAGAAGTTGTTGAAATGCCGTCTAAGGCCTGAAGAAGAATTCATATTTTTTCTAAGTGATATTGAGAACGATACACTTAAATATATTGGGTGTCACTTTTGTGATCACTGGTACCACTAAAATGCACGTGACTCAGTTAATTATCGTACGAGGAACCTGCTAAACAAGTGCTTATGTGTCCTGAATGTGCTTAATGAACTTCATATTAAAGGGTTAATGTCATAGCTAAATATAAATATCAATGTAAATATAAATAGGCCTATATATTAGTTTTAAATAGGCTAGTCTAGGCCGAGGCACATTTTTCGTAGTTTATGGTAAATATCATACAAAAAGTCTTTTTTCCTGTATCGCAATATATTTTCCACCAGGCCTGCTTGTAGCCACAGAGGTTTGGGGGGGGCATAGATATGTTAGGGGGGGCAAGTCATTAAAAATCTCTTACACATATCTAAATTGTGTTTTTAGTGTTGAGGTCTGGAGGGGCCACGAAAAGTTTAGGAGGGCCATGCCAACTAGCTCCCTCTAGTTGCGGGCCTGTTTTCCACGTAGTTTTTCTTTGTAGGAACTCTGAGTGCAATATATTTGTCCCTTAATTTGCTACTGAGGAATTGATCTCTAAAATTCCATTAAAAAAGTCAATTCTATAGTGTGGCTGAGTACTGGTTAAAGTAATGGCTGACCTTTGGTTTTCATAGGCCGACTACTGTTTTTTTTTTCAGGGTTTCTGGTATTTTCTTTTTCCTGTGTAATTATTTATGAAAGATTTCCTATGCGAGCTACACAAACGTAAAATTTAAACACTGTTCTTTCTAATGACATATGCAGTAAAAGTTATTAGTTAAAAATGATTTTTTTATACTTTAACAAAGTTGAAAATCTCCTTAAATGGTCGACTACTGGCACATTTACCCAATTACTTGAGATGCAAACTATAGTTGCAATTTTTTGAAGGAATGTTGCCTAACTGGAAAGTAGAACTTTACATATTGTTTTGTCTGTGAAACATATGCTTGTTTAGCTTTATTTGAAAGTGTTAATTTTGCCAAAAATATTGAACGTTGGCAAACCGCAATAGCATTTCCTTATACGGGCCCAAAAAAAGAGAGCTGATATTTCTAAAGGAGGCAATCGTAATAAAAACGGATAGGAGATAAACATAAATCGAAAATGTTATGTTGAAAACATTTTCATTGATTTTGTCTTCTGCCGCAGGCATTGACAAGGTCAGACAAATATTGTCTATTACGTTTAAAATTGCCTAAAGGAAAGTTGAACAGAATACCACAGATCTTATCACTCAGTAATCAGTTGCGAAGTGCTCCCTTGTAGTCAAACAAGCATGTCCAGAAGGCTCCAGGCAGTCATCGATGTAGAAGGTCATTGGACCTCCTATTAGACACTTATATATAAACAGCCCTTTTCAGGGCTACGTATTCCCTTCCATTCTTTTTTTTTTTTTTTTGAATGCCAATGAAAATGTATCTACGTCATTTTCACCGAAAATGAAAAAAAAAAAATCAACATAATAGCAGTGGATAAGACTCGATCGTGCGAACTTATGTATTGTAATCTCTCACTTATCCCCTGAGCTACGAAGTAACACGTAGGTTTTTTTTTTCAAAAAGATATTAGTAGTTCATAACAACACACTCTCTTTTTATGTAATTCATGTGCCCCTTGCTGTTATCGATGGCATGAAAACAAAATGCTACACATTACCCCATATCATTTCACCAATAGATTGCTGTTTTCTGATCAATTAAAACAGGATTCCTGGATATCTAAGCGAAAAATGTATTTCTTTTTCATGTATTCTACGAAAAACCTAAAGAGTAAACAAAATCGAGACAAGCAACTTTCTCGAACAAACCACTCAATGTATCAGTGTCATTGCAAACAACGTCTCGCTGATGTAATGAATAACAACATGTAGTAAAGATCATGGGGTCTTCAGATCAAATACAGCTTGTCATATGGTTTTGTTTTCTTCAGCACAATAGAATTTTTTTTAAAAAAATATTCAGTCATGTGAGAAAAACAAATTTTGCAGAAATACAACATTTCGTTTTGAGAGGCGTATTAGCACAAAGAAATAGTTTTATTTCTTGCAATCCAAACCGTGAAGAATGAGCTAATGAATAGCGTTTATGGGTCTTTCGATAAGCACCATCCAGTGTGTTGTCGTCGGCAACGTTACGTTTTTTCTTTTCTTTTTTTCTCGTTTTCGCGCATCACATTCTGTTTTTCAATGACTTCTAATGCTAAATTTTAATCCGCTGTTACTTCGGTCATCGTTTTCACTTCCACCTACAATATTAGATTTAGGCATAGCTGACTATCCTCTAATTTGTATCGAAGTTTTGTCAAGTTTCTAGTGAACGTCAGCTAACCATTTTCTTCCAAGTACTAAATGTATTCAAATATTTATTTCAAACGGCTGATTTGATTTCCCGTGATGATCGGACAGACAAACACGACGTCACTTTTACATATTGACCGCCTTATTTGGAACTTGCCCCATTTCCCCCTCAAAAGTGGATTTTTGTCACGCTAGTAGCAAATTAAGCATAAATGCGAAAACATTGTTCACTTTCAGTACTCAAGAGAATTTCTTTCCTGTCTTTCTATTATTTTGTCAATAGCTTACAAAACACTGGCATCAGACTTTTGCAATTATATTTTTTAACGGTTTTCCCATAAACTCCCCTGAAAATTTAACCTGAATCAACCCTTACGGGGAATCGAACCCGAGACTACAAGAACCAAAAACACTCGCGCTAGCCACTAGACTTTTTTATTTTTATTCCACGTTAATTAGTAAGCCCACGTTTCATATAGCCTCGCTGTTGAAAGTGTTACGTGAATATAGACTAGACAAAAATTAATTATTGGTGTCCATTTCAGGATCACTCAGTATTATGTTTTTAAGTGTTAGAGTGTTACAAAATCCAACACTTTTCAGTGCCTTATTAAACAACTTATTTTTTTTAAAAAAGTCTTGAATGTGTATTCACGGATACAATAAGAATAAAAATCACTATTAGAAACAAACATTTGCAGTAAAAATAAAAGCAGAAACTATTTGTGTAATAAAAATGTATATCTTTGTCAAAATATTTGTGACTTGGTGTAATCTATATTCACGTAACATTCCTCCACTAAAAACATGCTACCGAGTGATCCTGAAATGAACACCAGTAAAAAATTTTGGTCTAGTCTATATTCACATAACAAAAGGAACAAGAAACTAAAAATCAACTCAACACTACTTTTATACCACCAATAGCAGCAAGGGGCAGACGATACTATCCCGAAAAAATGCATTTATTCCTTTGACCCGCATTGCAAAGCATCGGACAATTTGCAACATCAATTACAAAAGCTTGAAGAGAAAGAATCTTTATGGACAATAAGTTTCTTACATACAATATTCAATTATAAAATGCCTACTACTTATCTTTCTTATTTAATTTATGGGGCGCGATGGTTCACTGGTAGAGCGCTTACCTTTGGTGCATGCGGTCTCTGGTTTTATTCCGTCCAAGTAAGCTTGTGGTGGACAACATTATGTCCGTGACTTTTCTCACAGCATTTCCTTTTCCTTCCACTTTCTCATTCCACCAATTCTTATATCATTTTTCTCACTTTAATTATCTTTTCCCTTAGCCTAAAATAGCAGGCTTCTAGAACACTGGTCCGTATACCAATTGAGTGGTGATGAAGAAAGCAATCAACCTGGTTAACCTGCCTTCACTCGCTATCGCTTGCTCGACATTACTATATGAATTGTGTATTGAGATTTGATAAAGGAAAGAACCAAACTGGTTACTAATCCAAATTCTCCTCTATGTGAGGACCGGCAATCTAGAACCTTCCCGCCTAAAGGGCGTAATAGTGGGATGTTAAATATTTCATTTCATTTTCTAATTTAATTTAGCTCTTCCACATAATATTTTATCTAATATAATAACAAAATATTATCAAGTGCTCGCAAAGCTGGGAGCGATCTCGGACTCTACCGTAATGTGCGGTAATCTTATTAAATATGTTTCACTACTAGATCAGTTGTTGAATGTTTCATAATGCTATACTAAATTCCATAAGCATTCAAGCGAAATAAGTAAAATTGATGAGATTGACAATTTAAACCGCACAGTATTGCAAAGCTGGCGGTGTAAATATTTACTCCATTACGCAAACTCTGTTTCAAATACAACCATTATTATACAGTTCATTTTCATAAACTTGTTCTTATAGCAACTATATCATTTCCTATTTAAATTCAATTTATAGATAATTTTGTGTTACATATCAGCTGATACTCATGCTATAAACTATACAATAAGTTAACATTCGATGTAAATAAATAAGAAATGTATAATGTTACAGATTCTGGAATTGCAATTTAATTCAATTTTAAACTGTATACATTTTCTATATGATTGTTTAATTTACTTTATAAAAATCCAGATTATGATTTACACTAACTGTTTTAATTAAAAATACAAGCTTATACAGGGTGCGGGGAAAGTCCGGAACGGTCCAATATATCGCGAAATATACAGATCAGCAAAACAAAAATAACACGTGTTAAACAGTTTTGAAAAATCTATCCAATGATACCAAACGCAACCCTCCATTCCCACACGGGGGGTAACTTTAAAATTTTAAATGGAAATCCCCATATTTTGTTGCACATTTGGATTCTTCAGAACAAGTAACAGTGATTTGACCCAAAATTGAAAACAGTGCCTTCACGGATAGCACTTGAATCGACCCATAAAAAATGGAGGCGGTAAATCTTTATGAAAATGTGGCCTCTCAGTGTCGAGCTCTGGGCCATGCGGTTAGCGTACGGGATTCCGGCATGAAAGGTCGTGAGTTCGATTCCCACACAGAGTAAAATTTTTATGTGATTTATTTACCCACATAACGAATTCATACATTTTAACTTCCATAAAATAATGCATTTGTCCATATTTATTAATTTGCAAGAAAATAAAAATGGTGACAAAAGGGCTTATTTTTGTTGTAAATAACCCTACTACTAAGAACTACTTCATAAAGCTACTTTGCAAAACAATTATCGATATTGTATTCCATGTAACTTCATCTTCGCACACACTGTTTTCAATTTTTGATCAAATCACTATCACTTTTTCTGGAGAATCCACATATGAAATAAGAAATAGGGGTTCCCATTTAAAATTTTAAAGTTATCCCCCGTAGTCCCCAAGGAGGTAGGGATAGGTGATTGCATTTTGTATCATTGGATAGCTTCTTTAAAACTATTTAACATGTGTTATTTTTGTTTTGGTGATATTTATACTTCGCGAGATATTGGACCGTTCCGGGAATTTTTCCGCACCCTGTATACAGTATTTTATCTCTCTCTTTCGCACTCTCACTCTCTATATTACAACTGAGTGTTGCAATAGGTATCAAGAACATGAATAATTTTCATTTTGGACGTATGGTTTAAGGTTGGTATTCAGATCACAAATCTGTTCTCATTATAACGGATGTGGTATTAACGTTAATAAGGATCGTTAACGTTCCACATTTTAGTGTCTTCGTATATAGCCTAATTGATGAACATAGTGAATAAATGTGACTGAGCTTTGAAAAGTGATTGTTCATCTGGTCTTGTGTTTTTAAGCACTTAAAACTAGACATTTATATTTTAAAAAAATATTTCACTATATTGAAAAAAAAAGCGTTCCGCACTCAGGCTCAAACTGCCACCCTTCGGTTCTAGAACTTCAACCGCATTGCTAAACCCGCTTGGCCACGCAGGCATGCTCCGAAATAACGCGTTCTGATATTAGAAATAGACTCGCTCCAAGCGCAGGTTTACACTTGAAGTTTTAAATAGCCATTTTCTGTTTTTTTTTTTTTTTTCAGTAATTTCAACTGAAGATATTGATTGATTTCCCATATTGGAACTTCACGTGAAGTGTGAATTGTATGTTCATCTCAAAAATACATTATTTTCTGTTCCTTCAATTTTACGTATTTGTGAGTGCTCCTAATACCTGTGCACTGTATGGAGTGAATTTCCCTCGGGATATTCTTCGCGTAATTATCTGACAGACTAAAGTTTCATAACAATCACAGTTTTTTGCTTATAATTTTCTTATTTTGCTTTATTTTTTCACAAAAATCAAAAATCATTATTCATTACTACACTGCTTTGTTAAGGAAAGCACAAAGAAGCGATAATATATTAAGAAAACTGAGTTATTAATGAAAATGTGGAAGTTACAGTATATGCGAACTTTTTTTTGCGGATGACGATACATACATATATTGTACAAAAAACCGCATGTGTTTAACTTGATTTTTCTCCATTTTTAAAAATGTCGGTAAGACCACTGCTGCGCTCACCCCCTCAATTGTAAAATACTTTGACCTATATTTTTAGGGAAAAAATGATAAAACTAGATTGTTTTCTTAAGAGAAAGAGTACAGATGAAGTGTAAGATCAAATTTTCATGCCACATCAACCATTTCCCTGCTAAACAAGGATAGTTCTATTGAGAAATTGTACAAATGTATGTTGAGTTAGGAAGTTCGGAGAGAACGTAGAGACCCAACGGACCTGTCGTAGGTGCGCGTCCCTGGTCAAAATCAAATATTTTTATTAAAGTAATAGTACAAATTATTCTATTATGTTACTAGCTGTAAGAAGTTGTCGTTAAAGGGTTTTAATTCGGAACAGATTTCGGGTTCGATTCGCGGTGAAAGGTTATCTGGTTAGGGTCCCGTGTTAAGCAGTAGGTCCATGGCTCGAATAGCCTCGCTGCTGAAAGCGACGCTAAACTTAAAATCAAATTAAATCAAATCTTAATTCAGAACCTGGATAAACAGTGAAGAAGAAAAATATCCTTATTTCATTGTCCGGATGTTTATCCTCTGCTGTTATGTAAACCCGCAAACCAATATATGATGTTGGTTGTATACATGCAAGGCGTTCTTAGAAACCATGAGACACGAGAAACATGCATACATTTTCTCACAGAGTTTGAAATTCAAATTCAAAATTTATTTTTATGCTTGTAGAATTTCAAAGAGGAACTTTGCTTCTACGAAATTAATTATATCGGTAAGTTATCTGCTTACTAACAGGTTTAGATCCTTTTTCGGGTGAAGATTTTCTCTCTCGTTTTACCCTAGTCCAAATATAACTTGGTAATTCACCCAATCTCTATGAAACAGATACCTAGGGAGGGGCCGCGGTGGCTCAGTAGTAGAGCGTTCACCTCTGGTGCATGGGGTTCCGGGTTCAAACCCTGCTCCCGCCAAGTGAACTTTGTGGTGGGTAAACATCGTGTGCGTAGTTTTTCTCGGGGTTCTCTCGTTTCCTCCCACACTCTTCATTCCACCATTTCATTCATTTCTCATCAATACCGTCTCCTTTAGCCTAGCCGGTATAAATGTGGGACGTAAAACTCAAAGATTTCATTTCATTTTTCGGATTTCTGGGGAAACTTGATGGTAAAGGAAACCGAAGTTTGGTACTGACTGCATTAGCTCTTGTCAACACCGAGGTCCTGGAAGTATGAAGCCGTACTGCCTTTGAAACGAAATGAAACGGAGAATGTATCTTCTATTTAGAGAGAAGTAACATTCTTCGTGCATCTGTTCTGAACTACAACCACTGAATTAAAGATGGACATTAAGGATATTACAAAATAAACATAAGGAATACTTTCCCTTATTTCATAGACGTAGAAAAGTATTTTACAATGAAAAAATACTAAGTAAACTGTTACTGATTAAACCATCGTGGTTCTATTTTTTTTAAAGGAAGTACCTGTACATGTAGATTAAGAAAAGACCTTAGTCGATTGAAGTTACATGTTGTATTCTACGTAATCAATCCACTCTGATTAACATGTTTCTGTTGATCAAACAGCTACATTGCAAAACATAATTGGTCAAGTATTTAAAACAACTTATTTTGAGACAAGATACGAATGAGAAGATACATTGCAGCGTGAATTGCTTTTCATATAGTTTGAGGAAAGCCTTTATCCATATTAGTGTTTACAGGTACTGATTTCCTTCTCAAAATATTTATAATCTTAACAAAATATGACATTTCGAAGAACTTCTGGTTAAATTGGGAAGTGGATTGTTATTTGGATTTTATCCAAGTTTTGATACACCCACTAAGGATTGAACCCGCGAACACACGCTCGAAAGCAAGTGCATTAGCCATTAGCTATGAATGGGTGAGTGGCCTGTAATAATTCCCCACTCAAGATTGAATTTTAAAAAATCGAAGGAGCAAACGACAGGCTATAGAATGATTCTGCTTTATACATTTTTAATTTCACACAATTTAATTTAAGACTATCGAAACGAGACCAAGACCAGATCGAGTCTTGGCCCTCGAGATCGAGACTGAGACAAGAATCTGTTAATCGAAATAAAATGAAATATTTCACTTTAATGTCCTACGTATATGGCTGTTAGGCTAAGGGAGACGGTTTATTAAGGCAAATAAAGTATAATAGTACATTTGGCGGAATGATAATGAGGGAGGAAACGGAGTACCCCGAGAAAACCCATGGACTCGGTGTTATCCACTTCAAACTTACTTGACCAGGGATCGAGCCAGGACTCTACACATCAGAGATAAGCACTTCACTATTGAACCACTGTAGCCCTATCTGTTAATAGAGACGAGACCGAGATCGAAACGGCAATATTCGACTCGAGATGAGATCAAGACAGCTATTTGTCAAGCGAGACGAGACCGAGAGTTTATAGTCTCATGTCGACAACATCCCTCATATGTAAACTAGAAAGGTTAAGTTTTGCAACCGTGACGCGGAAAAAGTAATCAGAGGTAGGGGCACGCTGATCATAGTACTCCATATCTCTACATTATGTCCCCCATCTTCGAGCACTGTGTACATCATCTCTGAATATTTTTTTTTTTCGTTAAAGGCTAAAAACACTGTAGAATTAATTTTTCACTACTGTCAGTCTTTTATGCTTAAGGGCACTTTTTTTTTGTTTTCAGTAGAACTTCAATTCGAGATAAACTAAAACTATGCAGATCATTGTTGACCCACCACATTGATAATTTGGATTCCTTCCTTTGATTCTCAAATTGGAATTACTCCTTCTGACCACCTGAAGACATATAAATCTTCTCCGAACGTTTCAGAAAGCGAATGTTGTTTTATTTTGTGGCAGGGCAAGAGAACCGCAGAATGTAAAAGCCAGTTGCTCGTAGAGAAAATAAGTTACTAACCTTTGACACTAATAACTCGTCGTCGCTCGAAGCGTCCATAGATGGATCTACCGCCGTGGAAAGAAGCAGTGTCTCTTAACCTAAACCTACATCCTCTTAACATGCAGCACAACAGTAGAATACTTAAATAACAATAATTTGTTTTATGAAAATTAGAGAAAGGGACGTAGCTTCCTGTTGCATATTATAATTTCTCTTCCATAATTCTTCAGTGAAATATGTTCCTTCTGACAAAGGTATATTACCGCTGATCTTATAATAAAAATAAGTCAATAGTATACTATAAGGGATCTTCAAGATTCATTTTGTTTTTAAAACCTCAAATTATGCAATAAAAGAAGGGCATTGCTTTTTCGCTCCATTCTTGATTTCAGGAACGCCATTTGGTATTCCATCCCATCTCGCCTAACGATTTATCAGCCACTTATGTCTCCAAGATAAAAATGTCCGCCATTTTAGGCAAGATGGGAATTCTCATCTCACCTAAAATGGTGAACATTCTCATCTTGGGGACATCAGTAGCTGATAAATTGATAGGTGAAATGGGCTAACACCCCGTTGGGAGAGGGCAGGGATAGGGTAGAAATGATGTGTAAGAAATACACATTTCTTTAAATGAATTGTATTCTAATATATTAATAAAAAAATCCTATGTCAGTGAAAAATCTTATGACAATTCTCACAGGACTTGTTTCCACATTGTAAAACTGATGGGGAAGGGGGATGGGATTTAGATTTCTGGGCTTTCGGCATCTAAGACCATTTAGCCCTTCACGTTTTGAGGGATGACGTCCCTCGGCGAGCACACAATCCGGGGAAAGGAAAGGAAGAAAGGATTGGGAAAGGAAGGAAGCGGCCTGGGACCTATAAATTAGGTACCACCCCGGCATTTGCCTGGTGGGAATGAGGAAAACCCAGGAAAACCTCATTCAAGGTGGCTGGCCTGAAAAAGCGTTTTACACTTCTTCGACCGAGTGCCCCCACCGGGAATCGAACCCGGGACCGCTCGCACCGGAGGCGAGAGCGTTAGCGACTACGCTACACGGGGCCACCACATTGTAAAACTAAACACAACACAGTGAGCAAGGCTATGTGATAAAAATACGAGGGTCGTCCAGAAAGTAAAGAACGTTTTGGCATGGTTAAATAAAAACAATATATATCAACACAAAATTTTATTTACAAAGCCCAGGTCCTTATTCTAGTTTTCTACGTAATCGCCATAGTTGTTAAGACACTTGCAATAACGTTGGACTAGTTTTTCAATGTCGATGTTATACTCATCTGCTGCTAAAGATTTGAGCCAGGATGTCAATGCTTGCTTGAGTTCCTCATTGTTTATGAACTGTTTTCCACAAAAAAGGATTCATGTAACGTGCTCAAAGTGAAACGTCGGTTTTCCTGATTATTTTCTTCCGAATTTTCCTTCAGTTCTTCCGTAACAACTGATGGCCTCCCACTCTGATCTTCATCATGCACACGGGTTCTTCCTTTATTAATAATAATGCACCGTTTCCTTACTAATGACTCGTTCATTGCACTAGCACCATAAAATTTTTTATTTGCTTATAAATTTCAATAGGATTTACTTTTTGCGAGTTCAGAAAATGAATGGCACTCCGTACGTCACATTTGGAGAGATTTTCGATTGATGCTGAAATTTTGAATCACTGCAAAAACAAATAACGTGACCACACAACATTGAGACTCGGCTCACACGAAGACGAAGGAAGGAGCTAACTGCTGCACAGTAGTGGGGAGTCGACGCCGCGCACGATGCACTATCATTCTTTAATTTCTGGACGGCCCTCGTATATAAATATACAAACACGTAAGAGTTTTGGCAATGTAATATGTCCTTCACCACATAACGTATCTGATGAAGGCGATGCTACATTGACAACTGTTACGTGTTTGTGGCTATATATATATATATATATATATATATATATATATATATATATATATATATATATATATATATATATATATATATATATATATATATATCACATAACCTTACTCAGTGTGTTGTATTTAGTTTCAAATATCTTGTATCCCCTGAACTCTTCGCAAGCAAAACAGAAACGACGCTGCTGTCTGATTTCTTAGTAGATGTAAAATTAGAACATTCAAGTAACTCCACCGTTAAACTACTCCTGGGAGATTTTTAGAGATCACTCATACATATATGGTTAGCACACGGGAGGGCCGGGTTCAATTCTCGGAGAGAACTCATATGGTCCGAATTCCATATTAAACTGGGGCCGCGGTGGCTCAGTAGTAGAGCGTTCACCTCTGGTGCACGGGGTCCCGGGTTCAAACCCTACTCCCGCCAACAAAACTTTGCGGTGGACAAACGCCGTGTGCGTGGGTTTCCCCGAGGTTCCGCCTTTCCTCCCACTTGCTTCATTCCACCCTTTCACTCATTTCTCATTATCACCGTCTCCTCTAGCCTAGCCGGCATAACCGTGAGACGTTCAACTCAAAGATTTCATTTCATTTTTCCACATTAAACTGTAGGATCACGTCCCATATTGACTCCTTGTCGAAAGGGACAATAAGCTCCAAACGAACCAATATTTAGGGACGCCACACTTTAAAGTTAATAAAAACTATGGAAGCTCTGTGGGTCGGAAGTAGAAAGATAATTTCCAATGCGAGAGGACCCTTGTTAGATCGCAGGCTATACGAGTCGGTGGTGGACATGATAGTAGATTTTCGAGTTTATCCCATTCCCTCCACATTTTCTTTCCACAAAGACATTAAAAATACAATTTTACTTAATTTAATACGGGCAAATGAAGCCGAACAAAAATATACCTAGGTAGAGTTGCTTCTGAAATATTTATAAAGAAAATTGAAATGGAAATTAAATCTTTTAGTTTAACATCCAACGAATATACCCTTTAGTCTAAAGGAGAGATGATTAAAGCAAGTGCATGGTGATGGAAGAATTTGTAGAATGGCAAAGTGGGAGGAAATGGGAGTACCCCGAGAAAACCCACAGGCACGATGTTGTCCACCACAGACTTACGTGGCCGGAGATCGAGCCAGGGACCCCATACACCAGACATAACACTCTACCATTGAGTCACCGTGACTCCTATGAAGAATACTGTTGGAGCTGGTTTCGAGAAGTATTATGGACTTACATACCCAGACTAAGTAAGATGGTTGTGGTTAATATTATGTCGTGGACTTGGTCAGGATTTTCCCCGTTCCTCATTTCTCACATTTTCATTCCATTCTTCCAATTATTTTGATGATTAACCATTCGCTTCCCGTGGCATGAAAACTAGAAGTGTGGTGATTCTAACTAGTGACGCTCATACATCAGACAAACGGAGCTGTTACTCTCTTGTTTCGTACCATTCAGTTTGTTATTTAAAGTATTAAGTTTTACATAAAATAAAAGGAATTTCTAGTTTTATAAAGATATGACGGTTATAACTTTTAGGGCAAGGAGACAGATTGGTTAAAGAAAGTGAATCATTTTAAAACAATTTGTTAAGAGGGAATGTGGGAGGAAACGAGAGAAGTGCGAGAAAACCTACGAATACGATTTTGTACATCACAAACTCACATAAGCTGGAATCAAAAGAAACCCCATCAGGAAGTCGCGGTCGGAAAGAGGGATTGCCGCTGTCGACGGTGGTGGGCCACCAGAGGTAGCTGGCACCCGTCCGCGGCGGCACGACGATCTACTTGTTCAAAGTTGCCGACCTTTTGCCGAGGCGGCAAGCGGTCGAAAATCGTAAAATAAAATGCCCTTTGCCGACTCTTTGTCGATTATTGCCGACCGTCAGAGTCGACAAAACAGTCGGAAAGGCCTCTTTCCGACCCTCTGCCGACTCCTTATGCCGGCCTCTTTCCGACGGCAGCGCCGACGCATTTAATGCTCATTTCCTGCTGTTTGGTGACTGCTCCGCAAGGCAACGATTCGTCGCGGTCGAAAATCGCGCGGAAAGACACCGGTTTCCGGCGCCGGAATCCCACCGCGGCATTTGGTCGGCATGGACAAGTTGTCCGACTATAGGCGGCAGGATCCTGATGGGGAAAGACCCCTCGTACCAAAAGTAGAAGACAATCTGCCAGTAAGTTACCGTGCCTCACTACTAAATTTGAAGGGGAGTAGGGTGGCGCTTACCTCTGGTGGGTGGGGTCCTTGGTTCGATCCTTGGACAAGTAAGGTTGTGGTGTCCGTGGGTTTTCCCAGGTACTCCCGTTTCCTACCACATTCTCATTCCACCAATTTTTGCATCATCATTTACTTTCCTTAATCATCTGTCTCCCTTAGCCTAAAGGACACAATTCCCGAATGTTAAACTAAAACACAACGATGTTAAACTGAAACACAGATACTAAAGTTGAATGCCATCATTCGTTTATATATTAGAACCAAGTAGACAAAGCATGAATTTGACTCAGGCATCTGTAGAATCCATTCTCTGCATACATTTTAATATAATGTCGCATCCTTTTGTCCCAACATGTGTCTAATTATGATGTATAGTTTCCACGGTCAAAATTTACAAAATTATATCCTAAGGCACAAATCCATCCACATTTTAATACAGGCATCCCCATTCCAAATTAACTGACAGTTGCTTTTAAATATTGCTTTAACTTTTTTTTAAATATTTAAACAATGCACAAGATAAAAATCTCTGAGATGCAGCCATTCTAATCTCATATCTTCGTCAAATTCTCTATTGTTTTACCAGGATTCTGTGTTGCTGATATCGATCGATCGCTACGGAAAGATTTATATAGATGACATGCTAATTATCAATACTTAAAACTAGAATAGAATTTGTGATCAGTGATAATTACGATGTGCATTATTTATTTAATGCTGTCATATGAAAGGAGAATGCTACCGGGCAATGTTGAAGCGAAATTATTAGGTGCACAGTATTTAATTATTAATAAATTGTATCATGAAGTTACTCTTTGCTGTTTTAGACTTACAAATTGTTTCGTGTAAGTATAGTACGGGAAGCTTGGTAGCACCCCTCTCTTCGTCTGTTCGTCTGTCTGTAGACTCGTATCAAAAAAAAAAAAAAACTGTTAAGAGATAGCTTGATTTGATTTTCTGTTTAATGTTCTTTTCAGTAACGAGGCTATATAAGACGTGGAGCTACAGACTAACGTGGAGTCTGACAGGGGCGTAAATAAGGGCCCGCAGACCCTGAATTGCGGGGGGGGGGCTCAAGCCATCAGGGGCCCCCAAATCGTGAAGTTGGACGTTGAGAAGGAGCCCCTCTCAATGCTGTCTGCGGGGAGGCCCCCAAACCTTTAGTTACGCCACTGGAGTCCGAACCATATGAGCTCCACGGGAATCGAGCCTGGGTCTCCCATGCCAAAAGTGCATATGGTAGCCGCTTAGCCACAAGCGAACTCTGGTTAAGACATAAAAAGAAAGGATTAGCTGAAATGGAGTGTACTATCTGTTCTTTTTCCATATTGCTATGAAAAATCTGCAGATCTGCAAATAAATTTGTAGCCTTGGCAGGCAAGTAAGCAAGAAATTTATTTCAGGAGGGATGAAAAGCTTTTAAAGGTTTCCAAATTCAATATGACAATAAATTATATTAAAATTATAAAATCCCCCTTAAAATTAGATTAAATTTATTTATTTATAATAGGTTTTAGATACTGCACTAAGCAGGCCCGCAACCAGTCACAGAGGTTTGGGGGGGGGAAGTCATTAAAAGTTCTCTTACCCATATCTTAATTTTGTTTTTTTGTGTTGAGGTCTGGAGGGGCCACGAAAAGTTTTTGGGGGGCGGACCCCCTAGCCTCCCTCTGGCTGCGGGCCTGGCACTAAGCCATTTTACACTGAGACATGTTAACATTTTGATAACATAACAATTCGAGCTCAAGATAGTACACCACAACAGCAACATTACAAAAATAGCTTGTTTATACAAAATCTGAAAGTATATTCATTTGTGAAAAACATCTATAGTTTCTGGTAACTGACTGACAATTCGGTTCAGAAGAAGGGGGTTCGGTTCTTTGGACAATATTTACCCTCGCAGCTCGAGTGTAAAAGAGATCACTAGACACTGTTGTTCTAGCGGGTACGCGAAAATTGATCTGGCTTAATAACTGTTCACATAATATATGGCCATTTACAATTTTATGCAGAAATATTAGGTCAAAAATTTTGTTTCTCACTAGGGGAGATTTGATATAAGGGGAATTTATAGAAAAATCGGGGTGGAATCACCCTGAGCCCTGAGCCCTGAGAACGCTATCGTATGTCAATGCGCCTACAAACTTTCAGATCTCTCGTTAATATAGAAGTATGAGAAATTAAGCTGCAAGATTGACTCTCACAGAATTCATCATCATCATTATCACAGATATTCTGCCATTATTCGCAGGTTACTTGCAGCAGCTGAGAAACTTCCATGCTCCATGGTCTTCCGCTAACCTCTTAGTCTTCACGTACGATTTTTCTGTTTCCATATCGTCCATTAATATTATAATCTCCTTTGCCCCCTTCCTCTTTTTCCTGCCACCATACACTTTAGCACGTCCCTCATGATGCAATTCCTTCTTAGCCAATTTTCCAACTAGTTTCTCACAGACTTGTCATAGAACTAGAACACAACAGTAAGTAGAGGGGGCAGGATGACTCAGTGGAAGAGCGCTTACCTCTCGTTTGTGAGATTTACTCGTTCGACCCTTGCTCGAGTAAGTTTGTTGTGGACATCGTGCTCGTGGGTTTTCTACCGTTTCCTCTCACTTTTTCATTCCACAAATTCTAAGCCATAATTGTAGGACATTAAATTCAAAGATTTCAATTCATTTTACAACAATAAATGCGGACTTTCTCGTATTAATCACGAATACATTTTCACAGACACTTCATTTTAAAAAGATAATGTATAAAGAAAGTGAGATATTACGAAAAGTTTGACGTAATTTAACAAACATGGAAGCGAAACAAGCAAAAGTTGTAATGGTGTTGTTTTGAAAAATTGTCCTAAGATTTTTATCAACAAAATTTTAGACAATAAGAGTGATGAATTCGGTCGGAGTGCTCTGTCATCTAGAGAGTTAATGTTGGGTTCAAGGGCTGCTTCTAACGAAAGAATCGAGTGGTTTTATAGCAGTTAGGTGATGCCGGGCTATATAATTGTCTTCGTTCGCGCGCTTTCTTCTTCTTCCTCTTTTCATGTTTTGGTTGAGTTCTTCGTTGATGAAGCTGTTGAAAGGTGTTCATCGCTATGCACAATGCGTAGCCAACACTCGTAAAAGACACAAAACAGCCAACATCGTTGCCAAACATATTCTAGTTATAATCACTTCGTTAATTATACACTAAAGGGAAAAGTAACTAAATAGCCATGAAAGGAAACCAGGTACAGTTATCTTCGTGGATTCTGTAATGGCAAGCTGAACGTTGGTTAAGTATATAATGCGTTACTGGCCTCTAAAACAGTTCAATAAGCACAATTTTTAAAATCCTCTACACATTTTATTCTATACGACACACAGTGGCGTATTTACGATTTTGTTTCAGGGGTGGCTTTGCTAACTTTCGGGGGTGGGGGGCTTTGCCTGAAAATGTAAAAATTCTGCAAGATATTTCATATACTTTACTGTAGTAAGTAAGATTTCGGGGGGGGCTTAAGCCTGGAATCCCCCCGTAAATATGCCACAGACGGCACAGGTTCTCAAGTATGTAAGTGCTACATTTGTAATTGAAATAAATAATAACAAAATTTGAATAAGCAGGGAATAGCAAAATGTCGAAAAATAAAATGGACATATAGTTGGCAAACTCGTCTTCGTCATGGGATGCCAGGATTCGATTCCCGGTAGAAGCAGTTCAAATTCTACGTTAAATAGTGGAGCCAAGGTGGTTCAATGGTAGAACGCTCCTCTCTGACACGTGGTGTCCCTGGTTAGATTCCAGATCCTGTCAAATATACAGAGAAAAATCCGTTCTCCGGACAGCGGTATATTGTACAAATATACGGTATCCTCTTCCTTACTATAGAAGTCAGTACGGAGCATACGTTATCCGTATGCTACATAGGCACTGCCTTTAGATGCTACATCATGCCGCTACAGAATGTCTGACATCTAACAGTTTTCCGTATATCACATGCATATACTTATGTTACCTCGTCAGCTATATGTTATATACGTCCATTTGTATGTGAGATCCTGACCGCCTACATTGTTTCATACGGAAAGTACGTATAGATGGAACCCTTATACAGAAAGTATTATAAAACATGCGTTTTCAGTTATACGTCTGCTGTACGTTAAGACCAAAAACTACAGTAATTACGCATGTAACCTATCTTTTTAAGTACGCCACCTACAATTTTTTTTCTCAGTGTAGATTTTATGGTAGGCAAATATCTTATGCCTGGGTTTGCACGGTTCTCCCGTTTCCTCTTACTTTTGCCATTCCACCATTATCATCCATCTTATCATCACGGTTCATCAATAAATTATTTACTCACTTTAGAAACGAAACGAAATGAAATGAAATCTTTAAGTTTAACGTTCAACCTTTAAACTAAGGGAGACGAATTATTAAGAGTCTTCATCCCGGCGAAATTAAAATACCGCTAATTTTACAGTAATTATGTGATATCTTCAAATAGATAAAAGATAATCGAAATGTGGAACAAGAGCGCCCTAGACAATAGGGGGTCTATTATTTTACATAAGAAACCGTTATCACAAGTCACTTATCTGCTTTCGATTTCGAGCCATTTTGAAAAATCGGCATTTATTTTCGCGTTTCTAAACGGCTGAAGACGGAAACCCACTAGGTGACTTGCGGTAACGGTACCTCACGCAAAATAATATTGTCTAGGGCGCTCTTGTTCCATATTTTAATGATCTTTTATCTATTTGAAGATATCACATAATTACTGTAAAATTAGCGGTATTTTAATTTTACTGGGATGAAGACTCTTAAGGGAGTCTCGTTGCAACTGTACCATCTCGTTACGTCCACCACTGAAGCCTATTAGATCTCGAAGACTCGAAACATTTCTCAACCTTCTTATGTCATGCTTCGAATGAATGAGAAAAAGATCAACATCAAAAAATGCATGTATTTTATTACAATATGATTAGCAGAAAATTTATTTCACATGTTGACGACTTACACATAATCGAAAAAATATATATAGTCAAAAAAAGAGACGAATACTGACTGATAGTAGGGTCCAATGCTTAAACAGAACCAAATGAAAAAATACAACTATAGCTTTAAAAGGAGATGGTGTATCTGATGTGGTGAACAGGGGTAAAATCTACCCACAAATCACCGCGTGGGAGACAGAGACCTGCTGACATTCGAAACATTTTCTCTCAGCAAGCTTAATATCACTAGATCCATGCATCATCTAAGAATGACTGGCGAGTCACACGTTCTTCTGGTTCTAGATGAAGTTCCAGGATGAAATACCATCTTTCTTTTTTTCAGTTCCGATTCCAATTCCGATTTTTGGTTCAGTTGTAGTTGAAGGTGCTCTTATCCTGAGAAGTATACGGAAGTGTAATTAAAAAAATAAATTTTCTTCGTTTTTAATTTATAAAAATTGTAAAAATGTGGCAAAATAATCTTTCCAACGGTATGTAACACGTTACAGTGATGACTTTGGAAGGGAAGTTATTGAGGAAAATTTGGGAAAGTTAAGATTATTTAATGTAATTGAATGTCAACACTGATTCCTAATTTTTCCTCAATAACTTCTCTTCGAAAAGACACCACTGCCATATGTTGCAAACAGCTAGAAAAAGGCCATTTGGTCACTTTTCAAAAGTGCAATGTCTCATCTCTGAAGAATAACTACAGGGTGAGTAGTAATTAACATGTCAATAATAGTTCACAACCTGTAACTCTCAATACGTTGGAAAGGGCCGCGGTGACTCCGTGGTAGAGCGTTCACATCTGGTGTATGGGGTCCTTCGTTCGATCCCAGCTCGCGCCAAGTGAGCTTTGAGGTGGACAAACACCGTATTCGTGGGTTTTCTCGGGATTCTCCCATTTCCTTCCACTTCCTTGATTCCATCATTTCATTCATTTCATATCATCATCGTCTCCTTTAGCCCACATAGAATAATTGTGGGACGTAAAATATTTCATTACATTTCATTTCAAACCGTTGAGAAGATCCATGTTAATATCAACTTTTTTCCTTAGTCACCCATACTATCACTTTCCGAAGTATTTCCGCTTTCTCCAGGGACACCTTGTATAGAAAATTTTCATCAAGTAAATAAACAACACGTATTTGACCAATCTTTATTATTGAGATACAAGATTCATAACAGGTTTCAATCCTCATTTGAGCAAAGCAATCACAGCTCTTTTCCTCGCCAAATTATATAAATTGCTTATTGACATTATTCAATTTATTCTGACTAAATTTTGTACAGACTTAGTGACCACTGATGGGAATATATATAGGGTGGTCAGATTTGGAATTGCAAGTGCAATAGTGGAATCCTCACACACTTAAAAAGAAATAAGAAAAAAGAAGAAAAGAAAAAGAAAAAAATCCTTTCCATAGAATTTAATGGGAAATAAAAAAGACCCCAAATTATCCGAAATTATGTCAACAATGATAATTGTTAAAAAGGGATATGTATCATATGAAGTACATTGCACATATCCCCATTTAACAATAACGATTCAATTTATGAAATATAGCAAACAATGAGAAATCCTTCTAGGCACATACATTTTTTCTTTCTTCGAGGCTGTCCACGGCTGATAACCTATGAAATAGTGTCACCTAGTCACATTTCACGCGAAAATAATCTTAGAAATATAGTATTTAATAGGGGCAATTAATACAAAATAACATTTTGTCTTCTTCAATATTGTGCATTATTTCGAACTAATGAACAAAATTGATTTTTAAAAAAAATTAATATTCCACAGCTTTACCCTTTAGACTTACGTAAACAGATAATTAATGAAAGTGGATGGTATAAAAATAAATTGGTGGGACGAGAATCTGGGAAGAAACGGGAGAATCTCCAGAAAACCCACAGACAGAATGTTATCCACCAGAAACTTACTTGGCTAAGGATTCAACCAGGGGCTGAACGCACCAAGGACTCTACCACTGAGCCACCCTTCTCCCCAGAAAATAAACATTAACCTGAGCCAATCTCTTCAATTAACCCATTGGCGAGAACTCGGGACAATAAAGTAATTCTGATAGTGAGTCGACTATAGAAGGAAGTGTGGGGGCGCGGGGGCTCAGTGGTAGAGCGTTCACCTCCGGTGCTTGGGGTCCCTGGTTCGATCCCAGCTCGCGCCGTGTGGACTTTGTGGTGGACAAACACTGTGCTCGTGGGTTTCCTCGGTGTTCTCCCGTTTCCTCCCACTTTCTTCATTCCACAATTTCATTCGTTTCTCATCATCAACTGCATCCTTTAGCCTAACCGGCATTACCGTGGGACGTAAAACTCATTCATTTTTCAGAAGGAAGTGCGCAATAATTACTGACTTTTTAATACTTGTAACTTTTTTTTTTTTTTTTTTTTGATTCTTCAACTGAATCCGATTCCGTGACAGGAACGGCTCCGGAAAATCACTTATTCAGTGAGCAGACAAGTACGTACGAAAGCGACATTTAAAATTAGATACTTCTTCTGTTCAAGTTAGCTATAGGCTGCTTTCAAACAGGATACCCAGCAAGATTTTTCCACCTGCCTGTTTTGGTATAAAGTTTAAATGACATTTTTACAATTCGAGTCACGTTTTTTGTCTCAAAAACAAAATAAAATAATAAAACTCTATGGACTGCAATTGTATTAACGTAAATACTCGATGTATGATCGCCTGCGTATGTTAAATACTCAGCGGTTCCCAAAGAAATTAGTCTCGGTGATGGCACTATCTCTATAATTAATCTATAAATCTAGCTCAGAGGAATGCAATTGTGGACTGGTTGTTCCTTTTTTTGTTCTTAATAAGTGAGAATGCAACTACATGGGATGGCAAATAACATAGTAAGCTGTAGGCTACTGTTCAAGCCAAGAAAATTTACGGAGCACTTTGGAAATAGCAATTAGCTGCTAACTACCTTGGTAGAATACGGTAGATTTTGGCGGAGCTGGAAGTCGACATGACAAGTCCGTTGTTCGATTTTCAAAAGATGCTAAGCATGAAGTACGGAAATTCTTATAGAACGCCTCGGTCTGTTCGTTTATCCGTCTGTCGACAGGTATCAGAGGAAGCATGGTAAGGTATAACGAGAAATACCCTTTTAATATGGATTCTTCATCACAATAACAAATCATATTTGTGCTATTATCCTTCTACGAGGTGCATTCAATTTATAACACCTCCAATTCCCCCCTCAGGACTGGTAACAGATAACGCGCTGTTTATTTTAAAATACGCAAGCACTCGTTGTCAATGTGTGGCAATACCTTATGGCACACGGAACTCTAGCAGCAGTAATGAGAATGATAACTTTTCTAATAGGTCTATGATACTCGTAAGAACAGAGTCCGTTTTGTCCATTTGCGTAGCGTGACACCTTAAAATTCATCGCCAGTTGAGTGAGACATGTAATGATGGTTTCATGAATGTGTCGTATGTGGGTTCGTGACTGCGACAGTTCAAAGAAGCCAGAAGGTCTTGTAACAACAAACCAAGACAATCTCGGCTTCGCACAAGCCGGTCTGACACATGATCAAATGATTGGAGGATGGCAGAATGAGTGTGGAACACATCGCCCAAAGTTGGTATTTCCCTGGGATCTATGCACACAATCCTGTATAAAGACCCCAAAATGGGAAACGTCCTCCAGGTGGGTGCCGCAAATGCTGATGGACGACCACAAGGCTGCGCGCATGGCATGTTATCAGGCAATTTAAGCATTTTCCTAGAGACTCTTGGCTGATTCCAACGATGAAAGATACTCTTCGTGGTTGCACATTCAATAGCCATGCCACTATTGCATCATCGATTTTCCAGTGATCAAAACACACTCCTAAAGAACCGTTTGCTGCGGCCATGGAATCATGGCATCGACGTTGTAAAAAATGTGTACGGCTGCAGGAAGATTACGTCAAGAAGTAACACTGGTTTCATAGTTTTCGTGTGATTAGTTAGTGAGGAAAAAATAGGACTTTTTACTACTTGTATGCACCTCGTATTGTAACTGGAAACGGTATATTAGCCATTTCCCATTTCAGTCTTGGTCTTCATAGAGAAAGCATGGTAACAGAGAGAAATAGTTTTCCAATATGAACGTAGTGACCCAAGAAGGGTCCTGTCTTCTCTCTTAGCCTTCAACTGAAACCGGAATTCACACATTTACCACTTCCGCTTTTACTATTGGATACAGCGAACATGATAAGAGCGAGAAATAGCCTTTAAACATGGATTGAGAATCCCTCTATTGAAACCAGACGTGCAATACCGCTACTGGTTTCTATCTTTGACTTTCCATGAATGAAAATAGTAGGAAATAGCGAGAAATGATTTTTTCAAGTACATTCAGCATACCAAAAATAAGTTGCATCTCTGCCCTCAGGGCTAGTAGAAACAAGCCGTTTGATTTAATTTTTAGTTTAATGTCCCTTTCAGCAGGCAAGGTTATATGGGACGTGGATCTACAGTTTAAAGTGATGATTCGAAAAAAACATTAGCTCCCGCCAGAAATCCGTCTCCCACAAAGAAAAGAGCGTACGCCAGTCTTTTAGCCACGAGAAAGCTCTAGAAACAAGCCGTATTTCTAAAGATAGGTGTACACCAGAGATGGAGTGGGTCAAGTGGGTCAAGTTTTCTGAGTGGGTCAGTGGGTCGTGGGTCAACAACATGTGACCCACTGTGACCCACTACCCACCGTGACCCACTGCGACCCACCACCCACCGTGACCCACTGCGACCCACCATCCACCATGACCCACTGCGACCCACCACCCACCGTGACCCACTGCAACCCACCGACTCAGTATCATCTACCGACACTCTCTGCTCACTGCATTGTAGACAGTATCTTCTGAAGACTTTAAATTTGTCTCCGTTTTACTTTCAAGACCTTCCTTTCCCTTTCTTTTCCACTTTTTTCTGTCTACTTACCTGAGGTGAGTATATCTAACCAAGTGAAAAAGGAACTTTGGGCACTTTTGGACATTGATATTTTTAATAGTAATAATAGCAACAGGACTTACACTACAACTTGGCTTTCGAGACCTGTGGGTTTTTAGAGCTAACTTCTGGAAAAAATACATTTTTGAATCACTGTAATATATATAAAAAAATAATGTAACTATGTGTGCCTGATCATCACGGTCAAATTGCAAAGTCAAATGAAATTACTTTTGGTATATAGTTAGGCCTTAATCCAAATTAGAATGTTATATTGCTTTTATAATAATGCATAATATCCTAAGGAGACAGTGAGAATCCGAATTTTTGCGAAAAAAATGAGTATCTCGCAAGCCGTTAAACTTACGGAGCTGAAATTCAGTGTATTAACTCTTTATTGAAAATAAACAGAATGTGTCCTAGCATTTTTTAAAACTCTCCTTTATGTGGAGGAGGGCACCTTCTATATGTGGAAAATTGGTAGTGAGTTGGTTTGTAAAAATGATTGAAAACAATCTATGTTATTTAAGAAAAAAAAATCAGAAACAAAAAATACGTGCTTGGCTTCATATATCCATTGCTTTCTGCCATAATAATTGCTGAAGCTTATGTTTATTATATGGAGCGCCTACAGCACAGAGCAATCAACCCATAAAGTTGTGAGAAAAATATGCATAAAATTTGTACTGTAAGCTTAATTACACGGAAATTTGAAGTTTGGATTGTACGCATAATTGTATGGAAAATTTTACCTTTTTTTTTCCTTTGCGTTGGTCTACTTACTTTGATTTGGAACTTTGAAATTTCATCCTTTTTTCCACTGAAAAGTATTGATAATTCAACAAGGTAATAATTATACTATGATAATTTAATTGAAACTCATAGTAATTTGGCACATGGCAAACAGCAATGTGGTAATTGAAGTTAAAGAAGGATTGAAATTCCCATTCACCTATGAATACTTTCCAGAAACCTCGTTCCCTTTCGCTTCCTAGACGGGGGAGGGAACTTGATAATGGTATCAAACCTTCATGTGTAATTACAAAAATTAAATTTATAAACAAATAAGAAATCATCAGTTTATCAGGCTTTAATTGATAATTTATTCACAAGATTCCCTATCGAAAGCGTGGTAGATGAAGTTTCTGTTCTACATGGGTCGACATTGCCAACTGACATGGTCGATATGGAAAAGATGTTGTATGGTGATAAAGAGATTATACTTCTTGCTGAGTATTTCAAAACTGACCGAGAAAAATCGTTATCAGACTTAAGTCTAACAAGTAGATTGTCGATGAGAAGTTGCAGAAATCGGGTAGAAGTATTATCAATTTCCACGACAGAGTGCGAGCGGAGATTTCCCCTTATGAATTTACAGATGACTGATATTAGAAATAGATTAAGTGCTCAAACATTGTCTAACTTGTTGCTCATCAATGTTAATGGCCCACCGCTAGACAAGCTCAAAGTAGACGAGCTAGTTATTTCTTGGCTGAAGGATGGACATCATTCCACTGCGGATGATTTACCGCCAAAAAGTTACTAACAGGAAATAAATCCGATTTCAGATTTGTTTTAAGGTGGAAAATTACGAGTTATAGAAAATGTATACTTGTATTACTAATGGCTTATTTGTGTTATTCAACTTTGTACCTACTTTTTAGTAACTCTCTTCTTTACTTTAGGTAAACTAGTTTTGAATAAATATTCATAATAATTGCAATTATGCATATTTGTAACTTAAATTTAACATGGTGTTTTAGTGATTACACAAATTACAATTATGAGCATACTTTATGGAGATGCTCTCACATAGGGTACCCGAGCACCTTTATACCCTATGAACAACTGATTTTTCAAGTCTTTTTTGAGAAAAATATTGTGAACTGAGAAACCATAACCTTTTCCATATTGTACAAGGGTATTTTCCTGCGAATAGAAGTTTCTTGTGGAATGCGTTCAGAAATTAACACTTGCAAGAATACTCTCTTAGTACAAGTATATTTTAGGCTCACACTAATTCCCCCCCCCCCACCTCGAACTGTTTTAATTTCCTCACTGACAAACACTTTACCATTTTATATCGTAAAGGTCAGATCCACCGTTATTGTAACAGAGTGGTGCTTGAGCGATTGACTAGAAATTCAAACTCATATTAGTGACAATTTCACAGTCTTGTTTTATTACAAGTGTAAACTCTTTAGTCAGTTCAGAAGAGGCCGTGGATCGTGTTCAGAGTTGATGACGATGGATTTTGGTAAGTCAGAGTAGGTCAAAGTGGATGAGAGTGGTTCATGGTGGGTGGTGGGTCACGGTGGGTGGTGGGTCATGGTGGGTCGTGGGTCATGGTGGGTGGTGGATCACGGTGGGTGGTGGGTCAGTGGGTCGTGGGTCAAGTTTTCATTGATCCACGCCAACTCTGGTGTACACTAGTCGCCGCATTAGGAAATCGTCTCAAAAATTCCTGAAGCAGAATTAATTAAACTTAGTTGTTTCCGCCAAACCTTCGGCCGAAATCTAGCCTTAACTCTAGGTTAAAATCGTGCGTAATTAAAAGCTCTAATTATCTACATTATACAAACTTATTTATTTAGGCCTGTTTATTTATTATCTTTTTACTTTGTCCATCCACCAAGCAAAACCTCATACCATACCGTATTTATTCAATATTGTTCGTTATCTGGATACGTAGCGACATCTGTTAGTGTAATACACAGACTAAAGCTTTTGTCTTTTTTTTTTATCAGTATACATAAAGTGTTATACATATCGTTTAATAGGAAAAATGAAAATGAAATCCTTCAGTTTAACGTCGCACGATTATGCTCCTTAGGCTAAGGGAGTGATGAATGATGATGGAAGAATTGGTGGAACAGAAAGTGGGAGGAAACGGGAGTACCTCGAGAAAATCCACGGACACGATGTTTTCTACCACAAACTTACTTGGCCGGGGATCGAAGCACGATTGACTAGAAATACTGCTCTCCCTTCTGAAATTCCTTGTATTGCAGACTTAAGTTACTGTGAACGCGAAAAAGTTAAATGCTTTTGAACCCCCAACTGCGTATGAATACTGAGATAACTAGTTATAATTCTACATCTTAATTTTGTAAACTGGAAATCTTTCCTTAAAAGAGAACATTGGAAAATTAAAATAAAAGAAAAAAATCTGAACACAAATTAAGTAAGTTAAAACGTATAAGGAAAATTCCTTAGTTTACTTTTATAAATAACATAGGCTCAATTATACGTTCATATTTTACCACTCTTTCTTTTCAATTCTCGTATACTATAACTCTTAAAATACACCACAGATACCCCCTACTGATACGTTATATTCTTTTGACTTTTTAATTTTGTAACGGGCCTTAATAAATTTCTTGTAAAACCAATTTTTCAGTTTTATACAACAATAAATAATTTGCTGTAATCTAACCTTTTCTCATTTTTTTTCTTTTAATAACCATCCGAAGACATACTGGAAGAAAAAACACGGGAAAATACAACGCATAGCCACGTAGTTATAAAAACATTACTTGAAAACTCTGTTTCTTGGTGACTTTGGTCCACATGAATGATCCAATAAAATTTGTATGTAATTTATTCAAAATCTCTGCCAAAGATTCGGCGTAACTGCTTACTATGAAATTAAAAGACAATAGCTTTTACATAATACATGAAATGTACCGATCGTGTTATTCAAAATGACATATCTGCTCATGCTCCTACAGTCGCTCAGGTTATTGCTTCGAAGTTAACGGTTCTTTTTACAGGTGTTTTTCATCCTGTTGAATTATGTTTTTTTGTTTTTAATGTAGCTCTGAAAACAATATATATATATTCATTGGACCCAAAACGTTTATAAATAGAAATTACTTTTTCCATTGAAATTAATCTAAATGCAATCAATCAGTTCGAAAGACAGAAACACGATATTATATACAGGGTGAGCACAAAAGCAGTTTCGAGCTCCTTCGTGGCTAAGCGGTTAGCGAACGCGCCTTTGGCGTGGGAGTCCCGGGTTCGACTCCCGGCGGGAGCTCATGTGGTTCGGATTCCACGTTAATCAGTAGGTCCACGTCTTATATAGTCTCGCTGCTGAACGGGACGTTAAACTCTGAATTAATCAATCAATCAACAAAAGCAGTCTCTGATTGATTTGAGTTGATTTTAGTTTGGCTCCCGCCTCGGGCTTTCAGCAGCGAGGATATATGAGACGTGGACCTACTGATTAACGTGGAATCCGAACCACATGAGCTCCCGCCGGGAATCGAACCCGGGTCTCCCACGCTAAAGGCGCGTATGCTAACCGCTTAGCCACGAAGGAGCTCAGTCTCTGATTGCATAAGGGTGCATAACTTTTCTGCTCAAACTTTCGTAGTAGCTACGTAAATCAAAAATTTTTTGGCGATACTGATTGAAATTACCCAAGTAACATTTTCGTTGTCAAACGGTGTGCCAACCGTTGTCTATTTGTAGGCATCGTTAGCAAAGCCACTATCAAAATGCCAACGGCAAATTCAACAATCCATCAACCATCAATGCCAACAAGCGAAAACAAAACAGTGGTTCAACGTAGTGCATCGTTGTTTCGGCAACGCATCGAAAGACGACGTTTTATTTTGTTGTTACAATGTTGGCGTTCTGTAGCATAACGATCGTTGGCCAACTGTCTTTTTCACGTTGGCGTTTTGTTGGCATTCCGTTGATCCAACTACACCATAGTTGGTAGATTGTAGGATAACGATCTCGTTGGCATTGGCATTGTGTTGGAAGCTCGTTGGCCCAACTCCTCCATGGTTGGCAGACTGTCGTCTATTGGTTGGTTGGCCAACTGTACACAATCTTCTGTTGGTCCAACCTTGCAAATAATTATTGGCATAACGATTTGCAGTACCGCCAAAATCATAGTTGGCCAACTTATTATGGTCGGTTGGCCCAACCATTTGCCAACCCAAAATGCTACTTGGGTACAAACACGTGATGTGGGCGCCATCACTTACGCGGAGTTTCCGGGGTTTTGTTCTAGCTCTTTATTACCACAATATAAGTACACATTTACATAATCGCCTTGAAAGTTGCCACCTTCGGAACACACACACACACCCTTGTTCAACACTCCTGTGATTGGTGGAAACAGCGACGAAAGGCCTCTTTTCGTATCTTCCGAAGTTTAGCCGTCGCATTGGTTTTGATCCCTTCTACGTTGGCTAAACGAAAAGGCCCCATTTTTAGTTTTGGAATCCAATGGTGGTAAACTATTTTTAAGGCTATCAAACTCTGTGAATCAAATTTTCTCCAAATTGCACATGAACCTCATGTCTGCGCGTTGCTCGATCTGTGACATTACGCTGACTGTTCACTATACTGAATCCTCCGTTCAGCTACATTACTCATACACTGCCTGAGATTCATTCTGATTGCATCACAACTGCCAAAGCTACAACAACATTCCGGGAACTTTATGACGGGCCCTCATTCTCAAACAGCTGGCCTTCGCATTTCCTCGTCTTTCTTTATTTTAATTTTGCTGTATATTAGGAACCAGAAATGTGTACAGTGGACTAACGACCTACGAACCCTTCGTTTTACGAACAAGTTTTATGGAGCAATTTTTTCCTCTGCTTGCGAACAATATTTCGAGATATGAACGCACACACATGCCTGTATCCAGGGTCGTGCCGTGGAAAATCAGCGCCCGGGGCGAGAGTATACGACGGAACCCCCATACATATATTCCAAGTAATTGTTCCTTTCTTTTGTCCCTTTTTCTCCCGATTTTTCGCCCCCCTTATATCGGCGCCCGGTGCCGTTGCCCCGCTCGCCCCCCTCACGGCACGGCCCTGCGTGTATCGACAATTTCACGCGCCTGAGAATGGTTTTGCGCGTTTCAAAAAGGACTTGAGAATGTTTGGCTTCTAAAGGGGCGAAGTATCCCAACTTAGGGAGAGAGGAAAGAAATAAGGTAAGGAAAGAAATAACAATAAGGAAAAATAATATTAAATTCCATGGGGTCCAAACCACTTCTCGGGTTATAGCTGAGAGAAGAGGGGCAATTCTCAAATATCATTGGCCGGAGCTTAGGCCGTCATGTCGTGATCCAGTTCTCTCGAAGGCGAGATATTGCGATGGGGAACGACCTTTACTGTGAGGGTTTATCCTGGCTGGTGATTTGTGCATCAACCAACTGAAATGTATTCAAACCTTGGTTCTCGTTCACAGCCTACGTTAACAAATCTAATTACTGCGAAATTAAAATACCGCTAATTTTACAGTAATCATACATCTTCGAATAGATAAAAGATAATCAAAATGTGGAATAAGAGCGCGGAAGACGATGTTATTTTGCGTGGCGTGAGGTACCGTTATCACAAGTCACCTAGTAGCTTTCCGTTTGCAGCCATTTAGAAACGCGAAAATAAATGCCGATTTTCTAAATGGCTGGAAATCAAAAGCAGATAAGTGAGTCGTGAAAATGGTATCCCATGTCAAATAATACTGTCTAGCGAGCACTTGTTCCACTTTTCGATTATCTTTTATATAATTGAATATATCACATAATTACTGTAAAATTAGCGGTATTTTAATTTCGCCGTGATGGGGACTCTTAATAGATTCTGTCCTTTATAACTTCGGCTTTGTATAAGAACGGAAAACTAAAAAAATGGAGTTTAATTGGTATCATTTACTGCATTTTGTTAAAAGGTAACTCTAGGATTTGGCACTAAATAGAAATCCATTGGTTGTTTCTGCAGCAATGAGCCCAATAAATCAAAGACAGATATTAACAACAGTTTTTACTGAAAAGAATACCGCAAAACTTGTTACTGAAGCACTCATAAACACAGTACGTTGCAACAATTTCGCGCTAAAGACAGAACATACGTCTTCGTTGTAGAGAGACGCCTTCAGAAAAACAAGTTTCATTCACAGAGCGTAGTTCAAGTGTGCTTTTATTGTTTTATTTTCATATTCTAACCTCTTATTTATTGTATATATATATATATATATATATATATATATATATATATATATATATATATATATATATATATATATATATATATATATATATATATATAAAAGCACAATGAAGCAGACGTCAATTTCATTTGAGTTATTACTTCCGGAGTGCAATTGCTTAGGCGTCAGGTCATACGAATCTAAGAAATATTCTTTTTAATTCTGTGTCTTGACTCTTGAGCAGTGCAGTAAATTCTTCAGCTTTACAAATGTTTTTCTTTTTCTTATCACTTTTATTTATTTATTTATTTATTTATTTATTTTTAAGTTGCGGTATATCTTCAGAAGTGCTAATTTAAAATGAAATGAAATCTTTAAGTTTTACGTCCTACGGTTATGCCGGTTAGGCTAATGGAGACAGCGATGAAGATCAGTGAAAATGGTGGAATGAAGAAAGTGGGAGAACCTCGAGAAAACCCACGAGCAAAGTGTTTCTCCACCACAAAGTCCACATGGCGCGAGCTGGGATTGAACCAGGGACCCCAAGCACCGGAGATGAACGCTCTACCACTGAGCCACCGTGCCTCCTCCTTCACTTGCAACTGAAATGAAATTCGAGTATGGACAGTAGAGTTTTGCGCTTTGACTGAACCCAAAGTTTGAACAGTTTAAATTAAACCATCACGACTGTTTGATTTAAAATTCATATCTCAAGCTCTTGGACGGTGCGAAAGGGATATATTAGCACTCTATACGACAATACCGTTGCTTACTAGCGAGAAATATCCTTCTTGAGTTTGAGGTTTATATAGATTTTATCAACAGAATAGTAGAAAACCAGTGAAAAACGCGAAATTTTACTTATATCAAGGGGTCTTGCCCCCCCAAGCAAAATCTGAAATGACGATCCTGCGAGACGGTAAAGGTTTTCCACGAGATGAGATTGAATTTTTCGTCAAATGAGAAAACAGAATTTTTTTATCAAATTTACGAGACGAGACGAGAAAACCTAATTTCTCCTCTCGTGACCAACATTACACTTCAAGTGGAAAGCACGGTGGTTCAGTGGTAGAGCGCTTACCTCTGGTGTGTGAGGTCGCTGATTCGATCTCTGGTCAAGTAAGTTTGAGGTGGATAAAATCGTGTCCCGCTCCCGTTTCCTCCCACTTTCTCATTCCATCAATTCTTCCATCAACATTCCCTTGCCTTAATCATCACCTCCCTTAGCGTAAAAGGAACATAATCGAGAAACGTTAAACTGAAAGATTTTATTTCATTACGTTACACTTCAACAAAAACAAATATGAAAGCATAATTTCCGTTCCGTCTTTATAGTGCTATAGGTCACCTACCAACTAAGGACCTTAGACTTAACAATTCCTACAGGGCTCCAGTATCACTCAATTATCTCAGTTGCCTCATAGATGATTGGTCGGAAACTTGTTTTCTCATTGTCACCGAGCCCAGCAATTAGCGTTGATGTTTTGTGACAGCGTGTCACGCGATTCTTCACGAATGCGTTCAAACACCTCTTTGATTCGAGCTTTTGATGTACTGAGACGTTGACTGCAGTAGCAGAGAACATACGTCACACGGGTTTATTATGGTTAAAGATGTTGCACAGTTCTGAGATTATAACTTTTTAAGAGCTCCTCCGTGGCTAAGCGGTTAGCGTACGCGCCTTTGGCGTGGGAGACCCGGCTTCGATTCCCGGTGGGAGCTCATGTGGTTCGGATTCCACGTTAATCAGTAGGTCCACGTCTCATATAGCCTCGCTGCTGAAAGGGACGCTAAACTAAAATCAACTCAACAATAACTTTTCAAAAAAAAATCTTTCAGTTTAACGTATCACGATTCTGCCCTTTAGGCTAAGGGAGGAAACGGGAGTACTCCGAAAAAACCCACACACACGATGTTGTAGGCCACAAACTTACTTGGCCGGAGATAGAATCAGAAGCCCCACGCACCAGAGGTAAGCGCTCTACCAGTAATGATTTCTATATGGTCATGTAAATGATATTTGGGTGAAAATTTCATTTCATCCATACGTAGCTTTCTTGGTATTGCAAGTAACAAAAACACCAACGTACACTCATGTCCAAAATGATTTTCGCATATCTATAACTGCATTCTTGTAAGAATATAATTTGAAAATGATTTTGCAGTGTACTTTTAATACTGATACTATGAGTATAATCGGAAAAAGTATATTTGTGGTAAATTTCATAGGAAAAGAATTATAAATACGAAAATTAGAATGAGTAAAACAAAATGTTGCTGAGTGGACAAGAAAGTTTTATTTTCGTTTTATTGTTCTTATTTACTGCTCTTTTGACATGGAATTTGCCACATACATGTCTTTGCCGATTATACACATAATAACATTATAAGAAATACCGGACGAATTGGTTATCGAATTATATTTTTACAACAACATATCTATAGACATGCGACAATAATTTTGGACATGAGTGTACAAGCACTGGAGATGGTATTTAGATTTACAAATTTGATATTGAGGTTTCAAGATCTAATTAACCAACAGTAAAACACAAAATTTTAGGATTTTATTTCCGTGAATCTGTCTGTTTGGATATCCAAACAGTAAGCTGAGACCATTCCGTGTCTTAAATATACATGGAATGAATTTAACTTATTAAATGTCCAATGGATAAAATTAAGTATTACTATAATCCTAAATTGACGACTTATAACTGGGTGGCATGAAAAGTTGATTGGACTGGAGTTTAGCGTCCGTTTCAGCATCAAGGCTATTTGATACGTGGACCTACAATTGAAGGTGGAATCCAAACCACTGTAATTCAAATTCCAAGGTTGTCCACTGGGTAATGATCAGGAAAGAGGCTGCACGTTAATGAAAGTTTGTGTACTGCATAAGGTAATGTAGATTACGAGAAATAATAATGTACTATTCAATACATTCTCATCTGAATTTGAATTGAGTTGATTTTGAGTTAAACGTCCTTTTCAGTAGCGAGGCTATATTAGACGAGACCTACTGATTAACTTGGAATCCGAACCACATGAGCTCCTGTTCATCTGAATATGAACCCCGGATCATGCATAGTTTGGTAGCTAAAACATGTAATTAAGAAACAGATACTTGCCTTGCCATAGAAGCTCATACACACACACACACACACACACACTGGCACGTATATACATATGTTTCAAACCGAATATTGGGGTTTTAAGCCTTTGTAGTATTTATTACATTTAACGTAGAATTATAAATAATACAACAAATGACATAACAACTCAAACAGTTTTTGCTACAAGTGTTCAATATGAGTACCATTCGTCACATGGCACACATGAAAGGCGAGAAAGGCTTGGGTATAATGTTTCGGTCGAATTTTTTTTTTGGCACAAAACACATTCAACTTAGGGAGTCTAGTTGCAACTGTAGCATCTCGTGGGAATTTTCTGACCCCCAAATGCGAACATTATGTGTGTTGGCATCGCCACTTAAGTGAAATGTCGATTCATCACTGAAGATGACACGATCTCCTGAAAATCTTCATCGTCATGCAGCAACATTTCATTTGCAAAGATGACACGTAAACCGTAGTTTGTAGGCTTTAGAGCTTGTAGCAATTGCAAACGATAAGGACGTAGTTGCAAGTGTACCCTTAAAACTTTTTACGCAGACCGTTGCAATGTAACTATAGATTCTGTTTTTGCAAAATGTAAAATACAAAACGTCTTCTTCTTGCTAGTCGCCATCTTTGCTGCTAGCGCTCTCTAACGGCAGAAAGAGGAAACAGTGCATGGGCATGCTTACGTACAAAATGTTTGAGTTGTTCTTTCATTTGATGTATTATCTTTAATTGTAAGTTAATTGTAATAAATACTACAAGGCCTTAAATCCTCCATACTTTGAAACACCCTGTATATAGATACATATTTGAACATGACTATACAATGCTCTTCAAAAATAAATTATAGAAAAACCTCCTATGATCGGAATCACAAATGCTACATATTGTATATACGTAGAATCCATTTTCGATATCACTATATTAACGGGGGCGAGCGAGATGAGCTGGGACACCCCCTTGCTTACACCGCTGTCGTGTACCAAAGGCAAGTATAGTACTATACAAACTAAGAGAACATAGAATTTACACATGAAGTGCCAGGGAAAAAAAAGGGGGGAGTTCAGTCCTTAATCAAATATTTTATAAAATATTTTCCGTATGTGCTTGGTTTAATGTTTTGAAAAGAAAAGAGAAATATCGCTGCAATGAACTGTCTTCTCCGCTAGAAAACTCAATGCCACAGTCTGGAATGGAATATGCAATCCCACGCTCCAAAGACGAGATTCCTACCGCTAAACCATCACGACCCCACCCTATTTTCCAGTTCACACGAAATAAAGTAATCAAGGTAATCCGATGCCAAGAGGCCAAAAACAATTGAAGTGCGTCTTTCAAGATTCTGTACCCCTCCTTCCCCTTAGTTCCTAGTATAACAAAGTATATGTATGTGTGTGTGTGTAGGCCCAGAAATGCTGTTATACAAACACATGTGATAATTTATGCGTCAGTATATCATTGTCCAAAAGCGGCCACCTTATGGGAATCAGTGTGTATTCGCCTTACGGGGTTCCAAGGAGCACCTACACACACGCAGTTTATGCAGGAACTGCTAAAATGGCCTCCGGTTGCTAAAAGAAGACAAACAGTTTGAATTGGCTGGCCTGGGCCAACGGCGTATTCAATGAGAGAGATATGGGGCGTCCAGGGTGGTAAAGAAGACGGCAATAATAGTGATCTTATGCAGATGAGCAATTAAACACTATGTTCTTCGGGGGAGAGTTTCGAGACAAGAGTACAAAGCGCTGATAACAATCTTTTACCTTTCCTTAGGTCATCTCCATACTACAGTCAAAACCGTCAGAGCAGATTCTGTCTCCAGGGCTATATAGACTACATGAATTAGTTGACGATTCTCTTGTTTAAAATTTTTATACCTAAGGTAGGTTCGCCATATTTTCCCACTGTAAATTCTGGACTGCGTTGTCAAATAATAATAATAATAATAATAATCATAATAATATTGAAAGTAGGTTTCTAAGTGTATATGGAATACACAAGTTATTGTAGCATTTAGAATATACTAGCAGAATAACCGTTCTTCGCACGGCGAGAATAATTTCATTTTGGGCACATAGGGCTGAATTGGGATTTAAACGGTATCGGAAGTGTTACTGTCCATCTCAGCGATCCCGAAAACTACGGATTTGGCACTAATATCAGTCATTTTTCGATCATTTTTATATACCTCTCCTCTCACCCAATTTGCAGGACAGAATTTGGATTTTAACAGCATCGGAAGTATCATTGTTCACCTCAGCGACCCTGAAAACTATGGATTTGGCACTAATATCGGTCATTTTCGATCATTTTTTAATTATCCTTCCCCTCCGCTAAGTTGCATAGTCAAAGTGACATGATAAAAACTATTCCAGCCCCGAATCTCATCTACGTTGTAAATTTGATCGAGATCGGTCGGGTGGTTCAAAAGGTACGAATTCACAAAGATAGTCACTTTATATAGATAGATATAGATATAGATATAGATAGATAGATAGATTAAGCTAACTTTTAAAGAGTACACTTAATTACTTACGAGGCCTCATCCCAGTAAAATTAAAATACCGCTAATTTTACAGTAATTATGTGATATCTTCAAATACATAAAATATTATTGAAATGTGGAACAAGAGCGCCCTAGACAATATTATTTTGCGTGAGGTACCGTTATCCAGGCCCGTATCCACGGGGGGGCTAGGGGGGCCCGGGCCCCCCCTAAATTTTGGCTGGCCCCTAAAAGTTTCACGGTAGGCTTGCAAATGAACTATAATATGGTGATTAAGTATAATATGATTGGGTCGGGCCCCCCTAACTTCTACCGGGCCCCCCCTAAATTTTTGGGCTGGCTACGGGCCTGCCGTTATCACAAGTCACCTAGTTTCTTTCCGTTTTCAACCATTTAGAAACGCGAAAATCAATGCCGATTTTCAAAATGGCTTGAAATCGAAAGCAGATAAGTGAGTCGTGAAAACGGTATCTCGTGTAAAATGATATTATCTAGAGCGTCTTGTTCCACATTTCGATTATCTTTTATCTATTTGAAGATATCACATTATTACTGTAAAATTAGCGGTATTTTAATTTCGACGGAATGAGGCCTCTTAACCAATTTGATGTGGGGGGGGGGGAGAGAACACGGTGGCTCAATAGTAGAGCACTTACCTCTGGTGAGTAGGGTCCTTGGTTCGATCTCTGACAAGATAAATTTGTGGTGGACAACTTGTCCGTGGGTTTTCGCGGAGTACTGCCTTTTTCTCCTACATTCCCATTCCACTAATTCTTGCATTATCATTCATTTGCCCTAATCATCAGTCTCCCTTAGACTAAAGGGAATAATCCTGGAGCGTTAAACTGAAAGATTTCCTTTTTGATCATTTTGATTACAAGGTAGGCCTACTTCATAAACTTCATAATGTTCTTTTCTAACACCAATTGTTATTTCAACAATGGCCTTCACTGATGTATTTACTTGCTGTTTTGACATTTCTCAGTAACTATTAGTCTTGCAACACATAATTAAGAATTACAGTGCAAGTCATAAACCCAGGACAGTAACGAAAATCTCTTTCTTTGCCATTGTTTAAAATTTGAACTTAAGGAATTAATAAGGAAGTACAGAACAAATGTAGATAGATTGGAAAATAAATTGTAAAATACAGAAGAATCCTGTGTATACAGGACTCCTGCAACTCTTTATATATGAGCCTTCAGTTTAGGATTATATATATTAGGTACCCAAAATATCCGAGTATTTTAAATAACCGGGTAAACCAGTAGCAATATGATATTCCTCCGCTAGATATCTCGACGTACATATATTAATTACTGCACAACAAAGTTGCGTCATCTTTGCTGCATTCAGTTGTGAGTTGTAGTTGTGCGTGTCAGGATTGTGAGTTGTAGTTGTGGGTGTCTGATGTGTTTCAATGCTTCTGCGATTTGTCAAATGGCTGACGTTAACGAGTAATGAATTTGCATAAAGTTCAAGAAAACAGCATCCGACACCCACCACACGCTGAAAGAGGCATTTAGTGAGAGTGCACTTAGTCAAGCAAGAAAATTTGAGTGGTTCAAGCGTTTCTAAGAAGGCCGCGAATCTGTGGAAGATCACAGACATTCTAGTCGATCGTCAACATTCACAACACCGGAAATGATCATGAAAGTGTGTGACGTGATTCGCGAATACAAAAGGCAGAAAATTCACGATGTTTGTAACAGACTTCCACTGTCGTACGGTATGCCAACAAATTCTATTCGATGAACTGAACATGCGACGAAGTGCAGTCCCTCGCCTTCTCAGCATCAACGAAAGAATTCAAGTGTCCAAACTTCTTATCCAAAGTCATTGCAGTTGATGAATCTTGGATCTGTGGTTATGACCCGGAAACGAACCAGCAATCATCATAATGGAAGACGCCATTCTTTTCAAGGCCGAAAAAAACTCGACAATTTCGCAGTAACATCAAGTCGATGCAGATCAGTTTTTTGTCATTCGAGGGATTGTTCATAAGGAGTTTGTTCCACCTGGTCAGAATGTCTAGGGGAAGTTTTACTGTCAGGTTTCAAAGAGACTAAGGGAAGATGTTTACGCAAACGGCCAGAGCCGTGGTAAACGAAAAACTGGTTCCTGCACCATGACAACGCACCCGCACATATCTCGGTAGTCAAGAAAGGATTGGGAAGGAAAGAAGCAGCCTGGGACCATTATGTTAGGTGCCATCCCGGCATTTGCCTGGTATGAATGAGGGAAGCCCAGGATATGGCTGGTCTGAAAAGCTGTTATACTTTTTCGACCGCAGGGCTGCACCGGGAATCGAACCCAAGACCGCTCGCAACAAAGGCGAGAGCGTTAGCGACTACACCACGCGGGGCCACGTCGGCACGTATAAGTGTTGTAGTCTACTGTCAATAACACATTGTATTTACAACAGAAAAGCAAATATCATTGGCAATATAATTATGCCATGCACAAAATCTACTTGAAAAATAAGTCTCACTAGCTTCGCTGAGTCTGGTAATGTCTCATAATGCATACACACTTTTACTGGATCTGGATACATTTAGTGTTGCCACGAGACGAGACATTTCTCGTGTCTCGTCTCGTCTCGTAAACGAGACGAGACACGAGACGGGACAGAACCCTTTTAGACGAGACACGAGACGAGACAGACTATTTGTCCCGTCTCGAAAACGAGACGAGACGAGACGTCTCGTGAAATGTCTCGTCTCGTCTCGTGTCTCGAAAATGAAAACGCTGGCGGGAATTGCCAAGATTGAAATTGCCAGTGGTCATATAGATTGCAAAAAGAAAAACCCCTTTTGTGAGAAAACATGTTGAAAAGCCTTCATAGAAAAGTGTCCTCTGTCTATTGAATGAAACAATCGTGATACATGAGCTTCCAGGAGTATCATCCTTAATAACTTGTCCCCAATTGCCCTTGCTGTAAACTGAGGAATTCTCTTTTTTTTTATTTCTGGCTGGAATGATGACAAACAAAATCAAAGACAGGGAAGATTTTTACAAGGTCAAGAAACCGAACTACTACCACCATCTATTCAATTTGAAAACTGGGTAAGGTCTACACTCATTACAGACTGTAGTTGAAAGTTCTGGCTGAGATGGTGGAAGATAACAGACCTCACTTGTCTCTATTCTCTGGTTTCGGTATTCTTTTTGCTATATGAACCGAAAACGGCAATTGAAGTATGTCATCTTGCAACTAAAATTTTGTCTTCTCTCTCTCTCTCTCTCTCTCACACACACACACACTCATACACATAAAACATACTTTTACCATTTTACCAATCGCTCGCTTATTATACAGCAGTCATGTTGTAAAATTCACCTCTTCGTTTGGAGGCGAAGGACAAAGAAAGCAAAGATATTATCGACGAACCCTTCAAATTGTTTGCTTTCAGCAAATTTATGATACTAACAATAACACTTTAGGTGAAGAGGTTTTACAGGGGGACCTTCGTTTTGTAACGCGAAAATGTTTGATCTGACGAGAGTGCGAAATTGTCCTCTGCTTCCATGTTGAGAGGAGGGGAATACTTCCCTTTCCTAGTGAATAATAATCATTAGGCCCTGAATTATCTTCAGAAATTGTTTCTTACAGGCATATAAAATCTTCCGAACTTGATAAGTTTAAAGAACATTTGGTATAATATTCATGGAACTCCGTTGAAAGCAGAAAATATCATGAGAATGATCAAAATTCGAACATTGGAGAACATAATTAACAGAAAAGAAATAGGATACCCAAACCATATTTTAAACCTGCTATAAAATGTATATCCTATATTTTTACTAATTCCTTACTCCCATGAAAGTATCCTGGGGAGGATATTCTCTCCAATTTTTTCAGACTGAAATCCTTTTATCCCGTACGATTTCGCCCCCTGACACAATACGAAAAAACAAATGCTGTTAAAATCCATACACATGACCCTTCCAGGGCTCAACCCGGGGCCTTCAAGCCATGGTCTATCGCCGCAGACCGCTCGGCTTGGTATGAAGAGGTACGTTGTATGATTGCGAATAGATCACGACAATATAAGAAACTTTAATCCAAAATGGCGAACCAAAAATCAACTCTTTTTTAGCCACTAGCAAATCTGGGTGTACTGTCATGAGTTTGTTACAGAAACGGGGCAAACACCACATAGTAGCACACACCCCGCGGTTATGGGAACAGATTTGAACCATGGAGGTGAAGACTGGCCCCAAGCATTCTTTCGTCCGATGTGTCGTTCAACTCCCATTACTATGGCACTTTAAGTAGAGATTACTGTGCAGTAACATATAAAATTTCAATCAAATACTTTCCATTACTTAATAAAATTATTTGGTTCCGAGCTATTTTTTTTAAAAAAATGCAACAAATCTAAACATGCTAAAATGGAAAGTAGTTTTTGGATTGTTATGGGTTAACACTGTGAAACCTAAAGGCTGGAATATATGAAATCAAAGTGTACACACATATTTCCATATCTCTCTCTCTCTCTCTCTCTCTCTATATATATATATATATATATATATATATATATATATATATAGACACTATAAAGCAAGTGGGCTGATAGTATACGATAGTGTCGGGGATAGTGACACCTTTACATCGAACTTTCCTTGTCGTGTAAACATTATTTGACATTAGTGTCTTCATCTTCGACGTACTTATGAGCAATTTGCTGTATATTCGTGTATTGAAACTGGTGAAACAAATTTCAATGTTTCAGAATGGTAAAGAAAAAAAAAGGCCAGGGTCGAGAAGCCTCAGACAACTAACAGTAGAGATATATTATCTCGTAAACTATTTGTCCTTGCCTTGCGAGCTTATTTGAATTTATTTTTAAGACCTTTAGGCAACTTTGGCCGAATGGATGATGATGGGGAAATTAGTGGAATGAAGAAAGTGGTAGGATACTAGGCAACTTCGAGAAAACACACACATTCGAAAAATGAAATGAAATGAAATGAAATCTTTGAGTTTTACGTCCCACGGTTATGCCGATTAGGCTAAAGGAGACAATGATGATGAGTAATGAATGAAATGGTGGAATGAAGAAAGTGGGAAGAAACGGGAGAACCCCGAGAAAACTCACGCACACGGTGTTTGTCCACCACAAAGTTGACTTGGCGGGGCTGGGATCGAACCCGAGACCCCAAGCACCAGAGGTGAACGCTCTACCACTGAGCCCCCGCGGTCCCCACACACATTCAATGTTTGTCCATCACAAAGCTGACATGGCACTAACCGAGATCGAACCGACTACCACACACACTAGAGGTAAAGGCTTCACGGTGTAGCTACCGTGACATTTCTTGTCTTGTGTGGTCTGGGTAATACTTGTAACTTAGTTGTATCTTGATTAGCATAGTGCAGTCTGCTATATTTTACTTTCGTTCCCATGGTATGCTGCTATATTTTTTACGAGACAAGACGAGACAAAACGAGACAAACGAGACGAGACGAGACGGGACGGGACAGAGCCTCTCGAGACGAGACACGAGACGGGACGAGCACACTTTTTCGAGACGAGACATGCTTTGCATGAGACGAGACGAGACAGGCTGAAGTCTCGTCTCGTCTCGTCTCGTGGCAACACTAGATACATTATTTAATTGGAAGATGTAGCTGTGGATGAATCAGTGCTAGATGCGCTCTTGAAAATGTGCTTTCGTTGACTAGCAGTTTTGAAAAGTTCAGTAAGTTTTCCTGCCTTCAAATCTTCAGCAAATTTCCGCGCACGACAGGTCCATACCAAAGCGAAGTCCATACAGTAGGCTCTGCTTTAAGCATGTTCATCGATAAATAATTCCTTTCGTCGCTCCAAAATAATCTGAATAGAACAGAGAATAAGACTAGTAAGAGGGAAAATTACCGGACATTTAAGTACGACTTTGAGCTGGTATCGGACACCGGACAAGAGATCAAAAACCGAACTATTCAGTAAAATACTAGACAGTTGGCAACCCTACTCTCCTATTGTCGCTCGAAAAAAAAAAAGAAAGATAAATTTGCTTTAAAAGGAGATAGAGGTAGGGCAGTCCGTACAACTAACGCAAGTGGTCTCCAATTCAAAAAATATTGACAAATGCAGGTTTATAGGATGTATCAATGATATCTGAATTCCATAGGAGGCGCACACAAGGGAGATGGGGTATATCCGATCCGGACTCCCCCCAAACTTCCTAACTCACCATACATTTGAACACCTTCTCAATAAACCACTACTTGTTTAACAGGGAAATGATTGATGTAGCATGAACATTTGATCTTACATTTCATCTGTACTTTTTCTCTTATAAAAACAATCTGGTTCTATCATTTTTTCCCCCGAAAATATAGATGAAAGTATTTCACAATTACCGTACGTATCGTCATTTTGGTTGCAGAATAATACACGTTTAACACTACATAGACGTAGTTGCTTTTAGTATTGGACCCCGCACAAAGCGTGGACATCTCCGAACAAAAATTTTTGAGTGCGCGCCTGTATTCCATGTTTACTTTATCACAAGCTACGATATTATTTGTAATATTTACATGAAAGGCGTAAGGACAATATAAATCTTGGTTGTATCAAAAATGTGGGAGAATATCAACCTGTGAACTTGCCGTGAACCATGGCATTCCCTGAAGGCAGACGTCTAGAAGGCCTTGAATTAGTTAAATCTTTCATCGCTGGAGAAATAAATATAAATCTCTTTGAGCACAGTATTCTCGAAACTTTGAACACGAAAGGATGAATTAAGGAACGGAAGGGTAGGTGGTGGATAAAGGACCAAAGAAGATTTTGGAAAGAAGGAAGAAAAAGGGTCGATAGCGAACTTGTTTACACCTCAACGCCCTCTCTTTTTGACACAACGAAGGAATTTTTCATACAACAAAGAGAGAAGAAAAAAGGTTTAAAAAGCAGATCACAGTGAGATCAAACGTTGTGACAAATATGTGTCGCTCTGAGGCTTTTTTTTTTTTTTTTTCATTTTAGATTCTACGAGAAAGCGTCTTCTACTCCGAAAGGAAGGAACAAAAAGATATAGTATCCTTTCTTCCTTTTCTTCTATCGTTCACGCTTTTGAAGAGAGTTTTTTTTACGTACGATAAAGTTCTAATTCACGTGTTACAAAGGAAGATATATCACCATCAACAAGATACAGGTTCAGACAAAGTCTGCAGTTTTAGTTTGATCATTTTTTTTTCTTTAAAGGAAATTTCTGTCTTTATATAGAAAACTATATATATTCAGAGTGAAACCAATACTTGTCAAATCCTATAAAAAGTCTTTCTATCTTGTCTTCTGATCTGTTTCTTACTCCCTTTTTTTGCTATTTTTCGACGGAATTTCACGCTGTTAAAATAATCATAAAAGAGCAGAATCGATTACATGGATCCGAACTTGTAATCTATCACAGTTCGTTCACCTTTTAAAAGAATAAACTGGCACTTAATATTAATTCTTATGTTTGAACAGTTACCGACAATATACATAAGCTTTATTATTATCAAGGTCGTCATTTAAGGAGGGCAGAGGCAGTGACGTAACTAGAGGAGGAAATGGGACTTGTACCCCGAGCGCTAGATTGGGAGGGCGGAAACTTGGGCAAATATTTGGGGGAGCGTTTTGGTTTAGTTGGTCAGACTTGTTCTAAGGCGAGGTCTTGCACCGGGCGACAATTAGGGTAGTTGCGACGCTGGGCAGAGGGTAGTAATGACCCCCTGAGTTTGAAAAATATACGCTTCTTGATAAATTGTATATTAATAAAGACGTTAAAATCTTACGTCGATGGAAGGAACAGCGGTAGCTCAGTGGTAGAGCGTTCATCTCTGGTGCATGGGGTCCTTGGTGCTGGACTGGCGCTCGCGCCAAGTGAACTTTGTGCTGGACAAACACCGTGTGCGTGGGTTTTCTCAGGGTTCTCTCGTTTCCTCTTACTTTCTTTATTCCTTCATTTCTCATCGTCACCGTCTCTTTTAACCTAGCCGGCATAATAGTGGGATGTAAAACTTAGATTTCATTTTTTTCTTATGCCGATGGACAATCTTTCCCCTTTATCAAAATCTTTTTAAACGACACTACTACTACTACTACTACTACTACTACTACTTATTATTATTATTATTATTATTATTATTATTATTATTATTATTATTATTATTATTATTATTATTATTATTATTATACATGAACTACATTATTATTCTTTTTTTTTTTTTGCTGTAATATTTTCAGCCAATAATCGACAAAATTTAGGGGAACGTTGATACCCCAGGAACCTGGGTTAGAGTTAGGGAGCCTACTTGTGATGCAAGGGATCCCATTACAAATTAGGTTATTTCTGATATATCGTGTCGTAAGTTTTCTTGTAGGGGTTCTCTGGTTTTCTCTACATTTTCAATCTACACTAGATATTAAATAATCATTTGATGGTCAATTTTGCCCTAAAGGCCATAACCAAGGTACGTATAACTGAATATCTTTTTTGGGGGGTTGGGGGATTAACACGCCCTTGTTCAGTACTAAGGCAATATGAGACATGCACATACAGCTTTCGAATCACACAGATTCCAACCAAGAACAGTAACGCCATCAGCTTTAATTTCTTCGGGGAAGGGGAGCAAGGTGGCAGAGACATTTTGAAAGCCAAACACTTTTGTGTATACCGGAAAGGATAGTTATATATTTGGTTGGGTACGTGTCAAAGTTCATTTCATCTGTTAGTGATAGGTTGCTGGTGAAAGGAGTTGTGATCAAATAGATGACGCTCCAAGAATTGAAATTGGTATCAACAAGAAGAAAATACTCATTAGTTTCTGTTTTTCTTTTAGATAATTAAAATCTTAAGGAAATGAAATGAAATCTTTAAGCGTTACTTCCCATTACTATGCCGCCTAGGCTAAGGAGACGGTAATGGTGAGAAATTATTGAAATGGTGGAATGAGGAAAGTGGGAGGGAACGAGCGAACTCCGAGAAAACCCACGCACACGGTGTTTGTCCACCGGGTCAGTCCATTTCAAATCATCCAGCTAAAATATCAAATGAAACCCACAGTCTCAGAATGGCACGAAAATTTTTCTGTTTACTCTACTTGCCATCCTTATTAATCACACCAAATTTTAATTTGATATCTTATATACTTTTTTAGTTAATTTTTTTTTTTTTTTTTTTTTTTAGTATGGGAAAATATACGTTTTTGTTGTTGCCGAGGGTTAAAGAGATTACGACATTGGTATACTAAAAAGATCATAACTTTGTTAATTCTCATCATATCACAATAATTTTTTCACTAAAATGATCACAATAAGATACAGAATAAGGTAAAAATACATTCAGCTACTTGTACTTGAATTGTTGTAGTAAATATTAGCTCAAACCTGGATATTACGATTTTTTTAAAGAAAAAACATAAAATTTTAAAATGCAGTAAAAACTTAAAGGCACTACATAAACCAAAGTATTTTATATGTATTTATAAGCCTAAAGGCATGAGCTAATGTGTTCTGAAAGAAAAACTGTGGGTTTTTAACTGCAAATATTTTTAAACCATTTATCGTCAGAGTACGGCCAGGTATTTCAAGAAAATCGTAGACCTTCACGTTGGCAGCCCTAGCGTTGTCCGTAATTGTCACAGGAGCATGAACCATATCTCGTTACAAAGCTTATGGAACACAGATTCCAACAAGGTAACTTCTGTGCCCCCTTGTTTCCAACCCACAGAAGAAGAAGAAGAAGAAAAATGGCTTTTTTTTAAAAAAATATTTTGTCGGACTCTGGCAACACTGTTCATTGTCACACGGAGGAAAAAAAATTCTCGCATACACACCAGCCATTGGGTGGAATCATATAAAAAATAAAGGGCGTAGGTGCAATAGCTTGCGAGATATAAATTCGAAACCTCGTATATACTATGGTCAACCTGTATATATTTTACGAAGGAACTGTGGTCTACCCTCAGGTTGGCAACCCTGGCGACTTCCCTAATTGTCACAGAGACGCGAATGATACCTCGTTGCAAAGCTCACGGAACATTGGTTCCATTGAGGTAACTTTTGTGGGACTTTGGCAACGCTGTTTTTTGTCATAAAAGAAAAATCACTTTCTCCTACGGATTCGGCATGGGGAGGCACAGTCTAGGTAGCCCAGTCAATAAAGGTTTTTGCAAGGAAAAAATTTGGGTAAAGCTGATTTTCTCCCAAGTGGTAGACCACTATGATGGGAACATTTTCTCAAAAGTCCCCGCCCCTCCCCCTGGAGCTTCCCCCTCCACGCCCCCTCAAAGTTAAAAAATGGGCGTTTTAGAAAAAAGGTCATATCTTCAAAACTAATGGACATATTGACATGCTTCTTTTTTTCTCGTAATCTGTGAAATGTGCTCTACAATTTCGTATTCCTTAATGTTTTTCATAAACCTAATGGTTTCTTGGCAATTTTAACCTAAAGAGTAAAAAATGAAAAAAATCGCCCGCGCCATTTTGTTTTTCCTCTTATATTTCCTTAGTGAGTTGTGATATGGAAAAATGTTTCAAATAAATCTTAAAGAACATAAAATTATCTTTCCAACGGTGTATATATTGTGGGGGTTAGTCTTAAAATTAGCCATCTAGCGAGGTAAGTTTGAAGACAAGCGGGCTCAAATTTTCGCCTCAAATATCAGTCACTATGTTTCATTTCGAAAAAGACAAAGCTTTTTTTTTTCAAATAATAAACCACTGCATTGTTAGAAAAGCATTTTTGTTTAGTCCTGCCTCCCCTGTGAAGCTTTAACCCTTATTCTATCCCCATTATCATTCCAAATTTAAAAATAAGCGTTTCTGACAAAAGGTATTATCTCCAAAACTATTCAACACACTGATAATTTTCACATTCTGTTTTATTCTTAAAAAGTGATAAAATTATTTTATTTTCTATTATTTTATAAATCTAATAATTTCTAGATAAACAAATAAACTATAAAAATTTGAAATATTTTGTTTGCTCTTCCTTTCCCTTTTTTTTTTTTTTTTTTGCCTTGGATCTCCTCAGTCAATTAGCATATGAAATTATATCTATAACATTTTTTATTATGTTTATATCTTAATTTTGAACATGCCCCCTATGCTTACTGCAGTACTTTCAACTTAATCTTCCGTAGCTATACAGTATACTATTTAATTTTCGGATGATGATTCTACAAGTTCTTCCTCGGAATAGAAATGTGAATTTAGGCAAGACAGCCCACTACAGTGCTCACACATTGCAGAGCAATCTATTTTAGTTATTTTACATTTACAGTATTGGCCACATCCTTACTTACACGAACATGATATTATGTACAGAAGTTCGTCTGATGCAAATGGCTTGGATGTGGGAATAGGCTTCAATGTCTTTTTGGAGCGTCCGTTTTCTTTAATTAATTCTATCCTCCAACCCCATTCTATGTCAGGAAGTTTATTTCCTAATCATTTCTGTACTTGCAAAAATACTCTGAGCGGATGTTCATTACACGCTTTAGAAGTTGGAGGTAGTTTGGCCAGGTCAAAGTTAGATCTTAGTGAACTTTTCTTAGTCAAAGACAAAAATCGGGCTTCATTCAAATTTGAGTATTTTCCCAACCCATACAAAGCCAAAACTAATTTTTCACTGTAGATAATATTTCTCCTTTAGATTTTGAAATATCCAAAAACACTCTGGCCCAGTTTTGAAATTCCGGTGATTTGAGCATATCTATTACTTTTAATTTACCCATACCATAAAAACACGATGTCGTGTCACATTCTGTAAACGCATGACAGAACAAAAGTAGTTGCCGGCAATCTCCAAACTTTTCAATCAATGTTTCGATCCTGAAGTACCGTGTGTTCGGAGTCACACCACCTTCTCTTTACAGAAGTAAACAGAAGCACTTTCTTTCTCAGGAGACAAAGCAGTAAGACTACCAGGTCAGTATCAGATCCTACAACAATAACTTTTGAAGCAGTTTTCAACTGTTGAATGGCCGTCATTACAATGTCAACATCTGCGTCTTCCTCTGCTGTAATTACAGTCAATCCCCATTTCACGAGTTCAGACCCCAGAGCCAACGATAATCTCTTATTGTTTCTATTACCTAAGAACTCGTCTTTTTCCGTGGTACAGACTGTGTTTTGACAAAAAATTATGTCTTGTGAAGATTTTTTCGCCGCTCTTCTGTTTTGTTCTTCATTTCTCGTGGTAGGCTCACTAGGGTAACCATCAAAAACAACGATAGATTTTTGACCATATTTATTAAGAACATGTGTACAATAGTTCTCTAAGACAGCTCCAAAGGTACAATTTTTTGACCATGGCAGATGGTGAAGAAGAAACCCTCCGTCTACAATATATGTTGCATCCTTTACATCTAGTTCTTCGATGATTCCTTCTTCAAAAACTTTCATCAAGGATGATTTTGTACCTTTTCGAAGAGAAACTTCGTCAAACAGAGCTGGTGGGCGTACTGCCAATTCATATTCAAAATATGTCTTTAAACATTAGTAAACATTTAAACATTTAAAGACACATTTCAGAGATTAGTAAAACATTTAAGAGTCTCTGGAACAAGATTTTCCCCTCCACTTCTGATCTCATCAACACTTGGATATTTCTAAAAATCGTACATCATTTTCTGTATATCCTCTCTAATAATGTCTGCAGCTACTAACACTACGCTCTGTAGCAGGATCTGTGTCTCTATCTCTGTACCACTGATCAATCAGTTTGTTAGCTTTATCAGATAAACACAGAACATTTTGTTGTCCTTTTATATTTGACATGAATAAACGATTCTTAAAATGTTCCTTAAGAAGGTTCTTCAAGTGTTTATCTGTGTACGTTTCCTGGAGACCGGAAAATTCCGTTAAAAGGTTCTGTAGTTCCTTTATTGTGTACTGGAATTCGTCACTATTCTCTATATGTTCACATAAACTAGAAAATGCTTCGTTCAACTCTGATTTTGGCCTACCAAACGACCCGTGATCATGTTTGGTAGTTCTACAAAAATCATTGTAACAATATTTGTGATACCTTGCTTCAGGAGCTATAAGGTCGCTAACACTGAGAAGCCTGGCCTTTACTTTCTGTCCCCAGGTATCGTTTCTTTCTTCACACTTTTTCAGCATGTTTTCTCTTATTTCAGTTGTCGTTACAATGTGAATAGGTTTCCTTCGGTTTGAAGGTGCCTTTGTGTCAATTTCTGCTGGTTTTGCACAAAGAAAACAATCTTTTCTAAAGTCAAATTTCACTTCCGAACTACTCAAAACCGAAGATGCCATTGAAGATGGATTACTTTCGCATTTATCTGATTTTCTAATAGCAGCGTTAATACTCGAAGGTCGAGTATAATTTTGTCTGCATCTTTTATGAACTGTAATATTTTGTTTTCCTTCCAACTTTTCATGAAGCCCATAGTTGAGCTTTAAGCTACTTTCAATAATCGTTTTCAGCCCCCTTTCAACTATTACGGTATCTTCTTCCAATTCATCCCCACAAATAATACATGAGAAACTTGAACTGGCCATTGTTATCAAACAATTAGTATTTCACAGAGACGCTGAACACAACAACCTAGCCCACCAGTTGTTATGACTCAACTGACTCGTTTCCGTTTGTTCTTCCCGAATCTGATAAAGATTTAGTGGAAGGGGCAGTGTTGCCAACAACGTGAACAATAATGTCGCTACACATACAGCCTACATAGTCTAAACATACTGCAAAAGTCAATAGAAACATTAATTTTAATAAAGTAATGCTCATTTAGTCATTTAACCACATTAAAACTACATTTTTTATATTTTCTTATTAATACCAAAATCATATGACACAACTACAAAACTTCTTTTGATGGATAACGCTCATTTTTAACTTTAGAATGGGAAGGGGGTAAGGCGGGAGATACAGAGGAGAGAAGGGATATCACGAAAATGCTTTTCTAACAATGCAGTGGTTTATTATTTGAAAAACAAAAAGCTTTGTCTTTTTTTTTCTTCCGAAATGAAACATAGTGACTGATATTTGAGGCGAAAATTTGAGCCCGCTCGTCTTCAGACGTACCTCACTACATGGCTAATTTTAAGAGCAACCCACACAATATATACACCGTTGGAAAGATAATTTTATGCTCTTTAAGATTTATTTGAAACATTTTTCCATATCACAACTAACTAAGGAAATACAAGAGGAAAAACAAAATGGCGCGGGCGATTTTTTTCATTTTTTACTCTTTAGGTTAAAATTGCCAAGAAACCATTAGGTTTATGAAAAACATTAAAATATACGAAATTGTAGAGCACATTTTACAGATTACGAGAAAAAAAGAAGCATGTCAATATGTCCATTAGTTTTGAAGATATGGCCTTTTTTCTAAAACGCCCATTTTTTAACTTTGAGGGGGCGTGGAGGGAGAAGCTCCAGGGGGAGGGGCGGGGACTTTTGGGAAAATGTTCCTCTCATAGTGGTCTATCACTTGAGAGAAAATCAGCTTTACCCAAATTTTTTCCGAACTTTGATGTTTTTTTGACCTTCATTGACTGGGCTAAGGTTCATTAGGAGCCGAGCAACAGAGGTTTGAAGTACTGGCGCTAAGAGAAAGGTATGAGCCAGGCATCTTCTAAGGGTTAAAATAGTGCACATTTTACTTTCTGAAAAACTCATTGAATGATTTACATGTAGGGCGTAATTAAATTATGAAATTTTAATGAAGCTGAAGATGTTAAATTATTTAAGCTGCAGTAAATTTATCAATGTTCTAGAACTAATACAACTGCGCATAAGCTTTTACAGTAAACTTTAAAATCAAATAACCAAAATATAATTTATTATTTTTACTCATAAGCACTTTCGATAACTGTCTTAGTTTTTAATAAATTAAAAGTATATTTAATGTATTTAGAAAGTAAGGTTATTTCACAAAGTATTTCACAAATCAAAACAGTTCGTTGGAATCTTATAACAGTTTATTTAGCAATTTCGTTCGGTATCTTGAGGAGTGCGAATCCTACAGCCCTGAGGTTCATGAAAAAGACTTTGGATTAAAAGCTACGTGGTGTTTTTTTGCCACCAGCCATGGGAAGTCTCCTTGTGACGGTATAGGTGGCACGGTCAAGCGCATCGTGACAAAAGCAAGTCTCCAACGTAGTCCTGGTAATGCTATTGATAATTCCGAAATATTTTTCTTATTTTTGCAAGGAAAATATAGAAAATGTAAAGTTCACAATGATCAGAAAAGAAACATTGATAGAGGCACGAAAAAAACTTAGAAGGGCGTTTCACTCAAGCCAGGACAGTACCTGGAACACGTAGTTTTCATCACTTTGAGCTCAAATCTGAAGACTCCACTGCAACAAAACGAGTAAGTTTAGATGACAACTTTTGCACAATATTCAACTTTTCTGGAGAAGATCATTCGGTGAAAATGCCTGATGTGGGTGTGCACAATTACATTGCATGCCTTTATGATGACCGGTGGTATTTTGGATTAGTTTTGTCAAAACATGAAGATGAAGGTGACGTTAAAGTTAAATTTATGCATCCCCATGGGCCTGCTCCATCTTTTCACTGGCCCCCAAAAGGTGTTTGCTGGATTCCTATGAGTAACATAATTTCATGTTTAACCCCCCCCCCCAAGTCACAATAGTAAATGAACCACTTCAGGACTTTAAGATGATTTGGTAAATTATTTTTTCGTTCACTGATTATATTCAATCTGATGTATGTGATGAATATGTATAATTCATTAAACTCATAGTGAATAGCTATTTTCTTCTTTTGTGGGTTGGGAACGGGGGGGGGGGGCACAAAAGTTACTTCATTGGAACCAGTGTTCCGTAAGCTTTGCAACGAGGTATCATTCGCGTCTCTGTGACAATTAGGGAAGTCGCCAGGGTTGCCAATCTGAGGGTAGACCACAGCTCCTTCGTAAAATATATACAGGTTGACCATAGTATATACTTATCTCGCAAGCTATTGCACCTACGCCCTTTATTTTTTATATGATTCCACCCAATGGCTGGTGTGTATGCGAGAATTTTTTTTCCTGCGTGTGACAATGAACAGTGTTGCCAGAGTCCGACAAAATATATTTTTTAAAAAGCCATTTTTCTTCTTCTTCTTCTTCTGTGGGTTGGAAACAAGGGGGCACAGAGGTTACCTTGTTGGAATCTGTGTTTCATAAGCTTTGTAACGAGATATGGTTCATGTCCCTGTGACAATTACGGACAACGCTAGGGCTGCCAACGTGAAGATCTACGATTTTCTTGAAATACCTGGCCGTACTCTAAAGATAAATGGTTTAAAAATATTTGCAGTTAAAAACCCACAGTTTTTCTTTCAGAACACATTAGCTCATGCCTTTAGGCTTATAAATACATATAAAATACTTTGGTTTATGTAGTGCCTTTAAGTTTTCACTGTATTTTAAAATTTTATGTTTTTTCTTTAAAAAAATCGTAATATCCAGGTTTGAGCTAATATTTACTACAACAATTCAAGTACAAGTAGCTGAATGTATTTTTACCTTATTCTGCATCTTATTGTGATCATTTTAGTGAAAAAATCATTGTTATATGATGAGAATTAACAAAGTTATGATCTTTTTAGTATATCAATGTCGTAATCTCTTTAACCCTCGGCAACAACAAAAACGTATATTTTCCCAAACTAAAAAAAAAATAACTAAAAAAGTATATAAGATATCAAATTAAAATTTGGTGTGATCAATAAGGATGGCAAGTAGAGTAAACAGAAAAATCTTCATGCCATTCTGAGACTATGGGTTTCATGACCTGGATGAATTGACATGGACTGACCCCACCACAAAGTTCACTTAACGTGAGCTGGAGTCGAACCAGGGACCTCACGCACCAGAGGTTAACGTTCTACCACTGAGCACCGTGCCCACTGATATTTGAAGTAGGAAACCTTTAAGAACAAATATATCAGCCATAAATAAGGGTAGGGAAACTTACTTACATAAAAATAAAGTGAAACATTCGTTGGTCTATGGTTTCTTTACCTAGAAGACATTATTGTTTGAAACCGCAAATGTGAGTTTTAGATCCTTGCACTTAAGTTAAGAGCGGAAGTGACCAAATCACTTGACCCATCCATTGTGTGATACCAAATTCACTTGAATTTCTTCTCTTGTTTCTTTGATCACTGTTCAATGTAAGATTACTAGAATAACACGTGCGATTCTTGGTTCATAGTTTGAGAAACGCTGCTTTATGCTGGTCGAGCTGCTTATTTACGATAGAGTTTCTAATGTCTAAACTACCGATTACTACGAGGGCAAGCCCAAAAATTATCCGCAATTTTGACGTAACTCTTCTCATACTGACCTCTGTCCTCGTTTATTTTGTTGTTATGCTGTTGTGGTCATGCTATGAATGTTTGATCCTAATTCCTCCGTTTGTTTTGTTTTTGTTGCAGATAGATCATGGCCGCTCCATTAGAAGTTTGCAACAACGTGGAACAACGAGAAGTGATCCGGTTTTTGCGGTCGTAAAGTGTGTCGGGGTGCGCAATCCGTTGAAGACTTTCGGCACAATACGGGAACAGTGTATTGCCGCTAGAGAATTTCTACGAATGGATTGGAAAATTGAAAAATGGTCGCAGAAAATGTTAGGCACGAGGAAGGAGCCAAACGACCATCTACGGCTACAAATGGTGACAACATTGAGCGTACACGTGACATGGTTCTGTTAGACAGACGAGTGACCAGTGACTATTGATCAGTGTTGCCACAGTCTTAGCTCTGGAGTGGGCTGAAAAATAGTACCAAATTGAAACAAAAAGGGCTGAATTCATTATATTATACCAGTGTAGTACATGGCTCTATAACATGAAACTAAAAGAGGTAAAGTTATAGAACACTACCCTCCCCGTCTTCCAAGAGTCCAAATCAAGAAAGTGCTCTTTTTAAAATTTACTTTTTAAGAACATCCAAATAGGAGAACCCCGAACAACTATGCAAGTAGCTGAAACTTTTTTCGCACGTAGAAAGTATAACAGAGGCCGAAAATTAAAAGGGAAAACAATTATCATCTTCGGTATGTATTGTAAATAAACCAAACGCCTCTATTTCAAAGTGACCAATAAACCAATATAAAATGGTATTATGGCCATATATGAAAAAAATTATAAAACGAGGAACGAATAAATCATCTCCGAGTTCGTGTGTAAACGGTACGTTATAATAAAATATTAAGATATAAATTACTGCACCTTATTATCGTTTATTTCACGGCCGAAGGAGGAGGATAGACTGTAAGAAGAATATAAGGTAAGTAAACTGATATTTGTAAAAAAAAAAAAAAAAAAAAAAAGTGCAACTGGTTTAGTGTCTTCCTGAAAACCTGACAAATATTTGTTAAATGGTGCTGAATTGGGTAGAATTGTACCAACTCTTTCACAAAAGGGACTGAAAATGCCAGTGTGGTACCAAGGGGTCCAGGGGTGTAGCCACGGGGAAGGCTATCGGGGCCGGGCCCCCCAAATGATTTCCTGGCCCCCCAAAATGACCAGCTTTTAAAACATCATTGTAAGATTACCTCGCTTCAGTCACTTAAAAATAACAACATTTACATATAATTAATAATTTACGGTAAAATAGTATGAACAATTCTATTTTACCATACTAATCGAAAAATAGTATGGTATTTGCTCCTTATACCTATCGGAAAACAGTATGGTTTAATTTTTTTTACAGCAGATTACACAATTTATTGCGATTTATATATGCCACTTTGAAGACAAACGTTTCAACATGGTACTGTAAATATTACCATAAAACAATGGTACTAAACTGATTTGTAAGTAGACCTGCATCACATTTTTTATATGCTGTAACTAGTAGATATTAAAAAAAAAAAAAAAACATTTATATCAGATGAAAAAAGTGGTGAAAAACAACGTTTTTCAGTATGGATTTCAATTAATCGGTAATTTTCAATTATTTTTACATGTCACCATCCCCCGTAGGAGTACTAATGGGGACTGAATTTGGATTTAAACGGCATCGGAAGTGGCACTGTTCATATCAGCCACTCCAAAAACTATGATTCGACATTAATATTGGTCATTTTCGATCATTTTTGTATATCTTCCCCTTCTCTTCAAAGTGCACCTTCAAAGTGAAGCTTAAAAACCATTCCAGGCCCGAACCATTCCATCTACGTTGAAAATTTAAACGAAATCAGTCGGTTGGCTCAAGAGTTGTTACAAATGTAGTCATTTCATTATATATATATATATATATATATATATATATATATATATATATATATATATATATATATATATATATATATATATAGAGAGAGAGAGAGAGAGAGAGAGAGAGAGAGAGTGTGAACGGTAACTACGTGGACAAATTTGAGCGGGTGATAGTACATCTAACAAGAAGCAAAACAAAAGTCGTAGTGAACATGGGACAAATTCCGGCCCGTTTAGGAGTGACAGAGTGTCGAAAGCGTGAGAACATGAACTTCAAAGGCCAACAGCTTAAAAACAATACATCATAGAGAGTATGGTTAAAAACGTCACTTAGAAAGTCATACCTACTCTGTTGAAAAATGCATATTTGGAAACGCAGCTATGCGTGCGCACGGGATTCCCCAAAGGAACGGAGGGATTCCCGGACATGCTGTAAAGGAAAGAAGTGTCACACGTTGTTAATTCCGTGCGCACACGTAACTGCGTTTTCAAATATGCATTTTTCAATAGAGTAGATATGACTTTCTAAGTGACGTTTTTAACCGCACTCTCCACGATGTATTGTTTTTAAGCTGTTGGCCTCTGAAGTTCATGTTCCCACGCTTTCAACACTGTCATTCCTAAACAGGACGGAATTTCCCCCATGTTCACTAGGACTTTTTTGCTTTTTTTAAGATGTACTATCATCCGTCCAAGTTCGTCCACATAGTTACCGTTCACCCTGTATATATAGATATATAAATAAATAATTACTTTATTTCGGAAAGTTGTGAACTATAGCCTATATAAATTGAATCATACAGAAGTTATTCGAAGACGCACTAGACACCAGCATGACTGGTGAAGAACCCTGTGTATTACAATACAATAAAACTCCGTTTTGCGGCTATTGCAGCATTGCATTTACGTCACACGCTTTTCTGGAGTTAGTTGTTAGTGATCGTAACCACCGCTTTAAAATTTCTTCGCATTCGCACTTGTATCGCTATTTCTGAGAATGTTATTTAAAACTACTGATTCGAATCATTACCCACCCTTTTCTTCGAAGAAGTTTCGCATGTGAAACAGAAGAAACTATTTTTGTGTGTGTGAAATATTTTCCGCGACGGAACAATGCACGATTTGCAGACCTAAAGATATTAAAAACCTAATTCGTCGGATATTAATGTGTTACTACTTTTTTATTATTATTATTGGATTTAAATATTTCTGAAGAAATCGAGTTTATTCGCATTCTCGCACTGATTTAGGAAAAAAGAATTTGTAAAGTGGTAAACTGAAATCCTAAGTCCAAAGAAGATGCTCGAAAGCTTGTTTACAAACGAGATGTCCCTGTTTCTTCACGTGTGCAGCCACTTCGAATCTGTGGTCGACGAGGAACAGAACTCTGCATCGTTAACACTGGCGAACTTTAAATGCATGAAGCATCCTGGATCTCGGAAGAAGAGGTCGATGTTATTTCTTTCAATCCTGTTTTAACTGCATCTTCCGCAGTACTTTCTCCTTGCCAATCACCAGTGACCTAAAATGATGGGTGCGATCCCCTTGAGGAAACGAGAGTAGTTTTGAAGAATTATGATTGGTTGATTAAACAACCTTATGGGGATAAAATATTATTACGAGTCTACCATTTTCTAAAACTTTGATTTGTTGGCGAAAAACACTACAAATAACGTTATATTCACAATAATATAAGCATTTTATAATAAAAAGTTCTACCATTAAAAATAGCTTTATTGTAATAACCCCTAAAATAATCAAAATAATGAAAGAAACAAAGATCAAAAAGTGTTACGTAACAAAGGGGAAGGGTTCGGCCTTGCATTACGAAGTGTGACAAGCAGGAGGGAGGGGGTAAAAATTGGTCAAAAATAGCGTTACGTAATATGTGGACGGCCCCTAGAACAGCAAATGAGACATGGATGTTAATAAAATAATTGTTTTTTAGTCACAAATAATAATAAATTATTTTTGTCAGGAAATTTTAAAGAAAATAACTGAAATTTCAAAGAAAATCAGCCTTATGTAGATAGGTTCTGTGTACAAGGGCTTAAACTAAAATAGTTATGCAAAAAGGTATAACGTTTGGTCCAGGACAGTAATTATTGGTTAAAGATAATAAAAACTACCTGGAATATAATTTATGGACAAAAAGTAAATAATAATAATAATAATAATAATAATAATAATAATAATAATAATAATAATAATAATAATAATAATAATAATAATAATAATGTTAGAAACCAGTGGTTTTTAGTTTCCCGGAAGGAAACAAAAATTTGCCGGTTTTTTCAGGCCTCAAAAACACTAGCTGCAACATAATTTCTTTTGGCTTTGTAGCTGGCCCCCCCTCAAAACCGACGGGCCCCCCTACATAAACCTGCTGGCTACACCCCTGAAGGGGCCGATGAATGACAAAAAGCGCTGAATTTGGTACAATTGTACCAAGTATGGCAACACTGCTATTGATGAAATGGTACATTATCTGGAAATTAATAATGGTTCCTGATCCACCTTCCGACCACAAAAACCAGATCACTGCTCGTTGTTCATTCTTTGATGCAAATTTCTAATGGAGCGGCCATGATCTATCTGCAACAAAAGGAAGACAAATGGATGAATTAGGAGCAAACTTTCATAGCATGACTACAACAGCATAACAATAAAATATAAGAGGACAGAGGTCATGTTAAAATTGCGGATAATTTTTGACTTACCCTCGTAAAAGTATCATGATCTAGGAAATATAAATAAAAACTGGTAAAAGAAAGAAAAAAAAAACAATCTACTCACACCAATCAGCAATGGTGTTTCCACAGCAGTTGTACAACAGTGTAAACTCTTGCAGCGTGTGATGTTTTCACAAAAGTACTCTTGGCCCAACAATATTTCAAATGAACACAAAAGGGAAGATAGCTATTGTTTCATTACAATGTTCACCTGCCTTAACATCTAGCAGCTAGTCTGTCTGTCTGTCTGACTTTTACAAAAAAAAAAAAAAAAATAGTTCTTGTCTTGAATAATTTTGTTTTCATTTTCGCCGACCAAAGATCAGCTTCCGAAAAGAAGGAATGAGAAGCCTAGTCATGTTCTCTGCTGTTTCGTCTCAGACAAGCTTCTTCCGTCTTCTTTTTCTTTTTTATTATTATTGCTATTATTTCCTGTTTAACATTTTGGATTCTTTTCCTTGACACCTATCAGATCCTCATCTACACAATTTTACTTATTCTTGTTCATCTTTTATTTTCATTTATCTTTTATTCTTTAATCTAACCCTCTTCCTAACAATACTGAAATGCAGCCGAAGTAGTTAGAAACAAACGTTTTGTGAGCACTTGTCTTGTTGTAAAGGCTAAAAGAGTTTTTTCTTTACAATCTTTTCTTGCGTACAACACATTTGCATTGAAATTTTCTATGATGCCGTATCTTTTTCTCTTAAACACAGTTGACGTAGGGCATTGTTGTCTTGTTAAACAGAGTAAATCTTATCTAATTATAATAAACCCTTCTCACAGATTATAAGTGACGGACACCCTGGTTGGCTTATGCTGACATAAAGCAATGTTTTTACTAAGATTCTAACGTTAAAAAAACAAAAAACAAATGAAGCTACAAAACAAGTAGAAATCCTACGTGTACATAACGTAAAGGAACTTGGTTTATATAACGTGATATTTTTCCAAATTAATAGTGGCAGGGGCGTATCCACGTGGGGGTTCACTGGTTCCGGACCCAACCTAAATTTTCATATTTAGACATGAATTTGTATTATACACTTTCTTAATAAAACTGTATTTGTATTGCAAGGAAATGGTTGGTGTGGTATAAAGATTTGATATTACACTTCATTTGTACTTTTTTCTTTTCTCATAAAAACATTCTGAGTTCCGTCATTTTTCAGAAACTAGAGGTTGCAGAACTGTCTTCATCCCGGCGAAATTAAAATGCCGCTAATTTTACAGTAATTATGTGATATCTCCAAATAGACAAAAGATAATCAAAATGTGGAACAAGAGCGCCCTAGACAATGTTATTTTACATGAGAAACCGTTAACCCGACTTACTTATCTGCTTTCGATTTCGAGCCATTTTGAAAATCGGCATTTATTTTCGCGTTTCTAAACAGCTAAAAACGGAAAGCCACTAGGTGACTCGTGATCACGGTACCTCACGCGCTCTTGTTCCATATTTCAATTATCTTTTATCTACTGTATTTGAAGATATCACATAATTACTGTAAAATTAGCGGTATTTTAATTTCGCCGGGATGAAGACTCTTAACAAGTACTCATCATTTAGCGTGAAGAATAATCCCCAACAAAAATTTCTAGGTGCGCACCTGAACAGTGGTAATAGATTTCTGTCACTTCTGCTTTTAGCATGGATATTATACTACAAGAGTAACAAACGAAGGCGTTTTAAAACGGATAGGAGAGAAGAGGACGCTTCTAGCCATCATCCTACGTAGGAAGGCCAGTTACATTGGACACACCTTGGGAAGAAATTGTCTCTTTCATACGGTCATAGAAGGAAAGATGGAAGGAAAACGACGAATAGGAAGAAGAAAAACACAACAGATCGATGATTTGAAAAATAGAAGAAAATATTGGGAGTTACAAGAGGAACCTGAAAATCAAGAAATATGAAAAAAAAAATCCAAGCCTAAAATTAAGAAGAGATAAACCGCATTAGCCCCAGGACCTATCAAAAGGCGGAATACTTAATAATAATAATAATAATAATAATAATAATAATAATAATAATAATAATAATAGTGGAAATTGAATATATATATATAAAGAAATTACGGTAATATCTATAATATCTGTTATTACAGGTTTTACTCTTTAGTGATGAACGTTAAGACTATTAGTGGTTGATTTCTTCCATTTCCGGTTTGAAAAGACGGTTAAAACAGAAGATAGTGCCTATTTTTAGAATTTTAAATCGGTTCCAAAAACCGGTTCCCGCTATCTCTTATAGTTTTGGCTCTACGTAGATCAATATTAAGGTGGATCACTACCCGGAAGTCAGTACACATTTTAGCTCATTTCCTTAACTACTGCGCAATGAAACGTTACACATTATAAATATTGTACTACAAGATAAAGTATTGTTTCAGCTACAGCACAAGACACTAATTCATTTGGTTGTGTCTTCTGATATCGAAAAAGGTAACAAATAAAATAAAATATTTGATTCGTTTTACAATGAGCACACAAGATGGCACTTGCTGTTAGATCTTACTAGAAGTACTCAATTTTATGAAATGTTTATTTGAATGTGTAAAGTATTTTAAAGTAACGATCCTATTACGAAGTAGATATACTCTTTGACCGTTTTTCGTGTTATGTTTCACATTTTATTTAATTATTAATTTACATTTAAGGAAATAGATTTTGAGAAGAAACTTGCGCAGAACGCCATAATGCGTTGTTGCTAAATTTGTACGTTTACTTCCTGGATTCTAGCGTTGCAGCGCAGTTCGAGAAGCGGAACTTAGCTGTGAGTTGCAGTAAAAGTCGAAAACTAATTTCTCCAGTAAGTAAGTATTCTGGTACCAGTAAACACTCGACACTACCTGGCAACGCCGCACCATTCAAGCAGTGTTTATCATAGCAACGAGAACACCTACTGATCCACCTTAAAGGTATAAGACGTATATTTCTATTTCTATTTTCAGTAGAGAATTAAAGGTGGAGAATGAAATGTTCTTAGAACACTTAATCGGTTGTAGACAGCACTTTCTCGCTATTACAGTTTTTGCTCTATAGTGATCAACGTTAAAACGGAAATGGTTGATTTCTACCACATCCGGTTTGAATATTAGCTTGATTAACGTGTTCCTTTTTCTAAATAGTAACTTTCTACCCTCTACTTAAAATCCAAAAATCAAACCACCTGGCGTAACAGCCCTTTCTTGTAGACCTGAGCTGCTCCAACGCCATCTGTTAGCGACCGCTTGAGCTATGTCTAGCCTACTGAAGAACACGTGGTCAGAGCACTGCGTCACACTGTCTCTAACAAGTTTATAAAGAGCTTTCTAGACCTATGATCCTCTATATCTTGGCCAAAATTGATGGTGATACACTTAATTTTTTTTTTGTCTCTTGGACGGACAAACAAGGTAAATATATAATGGAGTTTTGGTAAACATCATTCCTTAAGAGTCTTCATCCCGGCGAAATTAAAATACCGCTAATTTTACAGTAATTTTGTGATATCTTCAAATAGATAAAAGATAATAGAAATATGGAACAAGAGCGCCCTAGACAATATTATTTTGCGTAGAGGTACCGTTATCAAAAGTCACCTAGTGGCTTTCCGTTTTCAGCTGTTTAGAAACGCGAAAATAAATGCCGATTTTCAAAATGGCTCGAAATCGAAAGCAGATAAGTGAGTCGTGATAACGGTTTCTCATGTAAAATAATATTGTCTAGGGCGCTCTTGTTCCACATTTCGATTATCTTTTATCTATTTGAAGATATCACATAATTAGTGTAAAATTAGCGGTATTTTAATTTCACCGGGATGAAGACTCTTAAAAATAGCACAAAAGTGATGCTCCCTCTAAAAATCGTAAAAATTTTCCTCTTTTTTTTCTGTGAAAAATCTGGAAATCCTGGCTGCAGCAACCTAGGAACCCCTTCTTCCGAGAATTGATTTCATTCCCTTTGTAGCCTTCTTCTAGCAAAGCTATAAGAACATAACAAGGGCAGAACTGAATATCTGGAGTAAATTACGCTTCGCGTATTAATTACCGAGAGTTCAGTGGAAAAGCATTACTTCTGGTGAGTGCGGTTCCTGGTTCGATCCACTTCCAAGTAATTTTGTGGTGGACAATATCGTGTCTCTATATTTTCTCGAGGTATTCCCGCTTTCTCTCTCAATTCATTCCAGCAATTCTTCCCAGGGACGGATCCAGGACCGACTTCTGCGGGGGGGGGGGCGGTGGGTTGTCATACTGCTACTTTTAAGGGCTCCAAACTTTTGGATGGGTTTTATTTATATATATACAAAATAATAAAGTTCCCTCTTCTGGGGGGGGCGATGGCACCGATCGAACCCCCTGGATCCGCCCCTGATTCTTCCATCATTTACTTTCCTTAATCATCCGTTTCCCTTAGCTTAAAGGACATATTTGTGTAACGTTAAACTGAAAGATGTCATTTTCAATTATTTAATGTATTATGGTAATTTAGTTATGTAATCTTCATTCACGGGCTTGTAACGCTAACTGTGAAGAAATGAGACAAAAAGTTTTGCAATTGCTTCTTATCTTCTCTTTGCTTGCTTTTTAATTGTGAATTAGTGTAACTACTCTTTCAATACGACTTGTTAGAACACGTGGAACTTATTGTCGGATCCAAATCATAAGAATTCCTATTGGAAAATCGAACACTGGTCATTTAGCGACGAAAGAGCTACACAAATTGACCTAGTACAACAAATTTTAACACACACACACACACACACACACACACACATATATATATATATATATATATATATATATATATATATATATATATATATATATATATATATATATATATATATGTGTGTGTGTGTGTGTTAAAATTTGTTGTACTAGGTCAATTTGTGTAGCTCTTTCGTCGCTAAATGACCAGTGTTATATATATACAAAAATACTGAGATGTAAATGTATAATTAGGCAAAATGACGTTCTTAATTTGTACGCGAATTTAGTTAACACGTATTTTGAGCTGTTCCTCAGGACCAAACGACATAATTCTGCTTTTAGGCTACAGGGTTTAATATATTCTAATGTTACATAATGATGATTATATATATAAAAAAGTATATAGTCTATCTAATGTGGGTCATTGTTGTAAATATCCTTGACCGCTGAAAAAATGTTCTAGAAGAAAGGACGCTTGTTTCATCTGCATATAGTATTACAAGCAGTTATGGTCTACGGGTGTTCCGGGGGCAAAAGTTTTCTTTAAGGTTCAAAATTCTCTCTCCCCAACTGGAGTTTTATCTTATATTTAAGAGTCTTCATTACAGCGAAATTAAACTACCGCTAATTTTAAAGTTTTTCTGTAATACCTTTAAAATAAATAAAATATATTCGAAAAGGAGAAACGTAGTGAACTAGACAATACGATTTTGCATGTAATAGCGTTATCACAACTCACTTATCTGCTTTCGATTTGCAATTGTAGATAGATTTAGCATTATTTGCGGGTTCTGTAAATAGCGCATACCACAAGCAGATATGTGAATTATGGTAAACGTATCACATGGAAAATCGTATTGTCTAGTTCACTACGTTTCTGCTTTTCGAATATTTTTATTTGTTTTGAAGATATTAAAGAAAAATTTTTAAAATTAGCGGTAGTTTAATTTCGCTGCAGTGAAGACCCTCAAGTATTGTATATCAAGGCGCAAGGCAGTGCGCCAAGCCAAGTTCTCTGGCTGGAGAGAGCTGTGTATATTACACGAAGTAACTCGGGCATTTTTTCGAATAGCCATAATTTCACTCCTCATAAAGATAGTGCAACGGAAATTTGCTGTCTCACTAACCTGCACCACGTCATGTTCTTTGCAAGGTTTCAATGTTTTATCTACAACCGTTTACAAGGTAGGTCATGAATTCCTAAAAATAAATAAATAAATAAACTCAGATTTTAGCACTCACTTATCAAAACCTATAAGGCACTTTTTGTAGACATGGAAGCTTGAAATCCGGCACAAATGTAGATTTATAATACAAATAAAGGGGAAAAAATCCAACAACTGGAAATTTTCTCCTCTAAGGGGAAAAATTAGGAAGCAAGGTCAAAGTTAAATCACTTAATTCAAAACCTATAGGGTACTTCTTGTATACCTGGAACCGTGAAATTTTACATAAATTTAGGATTTGTAATACAAATAAAAGAAAATATTTGAAAACTGTAAATTTCTCCTCTTTGTTACATTATAGTTATGTTACTTGATTCAAAACCTATAGACATGGGAACTTCAAATTTGGAACAAAGGTAGTGTTTGTAACACAAATAAAGGAAGAAAACCCGAAAACTTCAAATTTTAAGGAGTTAATAGAGGACAAAGGAAGGGGGGGGGGAGAGAATGACATTGCTACGACATTTGATTGACATAGGATTGGCCACACAAATAAAGCAAAAAGAAAAAAAAGAAAAAAGCGAAACCTGGAAGCTAACTTTCCCTTCAAGGAAGAAAATCAACGGGGAAAGCCGAAATATTACATAATTATGTTACTTGAGCCGAAACCTATAAGGTACTTTCTGTAGACATGAACACTTAAAATTTTGAGAATAATGTAGGTTTTATATAAAAAATAGGGGGAAATCTGAAAATTGGAAACTTATCCTGCAAGGAGAATAATTAGGGGATAAGAAAAAATCACACATAGTTAAATCACTTTTGTTTTCAAAACCTATTGATTACTTCTAGTAGACATCGAAGCTTCAAATTTGGTACAAGTGTAGAATTTGTTTAAAAATTTAAAAAAAAAAAAAAAAAAAACAAACAAACAGAAATCCAAAATTTCCCCTTCCAAGGAGGAAAATTAAGGGGTAAGGGCAAAATAACATATAGGTCATTCTCCAGAAATAGAGAATTATGATCTGATTTTCTGAGAAGAAAAAAGTTTGAGCAATTACACATTTAAAACAAATGAAGCATGTTGACAAAATAAGTATATTTTAGTGGTCAGCAGATATTAAAACTCATTTTTCACTTAAGGCATAGTGACATGGAGTTTGTCCTCAATATACAACAGTGAAGTTTGTATACATAATTATTCGTTTTAAAGACTTTAAAAAAATAACCACTGGTGCTACAGCCCTTTATTGGTCTGAACCGCTCCAAAGCCATCTATTAGCGACCAACGGAACTACGTCCAGAGTTATGACGAACAGGTTGTCAGCGCGTTGCGTCGCTCTGTCTCTAATATGCATGTAAGGAGCTTTCAGACCTCGTGGCCGTCATATCTTTTATTCACATGACTCCCCAGTTTGCCAGACGACGCTGAATGGACGCGGAAAATTGGGATGCCCCGGTTGGGAATCGAAACAGGGACCACGCAGATGTGAGTCTAACTTTATAACTACAGATCCTCAGATTACTTGCTGAAACCACCCCGGTACCTGCTATGAGACGATTTTTAAGTAGTTATTCATTAGGCGTCGGATATCATTGGTATTTCTGACTTTCTAAATTGACAAACTTCATTGTCTTATAATCCAACTAGCTTCCTAATTGCCTCTTAGCGCTGGATAGATAACCATCAGAAATTCTGTCTTCCACCTGGAGTCGAACCGGTCACTCCGCAAATCAAACGAAAGCGTGGTAAATGGAGGAAGCTTACATGGGAACACAAATTGCTTGTAGAAGATTTTACAATAATGGAGGGCGCTTGGCTCCGTTTACAGAAAAGACCGTACAAGGAACTCGATTTACAGTTATTCATACTCATTAAAGGAAGGGTTATTTTCGCAGAATTCCCTTGAAAACACTTTCCGTTTTCAATGATGTGGTAGAAAATTACCTTGTATTTTTTTTTTTTTTAATTTATTAATAAGAGTTATTTTGTCCTTTGTAATGGAAAGATGATGGTAAAATGACATTCTGCGGCAGACATACTTTAAATATATACAATGGAGACTTATATTTATTTTTACATCTGATAAATCCCTCCAGTTTCGTCTAATCGAAATATAATACCGTAGTACATTTGTCTTTCAGCAAATGGACTTTTAGGGCGGATTGCCAGCAACACTGTTTTGAAGGTCACCATAGTTACTCAAGACATGGTTAATTTCTCCCTGGTGGTTGGAGCAGGTCTCACTGGAACAGGTCAAGACTTAAAAAAAGGCAATGTATCGTAGCGAAACTAATATAAAAGTAAATTTTCACCATAAATAACATTTCTTCTCTGAAATTTTAATTTAAAGTATTAGTTTAAGATATAAACGTTTGTAATAGAATAGTTGGTACATGCGTTTTTAATGTGTCCCTATCTCCGAAAGGCCACAAGTAAATAACAATATTTTTACATTCTTTTTTTGCTCTGATTTTTAAGTTTTATAACATGGTTCTGAAAAACTTCCGTCAGGATCGGATTTAGGGGGTGCATCGGTGCACGTGCACCCCCTTTCGCCATAAATATACACTATCTAAAACCAGAAGCTAGCACTTAAAATAGCAACACTTTCAGGAGGATTTTGTACGATACAAGTAACCGTCATATTCCAAGTGTTCATGACTAAAGAAATTCCTGATTTAAAGCAGCAAGCTAATTATATACTGAAAATTATACCGATACAAAGAGGCCGTGGCTCATATTGGTAAAGCGTTCGTTACCTTTGCATTCGGAGTGTCATGGGTTCGATTCCCGAGATCAGACACTGAGAATTTCCGGGGTAATTCCCCACTCACACCACAAATGCCTAAAAGCATTTTTAAAAAATCGAATTGAATTTAAATGTACTGGTTATTGGTGCACCCTCCGTCAGAAAATTCTGATCCGGCCCTGTCTTCGGCTACTTATGAAATTGACCCTTGGGCTTACAGTGCGCATTTTCTATAACATATATTATTCTGATATGATTTTTCTCTTCTTTTAAATTAACCGAGTTTGATTTGTGATAGAGACTCTAAATTGATATTGAACTTCCCAAATTATTCAAATCTTTTCTGTCTTTCTAAATCTCGGTTGTATGAAACAATGTTTGAACTACTCCTTTTTAAATTAATCTCTCCTACGTCAATATTTGCCATATCCGTGCCCATTTCCTCTTTCAACAGGTTCCTGTTTTCACTATATTTTTCTATATTTCTAACGTTGTAATGTAGTAACAGGTGAAAATGCTCAGCAACAAATTTAGTGTTTCAAGAAAGGATTCTGTCTCTTCCGAGAAATATAAGTGCTGCTTTTAGTGATAAGATGCCGTAGAAATTTGGATGCTCGTATGAGTAATAATAAATTGCTCTAAAAGTTTCGACTGCAGTGTGTACAAATAAAGTGTATAAAATTTGGACTGTTATGTGTAGTAGTATATACCAAATATACATGGAATACATGTCAAGCTTCGTTTCTATACATACAATAAAAGAAGATATGTTTCTATCAGAGGCGGCCCGTCATAAGGTGCCCAATGGGCTCGGCCCTCCCATCGTTTTTGTATTAACATAGAAATATGTATGTATCTTAAGTTATTCTGCTATTATTGTTGTTATAATTTCCCTCTTAACCAAAAACAGTAGTTCTGACTCCTTCAAATCAGTTTTTCCATGTACTACTTACTCTTATGAGCACGCTATCCACACGGTCAGTACAAAATAAAGACAGAAAGGGCCTGAGCTGTTTCAGTGTGGACTTAGTATAATTCTCGTATTGACTTGTGTGGCAAACAATGTGAAAACCCAGCTTGATTGTAGGTGCCATGGGCCAAGAATCGTAGGCCCTCATCACACGATTGCATCCGACAACTTCCGAACAACGAAAAGGTTTGAAACTTGCTTGTTGCCAAAATTCGTTTTTGTCTGTAGAGCAGAGGTTATTGATTCCGCACTTTCAGTTATTTTGTTTCTTGACCTTGCTTTCTTGTGTTACTTCTGCTGAAGGGATCCAAAATCAACCGCATGTCCACCCCTCAGTTTAGACGTGCAACTTCTTAGTGTATTTTGTGCTATTTTCCCTCCTGTGTTTTCGTGTGGTTGTGCGTAAATGAATATAGTTAGAAAGTATTACGCGCATTTCCAATAGGTGAACGTTTAGAACTCTTCCACTTTTAAACATTCCTTCCCGGAAAATGACTTAACAGTTTTATCCTGTTCCTATCCGATGAGGAACAAAAATAAAAGCTCAAATCCGAACTACCGGCCACATAGAGCAATGATATTCTTTACACAATTAGTAACAAAAGTGATTTATTACTATTTCTGCGTGACAATGACTTAACAGATACATTTTCTGAGATGTCAAAACTGGTGGACATAGTGTTGTTGCCGTATGATTATACTTAACGTGTTAGTATGATAAGTTTATCTGACTGCAATTTCGAGTTTTTTAATCAATTCACTTAATAATAACAATAATAATAAATTAGTAGTAGTAGTAGTAACCATAAAGTATTTGTCTTTAGGCTTGGCCCACCCTAACTTTTATTCCACGAACCGCCACTGGTTTCTATATTCTTTGAACATTATCTATTACTTCATTTTGTTTTTTTTTAGTGTTTTGAGTATTTATCTTCATTATTTCGAGTTATATTTAGTGATTATTTTTCTGCCTATTTTTTAAATTTTTAAGTGCCTATTTGCTTGCCAATTTTCCAGGTTTTTAATGCCTAAATATCTGGTCTCTACTTACAACAAACAAGCGAACAACAGGAAACATGACCAACAACACGCCGGTGCATAGACAGAGTCGATGGGATCGGTAGAGTTACACAACCTTAGACATCCTTATGCCGTTCTCCGTTCCTAACAAACGGCATATGTATTACGTAACCAAAAGCTTTGAGATACTATCAAATATATTTTGCTGTGCCGCTAATATAATTAATATTATTTCGTTATTACCTTGCCTCTTCCGCTATTTCTTGGGTTGTAGTTGAAGATTTAAGAATGGGATGCACTATAATAATTATAGATTTGAATAAATACCATGTGTTTCTTTTCATATATGTCTCAGTGCAAGCCAAAATAAGGTGAAACCGTGAATGGCTCATTATCCCTGGTTGATCCTGCCAGTATTTACAGTAAAACCTGTTAACTTGGTCACCTCTCTAAGTTGGCCACCTGCTCATCTTGGCCTGGATCGTCTTGAATATGTAGTTTCCCATAAGACATTCGTTACTTATTACTCTGTAAATTAGCCACCTGTCTATCTTGGAAGTTGGCCGCATTGAAGCAATGTTTATCCTATGATGATAATGATAAATTTACCTGCGTATCTTGGCCACGCAAAATACACAGAAAAAAAAGAAGTGTTGAAGCAACACAAAATGACTACCACTTTAGCGTGTTTCTCGTGTATCAATTCAACACCAAACTTTTTTTTTTTGGGGGGGGGGTTACACCCTTTATTTGGGATGCGGAGTTGACAGGAACTTTAGGTGTTGGACTATTGTCGTCAGGCAAAGGAGATTTTATTAACTTTATTATATCTGAACTTCATGATCATTAGAGGACATTATGGCCTTTAACCATAATCATCAGGTTTGGAAAAGGGAAATGTACACTGGCGAACAATTCATCATGAGATTGGAGAGAGCAGAGCATCGGTGAAAATGAAAATGAAACTATGAGGTCAACACCAATTCATTCATTCATTCATTCTTTCTTGGCAGGCCTTTTGGCCTCTGGGGGAAGTTTCGGGCCGAAGCCCTTGCCTTCATTCAGTGTTGTGGGATTCTCGGGTTGTGGGACTGTTAGTTAGCTTGGGTTGGGCTTGCAACTGTCGCAAGGCCCCTCTGTGCAGTCGTGGGTTGAGTTAGGTTCAGCGTGGTGGTCCTGGCATCTTGTAGGAGTTTCTTCTTGGGATTTTTGTTCCTATGGCTGCTATATGCGGGTGAGGGGAATTCTTGATTTTTCTCCAGAAGTTGGCAGAACGTCTTTCCCTGACTTCCTGAAGAAATGGAAGATCGAGGTCTTCATGGATTTGATCCAATCTCGTGTCCTTTGAGTGCCCAGTGATGGCCCTGGCTGCTCTATTTTGTACAACTTGTTGTGAGTTCAATCTGCTTTTGGATGTGTGTTCCCACGCAGGGTGAGCGTATAGGAGAATGGGGCGTATGCTCATTTCGTATACGTGTCGTCGGGTTTTGTGTGTGAGGGATGGGGAGAGGAGAATAGGAAGGAGGGCTTGGAGCCTTTGCGACGCTTTCTTAGTTGTTGTTGCTACATGGGTGTCGAATAGCAGTTTCCTGTCGAGTTGGACTCCCAGGTACTTCGCTTCGTCGGCTTCCGTGAGAGGTGAACCGGCTAATTGGAACTGGAGATGCTGCCGGGTGCGGTACCTGGTGAAGTCTATGACGACTGATTTCGTTGGATTGATTTTGATCTTCCACTTCTCTGTCAAACGATCCAGTTCTTCTAGATGTCTTCGAAGATAGGTGGAGGCATATCGGATGTTCCCATGACTTGCAAAGATAGCCGTGTCGGCAGCAAAGGTAGCCAGGGTTGTGGTTGGGGTGGTGGGTATGTCAGCTGTGTATAGAGCGTAAAGGATGGGGGAAATGCAGGAGCCTTGTGGGACCCCTGCGTGGATGGTGTGTTGAGTGGTGGTGGTTCCTGCGTGGGCAACTCTGAATTTCCGGTCTCTAAGATACGAGATGAGAAGCCGTATCTGGTAGTGTGGGAAGCGCTGCTTGTGTAATTTGTGGATCAGTCCGTCGTGTCACACCTTGTCGAAGGCTTTCTCCACGTCCAGGAACACTCCCAAGGTGTGGCCTCCTTCGTTAAATCTGTCCGTCAGTAATTCAACCACACGAACTAGTTGCTGCTCAGCACTGTGGCCTCCACGGAATCCAAATTGGTGGTCTGGTAGTAGCTGGGCGTTGTCGATGTGTTGTAGGAGTCTGCTCTGGAGGATCCGTTCAAATACTTTACTTGCGTGCGACAGAAGACTGATGAGCCTATAGTTCGTTGGTTGTGTTCTTGTCTTTCCTGGTTTTGGTATCATCACTATTCGGGCTTCCTTCCATGATTGAGGATAGTGCCCTAGCAAGAGTACCGCGTTGAAGATTCTGGTGAGCAGCACGAGGGCCTTCCGTGGGAGATGTTTCAGGGCCTGCGGACTGATGTTGTCTGGGCCTGAAGCTCTGTGGGCGTTGATTTTTCTTATGGTTCTTCTACTTCCCGCGGGGTGGTGAGCACTTCAGGTGGAGTTGGATCTTCTATTGGCGTGTAATAGAGACTGCGATGAACCTCTGCGCGAATGTCGGCTGGTGCTGGGTGCGGGAGTGGGCGCATTGTTGTTTCCAGACTGTCTGCAAAGAGTTCCGCCTGATCGTTTAGGTCGTGGAGCATGCCTTGTGGTCCTTGCAGGGGAAAGGTTCTGCTTCCTGAGGATGGCCACGAGATGGCTCGGACCAGCCTCCAAAAGTCTCTGCTGGGGCTTTCAAGTTCCTGCAGTTTGGCGTTCCATCTGGTTAACTTGATTCTTAGTAGGCGTTTGCGTACCCTCGTTGTCAGATTGTTCCAGAGCGTTTTGTAGCTTGGGTGTCTGGTCCGTTGCCACTGTTTCCGAGCCCAGCGTTTGAGGTGGATCAGAAATGTGGTCCGGCGTTCCTCTGCTGTTGTGGGTTGCGGCTGTCCTCTGGTCGTGGTGGTGGTGAGCCTGTGAGCGGTGTTGATGTTAGTTGTGATTGTTTTGACTGCAGCCTCTAGCTCGTCCGTCGTGCCAAGGGGAAGTCGTGTGTCTGTCAGTTCTGCCATCAGTTTTGTGAATTGTTCCCAGTCAGTGGTGGCGATTGTCGGGAGTCTGGAGCTATTGAGGTGATGGGTTATGGAAACTGTTTGTAAAACTGGTATGTGGTCAGAGCGCATGGCATGTATGACCTCCGGGCCTTCAAGGATTGCAACGTTGGCCAGTAGAACCATGTCCAGCACATCCGGACGACCTCCGTTCCGAGGGTAGTGTGTGGGCTCTGTTGGTGCAGATGGGATGTAGTCCATGTGTCGCAGTGCTTGATGTAGTAGTCTGCCGTTGGCGTTGGATACCCTTGAGTTCCACTCTGGATGTTTGCAATTTAAATCGCCACCGATGACGATTTTCCTTCCTAGTTGGCGCAGCGTCTGGAGATCACGTGGGTCCAGCCTGGTTCCTGGTGGTCGGTAGGCGGTGATCAATTGCATGGGTCCTTCGGGTGAGTGCAATGTGACTCCCGTGACCTCGAGGGAATGCAGTTGCATGGGTGGAAGTGGGTCGTGGGGTAGGGAAGTTTTGATCAGGATTGCTGTTCCCCCTCGGCTGGTTGCTCCGGGGCGATGTGTTCGGTAGACGCTATAGTTGCGTAGGTGAAAGGAGATGGGAGGTTTGAGGAAGGTTTCGGTGACTAAGAGGACGTTGACTCGTTCACGATGAAGGAAGTCTTCCAGGATGGGTTTCTGAGTGCGGATACCTTCCGCATTCCAATGGACGACACGTAGGTCACGGGAGACGTTGCGCTTAGTTTGAGCCATCATCCATGAGCGTGGCGACTACTTCCAACATGGTGGTCATCTTGCTGATTGGGTCAGTGGCGGCAGCAACTTTCTGGAGGCCTTTCTTCAGATTGTCAAGGAAAGTCTTGAGATTGAGTCCTTGAAATAGGGACATGATTTCCTTGATCGTGGACCCTATGGAGTTGTCTTTGGCAGTCTTGTCAGTCGGTGTGGCGCTGGGTAGCGGTTGTGTTGGCTGGTCATGTGTTTCAGTGCGTCGGTTGCCTTGGTTCCGGCTTTTCTCTTGTGTGTTGTTGGTTTTTTCTTTATGTGATGTGGACGGTTCTGCTTGGTTGTAGTCGTTGGTCTGCATGGGCGCTGGATCTTTCGGTGGTGGGGGAGGCTTGCTGTCGGGAGGGTTTGGCTGAGGTTGGTTGTCTTTTCGTTTCGATGGTTGTCTCCTCGCTCGTTCTGCCTTGAGTAGGGGACATCCTTGGTAACTAGCTGGGTGATTCCCCCCGCAGTTCACACACTTGGCGGGAGTTTCCCTGGAAGTTTTCGGGCACATTGTGCTAAGGTGAGAGTTCTCGCACTTGACGCATCTGGGGTTAGCCCGACAGTATTTTTGGGAATGACCCACTCGCTGGCATCGGTAGCACTGCAGCACGTTCTGCCCCCGATAGGCTTCCACTTGTATTCGATAATTCATCAGATATTTCAGATTGTATATTTCGGCTAGTCCTGGCGACTTCTCAAGTGACACTAGGAACAGGGGGCGCTCGCCTCGTTCATCACAGCGTCCCTTGAGCTGGGTGACTGACTCCACTGGATAGTTCAAGGATTTCAGTTCGGCTTCAATTTCAGTTACTTCTGTGTCAATTGGTAGTTTTCTGATGACTACCTTAAGTGGTCGGCCTGTTTTGGGGAGTTCGGATGCGTACTGCGTGTTGGTCTGCATGCAGTACGTTTCAATTTTGGCGTAGTCTTTCATTGTGGAAAATTGAAATCTGATGGAGTCCTTGCAGTGCCTGGCGATCGGTGGGACCTGGCAGAGTTTGGACATGGAGCGGATGAAATTATGTTGTTTTTCGATGCCATACACTATCAGGGGGGGACATTCCTCTTGGCCACTGATGGTACGTCATCGTCGTCAGTTTGAGTGTCTGGGTTGTGGTCATCTGTCTGGGGAAGGGCTGCAAACTTGTTTCGATCCCGAAAGTCCACTAATGAGGCGGTCGGAGTTGTCTTCTGGCCCTCTTCTTGGGGTGCTTGAACTCGGCGTCTGAATATTGGGAGTCACTCTCGTCAGCGTCTGACGTCATTTCTATAAGATTGCTTGATGGGTCGTCTGTTTTGTCATGTATGTCGGGTGCTACTGGCTGGGGAATGCTGCCGGAACTTTTTGTGGGGGGGGGGCGCTGGTGGTAGCCACTGATTCTAGTTCTTCCTGACTGAGTGCTGGGATAGGCTTGTTCGATGCACTACGGCGTCGTTGCACTGTCCCTAGACTAATGAACTTCATTGGCTTGAACTGCTTAGTTAAGCTGCCCATTGATGGTGGTTGGGGGGGCTTCCTCACTGGGGGGGCATTTGGGTCCACTGGGGGGTTTGGGCCTGACGGTTCAGGGGGTTGCTTTGTCATGGCTGGTGCGTTTTTGTAGATGGGGTGTCACTGTGTGGCGTTGTTGTGGAGAGATGCACTTGTGGCTCTTGAAAGGGCCGGTGTACACTGCTTTGACCGTGGCTCTTGAAAAGGCCTATACGGAGCACTGTTCGTGGTGATATTTAGCGTAGCTTCGGCTAGATGTGAGCACAGTTAGTGTCGGGAGCCTTTTAGGCTTGCCCCCGACTGGCCTATTTTTCTTTTTGCCAATGTATTTTAGCGTTTCGTCTATATGCAGGGAATGTTCAGTTTATTTCGGTTTGGGAGGGCACTATTTTTCACTATTTTCTTCTCACTGAAGCACCGGCTCCTGCCGGCAGTGAACTGGAGTGGCCCTGGTCTTCTTCTGAGCTTTTATATGATTCCTAGCAATGTAAAATGCGTCGACCAATCAGGAGCGTGGATTCTCAATTGAATTGGCCAATCACAGAGAGGTGACTTTTATTTAGTCGGTGCTCTGGAATGACTATGTTTTCAGCGTCAGTTCTGGCGTGGTGGGCTGTGGAGCGCTTTTTGTGCTCTCATGCAACATGCAGCATGCACACGCAACCTACTAAATAGTCACTCCACAGCACTTTCCCTACACTTCTTGACACTAAAAATTCTGAGATGGGAGCAGAGATGTTAATGTTTATGATGATAATGTTTTTTGGGGTGAAAAGTTTATTTTTTCACAAGAAAACACTATTAACACGGGAGCGGCAAACACTACACACTGTCTTGTTTGCATCAACATCCAACACCAAATTTTTTTTTTGTTCGTCGTCCCGTTTAAAGGGTTGTGCCCTTTCTTCGGGTTCCAACACCAAACCCATCGCCTTCAGAGTATATCAGCAATACCTTCTTACTGGCTGTGAGTATTTGCATTGTTTCCTATTATTTGGTATGAGCAAAGCTTTGCGAAATATATTTCGCATTTATGGCAAGTAACTAATAACATTCTATGTTATCTGTAATCGGTCACAATATTACTGTTGTAAACCCATGAATCATCTGAGAACAGTTACACAAATAGAAGTGCTTCCATCTATTTTCTTTATCTGTTATTCTTGTGTCTTAGCACGTATGAACAGAAGATGGCACAACTGTTGCCTGTGTAACTGTTGTCAGAGGATTCACATGTTTGCAACAATATTATTGTGACCGATTGCAGAAAACATAGAACATTATTCGTTGTTTGGCATAAGTGCCAAATATATTTCGCAAAGCTTTGCTCATATTAAACGATAAATACTAATACAAATTCTGTTAGGTAGTAAAGAGTTATTTCTGATATGCTCGGAAGGCGATGTGCTTGGTGCTGAATTAACACACAAGTAACACACTAAAGTGGTAGTCATTTTGTGTTATTTCAACACCTCATTTTCTACAGTGTACTGTTTTGTTATTTATCTTAACTCTTTCGTATTCCCATATGAGAGGCAGATGTCAAGAACACTAACCTAAAAAAGGGATGGTGAAGGAAGATGTAAATAAGAAAAATCAATGCAGGAATTCAGGAAATGGTTGTACGTATTTGTTTACACTGTCTGTTTTCGTAAAAATCATTAGCGGTATCGGCTCCTTTCATCAGTGGGGGAGCTTCGGTAATTCCGGAAAATTCTCAACGTTAAAGCTAACCATCGCAATTGTCAACTATTGCTACCTGACGGCTTGTCGAAAGGTGGTGGAGGTTTTGAGATATGGATTTCCTTAAGATTTTCTCAAAACATCTTTTGCTCCAAGGGAAACACTTGTAGTTCATTAACAAGAGACAGTGAACTACAAAATTAAAATGTGCATGTGTCAAAAACAATAAAAGAAATATTAAACATACTGTAATATTTTTTCTAGTGTTGTTTATTGTTAAGATTACTCACACATTATTTAAAAGTAGCTCTCGTGAGGTTGCTTATTTAAATTTTACAATCAAGTAGTACTAGAAATTCTATTCTAAAGATACACCAATCACACTTATTTTCTGTAAGTTTCCCACCTGTCTAAGGCGGCCATTTTTCAATGGAACCGATGCTGGCCAACAGAGATCACTGTATATGCTTGTCTCCAGTAGCCTAGGATGTGTGTTTGGGGGGGGGGGCAAGTGCTGTTATATGTACATATAGAAACATTACAAACTAAAAATATATAAACATAAAAATATATAAAAAAATTACAAACGTCAAAGTACGAAAGTACATTGTCGAACCTCTTTGGGGGGGAGGCCCCTCTGAACCCCCTTCCCTACGCCACTGCTTATCTCAAAGATAAGCCATGATATTTATATATAATATAAAATATAAAATCTCAGATGTATTAATATGTTTAGTAAAGAAAAGCAAGAAATATACCCTATACCAAAAAAAAATAAATAAATAAATAAATAAATAATTTTTTACTTCAGGTATCTGATAAACCAAATAAATCGCATACTTGATGATAATTAATGTCACAGTAAGAAATCATAAATTAAATTTCAATATATGACATTTGAAGGTGGCCTGCTGTGCAGAAGACCGTCCTTGACATTGGACATAACTATCTTTGTCTCCGTAAATATAATGTTGCTCCTTAATGAGTAGTAGAGCTCTGTTATACTTACAAAGATTCTTCCATTTCCATTTACAAAGATTTTGAGTGTCTACCTTACCCGTTTATTCGGCACCAACAACTGGATGTTGCGCACCAAAAGCCTATATATAGCAGGGTCAACAAAAGATGGTCTCTGAAACTTCTGACCACGTGTAGGGAAAAATATTCAACTCCTATTTAGTTGCCAGTGTTACCAACCACAATCACCGTTTTATACAATTCATTAAATTGCCATTATATATGCACCGAAAAAACCCTTGATACATGAGTAGTGGGAACGCTGCTGCGAGCTGTCAGAGACCTTCTCTTACTGACCCCTCTATTGTGACCAGCAAGACATCTCAATGATGGTCATCTAGGCTTGAATCCAAAATAGGACATCTACATGTAGCACTTCTATTTCAATAGAGGATAAATAAGTATTTTCTAACCATATAAAATATTAGATTTTTTTTTTAATGACTTTTAGCCAAGCGGAAAGGATATGTTGTGGACAAGATTTGAGGAAACAATCATCCAGCAGTGGACTGATAATGACTGACAATAGACAACAATATATGAATGCAGCAGTCAGGAAGAATGTATAACAATCAGATAATACCAGACAGATTTTTTAAAAAAGTTTAAAAAAAGAGTTGATGACCAAAATTCATAAACAGAATTTCGACTAATTTTGGGTCAGCATCGCATTTTTCACAACGTAAATATTTTTCCTTTCTGTTTTTTTTTTTTTTTTTTTTTTTTTAATGCATGTTTGTCGCATCCTAGTAATTGTTATTTGACTTCCGGGATAGCTCATATACGAATATATACATTGTAGTTGAAAAAACAGAAATACTTGATCTTATAAAACGATAAGAATGTTTTACAAAAAGGAAAAAAAATGAAAGATTTTTTCTATTTTTTTCTGCCAGACATCTATTATCAAGACGCAAAGAGGGAGGGGGTGTGAAGAGCAGGTGTTACAGGGGCAACTCAAATGAAGCATCACACAGGTTGTGTGTGTTCCGCCGGGGACCCTGGCAGGACCTGTGACGCTCCATTCGAAACATGACGACAAAAGAAGCAGAAGAAAGGTTCAACGAACGGAGCAGGTGCTTCTGCGCGTAACATCTTTCGTTTCGTTTTCTATCGATTCAAAAAAAAAAAAAAAAAAAAAAGTATTTCTATAAAATGTGTATCAGAAACCAACCTTACAGTATGTTTCATGATGCGTTGAAAATACCAGCTAAAAATGTGATTGATTCGTTTAAGAGTCTTCATCCCGACGAAATTAAAATACCGCTAATTTTACAGTAATTATGTGATATATTCAAATAGATAAAAGATAATCGAAATGTGGAACAAGAGCGCCCTAGACAATAACATTATACATGAGAAGCCGTTATCATGATTCACTTATCTGTTTTCCATTTCGAGCCATTTTGAAAATCGGCATTTATTTTCGCGTTTCTAAACGGCTGAAAACGGAAAGCCACTAGGTGACTTGTGATAACGGTACCTCACGCAAAATAATACTGTCTAGGGCGCTCTTGTTCCATATTTCAATTATCTCTTATCTATTTGAAGATATCACATAATTACTGTAAAATTTAGCGGTATTTTAATTTCGTCGGGATGAAGACTCTTAAGCGTGTTTTCTCTTGGTTAACGTGGAGCAGTGCTGCCTACGAGACGAGCCTGGTTTCGTAATTTTTTTAAATCTCGTCTCGATTTTCGAAAAGGTGGAGGCACTGTGGCTGAGAGATAGAGCGCTTACCTCTGGTGTGTTGAGTCCCTGGTTCGATCCACGGTGAAATAAACTTGTAGTAGACAACATCGTGTCCATGTTTTTTTTCCTCTGGATACTCCCGTTGCCTTAGAGATTCTCATCCCACCAATTTATATAAGATAGTTCACTTGTCTTAAATCATCTGTCTCCTTTAGCCTAAAGGGCATAACGTGGGACGTTAAACTGGATTTAAGAGTCTTCGTCCCGGCGAAATTAAAATACCGCTAATTTTACAGTAATTATGTGATATCTTCAAATAGATAAAAGATAATTGAAATATGGAACAAGAGCCCCCTAGACAATATTATTTTGCGTGAGGTACCGTTATCACAAGTCACCTAGTGGCTTTCCGTTTTCAGCTGTTTAGAAACGCGAAAATAAATGCCGATTTTTAAAATGGCTCGAAATCGAAAGCAGACAAGTGAGTCGTGATACCGGTTTCTCATATAAAATAATATTGTCTAGGGCGCTCTTGTTCCACATTTCGATTATCTTTTATCTATTTGAAGATATCACATAATTACTGTAAAATTAGCGGTATTTTAATTTCGCCGGGATGAAGACTCTTAAGAAACGGAACAGTCTTAAAACATATACACGTACACCATGTTGTCTACCACAAACTAACATGGCCTGGTATCAACTCAGGGATTCCTTCTACCAAACATGAGCACTCTGCCACTAAGCTATTGTGCCCAATAATAATTTGGTATGTTCAATACTATTCTTATTATGACAATATGGCCTTGTGTCTATGTTGAATAAATAAAAACACAGCTTTCTTGCAAGGCTGGCTAGAATATTTATTATAAAAAATTAAACTAGAAAAGTAACAGTTTCGAAAGTATAGCACTTCCTTCCGCAGACTACACTCTACAACTGAAATCAGAAATAAAATTATATACAATAAAGAAAGGATTGTTCTCTAGTTTATTTTTTTTATAATAAATATTCTAGCCAGGCTTGTAAAAAAAGCTGTGCTTTTCTTTATTCAATACTATTCATATTATATATATTTCGATGATTCCGATGTTTTGTACTTTTGTGTATAAATATTTCCATTAAGTTCCGATCATTTTTCGATACTCAAATTCGGTTGTCGTACAGACTTGCTTGGTATTCGTGAGAGAACTGAAGAGCTACCTGAATAAAGAAGCGTGACCAACATTGCTCTAATCACCGTCATGAGTATTTTGTCAATATGGCCACGTGACTTTTCGTAATTTAAGAGTTTCGTGGACGAGAGTTCTTCACTAATCTCGTTGTAATAATGCTATATAGGCCTACTATATAGAATTATCCAAAAACTTGAATGAAACCTCTTCTATTTTTCTCCGGTGCCGTTTACACGTTTGGAACATTTCTCTAAAGAAAATAACCATTTGACAACTGACAATTTGTTTGAAAAGTATTTAGCTTATTCGAGGCTTTTTCAACCTTACTTCGCTTCACGATCATTCTTTTATGATATCACACCCTCTTGTCAGCGATACCCATAACAAATTTTCCGTTTGTAATAAATAGAGACCGGATGTTAGGCAAAATGCCTATTCTTTATTATTAAAAGATATGATCAAAAATAACGTTTTAAAGTTTATATGGGGATTTATACTTTTTGCCTATTTTGACCTTTAGTGCCTAAACAATTGCTTTAGTGCCTAATATTGCCTATTCTATGCATTTTCTTCAAAATAAGCCTTCATTGGGAAAATATATAATTTATATAACATAAATAATACACACATATTAAGTGTTTGTAAACACAAGCACTTGGTACGTTACGATATATATATACATGGTGAACTTCAAACATGTGCACATACTTCGGGAGGTGATTAGTAATATCAAAAGAAGGCAATATGTTTTCTTGTATTTTGTCGAATTCCGTGTCTTGTACGACTGACAGAGTGCCAATTTGGTATTGAAAAGTGAATCCTGACAATTGGAACGGAACCGAAAGATGTGCACATACTTTGAGAGGTGATTCGTGACATGAAAAGAAGACAAAAAGTCCTCTTGGATGTCACGAATCACCTCCCGAAGTATGTGAACACCTTTATGTGTCGTTCCAATTATCAGGATTCGATTTTGGATTCCAAGTTGGCCCTCCTGTCACTCATACACGCCCCCCTGTCACTCGTTCCTAACAGTGGAAGTTAGGGGGTCCCGATTCAACCATATTATATACCATTAGCAAATTATGGTTCATTACATGTCTACCATGAAAATTTTAGGAGGTTGTAAAAATTTAGGGGGCTTAGCCCCCCAAAATCTCCTTGGATATGGGCCTGATTCAGACATCCAGGTTGAGAAAGCCCGGCTTATACTCGCATATATAAGAGAAAAAGTTCTAAACAAGGGTGTACCTTGAGTGTACGTTTATGTGTGTGATAGACAAATGTTGCTGCTCAGAAGTGTTAAAAAAAAATTTAGAAATAAACGCTGCTTGTGTGGAGAGACATGTCAGAAGAATTTAGGTGGCTCATCGTGAACTTTAAGAGGATCGGCACCTCTCTTTATATGCTATACTATGCTGATAATATGCTCGCTTACTCCAACTTGCAAGATACGAATAACATACAGAAAAAAAAAAAAAAAAATTGCAGACTCTCGAACATAATCGCATGCTGAGGAATTTATTAAAGAAAGTGATGATATCTAAGCATCTTGTAAGTTTCGTCTGATATCAAGTGTTGTCATCTCAAGATTTTTACATTGTAATGTTAACACTGTTCTTCACCTGCTTGTGAACCGCCATTAAACGCTTTTATGACTCTGGCGTCAGAACATAACAACAGACGCCTCCAAGACCTCCCACCAAACTTTGCGGAAAAAATCTTGTGTTCTTGGCTACTATTTGATCGTATTTATATGATCACAGGGGTCATTGGGGGTTAATACTTCCTAGTACAGGCACCAAAGATGTGTACACTAAATTCTTTTACCAATTGTAAGAATCCAAGTTAATTTTTCCTTCATTTTTTTTTTTTTTTTGTAATATTAGCGCAATTTGTTGAAAATTTCGTTAATAATAATATGTGCTCAATCATTCCAAGTTATTGTTTACATCACTTTAATTGGGATAAATAATTTCAAAGTCATTCAGTTAGTAAATCCGACAATTATTGAAAATTGGCGGATCATATTCATTGTTTTGTATATATTTATATTCTTATATGGTTTAATGAAAACGTTGCCGTGGAAATAAGTGTGTGAACCCCTGATTTGAGGAACGTCTGGGCTTGAGATTAAGCAGTAAACAGTGACTGAAAATTGAAGCCTGTAGTGCTTAGTTTTTGTTGCGGAAGATACAGTATTTAATGATTTTGCTAATTTAATCGGAAATACGGTATGTTTTGACAACTGAAGCGCATTAATAAAGCTCGAAAAGAATTATTGGAATAAATTTGCTGAAGAAAATCTATTAAATATAATAATTTGGGAAAATATCTGAGTGAATAAAGTAACTCTTATTTCATCAATGATTTAACTTGTTTTTAATCTGTTTGCAGATTAGTAAATCTCAAGGATTAACATAAGCTGAACTCTTATTTTGGCTTAGAGAGTTCTTAAAAATTAAGTTAGAACTAAATGGAACGTTTTGGCAGTTTTAAATTACAGTTCAAATCACTTTTACTGACAGAGGAAATTTTGAAAGCATGGCAAAGGCAACTAACATGATGGGTTTTGTTTAAATAATGGGTCAGTACTCACCAAAAGTGAGGAAGTGAGAGTAAAGCATTCCTATTAGTTGAGCATCGATCATTAATAAGTAATGTTTTTTTTTTTTAAATATCATCACCATTATAGGTATTCTACCATTATTGGCAGGTCACTTGCCGCAGCTGAGATGCTTCCAAGCTCCACAGTCTTCAGCAAATCTCTTCGTCTTCACGTACGATTTTTCTGTTTTGATATCATCCATTGATTGCAATCCCCTTGGCCCCTCCCTCTCTTTCCTGCCACCATACGCTCTAGCACGTCCCTCATGGTACACTTCCTTCATGACCAAGGTACCAACCAGTTTCTCTTCCTTTTCTTAATAATATCTAAAATTATTCTTTTCTCCCCCACCATTTCAAAGGCCCTCTCATTTGTTTTCCTCTCGACAAGGGCACCGATCCAGGGGGGGCGCCCCAAAGCTCATGTGGGCCCCTATTGTATTTATGAATATACAATATTTGGCATAATTTGAATGCAATTTGTCTTAAAATCCCCATATATATATATATATATATATATATATATATATATATATATATATATATATATATATATATATATATATATATATATATATATATATATACCTTCTGCATCTGAATGGGTCTCTCCAAATTTACAGAGAAATCGGCGCCCTTGCCTCTCGACCCAGCCAATATCTCCATTCTTTTCCACACCTACATTTCTAAACCTTCCAGTTGTTATTCATCATTTTTGCGTAATGTCCATATTTCTGTCACATACAGTACAATACTTCACATGAAACATTATATGAGTTTTTTTCTCAACTCTTTATTCAGGATTTTAGAAAATATACTTTTCTTCCTCCTAAAGGCTTCTTTTGTCATTCCTATCCTTGCTTTTATTTCACGTTCACACTTCATCTCATCACTAATAATACTACCCAGGTATCGAAAACTAGTCACCTATTCTATTTGCTTCCCTCCTTCATCTATATTTGACACCGGCCACTTCGTTCCAATCATACCACAGCTTTTGTTCTAACATTTATTTTCATCCCATATTCTTCACAGCTCTTCCTCAAGTTTTTTTAACATCTTGTTGATTTTCTTTTCAGATTCCTTAACAAGATCCATATCGTCTGTAATTCGTATACACCTAATAATTCTACTTCCTACCAAAACACCATCTTCATTATGTCACGAATAATATTAACATACATTTTGGAGAGATGTGGCCCCACGTATCGTACTCGTTAACGTTCTCATCTTCCGTGAGATCGGTCCCGGGTTCGATTCCCAGTGGGGGACTCTGTCGAATAGTATAAAAAGCTTTTATAGCCCAGCCTTCCTGAATGAGGTTTTCCTGGGTTTTCCTCATTCACACCAGGCCAATGCCGGGGTGGTACCTAACTTATAGGTCCCATGCCACTTCCTTTCTTCCCCAATCAGTTCTTCCCTTCCTTTCCCCGGATAGTGTGCTCGCCGAAGGACGTCATCCCTCACATGTTACGGGCTAAATGGCCATAGATGCCGAAAACCCAGAGATCTAATTCCTAAATCCTGACATTTTGGAGAAAAATCGGGGTATTTGGAGTTTTGAACAATTTCCGGGGCTACAGATAATGTAAATTCCTGTCTGTTCCGGCTAAATCGGGATGTAGGAATCCCTTAATATGAGTACCGTGGAAAAAATATTTTAATACCGAAAGGAAAATATTAGTATCTCATATTACACAAGAACACAAGAAGATATGTTGATGTTATATCAAATAGTAATCCTGGTCGTGAGAACTTCAGGTGCGTTTTTCTATTTCCGTACTGGTTTGACATTTGCTGTGCATAAAGAAGGTACATTACAATTTTCATAATACATACGCATAAATCCTAAAAGGCATATTGACGTTTTAAGATGAGTTCAAATGAAAAACTTTTAGAATTTTGCAGACGTTAATAGTACTCTGTGTTTTATTCTGTCCTTACGGAGAGGAATTTTAAACAAGAAACCGTTACAATTTACCATCTATAAATTCTTCATGGAATTTCAGAAGTGTCTTTTCTGACCTCTTTCTTTTTAACATATTCAACAACCTTATAAGGTCTAAATAGATCCACCTATTGGATGTTCCACCTCATTTGCGTTTACTTTTATTTTATTTTTTTCTTTTACAAAAAATAAATAAACAGCCAATATTTTTTCCGAGTTTATATCCACTAAAAGAGAACACTGCATGAATTTTAATTGCAACGTAAAACTCTTAATACTGCCTTTGGTTACATCGTGGATATTCTTCAAATACTATTTTCATGGTAAGCTCTTAAAAGTCAATGTTTATCACAAAATTCCATGTTTTATTATTTTAAAGTGGTTTGAAAGAGATGGCGTAAAATTCAGGAAAAATATATAATCAAGGCAACACGCATATTTTTTTAACCATTGGTGCTTAAAGGGACATTTGGAGAGTTTAGGAAGCCGTAATTCATAAAAGACAACATCATTAAAGGTACAATAAGTTTTCAGTTTTTTTTTTAGATTTTCGTGCTGGAGCCTTCGTAGCTTGAGCCATAATTTTTTGGATTTTGTGAGTAATATTTTAAAGGCTTTTCATGTAATGTTCATACAATCAAATTCTTGTTAGACTGATATTTTGTGTATTCATATGTTTAATTTGTTATGTCTGTTACTGGCAAATATAAAACAATAATGAAAATACTACAGTAAAATTTTCCTTAACAGAGATCGTAACACACTAAAAATGTATGCATTATTATACAGAGTGTTTGAAAATGAATATGGAAGTTTTAAGGCATTTTGGTATTTATTACATATAACGTAGAATTATAAATAATACATCAAGTGAAAGAGCAACTCAAACAGTTTCTGTCATCAGTGTTCAATGTGAGCACCATTCGTTATATCGAGTCGATAGGAGAGTTTTCCCAAACCTTGATCAGTGTGTTTGGAGGAATTGTTCCAACACCTGCTTCAATCCTCTTTCTTAATTGTTGCAACAACTGGTTCAATCCTCCTCCTTAATTGTTGCAACACCTGCTTCAATCCTCTTTCTTAATTGTTGCAACACCTGCTTCAATCCTCTTTCTTAATTGTTGCAACAACTGCTTCAATCCTCCTCCTTAATTATTGCAACACCTGCTTCAATCCTCCTCCTTAATTGTTGCAACAACTGCTTCAATCCTCCTCCTTAATTGTTGCAACAACTGCTTTAATTCTCCTCCTTAATTGTTGCAACAACTGCTCCAATCCTCCTCCTTAATTGTTGCAACACCTGCTTCAATCCTCTTTTTTAAATTCGTCAATCTCCTTAAAATTCTAAACACAGACGTCACTGGCATTGCTGATTCATGCCTAGCCTTCCGAATTGATTTCTTACGGCTACACGTGAAAGACTTTCTCACTCGTTCAACACATTCTTCAGTCACTCTTGGTCTTCTCTTTGCACAGACAGCCGGTGTTTTCAAAGTGGTGATACCATCTACGGATGTTATCACTTGGTGGTTTGCAATCGAACTTAATACGGAAGTGACATTGCTTTGTAACTGCAGATTCAATGTTTGCAAAATGTAAAACACAAAGAGCTTTCTGCTCACTAGTCGCCATCTTTGATAGTAGCGCTTTCTAACGGCAGACAGAAGAAACACTACATGCACATGCGTGCGTACAAAACTGTTTGAGTGGCTTTTTAATTTGATATATTATTTATAATTGTAAGTTAATTGTAATAAACATTATAAAGCTTTAAAGCCTCGATATTCATTTTGAAGCACCCTGTAGAAGAATCCCTCGTTCTATGGACACGGCCAACCTTCATTTCCTTGTAATAAGTTCTTCATAAGGAATACTAACTACGCTCAGTTTATACTTATTTAGCACAGAAAATAATTTGAGCATTCTTTTTTTTTTCTTTTTAATTAACCAGTGATGCAGTGTAGTAATCAGAAAATCTCTTCCTCACAAAATATTTTTGTCATAAGTTAATAACATAATGTCTTGTCATAAGTCTTTGTCAAAAGTGACAAAAAAAAAAAAAAAAAAAAAAAGCTGGAGTCTAAACTTGAAATTATTATCCTGCATATTTTTAATTATTCTTCTGCATTTATTATTCTTATTATCCTGTATTATTTCAAATTATTATCCTGTCCACAAGAAACTGTTTTCTAACGGGAATCCTAGAAAATTTTGAAAGAGTTCTTACATTTACGTTTTAGTACAGTCAGTATTCGAAGTAAGGTGTTTTTAAACAGGGATGACATATACTTGAAAAGAAAATTACCAGACATGCAGTATATTATACAGAACATGCCTATGTAAACACATCCCCCAGCAATACTTATGTTTCTTTACAGTGGACTTTCCCCTGGACTCTTCGGTAATTCGAACAGTCAGTATGATATTTCGAGATTAGGCTACATTTATGTTTAAAAATGAAACGAAATCTTCCAATTTAACACTCTGCGATTATACTCTTTAGGCTAAGAAAGACGGATAATTAACACAAGTGAATGATAATGAAAGAATTGGTGGAATGAGAATATGGGAGGAAAGGGGAGTACCATGAGAAAACCCATGGACATGATGTTGTCCACCACAAACTTACTTGAACGAGGATCGAACCAAGGACCCCACATTCTTTAACACTGAGCCATCGTGACCCCCACATTCACCTTTAGATAATTAATGTACTTATTACATACTGCATAAGCTGAGTAACGCATTTTCGTAGCCTTTCTGTGATGGTCAAACCTTACGAAGAAAGTCACGTTCCATCAGTGTCCTTAATTCAGAGGTTTTATATATATATCTTTCAGTTTAACGTCCCACAATTATTCCGTTTATGCTAAAAAAAATAATAATAAGAAACGGATGATTAAGGCAAGTGAATGATGATGGATGAAATTTTGTGGCAGAAAATGGGAAAAATCCCGGGAAAACCAACGAACACGATGTTAGCCACCATAAACATACTTGGCCGGGGATCAAACAAAGAAATTACTATATTTATCGTAACTGTCGAGTGTAGGGTAGTAATGGAAGAAGAGTGTTGCTCAGAATTTGTAGCCGTACAGGAATCCTCATATACATATAAAGATTTACGACTACATAAAAGTTACAACAGGAAAAGTATTTTAATGTGATTTTGATTTCTGTGGCCCAAAAGTAGGTATACAATTCCGTACTAAACAGCTCATTGCATTTTATATAATTTCTTATTGTTATCCATCAGGTAGACTTAGTTTCTTTATTACTTTTTCTTAATGTCTTTTTACTTATATCTTAAGCTCGGAACAGCCGAAGCAAATAAACCCAAAAGCTAGAATGTTATACTTGATCAATGCAGGGGTGTATATTACTTGACCAGCGAACGAGTGCGAGCGGCCGGTTGTGGAACTAAAATACAAACAACAGTGTTTCTAACTGGATTACTTGTAAGTAATCTATCATAGTTATTTTTGTCGTGTTCGTAATAAACCACTTTATGCATATGTTCAAGTTAAGACAAACACAGTTTCAAAAGTTACAGAAATTATTTCCAGAACACTTGAAGGGACTGAAAAAAAAAGTACATACGCCCTGCATATTAAGTTGGCAATAACTTGCGAGTAAACTAATCTCAGTGTTGTATAAAGAAACACTAAGAACCCCGTAGCATTCGAGTGTAAGGAACTCCCACTTCTTCTATTAACAAAACCTGGAAGTTCATCTTCGTGAATCAAAGTTATATTTTGGCAACTGCTCTTTCATTGTTTAATGCAAGTTCTATTGTGTAGTTTTGAGATAAGACGTGTTCGAAACTGCGATTAAGTTGGACCATGTGATTTCTGATCGATTGTCTAAGCAGTGTCTTGAGTAACAAAATTATTTTGCATTGAGATCATTTTCGGATGTGCTGCAAAAGTCCGGTCAGACAGAAACTGATATTTCACCACCACACTCCTAACTACCTCCGAGGGAGACTTGGATCCGCCCCTGATTGAGATGGTAGATAAAGATAACTCTCTCTGATGTCTAATCTGTCATTATTTACTATGGTTTGGTAATTTAAAAAATCCAGTATTTCTGCCATATTTTGAAAACTTGATTTAAAAGAAATATACGCAGTGTTATATTGGAGGCGATAGGGGAGCGATTAAAGTTTAAAGTGGGGTGCCTGACAATTGAAGATTATTTGTCCTTCCAAGCAATTGAACTACAGCGAAATTCAGAAAAAAATGAATTACGTATTAAAAAAGGATCGCAAAATACATTTTCAGGGTAACTTTTACAGGCATTGTTATTATAAAATTAATGCTACTTCTGAAACTGAATAGAGTGAATAGATATGTATTTGAATAACAAAATCACTTGCACAAGTGTTTCAAAGTATCAAGTTTGAAGAACGAAGTTTGTCTTCCACTGTTATCTCATTGCCCAAAGATACCGGTGATGAAACAATTGACCGGAAATCACTCGGCCGCTTCTTACATCAATTCATGATGAAGAAGATGAGTGCAATGTTAGGTACCTAAGCTCAGTATTAGCAAAATAAGCCACCCAACCTCTTGCAATCACACCTAGCACATTTTAATACTTAAACTTGAAATAAAAATACAGCTGTTTAAAGATGATTCCCTTTGTCTTTGAATTTCATATGTAGACAACAATATAGAGCTTTTCAGATAGAGGAGGCGAGGGGCAGGTTTTGTTAAACAAGACCGTAAATCTGTATGTTTGAACCAGTGTGCGAATTGAAAAATTTTCCCAGGGGGGGATGAATTTCACCCATATGCGCACCCAGTCCTCTCTCTCTCTCTCTCTCTCTCTCACACACACACACACACACACACACACACACATATATATATATATATATATATATATATATATATATACTAACAAGTACAAAACAGTTGAGATGTGAGATCTTTCATAAATTTTCACTCAAGCAATATTTAGGTTAGCTACGCAAAGTAAGAATTGTTCCCTTTTTCTATCTTATCTTTATGTCCAGTTAAAAATACTCCAGAGGGGGAAACAGTTATCCCTGCCAGGGATAAAAATTTTCTTCTCCAGGGTGGGAAAGATTTTTGTCAGGGGGGGAAATCCCTGGCATCCCCCCGCCAATTCGCACCCTGGTTTGAACTATATATGCAACTTGTGCTTACGGGCTAAACTCAGTTCTCTGAAGTCAATCGACAAATGATTATATATTACAGATACAAAGATAACACTAGGCTCCCAAGTTTTAAAATTATATTGTGTATGAAAATAGACAGTAGAATTAATTCTTTGCCACCTGACACCTAGAGTCTGAAAGTAATTTAGAGGGAGTTCAAGAGTAATTTCTGTACTCATAAATAAAAGTTGTGAATTTATTATGTGTTGAAGCAATAATACTTATGCTTACATTATGATACTTACGCTGATGTTGTATCAATACTTTTATTCCACATTTACCAAAAGACTGGATTACGATAATAATCCTAAAAGAAAGATGCACTGTAATCAGATTTTACAAGTCAATCCCGAAAGGCAAGCTATCGAATCCCATAGCCCTTTGAAAAATGAAGGAAACATTTCTTTTTCACCTCCTTTTCCCCCCAAAGGGTTTACATTCATCGAAAAATGAAATGAAATTTCTTTAGTTTAACGTCCCATGATTATGCTCTTTATGCTAGAGGAGACAGATGATTAATGAAAGTGAAAGATTATAAAATTAATTTTTGAGCTCTCACTGGGATTTCAACCCAGAACCACGCACAACAATAGACCAACGGAGAGGACTTCCACAGTTCTCGAGTGGAAAGGTATTGAAATTCTTCCTTGGCTAAAACTCGAGAAAATAATTTATTTTTCAACCGATAAATATACATTCAAAACAAACAAGCATCGCGAGCCTTAACTTGATTTAAGCTTACAGTGACAAGGTATTGCGCAAAACTCGAAGCTATCAACCCTTAATTAATCTTTAGTCATTGGCATCGTTATTCCTGCGTTTTCAGGTTGCTCCTGTCTTATAATGAAATCAAATAAAACGAATCAATTTTTCTACTTAATACATGGTAGAAACTCACTTGCGTATTACTGTATGTTGTTCTTAAATTGTTAATTTCCATGCATATGTCATTATCCACAATAGATTTGCATTACTGCAGGAATAACCATTCTTGCATTCAATAACAACTGTATAATTTATGGCGTTCTTTATTAAGCGAAACAGATTAGGCTACTTATAACATGTAAACTGCAACTTTTAGAAATCGTTGGATACACTGCAGAGTGACGCTCTCCACTCCCCTGTCCCACTGCGCTTACCTAGAAACTGATGTAAACACAACAGCAGCACCCTTTGCTAAAAACCGCACTAATATCCTGGTCAAGTAATACCTACTTTTGGGCCACTCTGTATATTAGAGGAACAAGTCGTTTCTTTTCAACTTTTCGAATGATAGTTTATTAATTTAACTCAATATAGTATTACACTCTTCCAGATTTTCTTGAATGTTTTCCATCTATAACTGCATCCGGATATTCTATATCTCCTCTCTGTTTCTATAGTGTCGTAAGGAGAAAAACCGACGACAGCCCCAATCTTCCACGACACTTTTCGCACCTAATTGGCTACTACTTGTATAGCCCATAGAACTTAAATTTAAAAAAAAAGAAAAAAAGAAAAAGAAAGAAAGAAAAAGCACGTATGTATATTCTTTGTCTGAGGTTGCACAAGACTACAACAATCATAAACGTAGAAATAATTCATTTCACCAAGGATTGGTTTTAAGAGCATTAATTATTTTTTTCTTTTAGAGAAAACTTGTTACTTCAATTATATATAAGCCAAAAATTAATGAATCATTAACTTCCTTTACTATTCGTATTAAAAAAATAAGTCAATTTTGCTTTAAAAATGGTCTTGTGAAGTATATTTAGTAGCTACCTCAGGGTTTAATTGTAGAACATATCTTATATATTTGTAATGTAAGCACTTACCATCCGAATCGCTGGCACCCAATCTTCTTTGAAGATCACTAATCTTATCTAGAGCGATTTGAAGTAAAGCTCGTTCATCGTGCTCCACCTGTGGAAGAAAATAAATTATGTTATAACTGCTGAAATAATTAGTCAATGACGCAAACACATACGGTATTCATGCAGTTTGTAAAAGTAAAAATTGTGTAATTGACGACACGCGAGCGACACACAGACCCACCACATCTTTTTCTATGTCCTTGTTTGTACCTGCGAGTACTCGTAATTTATTCCGTTCGCTTACAAAATAAAGAAATAAAAATAAAATAAATGTGCAAACTTCCACTCGTGCTAATATTTAGATATTAGAATAAATATATATATATATATATATATATATATATATTTGATGATGTTATGTTCATTTAGATATTAGAATGATATGTATTTACTAGAATCAACGGAGTAGCCTGTAATGCAACTCCGAGATAGTGACGAGATAGTGTCGTGGGCAACGACCTGTACACCAGCTAACTGCAACTGATATAATCCCCAGTCGTGGATTAACGTGCTTTTAATAGCAAGTTCTATTCTTCATAACCTAGGTATTGGATATGGATGAAAAATAAAGCAAAAAGATATTTATTTCATTTAATTAAGGAAATAAACAGCTAGTGAAAATAAATACGCTACAAATGAATATGTGAAGGCCACTGAGGAAAATCAGCAACGATGAAAAATAAAGTAGTGGTGATAATGACGAGCCTTATGGGACACCGGATATACGGAAGGTAGAATAGAATTACTGATCATTGATGGGCTGTAAACCATTGGATTGACAATAAAATTATATATGATGTAGGTAGTATAGCTGGAAGTTTAAGACCAATAAACTTATGAATAGGAGTGAGATGTTAAATTTTGTCAAATGCCTTCTTTAAGTCGAATAAAATCGAATAAAATATTCAATCTGTTGAGAAGTTTGTACGGAGAGGAAGTTGTAAATAGCTGCCAGAAGAGTAAACAGAACATGAAGTCTTTCTTTAGGTCTTTGAGAAAATATTCGTAAGAAAAAATACAGGGTATTTCCAAATTAATATTGGGGTTTTAAGACTTTGTAATATTTATTATATTGAACGTACAATTATGAATAATATCTACATCAAATGAAAGAGGAACTCAAACAGTTTTTGCTATAAGTGTTAAATGTGATCACCACTTGTCAGACGGCACACATCGAGTAGATAGACGAGTTCTTCCCAACCTTGATCAGTGTGTTTGGAATAATTGTTGCAACAACTGCTTCTATCCACTTAAGTCGGGTAGTTCAGCTGGTAGCGGAGGCACACACATTATCCTTTATGAATCCCCAAAGGTAAAAATCTCATGGCGTTAGATCTAGCGAACGTGGAGGCCATGCGAAACAAGCTCTGTCATTCGGTCCCTTGCGGCCAAATTCAGCGGTCGGGTACAACGTCCTTAAACCAATCGCATACTTCGTTATGCCAGTGAGATGGCGCTCTATCTTGCTGCCAAATAAACTTCTCTGATTTACCTTCTTCCAATTGAGGAAAGAACCATAGTTGTAGCGCATCAAGATAAGAATCACCAGTTACAGTTGCGTCACCGCTTTCTACTCCTTAGTCGCCATCTTTGCTACTAGCGTTTTGTAACGGCAGACGGAGGAAACAGTGCATGTGCATGCGTGCGTACAAATCTATTTGAGCTGATCTTTCATTTCATTTATTATTTATAATTTTATGTAATAAATACTACAAAGGCTTAAAACCCCGATATTCATTATGAAACTTCCGTATTTATTGTTCATAATGTGTTCTCCCACAACAAAAATGTTTTAAAGAGTATTTTGTTTTTCAGAAGAGAATATGAGAAGGTGAAGAAAGTCAAATCCACGTTGATGAAAAGTTGTGGAGATGTTTCAGATTTGGTTGTGTGAGAATATGACGTAAGAAGATGTATGGGAAGTTGTTTTGCCGGGAAAAGGAGTTGTTGTAGAATGGCTCATGGTGAAAGAAATAAATATTCTCGAGTAAAAACATCAACTGGTCTATGTCTGTATCGTCTACGTGTTAATTGGCATTCAAAGAAGTGTTCTGTATGCCTCAGGGGACAACTATTGTAATTATGGATGTTGATTTGGAAGTAGATTTGAATTTACAACAGTAGCTTCAAGCAGAAAGTTTGTCTTCACAAGTCGGACAATTTGATGCATATTAGACTAAGACGTTTTCGATTTGGCTTTGCTTAGTAGTATCACATGTTACGTTCTTGCTGTTCACTGTTGACACACTGTTATACTTCTGACACTTTTGGCACCAGTGAGTGTTCTACTCGATGTTTGCTTTTATTTAAATTTCTGTTTGGAATTCTGCTATCACATTCATATCATCTGCAAAGTAAGTGCACTAAATTCTCAAACAACCGTCACCCACATGTAAATCCATCTTAACTATTGCTATAAATACATACCCTCAATGATACTGCGGAGAGACAACAGCTTTTCTGAAATCCTTTTCCCATTATAGTTGCCTCTATCATTCCTTGACATATTCCACAACTCTAACACATTCGTTCATATGTAAGTTTTTCTTATGAGCCTTCGATCTTTCCACTGTAACCTAACCATCATTACCATTTGTATGGAGATACTCCAGTTCATCCGGTCAAAATGCTTTTCTGAGCAATTTTCTCTTCTAACACCAAGCTGTTTTTCCTTAACTTCCTAATTTATTATGACATGTAGTCTCCAAAGGTGTACAGGAATAATTTGTCTGTAGTCAGTACACCTTAACTTTTGCTTAGTCTTGCCACTGAGGTTTTACGCTATCATCTGTCGTCAATAAACGAGGTAGTCACGTGGAATACTACACTCTTTCCTGATATAAAACTTTGTCAAAGATTTCCATCTATTAGCAAATTATTATGTTTACGACTGATAAATAAAATAAAAAGAAAATCTAATCAAAGCGAATAGTTATTATTAAGTACCAGAATACTCGTTCTTCGCACGGGCAGAATACGTTTCATTTTGGAATAAAGGGCTGAATTTGGATTTAAACGGCATCGAAATTGTCACCGTTTGTCTCAGCTTCTCCGAAAACAATGGATTGGACACTAATATCTATAATTTTCAATCGCTTTTATATACCTCGCCCTCCCCCAAGTTGCGTGACTGAATTTGAATTTAAACTGCATCAGAAGTGTCACTGTTCATCTCAGGGACTTCGAAAACTATGAATTTGACAGTAATATCAGTCATTTTAGATCATTTTTAGATATTTCCCTCCGCCCCTTCCCCAAAGTTGGACCGTCAAAATGAAATGATAAAAAAACATCCCATGCCGGAACCTCATCTATGGGGCAAATTTGATCGAGATTTGTCGGGTGGTTCAAGAGTTATTAAGTTGTATTTATTTTTATATATCTCTAACTCCTCACCCTCTCCTAAGTTCTACCGTCAAAGTGAAATGATAAAAACTATGTCAAGCCCGAACTCGTCTATGTTGAAAATTTGATCGAGATTGGTTGGGTAGTTCAAAAGGTACGACGTCATAAACATTGTGACTTTCATTTTTATATACGGTGCAAATTTTCCTAAGGATTAGATCGTTGATAATCTCTGTAATCTATGACTTATTAATGAGGAGCAGAAAGTGTTGAAATTGTGCAAATTTTCACCCCCACGTTACCAACAACAGGATTCAGGAAATTATGTGAAATTTTGCACCGAAGGAAAATGTATTAACGCTATTCTTTAGTGAGATATACTTATCATAAACATTAAAATAGGGCCTAGACACACATTTTAGCAAAGTGTAGGCCCAATTGACTGACATAGATACCATATAACATTACATTACTTAACAAAATATAGAAGCAACTTAATGACATAAATATTACTAGAGCCTTACATCTTTAAACAAAATAAATTAAATATGCTAGTCTTGTTGACTAGCATAAATACTAATATAGGTATACATTACTTACTAAAATATAGGTCAAGCTAGACTACTAAAAATACTTATGTAGGCTTTGCATCACTTAACTAGGCATAGGCCTACATATACACAAAAATTATGTACTACAGTAAATTGCCACCAATTTGAGCCTTTTTTCTTTCTTGGCGAAAGAAACGATACTCAAATTAATACACAAGGCCTCCCATTAATACACAAGGTACACCTTTATCTGTTTTTGAAATGAAATGAAATTTTTGAGGTTTACGTCCCACGGTTATGCCGGTTAGGCTAAAGGAAACGGTGATGATGAGAGATGAATGAAATGGTGGAATGAAGAAAGTGGGAGGAAACGGGAGAACCCCGGGAAAACCCACGCACACGGTGTTTGTCCACCACAAAGTGCACTTGGTGGGAGCAGGGTTTGAACCCGAGACCCCTAGCACCAGAGGTGAACGCTCTACCACTGAGCCACCGCGGCCCCCCTTTTTTTCTGTTTTTGTCAATATAAATTTTACCCTGAAAGTTTCACTAATGTTTCTCCAGTTTATTGACTCCCAGGGGCGGATCCAGGACCGACTTCTGGGGGGCGATGAGTTGTCATACTGCTACTTTTAAGGGCTCCAAACTTTGGGATGGGTTTTATTTATATACATAAAATAAGAAAGCTTTCTCTTCTGGGAGGCAATCGCCCCGATCGCCCCCCTGGATCCGCCCCTGTTGACTCCTATTATATGTTAGACGCCCATGCACACATATAATAACGATAACTGAAAATGATATTGTCATCCATTACTTTGTATCTTTTTCCCTAAAATGACTTGCGTTTTGGTGACTGTTTTTTAATAGTCGATATGCTTGTGGTAATGATGGCAACGTTGCACAACATTTTTTTTGCGCAATTTCTAATTTTGTTCCCAGCTCATTAAGGCTTTATCTGTGTTAACAGATAAGGGAGTGAAAGTTTGCGCAATTTCAGTGCACCCTTTATATACATAGATTATATATTATTGTGTTACACCTTCGACAATATATGATTAACACAGATTAGTAATAAAAAGTGTTTGGTTTAGTCAGATTTTAACTTTATCTGTTACGAGTGGTTCATCATCAACTAGAAGGAGCACCGTTTTGAGTGTAAATAGTATTCTTTATTCTTATTTTGTATCTGATAACGAAAGTTCTATTTTTATCGGCCTAAACTGATCGACGAGTTATTTAACATCATTTGCCTTCGTATGAATTCATGGAAATTAATTGTCTTTTGCATGCTATGTCTACAACGTGGCAACATCGCGAATCGTCTGCTACTTGATTGGCAGGAACAAGTAGTATCTGGAATGAGGACACTTTATGATTTTCAAAGTGGTAACAGCAGAGGGACAATTCTATACAGCTACACGAAAAGATATTTGGTCAAGTTAATCTGGTGACCAGGCCACAGAGGTGGCTGAACAGATTTAGCTGTAAATAATGAATCAAAAGTAGAAATTTCTGACTTTTATAATTAAATTCAGCTACCAGTGATCTCAACGCATGATAAGAACAGTAACGTCACATTAAGAATATCAGTAGCAGGTGCATTTCGAAGAAGTGGCAACAGAATATACTGGATAAAAAGTATATAAGCTAGCCAGACGTTTGGAAACGAAAAAGAAAAAAATCCAGCCAGAAATACGATCCTATCTGTTAAAAAAATAAGAAAATGCGGTCAGAAAAGCCAAGAAAGGGTTTCCTTTTTTCTGTATAATTAGATGGTTTTAACAATATTTTTTTTTTCTTATTTCGAAGACCGTAAAAATGAAGGTTAAATGGAATGAGTGTTGGTGGATACGTGAATATCCAATATTTTGACCAGAGGAAACCGTTCTTCCAGGAAACCGTCTGCAACAATTATCTCCCTGCAACTTCCAGAAGAAAATCCTCAGCATACTTAATGAAGCCTATTCTGAAATCGACGCGGCATGATTAGTACAAGCGTTGTAATCTACCGGTTTCCCCGCAGTATGCCACTTGTTACTTTTATACGTATGTAAACGTAACAACTAATTTCCAAGTTTCTTTCGAAAGAAGAAGAAAATTCAAAATTAATCATGTGGGATAGACATATCCTCTTAAAGAAGCAATCTGTTAAAATGGCAAAACTCGGGAGCCTAGCTTGCGAGATCCAGTTCAATAACTGAGCACGAGCCCATCTTTCAGTTTAAGATTCCACAATTATGCCCTTTAGGCTAATGGACACGATAAGGAAAGTGAATTATAATTCAATATTTGGTGGAATGAGAATGTGGGAAAAACAGTAGTACCCCGAGAAAACCCACGGACACGATGTTGTCCACCACAAACTTACTTGGTCGGGAATCGAACAAGAGATCATCTCACGTGCCAGAGATAAACACTTTACTACTGTGCCACCGTGTCCCCGGTAGAGGTCTACACGGGCCCGGCCCGGCCCGTGAATTTATAACATAAGGTCCGACTCGAGTCCAAAATATGTTTTAGCCTTTAGACCTGAGCCCGTCCCGTGTTCATTTGATAATCAAATAAGCTCTTAATAAATAAGCCCGAATTACAGAAGCTTAATAATTAATTCAAAATTGTTTTCTTATTTACGACAATTAGGTTTAATTTTACATTTTAAAAGCTCACATGATTCAGAGAGAATAACGAAATAAAGGTTATTGTTTATACTTACTAACTATATCAGTTATCTAAAGAAAATGATCATGTATATAAATTCCGTCTCCCTTAGCCTCGGACCATGCCTCCCTTAGCCACGTGGGACGTTAAACTTAATATTTCATTTCATTTTCTTTACATAAATCCTCATGAAATGGAAACATGAAATACTTCAAATATTTAAAACAAAATATCAATGTGTGTAAATTCTTATGCAAATGAATGTGTACTGAACTCACTTAGATAGTCCTCAAAGCAATCATTATCGATTGCTGTGAAGAAAAAGAATAGAATCCACAATCTGGCTACTCAAACTTTCACTCACAGATAAGTTAAGCATGTTTATTTCTGTTACTTTTAGTTTCTCTCTCCACTACACAGTTAGTTTTACTCTCAATTGTATATACAATGATAATCAGATTTTTAGTGTGGGCTCTAAAGTTACAAATTTAGATGCGCTTCAGAATGTTCTCCAGAAAGAACGGTCCAATAAATATCGTTGTACAGTATTTACAAAGATAGGCGAGAAAAAGCCCGAGAAATATGGTTGCATATATACAAATTTACAGCCCGAGCCCGAAGTGATATTTGCTTTGTAGGCCCGAGCCGTGCAAACCCCTAGCCCCCGGGGGACAAATGTAGGGTCAGTCAGAGACATTTTGGGGGTAACATTTTTTTATATGCTGAAAATAATGATCATATTACTTGAGGTAAGTACAATACATCTAGGAATGCGCACAACACAAGATTTGTGGCTATCTCGTCTCGAAAATGGGCTGTAAAAGTGATGTCTCGACTCGAAAAATGTATATTTCTCTATTGGAAGAGAAGTGTCTTGGCTCGAATTTTGACAGAAAAATCCTGTCTCGACTCGTCGGGTGCGCATCTCGAAATACAGCATGTCTGGGGGCAGTCAGGGGGGGAGGACAATGATACCAGGGGCGCCTGTCCCCTTTCTCTCTTCTAGCGTCGTCACTTGAATTGTAACATCAAAAATTTTACGAGTGGGGCTCAGTGCTAGAGCGCTTACCTCTGGTGCATGAGTCTCTGATTCGATCCTCGACCAGAGCTCCTTCGTGGCTAAGCGGTTAGCGTACGCGCCTTTGGCGTGGGAGACCCGGGTTCGATTCCCGGCGGGAGCTCATGTGGTTCGGATTCCACGTTAATCAGTAGGTCCACGTCTCATATAGCCTCGCTGCTGAAAGGGACGCAAAACTAAAATCAATCAATCAATCAATCGATCCTCGACCAAGTAAGTTTGTGGTGGACAACACTATGCTAGTGAGTTTTCGCGGCCCGAAAACTCCCGTTTCCTCCCACTTTCTCATTCCACCAATTATTCCATCATCACCGACTTGCTTTAATCATCGTGTCCCTTAGCCAAAAGGGCATAATCGTGGGACGTTAAAATCAAAGATTTCATTTCTTTTCATTTCATTTTATGTGTGTGTGATTTCCTTCAAGAGCCTCCTCTGACATGCCCTCTTCACGAAAAATATGTGCATAACATACTAAGTTAAAAGATGCACGCACACACACATACACACACAAAAAAAAAATCGAATGATTTAATAGCAATTTGAAGCAATGGTTCTTGAAAAATGAGGGCATTTGTTTCCAGTAGGAGGGTAAAAACAGAACAACGCTCTGCGAAACTCGAAAAAAAGTAGATGAAAAAAAAAAAAAAACAAAAGAACAAAACCGGAATAATGAGAAGCTGTTCTAAGTCGTTAATTGCATATTCGTTGAGAATCATTTTTAGAAACCTCAGTTGATGAACATTTGTGAACAGCAAAGGTCAAATGTCAAGTAGGTGCCATCAACAGTGTAGCTATCCTCACAGTACAATTACTATTTTTTACTGCAGAACAAACTCAGTTGGTATACAGCTGCAATAAATTCAATTTTGAACGGAGAAATATGGCCCCACGTAGCGTAGTCGCTAATGATCTGGTCTTTGATGAAAGTGGTCCTGGATTCGATTTCCGCTGAGATCGTCGAAAAGATGTAACAGCTATTTCAGGCCAGTCATTCTGAATGAGGTTTTTTTTCTGGGCTTTCCTCATTCACACCAGAAAGTTCCAGGATGGTACCTAACATATTCCCAGGATGCTTCCTTCCTTCCCCATTCCCTTCTTCCTCTTCAATTCCCCGGGCAGTGTGATCGCGAGGGACGCCATTGTTCATATGTGTGACGGGATAACTCGGTCAAAGATGCTGGAAGCCCAGAAATCTAATCCCTAATTCAGGGGTGCCCACAAGGGGGGGTTATGACGCAAACTGCGTCATTGAAATGTTTGGGGGGGTTAAAATCTATATAAATATGTTTGAGGGGTTGTAAAAATTAATCTTAAAGATTTTTTTTCATGGGAGAACACCTATGTATAGACAATTGCGGGAGGGTGCGTCATGGACCTAAGGGGGGGTGGGCACCACTGCCTAATTCCTTGAACGAACAAAAGTATATATACTAAATGTCACAAGTAGATATTTAGTAACTGCTATTTAGATATATGGTTTTCTTCTTATTTAAACAGACTTTAAGAGTCTTCATCCTGGCGAAATTAAAATACCGCTAATTTTACAGTAATTATGTGATATCTCCAAATAGATAAAATATAATCGAAATGTGGAACAAGAGCGCCCTAGACAATATTATTTTACATGAGAAACCGTTATCACGACTCACTTATCTGCTTTCGATTTCGAGCCATTTTGAAAATCGGCATTTATTTTCGCGTTTCTAAACAGCTGAACACGGAAAGTCACTAGGTGACTTGAGATAACGGTACCTCACGCAAAATAATATTGTCTAGGGCGCTCTTGTTTCATATTTCAATTATCTTTTATCTATTTGAAGATATCACATAATTACTGTAAAATTAGAAGTATTTTAATTTCGCCGGGTGGGCTTTCCCCAATTCACCCACTCTTTCATCATACCAATTCTTTCATTACGTTATATTAGCAGAATACTCGTTCTTCGCACGGGGAAAATTAGTTTCATTTTGAACATGAATGGTTGAATTAGGGTTTAAACGGCATCGGAAGTGTCACTGTCCGTCTCAGCGATTCCGGAAATTATGGATTCGACACTAATATTGATAATTTTCAGTCATATATATGTATATGACTGAAAATGATATATATCCCTCTCTTCCACATTGTATCGTCATACTGAAATGATAGAAACAATCCCAGATCCAAACCTGATCTACGCTGAAAATTTGATCGAGATCGGTCGGGTGGTTCAAGAGTTATTGGGTTATTAAGTCACAAACACAGTCACTTCAATTTTATATATTAGATTAGATTTGAAATTATTCTTGCTGTTGACTCGCCCAGTTCAGTACTTGTACTATTTTAACATAGTGTACTGAGAAAAAAATGTAGGTGGCGTACTTAAAAAGATAGGTTACATGCGTAATTCCTGTAGTTTTTCGGACTTGACGTACAGTAGACGTATAACTGAAAACGCATGTTTTATAATTCTTTCTGTATAAGTGTTCCGTCTATACGTACTTTCCGTATGAAATAATGTAGGCGGTCAGGATCTCACATACAAATGGACGTATATAACATATAGCTGACGAAGGTTACATAAGTATATGCACTGGCGGATCCAAGGGGGGCTATAGCCCCTTTGACGCTCAGGTATACACTGGATAAAATGGGCTTCAATCCCGCTTTACACTGGATAAAACGGCAAAATATGGTTTAGCCCTTCCCTTGATCATATCCTGGATCAGCCCCTGAGTATATGCATGTGATATAGATGTCAGACATCCTACAACGGCATGATGTAAGGACAGTGCCTATATAGCATACGGCATGATATAACATCTAAGGGCAGTGACTATGTAGCATACGGATAACGTATGCTCCGTACTGCTTTCTATAGTAAGCAAGAGGATTCCGTATATTTGTACAATATACCGCTGTCCGGAGAACGGATTTTTCTCTGTGTGGATAGTAAAATGAAATCTTTCAGTTTAATGTTCCAGTTTTATGCCCGTAAGGCAAATGAATGAAGATAGATGAATTGATGGGAGGAAATAACAGTCCACTACAAACTTACTTGGCCTGGAATTGAATCAGGGACCCCACTATAATGGAAAGTAATACAAAATATACATAAAAGAACAAGCCCTATCAATAGGCTTTAATATCAGTGTGTAACTTTAAATTGGAGTGATATGAACATAGCTATTTATTGCCTTGAGAATGTAGCGTGAAGTATGTTTTAGGTTTTTTCTTCTTTATCTTAAGAAATCTACCGCTGAAAATAATCACTTGCTAGTGAAGGCGTACAGAGAGAACACTCTATCTGAAACAACTTGCAGAGAGTTGTTTAAAAGATTGAAAGACACCGATTTTTACGTGACTGACAAAGAGTGTTCTGATTCACCAAAACAGTTTAAATGTGGAGAATTAGAAGCATTACTGAAAGTAAAATCATCTCAGACGCTGAAAATGTCAACGCATCAAGTAATGGGAATGATCAAAAAATTAGGAAACTGGGTACCGCATGAATTGACAGAAAAGAAAAACGGAAGTTTGATCACTGAGGGGCGTCATCCCTCTTACGTGACGAGCTAACATGGCATTAGCTGCAAAAAGACCAGAAATCTTACCTAACCTAAGAAAATCATTAAAATAATATTTTTAAAAAGGTAAGTTTTAAAAACTATGCTAAGTAAGGTAAACTACTTTTACCAAACCTAAACTTAACTATCCATAACTAATGTAAAGCAATATAACTCGGACCACTAGGAACTAGACCAGCGGGATTGTTCCCATTCTTAGTAAATCACACAGAGTAAACAAGGAGCGGAGTGAACATAAAACATAAAGTTGAAAATTACAGAAGTAACAGACAAATCAGAACACGGATGGCGTGGTCGATGGTTTTGACCAAGGATCTTATAAAATAGAGGATCTGCCCTTACAACAAAATCTGAAGCCATACGTCACAGTTTCGCCACCCCTAATCTGCCCACTCCGCCCAATAGGATCGCTATGTTTTGAGCCAACAATCATGGCGGAAACGAAAGTAGCCAATCAGACGATGTCGGAAACGAGAGTAGCCAATCAGACGTGTCGATGCTCGGTTGTTTTTTGGCTTCATCGATTTAATAGGATGACTATACATATGGGCAGATCCTCTATTTATAACATCCTTGGTTTTGACATACCAGTACTACTAATGGGACTATGTTTACTAGTGCACTGTCACTAGTGACAGCGATATCGGTCTCGTAGTGCATGGGAAGCGGCTTTCATGGTCTCTCTGCAAGTTATGAAACTTCATTTATATAGAGAAATTACATTTTCTTTCTTTTCTTTTCTTTCTTTTTTCTTTTTCTTTTTCTTTTTTTTCTTTTTCTTTTTTTTTGTTCTCCAGTAGTGCAAATTTGAGCTTCCCACGACTGTTTCCAACACTCGTTCTATTGTCATCGGGTTTAAGTATATAGTTAAAATGCATGAAATTTAAATTGGAAGAATTGACAAACAAACAAACAAAAAGATAACATAATAAAACATTGTAATAAATGCCATGCATGCGGAAAGCCTAGAGATCCATTGAATTAATAAAACCGTTCCTTAACTTATGAGTTGAGTTGATTTTGAACTGAATGTCCCTTTCAGCAGCGATGCTATATGATACGGGACTTACTGATTAATGTAGAGTCCGAACCATATGAGCTCCCGCCGAGAATAGAACCCGGTTCTCCCACGCCAAAGGTGCGTACTTTAACCGCTTAGCCAGGAAAGAGCTCCTTCCTTAACATATGAAAAATTGAAAGATATGTGGGTTACCTCTAGTAAAAATGCCAATTAGGGACACCTACAGGAATTTTTCTAAGAGAGGAAGGGCGAAAGATCGATTTCAAAGGGGCACAAAAGTACCAACACACAACCGCAGTCGCGAACATACACACTTTGATGTCTGCGTGCACGTAATGAAATAAAAATTCTTCTTCATTACAGTAAATATATACTATTGTTACACGGAGAAAAATGCATAATCCAGTCGGCATGTAAATGCTGTTTTTACCAGGTTACGCGCGTCACCACATTAAGTAATGTTGTTTCATCAGTAGTACGATCTACACCACCGTCCAGCGAAAATTTTGTATTGTGGAACCACCATTTCAAATCTAGAATTAACACCATACCCATTCCGACTGTGGTAACTTAGGTATATAATGTTGTTACTACCTTCCTACGAGTGTCCCCTCTTGGTTCTTTCTAAATCTGTAACTCCCTACCTTACGAGTGTAATAGTATTTAACACGAAATCAATCATGTGAATAAAATTATCCAATCACAGGGAGTCTAGTTCGACACCGAACTCCAGACTTGGCATGGTGTTCCCATCTGCTGTACTTTTATACATTAAATTACATTACTTAGAAGCGCACCCGCGTAAATACGATGTATCCACACGGAAATCCTAGTTTTTTTTCTCAGTGTATACATACAATAACTACAAAAAAATGTATAGCTACTTATTAACTACAATAAATAGCACTATAGTATTTAAGATAAATATATTAAGTACTATGATATCTAAGACCAAATTAGTATGTTTTAACATGTATTTATAGACACACAGAGAAAGGATTTAGGATTTAGATTTCTGGGCTTTCGGCACCTAAGGCCATTTAGCCCTTTACGTTTTGAGGGATGACGTCCCTCGGCGAGCACACTATCCGGGGAAAGGATAGAGGAAGGAAGGAAGCGGCCTGGGACCTATACATTAGGTATCACCCCGGCATTTGCCTGGTATGAATGAGGAAAACCCAGAAAAATCTCATTCAGAGTGGCTGGCCTGAAAAAGCGCTGTACACTTTTTCGACCGTGTGCCCCCACCGGGAATCGAACCCGGGAACACACAGAGAAAGAAACGTAAGTGGTGTAAAAGCATAGGATAAATGTGTAAATCCTGTAGCTTTTGGACTTAACGCACAGCAAACGTATAACTGCACTGAGAAAAATCCATTATCCGGACAGCGGTATATTGTACAAATACAAGGATTCGTTATGTTTACTAAGGAAATCTGTACGGAGCGTACTTTATCCATATACTACACAGGTACTGCCTTTTACCCGCTTAGATATTACATCATTTCGCTGCAGGATGTCTGACATCTAACAATCTTCTGTATTTTACATACATATACGTATGTTAAGTACTTCAGTTATACGTTATATACGTCCATCTGTACGTGAGATCCAGACCACCTATAGACACTCTTTCTTTCGCCATGGCTGACGTCATTGAACTAGCGTCTTTTGCTTGCGAAACGAGGTTGTTACAATCGGAAAAGAAGAGAGGAAGGAAACAAAACCTGGGTAAGTGCACTAGTTAACTATTACTTTAGTTAAATATTCCAATTCTTTTAGTGTAACTTGCTTTAGTATAGTACTAAGTAAGTAATATAGTTTATGACTACAACTCGTTAATGATTGAGGAGAATGGAATGGGTGAATCTGAATTTTGAGAAATCTTTGAATATTAATGTTTTGAAACATTTTACGTTACAAGGGAGCAAAATGAATGTTATGTGTTTATTCATTCCGTTTTATATGTGACGATTTATTACGTGGTGCAGAGTTACTACAGGACTGCTTAACATAATTGCTAAGAAACCGTTTTCAGCGCGAAAATTCCCTTGTGTAGTGAAGATTTAGGCTTTAGGTCTCTGGGCTTTCGGCATCAATGGCCTTGTTAGCCCGTCACATATGAGGGATGACGTCCCTCGATGAGCACACTATCCGGGTAAAGGAAGGGAAGAAAGGATTGGGGAAGGAAGAAAACGGCCTGGGACCTATATGTTAGGTACCACTCCGGCATTTTCCTGCTGTGAATGAGGAAAACCCAAGGAAATCTCATTCAGGATGGCTGGACTTAAAATCTTTTGATACTTTTTCGACTGAGGAAATCGATCCCCAACGGGATCGAACCCGGGACCGTTCGCACCGAAGGCGAGAGCGTTAGCAACTACGCTACGCGGGGCCACTTGTGTAGTCTAGAAAACTCATTTTTATTAGGATATTTGCATTTTTTTTTTTTTTTTGACTTTTAGTTTAACGCCCCATGATTGTACATAAACGTAAGTGAGAAGGTGACGATGAGATACATGATAATGGTGGAATCAAGAAAATGTAAGGAAACTGGAAAGTCTTAAGAATAACCACACCTACAGTGTTCACCAAAAGGCTATTTGTCGGGAGCAGGAATCGAACCAGGGACCTAACAGGTCAGAGGTAAGCGCTCTACTACAGAGCTTTCTTTTGTTTAAAGAACTTGTTTACATTGAAATATATATATTTGACGAAGATATTGATATATTTTACAGCCTCACTGAAATTTAAAAAAAAAAAAAAGTAGTCAGGGAGAGCTTACTTGTCAGGTTTTTATTTTTTAAATTTAATTTGATTTGATTTCTATTTATTTATTTTTGCTTGTTATGTTCCCTAGTTAATTAATGTTTGGGTTACTGAGAATTAAAACCTTTTTAGTATTATTGTTATGGCATCACTTTGGAACCAAAAAGTTTGAATTTTTTTTTTCTTGTGTTTTCATATAGGAAGTTGGTAAGTTTGTGCCTTAGCATTGGTTTGGTTTCTACTGTAGAACGTAATTGAAGGTCATGTTGAGTTGAGTCTTGGCGGGTTTGAGTTCGTGAAGTGTCAGGCACTGATTGTGCCCCTGTCTTCTGTCTGTGATGTTTCCTGGTTTTGGGCAGTGACGTATTTATGTTGAGGAGTACCAACGCAGGCCGCGTAACTACAACACAGCTTCAACACCTACGAGTGCCAGGCGTTTGAATTTCACCCTTCGTTCCGGCGTGACTAATGCAGTATAGTACTAGGTTCAAATTCTATGGCTGGTAAAAACGGTATGGTAAGAAACACAACGTAATAGTTATTAGTTTAATTAGTGTTTCTTCATAGTATTGTTTCACTATTTCTAGAAGGAATTAACTATTAACGAAGTAATGAATAAGCAAAAACACACTTTGATTGATGTTTACGATTTCTCATACTCCATTGAGGATGTTTTGATCCTCAGTTGCGCAAACATCCAGTGTGCGTTTTTTTTTTTTTTTTAATTTTTTGTTGCTTACACTGCCTTACAGATGAGGGTTATAGTTAAGGAGCCGTACTTCCCATTTAGGGAAGGACGAGAAACGCCATACTTTCAGGAATTATTCATTGACTATCTAGGACAGCGTTTCCCAACCGGTGCGCCGCGGCACACTGGTGTGCCGTGAATGGGCCGCTAGTGTGCCGCGAGGAAGTCGAAGCAAATTATTAATTCTATAGCAATCAAATTGCAAGACGAAGGAAAAATGTATATTTTTATTTCACATTACTATGAACCTCTACTATGAATCTACAACTTTAAGTTTCATACCGTGTTACTTTTCTGTACATTTTTAATGTTGAAAATATATATTGGTTATCATTGTTGTGACTATTATTGCTTCTTTATTGTTGCAGACTATTTTGTAACTTGAAAATTTAAAATAACATTCAATCCTTTCGACAAATTAAATACATTTGTATTTTAAAAGTAAAAAAGATTTGTTTGTTCGTTCGTTATTTAGTGATCTTACTTCTTAGTGAAAGGTTGGATACAGTTTTCGAACAAGAAAGCTTAGTTTTAAAAACCTGAGTCCAATATTTCATTGCAATTGTTTTATATTTTTAAATTAGAATGAAAAATAAGCATAATAATTTACCACGGGGAAAAAAACAGTGATTGAGCTTTCTTCTCTGTGAGAAGGAGATCAATAATCGCAGAAAAAATACTAGTTTTATATTTACAAATAATAATATCTATGAGTGCGCCGCGAGAATTCAAGTTACATCCGTAGTGTGCCGCAAGTTGAAAAAGGTTAGGAAACGCTGATCTAGGATGTTAAAAAGCAGGTAATAGACTGAGTTCTTGCCCTTGTACTTAGGATGTTTAGGTAGTGCAACAATAAGATGTATCCTCGTGCACGGGAGATGAGAAGTAGCTGTTCTTAACTATTACCCAGATGGGTTCCCTCGTGGCTAAGTGGTTAGTGTACACGCCTTTGGCGTGGGACACCCGGGTTCGATTCCCGGCCGGAGCTTATGTGGTTCGGATTTCACGTTAATCTGTAAGTCCATGTCTCATACAGCCTTGCTGCTGAAAGGAACGTTAAAATGAACTCAGCACTGCTTTACAGATGCAATTGTTCGATTCCGAGTTCGAATGAAGCTTTTTACGGGCAGGGGGTGACTTTTATATATACAATCCAAGCATTTTAGTTATCAGTCAGTGATGTAATATATATATACAGTAATATATACTGTAATATATATATACAGTATATATATATATTACAAAATTGAAAGTGACTAAGTTTATGACTCTCAATCTCTTAGGGCCACGGTGGCTCAATGGTAGAGCGTTCACCTCTGGTGCTTGGGGTCCCGGGTTCGATCCCAGCTCCCGCCAAATGAACTTTGTGGTGAACAAACACCGCGTGCGTGGGTTTCCTCGGGATTTTCCCGTTTCCTCCCACTTTCTTCATTCCACCATTTCATTCATTGCTCATCATCACCGTCTCCTTTAGCCTAACCGGCATAACCGTGAGACATAAAACTCAAAGATTTCATTTCATTTTCATTTCCATTGTAGCTCTCCCCGCAACCAGTGTTGCCAAAATGTTGACAATAAGTTTGCGAAACGAGAGGTGGCGACTCGAATTTTGGGTGAAAAGTCGCTATAAAAAATAATCGAGAAATTCATTGTCTATAAGCATTGTTTTAAAGTTGTAGATGTAAACTAAACAATATGCTCTACTCACTGCCGCAAATCCCGGGGGGGGGGATGACGGATACATGTCCCCTCCAATCTTGGAACTGAGGGGGAGTTTTCCCCAATAATCCGATTTGAAATGTGTTTTTTGGGAGAAATTTGATGATTTTTGTCCAATTGCTACAAAGGAACGTGAGATAAAATAGACGTCTCCCAGAATAAGCCTCAAATCTGCAGCTTCCCAATGCTGAAGACAACTCTGATACTCCACAACATTGTTTTTCAACTTCATAACTATTTTGGACATCGCAAAATAAAAAGTATGGTAACGGTCTTACCCTTCCCCCCCAATGTTGAAGACAGATTTGCGCCGCTGGTTCTACTCACATCTTTGTAAACAGGGCGCAACCAATCCTTGAATTCAGGGATCATTTCAGATTGTTTCGGGTACTTTTGTTCATATTGTGGAGTCAAAATAGTTCCGAAATAATTAACACTACAGTACTTACGTTAAGCAATTTTTTGTAAAAGAAAAACTGCAGAATAATTAAAAGACCCCAAAGAACAAATATAACAAACATCCACATCGCCTTTATTCACGCATCTATAGCTAATCTTTTTGCTATCGGTAAAGATGTATTACGTGTGTCTCTCAACGGAAACTGCGAACTAAAGGACATCAAGTTTGTAGTTCTTCTTCGTTAGAGGACAAGGGCAACATAACAATGCAGGATTGTGGGCCAGTGGGTACGCTGTATTTCCAAACTCTTCATCACTTGCGCTGATTAAAACAAACAAACAGAAAAAAGAACAAACAGAAGTATTATTAGTTCAAAAACTGTTTTGAACTAATAATGCTTCTCTACAGATGAAAATTTTGTTTGCAGCAAAAAGTCGCTAAATGTATAAGTAGCTGAATCGTCATTTAAAAATCACCCATAAAAGTCTCCAATCGGAAAAATTATTCGTAGGGCGACCATACGTCCCGTTTTGACCGGGACAGTCCCGTTTTAGGGGCGTTTCCCGGCCTTCCCGTCAGTAGATGGAAAAAAGTAGTATTCGTCCCATTTTATGTAAATGAAAGAAGTAAATAACAAACCCAGTACCTTTACTCCTTTTAAAAGTATTAATAACAACAAAGAGGCAAAAATTGAACTGAAATTCCCTATATTAAACATACTCTATAGTTCGTAGTACTGCTCGAAAGACAGCAGAGATTTAGCAGTTGGTTGTGTGTTGAACAAACTTCAACGTGTCTTTCCTTTTTCATAAGTACCCGCTCAGTAACTAAGAGAGAGAGAGGGGGAACTCTGATATCAAGGCACTGATAAATGAAATGAAATGAAATTTTTGAGTTTTACGTCCCACGGTTATGCCGATTAGGCTAAAGGAGACGGTGATGATGAGAGATGAATGAAATGGTGGAATGAAGAAAGTGGGAGGAAACGGGAGAACCCCGAGAAAACCCACGCACACGGTGTTTGTACACCACAAAGTTCACTTGGCGGGAGCAGGGTTTGAACCCGGAACCCCAAGCACCAGAGGTGAACGCTCTACCACTGAGCCACCGCGGCCCCAAGGCACTGGTAAGAACAAAGGTAGATCTAAAAGCCAGAACCTATCCCGTTTTTAACTGAAAATTTTATGTCACCCTACGCTATCGTTGAGGTCGAATTCCCCTGATTTAGTGACTTTTCCCAAAATTGGCAACATTGACCCCCACCGAACAACACCAAGTCATCTGTAGCCTAGCAAGCATAATAGTGGGACGTAAAACTTAAAGATTTTATTTCATTTCGAACAACACCCCCAGAAACCTACTGTTATACCATTCCCAAAACACCCTTTTGTACAATTCTCCCTATTCGAAAAAAATTGTAAATAGCATGGTTCATACATAAATATGGAACTCAATTTCCCTGAATTTTCCAGGTTTTCCAGGTATTAATTTTGCAATTTCCAGGTCTAGTGGAAGAAACTAATAATACGAGAAGACATAAATTTTAAGAATACTATATTTATATATTTGAGAATGGCCACCCTTCTCCCCAATGAACGATTGCAATTAAATATTGAGTCACAAGAAAATAAATAATCAAAACAAATAAAATTTAAGTTGAAAAATATTAAGTTGAGAAGCCTACTAAGGGAATTAATTAAACACTTTTGTTCCATACTTGAATACATTCAAAATATATAAAAATATTGGGTTGGGAAAGAAAAAAGGGCCCGCGAGATTTTAACAGATTCTTGTAGTACTCGACGACAGAAATCGATTACTGAAAGAATTTTCAAAATCGGCGCAGGCAAATATGGAGAAAATCATATTTTCATGTACCTGTTCAAAATGGGGAAGGAAAAAGGGCCCGCGAGATTTTAACTGATTCTTGTAGTACTCAACGAGAGAAATCGAATAGTGAGGGAATTTTCAAAATCGGCGCAGGCAAGCATGAAGAAAAACCCATTTTCATGTACCGGATCAAAATGGGGAAGAAAAAAGGGCCGCGAAATTTTAACTGATTCTTGTAGTACTCAACGAGAGAAATCGACTAGTGAAGAAATTTTCAAAATCGGCGCAGGCAAGCATGAAGAAAAACGCATTTTCATGTACCGGTTCAAAATGGGGAAGAAAAAAGGGCCCGTGCGATTTTAACTGATTCTTGTAGTACTCGTCGAGAGAAATCGATTAGTGAAGGAATTTTCAAAATCGGCGCAGGCAAACATAGAGAAAATGGCATTTTCATGTACCGGTTCAAAATGGGGAAGGAAAAAGGGCCCGCGAGTTTGAACCGTTACGATGTATGTTCACGAATGTGCTCGTCTTCTCATATTTAGTTAATTACTGTAGCACTGAAACATGTGACACAGAGTCACGTTGTGGATGACTCTGCAATCGGCAACCACTGCACATATACTCCTCCAGTCCCACAGTTTTATTATTTCGATCCATTCCTCACGTGCTAACGGCATGGTTTAACATCTGCAAGAAAGAGGTAAATGTAACGTTCAATTGGCAATAGCTTTTCACCAAATTAAGCTGCATGAAATCTGATTGCATTTTTGACATACTGAGAAAATTCTAGCCCGTGGCCATATGTATCACATATCCCACCAGTTCATAATAAAAATTTTGAACACAAAATTACGGTCGTCCGTGTGATGTACTCCCAAAAGGCCTAATGTGTATCACCCACCTCACATTCAATGAAACCACATCCGTGTAGAATTTAGAAAGGAACTTCTTATGATGTATACAATATGTCTCAAAAGTTCCCTGACATAGGATAACTCTGTTATTATCAGAGTTACAGCAAAATGTAAGAGGAAAAATCATATCGAAATATGACGTTTTCAATCTAAAGTGAACACTTTTTTTTTTTTCAAAAAAAAATCGGACGAGATATTTGTGCTGTATACTCTTTATGCACCCAAATTTAAATGAAAATGCAACGTTGTCATTTACCTGGACCCACAACATAAGTGAATGAAGTTCCTGTTTGAAACGGGGGCTGGCCATCGAAATGTTAGCGCAGAAGAAAGTAACTTCATTCACTTATGTTGTAGGTCCAGGTAAATGGCAACGTTGCATTTTCATTTCACATTAGGCGCATAAAGAGTGTACAGCGCAAACGAGTCATCCGATTTTAAAAATTCCTTCACTTTAGATTGAAAACATCATATTTGGAGATGCTTTCCTCTCCTACATTTTGTTGTAACTCTGATAATAACAGAGTTACCCTATGTCAGGGGACTTTTGAGACACCCTGTATACCTTATTTAATGTATGTTTTATGTCACTATAACTGTAGTATAATTTAGTTTGTTTAAATTTACAATTTAATATAAGTAGATTCGGATTTACATGCGTAGGATTTTGTATGCATCTAACTAATGAATTCTTTTATATTCATGCTTCACTTAGTGACTTGGCTTTGGACTGCAACTGATTATTGTAACCCATTATTGCTTGAGAAGAAACAAGATATCCGAATCTTCATTTGAAGAAATCAAAGGTCTATTGGAAAGCTGGGGATTACAATCATTAATTTCTACATTACAAGGTGCGTAAATTATATATTCTGTGTTTCTTGTTAAATTACTATTACTATTATTGGGTTTAGAATCAATCAAGCACTTCATGATATTTTATGGGGATCAAGATGGGTGCCGGATAGATAAGTATTTAAGCGTCAGGTTCTTAATTCTTTTCAATTTAATATTTAATCAATGATTATTTTCTCCCTCGTTATTCGGCCAAATCGTATTCCAAGATCATCAATTTTCATTACTCAATTCTGACCGTCAACCTACATAGCATATTCGTAGGACGTAAAACAAAGATTTCCTGTTATTTTTTTTTTGTTTCTATCTCTTTCCTCCATAGCTGTGAAAAATAACGCCTTCAGCATCATAAATTTGTATGCTACTTGCGCCTTCAGTCGTAAACTCTTCGGTGGCTCAGTGGTAGAGCGTTCACCTCCGGTGCAGGGGGTTCCTGGTTCGATCCCAGCTGCGCCGTGTGGACTTTGTGGTGGACAAACACCGTGCTCGTGGGTTTTCTCGGGGTTCTCCCATTTCCTGCCACTTTCTTTATTCCACCATTTCAGTCATTTCTCATTATCACCGTCTCCTTTAGCCTAACCAGCATAACCGTGGGACGTTAAAGATTTCATTTTTTATTAATCTCAGTATTTTATAGTGTATTCTTAAGCTTAAGGTGATGTATAATTAAATTTTGAATTCAGTTAACTTATTTTATTTCTCAAATTGTTTTTAAAATGAATGTACAAACGTTTATTTTCATTCTTGAGTGTTTAAAGTGATGTATAGTTATTAAACATAGTATTTAATATTGTACTCTTAACGTGAAAGTGATATACAGTTAACTTTTGAATTCAGTTAACATTTTTCTTTCTGAAATTGCTTTAAAAAGTATGTAAAAACGTTTCTATTTTCTTTCTTGAGTGCTAAAAGTGATGCAAAGTTATTAAGCTTACTACTTTATATTGTATTCTTAACCCTAAACTGATACACAGTGCGTTTTTGAATAAATTATATCAAGTTATTTGAGTGACGAATACTGGTAGAAAATCCTGACTACTACTGGAACATTTTGATTTTAAGGTGACGACTACTGGTGCAAGGATTTTAAAATATTGTTTTTCCTTCAACGGCTACTCCTTTTTGAATTCTGACTATATGGTCATTATAGGAAGGATCAGTGAGTCCTTCCAACTATGGTACAGCTCCGACAGATTCACGATGCTCAGAGAAGAGACAAAATAGTATGTTTTCAACCTTAAAGTGAGAACCATTGGCGTTTTTACCCTGCTATGCAAAAGTAAGTGAGTACTCCAATGGGGTTCCAATGCGGTACCTAATTTCTGCATTTTAGATATTTGGAAATACATGTCTCTAAAATGTAAACAACTGATTTTTTTTTTTTTTTTAACTGAAAACTGCAACTCGGTAAGCCTTATGGATACCGAGATATGGGAAAATAAAGAGCGATACTATAGGTATGTGGGACTTGCATATTTGACGCTAGAATTCGGAAATTGAATTAAAATATGACTAACGGCTATCAAGATGTTGTCAAATAAAGGGAGGACCAACACAGTTAAGGGGTTTTAGTGTTAGATGCTAAAATTTCCGAAATCGGTCATAGAAAGTTAATAAACACCAGTAGCAATTTCATCTTAAAGTAATTAGATATCTTCAGGGGGTGTTAGAACATCATGGAGTCTACCAAAATTAAATTTTAAAAGCCTTTGAAAATATAATCTGACATTTGTAAACAATATTTGAAATATGTGTTTACCCAAAACTTCCAGCTAGTACATCTAACATCTGGAGAAACACTGAAATAAAAGCGTATGAGATCTTGAAATTTCGGAAACAATTATTGGTCGCAACAAAATTAAATCAGATGGGTACTTCTATGGGTTAAATGAGTACCTTAGTACAATTTCGATCGAAAATTTAGTTCAGTCCTAGGTTTTCTTCAGGCAATTCCAAGGGTTCATCGAGCTGTGCAAAAGAATAAAAAGTCGCTGTCAATATCTAAGATAGTCGAGAAGATATAAGGAATTATATATTTTATGACGTAAAAATAGATCTTTATGGATTTGTACTTTTGGGTCTTTCCCATAAGAAAAAAATTCAGGGAACTACTGTATATACCTTAATAGACAATTCAATGGACGGGGATACAGTAGCTTAGTGGTAGGGTTTTTAACTAGTCTTCTTTTGCAGAAACTATTGGAGTTTTCACTTATCCCATAGAGATACGATCATACTTAACTCCCTATTTCATTTTAAAATTAAATAAAAGGAAATATTTCAGAGTAGCGACCCACGATTATGCATTTTAGTCTCAGGGAGATTACGATTAAAGCAAGTGAATGTTGTTGACAGAATTGATGGAATGCAAAGGTGGGAGGAGAGGTAGTACCCCTAGAAAACCCACGAATACGATGTCCACTACAAACTGACGGCCGCGGATCGAACCACGAACCCAATACACCAGAGGTAAGCACTCTACCACTAAGCCACCGTGCTCCCGCCCATTTAATTTTCTATTAAGGTATATACCGTTGTTTTCTGAAATTTCTTCTTACAGCAAAGACTCAAAAGTACAAATCCATGTGGGTCTCTATTTTTACGACGTCATAAAATAATTTCTTATATCTCGCTTGCTATATTAGATATTGACAAAAAATGTTCACTTATTTCAGAGCCCGATGAACGCTTGGAATTGTCCAAAGAAAATTTAGAGCTGAATTAATCTTTCGATCGAAATTGTACTGACAAGTCTGAGGTAGTCACTTAACCCATAGAAGTACCATCTTATTTAACGTTTGTTAGGATCAATAATTGTTTTCTGAAATTTCAAGATCTAATACGCTTTTATTGTATGGTGTCTCTCTAGCTGCTAGATGTACTAGCTGGAAATTTGAGGTAAATACATATTTCTAATACTCTTTACAAATGTCAAAATATATTTTCCAAAGCTTTTAAAATTTAACCTTGGTAGACCCCATGATGTTCTTAAACTCCATGGAAGTACCTAATTACTTTAAGATGAAATTGCTACTGATGCTTATTAACTTTCCATGACCGGTTTCGGAAACTTTACCACCTAACACGAAAATCCCATAACTGTATGGATCCTCCCTTTATTTGACAATATCTTGATAGTCATATTTTAATTAATTTTCTAAATTGTACTGTCTAATATGCAAGCTCCACGTACCTATGGTGTCGCTTTTTATTTCACCATATTTCGGTAACTGTTAGGCGTACCGACTTGCAGTTTCGGCAAACACACACCTCTAACGTTCTTTAAAACGTTATTAAGACATATTTTAGAATATTTAGAAATGAGAGTTCTGCGAATATCATGGTACCCGAAAAGCCCCATCAGGGCGTGTGTGTAGTGTATTTAATTGAAATTACTTTTGAGGTTGTTGTAAGCCCTCGTAATTACATTTCCGAAACTGCACCATCTAGTACTCAAACCCCACACTTCTATGGTGTCGCTCTTTATTTTCCCATATCTCAATATCCATAAGGCTTACCGAGTTGAGGTTTTCGGTAAACAGATGTCAGTTCCTTACATTTTAGAGACATACATTTCCATATATCTAAAAAAATACAGACATTAGATACCCCATGGTACCCCGAACACCATTGGGGTACCCACTTACTTTTGAATAGTAATACATTTTGAGTTGTTATTCAGCATCAATAAACACTTCGTAATTTTTCTATGTGCAACCTAAAAGTCCATACCTGACCGAACAGATTTTGTCCATTTAATCTCAAAAATGTTAAGATACTTTGTATTGTTAAGTACAACCAAGTTGAGCACACCGAATGTAACATTTTAAATGTTTTCTGATTTTTGTTTCAGGTATTTCGTGCATCAAACCAGGATTCTGCTTGAAAGACAGTGAAAAGAAGCAGTGTAGGTTGTGGCTAAAAGTACGTCCTTTCTGAAGACAGACCCAATTGTATTTACATTCTTTTGTACGAACATATAACCCTAATAAAGATACTGTACTACAAATTATTTCTTTCTTCCATAAATTAGAATAAAATATTGTCTCTGTTTAAAGAAAATGTTTGTTACTGTTAAGTCATTTCAACTCTTTTTCTCTGTAATAAGAACATTATCTTTCGCAATATTTTTTTATCTTCGTGCTATTACGTTTGAATGAAGTAAAATTCTATACGAAGCACTATTATTTCAGACATGCATTAATAACTAATGTATTGTTCTGTATGTAAGACAATGTGTATACTGAACATGTCTAGCAAAGGTGTTGTTTTAATACAGAATCTGTAACTCAGCTTTTCAGTAGTCAACTTTATTGGGAATCCGAAGAAAGAAGTTAAAAAAAAAAAAAAGTTCGACTTACCAACGTATATGTGTTCGAATTCTGGACTAATCCAAATTATCCAGAGAAATCATATATTTTTTGTTGCAATTTCAGATGTATCCTTTATCCAAGTCGTATGAAACGGAGACTTCATACATCGCTATACTTTGTATGAACTATGTTCCGTATTTACTTAATCACTTTGTAACTTTCTCTAGTGTTGACAAGGCCGCAGGTGTCAATCGAATAGTTTAGTGTTTCACTCATGTCACCTTGTGAGTAAGGTACGTCCTGTCGGTATATATATATGGTACTGGGTTCAAGTAGCGATAAAATACATTTTTAGCATTAAACAAATGCAAAAGTCTACACGAAATGAGATACCATGATCTCTGACTTACGGATAACAACATGAACTAATGGTACTGAGTGTGATTGAGTTTACTAGTTACTATCTGGCTAAAATCAGTGTTCCTTTAGCTATAGTTCTTTTCGTGCTCTGAATTGCAAAGTTTGAAATAACAGTTTTAAATTATTGTATATATATATATAATATCTTCCGAGTAATTCTGAGAATCATTGCTCTTTCTTTAAGCAATGTATGAGACTGTTAATCCGCTCGTTGCTTAAAATGTTGCACTAAGAAGGATGCACCCACGAAAATCCAAATTTGCAGAATGTCTAGAGCAGGGAAGGATAAATATGTTTAGTCGATGGCTGCACAACGCCTCCGCTGTCACCACGTTGTCGCACAGCGAATACGGCGGACGTTTAAGAGTATTCTGCACTTACTATTAGGTATCGGCCTGGGAACTTTGGCGCAGCTACCCAGCCTCCTTCTTGGTGTTGCATTTTTATGGCGAGTACTGAGTAGAAATCATCTTGTGAGCGAACACGTTTTCAGCTGACACCATACTTTTAATTGTTGCGACATTAAAAAAAAAAAAAAAAAAAAAAAAAAAACATACCTGTTAATTAAAATGTACAGAGAAGTTGTTTGAGTTTGAATATAGGATTGTATATGGCTGTGCATTTTGCATTATTATTAAAGTGCTGGAACTAACTAACAACAAAGCATATGATAAATTCTTACAGTAATATATCACATATTGATTTACTCTGTATGAAAACGAAAATAGTTTAACATATGGTTAACCTCCTTTGTGCCCATAATTTTAAAATTAACGCTTGTGTCAGTTTTCAACACTTGGCTTTGCAGTAGCTTCCCAACGAATTAGCAGGAAATCCAAACTTATAGGACACCCTGCAGGTAAATACATTTCTTTGGACACTTTCACTGCTCCAAACTAAGATTGTTAATTTTATTATTATTGGCACAAAGGAGATCAAACATATTTTAAGCTATTTAGTTTTCATACAGAGTAAAACAATATTTGACATTACAGTAAGAATGTATCATGCATTTTGCAGTATGTTGCAGCACTTTAATAATGGTGCACTATACGTACAATCTAGATCCTAAATATGTCCAATCCATATATTACAAGAAGGCAATACGTATGCGATACAGGTAAAATCCGTATATTTCATATGGACAACCTATTAGCTATATACATCCAATCCATACATTACATATGGCCAACCTGTACGCGACATACGTATAATCTATATGCTGCATGCATACAGTCTGTAAGCTACATATGTGCACTCTGTATGGTGCATATGGATATTCTGTATGCTGTATCTGGACAAGCTGTGTGCGACATAAGGAAAATCTGTATAATACATACGTACAATACGTATACTGTATCTAGTCGTACGTACGGGGCACAAGTACAATATAGATGCTGTCTTGGGGTTGAACGAAAGAAACATACGTAAAGAACGTATATTGCATACTTCTTGAAATTATGCTCCGTCCTGATAGTCAGTGTGTGTCGTCATTATTAACCCACATGCTACATACGATCCTGACGTCACAAAGCTAGATATCACCTCCGTATATATTTGTTACTGCAGATGACGTCACACGAATGACGTCATTGCACTTATGCAGACAGTGCGTATAATACATACTTTTTCAGCTATACGTTTGCTGCAGGATGTTATATACGGTTGTACGTTAAGTCCAGAAACTACAGGAATTACGAATGTAACCTACGTTTTTAAGTATGCCACCTACATTTTTTTTTCTCAGTGTGAAAACATATATTTTACACATACTTTCCATATAAATGTTTCGAACAAAGGTACTTTCCGTAACAACGAAAGATCAGTACATAGGCGGCCAGGATTTCACATACAGATGGACGTATGTAACATATATCTGACGTATGTAACATATGTATACGTATGTAATATAGAGAAGACTCTTAGATGTCAGACATCCTGCATGATGTAAGATCTAAGTGAGAAAAAGGGTAGTACATATGTAAGATATGTGTAACGTACGCTCCGTACTGATTTCTGTAGTAATCATGAGGATTCCGTATATTTGCACAAATATACTGCTGTCCGGATAACGGATTTTTCTCAGTGCATTCTATCTGTACATGTTGTTTATAGAGATAAATCTCTCATTCTTCAAGAACTTTTTTTCCCTCATAAATAGTTTAAGCTTTGTAAGCTATGAATAAGCAATTTTCTTTTAATATGAAATAATATCACACAGCTGGTATTACTTATTTATCAATACTCTTTTTCCGAAAAATGAAAAGCTACAATCCAAACCACGTTTTTTAAAAATTTTTCTTCAAAACTACGCATCAGGTTTTACACTTTTCATATCGTATTGTTCAGCACATTGAGATCTATCAATTAGTGTATGTCTGATCTTAGAACATTTGTTTAATCATACGCTAATACAACTTGTAGGTTGGAATTAACAAAGAAAATTGGGACTTCTGTTTAGTTTATGTTAGCTTTCCGACTGCAGTTAAATTATAACGAGAGGTTTTTCTTTACGTAATGTGTTTGGAAACACTAACAACGACGAACCTTAGGGTAAACTTAACAAGAAAAAAAGAGGGAAAATTTGAAAAAAAATAATAAAATAAAATTATCAAGAGGAAAAAAGTCTTTGCACTTCGACGGCAAAATGTCTGTATTAGCAGCGGTAGCTGATGTTATGTCAGGAAGTTGCCATCATTTGACCCATCATCATCATCGTCTGCATCTCTCTTCTCAAGTTCTTAAAACGTAACAACCTCTAGAAGATCCCACACCAATACCACACCCAACAAGAAGATTTCTTTTTGAAGAAAAAAAAAGAGCGAATATTTACACCGACCTGTTGCTTGTAAAACCAGTCCTTAAGCATCTTACACGTTCGTTAAAAAGAGAACGGGTCTACCAAACATCATGTTGTAATAACAGGGTACAAGGAATTCAGAGTGCCTCTGAAAATTGCTATTTCTTTATTTTTCTTCTTTACCTTACAAGATATTTTATTTTTTACTCAAAAAAAAAAAAAAAAGTCGTGAAGTCTGAATCATCATGTTGCATGCGTTGGAATTACATAGCACGTTTTGCAGTAGCTAAATTGTTAAACACGTTACAAGATGCCATCGTGTATAAATTTGAAACACAGCGTTGAAGAGTTTTAATTATTATATCACATCATAGTGTGCAAAATCTCATATAAACCGCTGGTTTTTTAACAAGTTTTGTTTCACTCATAAGGAGCTTGAAACTTGGTAGACTTGGAATGAACATATTCTTTTCATATGAAATAATATCACACAGTTGGTATTACGTACTGATCTACGTATACTTTTTTCGAGCTATCAAAACATCTTTCGCATATCTATTGGGCATAATTTCATTCTTGCGCTCCTTTGTTCTCACTAACATGGCTCCAATTATCTCAACCTGCCCTAAGTAGATACAGAGCAGAAGATAAACACCCTAGTTAACTCTATGGCCTATAGAACCCGAAGGTTCAATGCCGCGTTCACAAAAGCTCTCCACTGACTTCTATACTTAGCCAACTGGATCCGGTTTCTACTTTGTATTCCTATTTCTGCAAGATCCATCTTAATATTGTCCTCCCATCTGCGCCTAGGTCTTCCTAATCGTCGTTTTCCGATTGGTCTGCGAGTGAAGAGTTTGAAAGCGTTTCTACTTTCTTCCATCCTGGCTACATGACTTGCCCACCTAAGCCTCCTAGACTTGGACCCTTACAATGTTTGGGAAATCATATAAATTATGTAGTTCCTCGTTATGAAGTTTCCGCCATTCCCCATTCCCGTTCCTCTTCGGTTCGAATATTCATCTCAGGATCTTGTTCTCGAAAAAATGTCAGTCTATGTTCTTCCCTCAGAGTAAGCGATCATGTTTCGCAACCGTACAGGACAACGCATGATTAACACCCTCGTCTCAGTTAATATTATGTCACTTCATATTATGTGAACAGCACTTCAATGCTACCATCCCTTCATCTCTCACCGCATTCTTATGTATTAATGACAGTAAATCAATAAATAAAAAATCCTGATACGCACTTCTAATACCTTCTTACCACTGGCCCAAGAGAAGGCATTACCTTCTGTGGCTGTCCATCTATTGATAGGAATGAAACCACACTTTAAAAAACTTCCCCGGTAATACCAAGTGAGAGAAATGTCATTTTATGGGATTTTTTGCCATTAATTTCTCGAATACGGATCAAGGGAATTTTCGTTAAAATTGGCAGCATAAAACGTGAAATCAGTGTTAATTGCCAAATTTTGTTATTGGAAAATTTATCTTAGTGTGGAAGTGATTTTTGCAGATAATTTCGTGATTTTTGTGATTTCGTAAAACAAGCGCCAAAAAATAAATGTAAATTGTATTCTGGAATTTTTTAAAAGAAAATGAAGCGAAGAAAGTAAATTATCAAACGAAAACCAGAAAATTTCTAGTTAAAACGTCTCATACGAAAGAACTGAAGAATGAAGCTTGTCTACTTCACTGCGTTTAGTAAAACATTATTGCACAAAAGCATGATGAGAATACTAATTTCCGGCAACAAAATATACTTGTTCTTATCAACACGTTCAATAGTTTCTTTAAATTAAGAAAAATACTTATTCATGAATTATTTGATAAAATTAGAAGATCAGAATTAATGAATAATTCACTCAAATATTGAAACAAAAAAAAGTGATATACAATAGTTTTAAACTTCGTAACTTATAAATTTTGAAATCTTTGTAATTAGTATAACGCGTGGGAAATTTAAGAGCTGAATGGGAATTTCTGGCTTTCGAGATGTGATTTTATAAAGTTACTGTTTTGCATCACTGATCTTACCCGTACAGCACTTATATCACAGAATATCTGCTACATCTTGCTCCTCCCACTCCAACTACAGTTGTGTCTAATGAGAATCTTCTTAGTGTCTCCGGCTTCTGATCATACTGTTCCTAAACGTGCCAACCAGTCGTAAATATATATAGCGCATGCCTAAAGAACTTCATGGTCACAATCCGAGATGTCTGCTCTCAGCGGATGGGTTTGTGATACAGTGGACCACAATACCCTGGTGTTTTGTAGGTCCTACGATAACGTTCAGAAGACAAATTAGTTCTGTACCAGTAATCACGTAAACGTTTTAGCTGGCCACATGTATTCTGTAGTCCGAGCGTGGTTTATATTACAGCCAACGACGCAATTTTCGAACTTGGTAGGGCAACAATTCATACTAGTTAACCGGTTGAGGCGTAGCAGCACAACAGCATGATCTACAACACCTTCCCTGGCCCGCCCAATTCCCAGATCTCAAGACTATCTTTATTCTCGCTAGTGGTTCTCATGAGACAAGGAGTACATTTTGAATTCGAGACAAGACGAGGTATTTCAGGAGTCTCGTGTATAACACTAACACTAGTCCACTTTTACTAAAGCTAATAAAAAATAACGTTTATTCTTCTCTAGGGTTCTGTCAGAAGTATTGCTGACTTAAACAATTTATTTGAATTTCTGATTCCCTCCGTCTTCCCTAGTGTTGTCAACGGCTTGAGCAGCTCGGCTCACGGCTCAGTCCACCACCTGCCGAGCCGGGAAGTAAGCCGAGCCAACAGCCCACCCAATCGAGAAGGCTCGAGCCCTCGGCTCAGTTGAGCCGAAACGAGTTGTAATTTAGCAGTACTAAATTGTCCACGTAAATCAGCTTAGTTTAGACTATATGTTTCACGCATCATGACGCTTTCAGTTAACCAGATATGACCCAAGTGTTGGTTTAAAATTCTATACAGTGACATATAGTCATTTTGTTGACCCAACAGTCAATGCAGTTGGGTTGCAAGTGACCACATATCGTTCCCAAACAACCTAATTTGGTTTGAAACCTTTTAACCATACCGCGTGGTCACGTTTCAACCCAATCATTTTTCTCAGTGCGAGCTGTTGACTCAGTTGAACCGAGGCGAGACGTAGCTTGAGCTGAGCCGGTGGCTCAGTACTCGAGCCGAGCCAGTTGACATCACTACTGCTAATGGAATTTATCTCACCAGTACTCTTTTCCAGACTTAAGTAATACTTGTAGGACATTTGGTTAAAATTGCTCCAAGTGTTCCAGACTCATCCTAAAGCACACACATATACATACATTTTGGATATATATATATATATATATATATATATATATATATATATATATATATATATATATATATATATATATATATATATATATATATATATATATATATAAATACAGAAAAGAAACGATTCCAGGGGCTTGGCTCACAGCTTAGTCACCACCGAGCCGAACCGAGAATAGAATTAAGCCCAGTCAACAGCTCATCCAACCGAGCTGAGCCGACGGCTCATTCCAACTGAGCCGACTCGATTCGAATGGGTCACCTGGACCGAGCCGAATCCAGCCGGTGGCTCATCGCAATCGAGCCGGCTCAAGCCAAGTTGAACCGAGCCAATGGCTCATTCTAATCGAGCCGGCTCGAGCTGTTGATTCAGTTGAACCGAGCAAAGCCGGTTAACATCACTACTACTCCCCCCCTTTCGTAGGAATCACGTGCATGTGGTGTTGTCAGTTTATTTTCTGACTCTTTTCTTTTCTTTCTTCCTCTTGATTTCCTCCTTCTGGACTTAAAAAAAAATAATAAACAATAAAATAAAATAGAGGCCTTGAAACTAAACGCATGAGGTAAGAGAGTGCAAAGGGTCACTTGAATTGACCGTAGAGTTTGTGAGAGTTACATCAACATTATTTACTTGCACGGACCAGGAATGTTTGCCTGACAGAATGCGGAGAAAATTGAATTTGTTACGGTAAGATTAAGGAGACAAAGTTGCACAGCAGTTTGTTATCGAGGGACTAACACCAACGAAGACAAAAAGAAATAAATAAATAAAAAAAAAAAAAACTTTACATTTATCTCCCTTCCAGCATCCATTAAAATTATTAAGGAGGAGTTTTCCGGGGAGCTCCCATAATGCAGTAATACCTCCATTAAGACCTTAATTCGTAATTGTCCTATTAGACTCCATTTTTATTAATGAAATAATGCGTGATGATGATGATGGGAAAATAATGAAATATCTGTTATATCAAAGGGTAACTGTAATAATATTTAGAAAACATTTTTAATTTTGCGTTCTTGTTTTTGTAAATTAATTTTTGGATACTCAGAAACAAATTAGTACGCAAACAAAAACAATAACATTGTGTGTGTGTTTTTTTGTTTTGTGTTAGCAATCATTTTTATACTTCTGTGTGGTCTATTTTTTTCAGCAAATTTTTTTGTGCACAAAAAATGTCGATGATTGTTCTTACAGTAGAATTCGTGTCATGCAATATTGTTTTTTTTTTTTTTTTCATTTTCTTGCTTCTGTGCAAGGCTATATACAGTCATTTTTTCTCTACTTTTGGACAGACTATTATACAATCTCTTTGCTAATGCTTTCTTAAAATGTTTTTAGTATATTTTCGCTCGTATGTACAACTTTTTAAAAAAATATAATTATTAGGTCCCTGCTGCTCTAGAAGCTGGCACGAGTGCTTTTCGTTTACGTCGTCCCGGGCTCGATTCCCGATGGAATATAAAATGAAATCTTCAAGTTTTTACGTCCCACTCTTACGCGGACTAGGCTAAAGGAGATGGTGATGATGAGAAATGAATGCAATGATGGAATCAATAAAGTTGTGTTCAAAAAGTATTGAACCTTTGATTGGCAAAAAATAAATTTATTGATTTGGTAATCCGAAACACCAATTCCCTTGAAAGTAGTTCCCTTGAAAGTAGTGGTAATGCACACATTTCTCCCAGCATTCCCTTCTTGTTGGAAACACTTCTGGAACACAGGTTTTGAAATGGTGAATGGTGTCGTCGCATTCCGCATGATGTCTTCTCTTGATTCAAATCTGGTCTCTTTTAGTGGCATTTTCAGCTTGGGAAAATAACCAAAAGTCACACGGCGCTACGTCGGGTGAGTAAGGAATCTGACGACACACACGAATGTTGTGTTTGGCGATCCAAGAATGAAACAAACTTCGCGGACACTCTCCTCATGCAAAAATTTTCGTTCAAAATTGAATGTAAAGATCTAGGGATGCGCACGAGTCGAGTCGAGACAGAATTTTCCTGAGAAAATTCGAGTAGAGACACAGCTGTTTCAATAGAAAAATATACGTTTTTCGAGTCGAGACATCACTTTTACAGCACATTTTCGAGACGAGACAGCCTCAAATCTTGTTTCGTGCGCATCCCTATACAGATCCAATTGAATAATTTCCGTTTGGGTATAGCCAAGCTTTTGGCAAAATTTCATGCAATATCGCTGCTCAAGTTTTTCTGTCATTTTATTTAAAAAAAAAATGAAATCCGACGACCGCTCACTGTACGTCTACACACGTTGACTTACTAGCAGTGACTGACACTTTCTGTGGGCGGAAAAAATCACGATTGTGCATGAGTGTCTCCTCAACATCTACACAAAAAAGTCTCCCGCGATTCATTGTTTACGCGGGAAAAAAATAAGGTCCGATACTTTTTGAACACACCTTGTTTTATATACGTGGCGCATCCAGAAAGTAAGTTTCCCACGCGTCCCATAGCTAGGAAACCGTACGTTGCGCGAAGCGACTGCGTGTACGTGAGAGAGCAAGGTCCTAACATGGCGCATGCGCCAACAGAACTTCTCTAATTCTCTTAGTAGCGTCGTGGCAGTGATTAAAGATTGGCGTTCCTATTCCAACTCCCGCCGCGTGTGAAGTGCGAGCAGTGATAAAGTTTTTGAATGTACAGTGCATAGCACCGATTGAAATCCATCGTCAGCTGTATCGTTGCAAAAATGTCAATGTTGACCCTGTGCTCCTTGCTTTGCGTTCTAGGGTCAGTTGCTTCAACACAAAACTTCTTGATCAAGTCGCGGGAGCTGCAATAGGAACGTCCATCTTCAATCACTGCCACGACGCTACTGAGAGCACTAGGAAGTTCCGCTGCTGCATGTGCCATGCTAGGACCTTACTTTCTTACCTACACGTAGTCGCTTTGCGCAACATACCGTTTCCTAACTATGGGACGCGTGGGAAACTTACTTTCTGGATGCGTCTCGTATATGGAGTATTTTTTTTTTTACTTGAGACTGCAAAATATCTGGAAAAATAAACATCAGACGAAATATATGTTCAAACTAAAGAGCCATTTAGTTTGAAAAGGGAAATTCACCTGTTATAAAATTTCCTCTCACTCGTCCTCCTGGAGGGTATCCTGGGGAGAATTGTTGAAAATTTAAAAAAGGTACCACCATTTTTTATTGCAGAATTATTTTTCTATTTTTTTAAAAAATAATTCTATTGAAATGAGTAGCCCTAACATTGACACACGCAGCCTCAACAGTGACACACGTACTTTTCACAATGACACACATACTCCTAACAGTGACACGTATGCTTCTAAAAGTGATACACGTGGCCCTAATAGTGAGCCACGTAGCTCTAACAATGACACACTATTCCTAACAATGACACAGATACTCCTAACAATCAAAAATTTAGCTGTAACAATGACATACATAATTGTAACAATTACGCAAGTAGCCCTAACAGTGACACAGGAACTTTTAACAGTGACACAGAAACTTTTAACAGTGACACACGTAGCTCCAACAGTGGCACATGTACTTCTAACAGTGACAGTTACTCCTAAAAGTGACACACATACTACTTTTTAAATAACATTATTATTTAATTTTAATAACTGTATGTTAAAACTATTTTGTTTATTACAAACTAAATACCGTACAACTATTATTTTAAAAAATAGTTCACAGAATACCAAAACAACGTGATACGTAATCAAATGTAGTTGAATTCGTTCCTCTAGTCGCTGCCTTAACTTTGATCTTGGGGGAAATGTTATTCTGGCAACACTGTAATTTCTATCGATGGCAACACTGAAAATTCTTCAGGTTTATATTTTCTGCTGTAGAATAACATTGTCTATCTGCATTTCATTATCTCCTTTCACTTATGAAAAACAAACAAAAAAAAGAATGGTAAATTTGGTATTATTTTTAGTATGACAGGCTTTTAACCTTAGGTAAAGCTAATTTCAACCCTTAATTAACCTTAGTTAAATCTTATTTGAATTAAATTTTGACTGGTACTTAGTACTGGTTAAAATATTTTAACATCCATTTAACCCTGATTAAAATATACTTTAACCTCTTTCTCAACCATGATTAAAGTTTATTTTTAGGGTTGACCAGGTGACGAGACGAGACAAGACAAAATTTTCAACATGCGTTACTATAAGAGACAGTAGAAGGAAGTACATTTTCCGAGACAAAACATCAATTTACGAACAACTTTTCGCGACGAGACAGCCTCAACATTTGTCTCATGGCCAGCCCTATTTATTTTAATGCTTATACTTGAAACCTGAATAAAGCTTATTCTATCTCTACTTAATCTTGATTAACCCTTATTGTCACTCCAACTTAACACTGGTTGAAACTTATTTTAGTTCCTACTTAACATTGGTTAACCTTCTTTTTTCATTACTTAACACCGATTAAACCTTCTTTTTATTCACTACTTAACACTGATTAAAATATCTTAGTCTCTACTTAACACTGGTTAAACCTTATTGTAATTTCTACTTAACACTGGTTAAATCTTATTTTAATCCCTAATTAATACCGGTTAGATCTTATTTTCGTCCCTAATTAAGACAGGTTAAATCTTATTTTAATCTCTAACACTGGTTAAATCTTCTTTTAATCTCTATATAACACTTATTAAATTTTATTTTAGTCCCTAACTAACCTGGTTAAATCTTATTTTACTCCCTACTTAACACTGGTTACATCTTCTTTTAAACTCTACTTAACACTGATTAAATCTTATTTTAGTCCCTAACTAACATTTGTTAAATCTTACTTTAATCTCTACTTAACAGTGATTAAAATTTCTTTTAATCTCTACTTAACACTAGTTAGTACTTCTCTTATTTTTTACTTAACACTGGTTAAATCTTATTTTAATCTCTACTTAACACAGGTTAAATCTTATTTTAGTTTCCACTTAATACTGATTAAAGCTTCTTTTATTCTCTACTTAACACTGGTTGAAACTTCTTTTAAAATCTACTTAACACTGATCTTTTAATCTTTACTTAGTATTGATTGAAACTTCTCTTATTTTTTACTTAACACTGGTTAAATCTTATTTTAATCTCTTCTTAACAATCGTTAAATCTTATTTTAGTCTCTACTTAACCATTGGTCAAATTTTATTGTAGTTTCTATTTAACACTGGTTGAAATTTATTTGTCTCTTCTTAAAATTTATTGTTGTTTCTAACACTGGTTAAAACTTATTTTAATTTGTAATCAACACTGAATAAATCTTATTTTAACCAATGCTTATTTTGACTTTTACTTAACCTTGTTGCTGTTTGTTCAAGTTTCATGTACCATTTCAGCACCAAAACTACACGAGACATGGACCTACAGCTAAAGATGGAATTCACTGGATGCATTCAATACTTTCCCATTGTGAATCGAACCGAGGAAAACATGCACCAAAGACACGCGTTAGCCATTAAGTCAGTGAGAAGAAAGTCACTCAACCCTGATTACAGTTTATTTCCACATCTTCACAATTCTGTTTGAAGATTATATACCCCATCAGGAAGTCGCGGTCGGAAAGAGGGATTGCCGCCGTCGACGGTGGCGGGCCGCCGGAGGCAGCCGGCACCCGTCCGCGGCGGCGCGACGATCTACTTGTTCAAAGTTGTCGACCTTTTGCCGAGGCGGCAAGCGGTCGAAAATCGTCAAGTAAAATTCCCTTTGCCGACTCTTTGCCGACTGTTGCCGACCGTCAGAGCCGGCAAAACAATCGGAAAGGCCTCTTTCCGACCCTCTGCCGACTCCTTATGCCGGCCTCTTTTCGACGGCGGCGCCGGCGCATTTACTGCGCCTTTACGGTTGTTTGCCGACTGCTCGGCAAGACAACTTTCCGACGGCGGTGCCGGCGCATTTAATGCTCATTTCCGGCTGTTTGCCGACCGCTCGCCAAGGCAACTATTCGTCGCGGTCGAAAATCGCGTTGAAAGATGCCGGCGTCCGGCGCCGGCAATGCTTTTATAAAGTTTTTTTTTTTTTTTTTTTTTTGAGATCTGTGTTATCAGTAAAGACCGGATTTTAAGGTGCAAAAGTGTGGTAGGAAAAAGGGAATAAAAGGGGCTGAAAAATTATTCACAAAGTGCAAAAAAGGTGCTAATAGGATCTTTATTAAGTGCTATAGTATGCAATTACATGAACATTCTTTACTCATTACACCAACAGATATTGTTAAAGTCTTGGCTTGAAACATTGGGCATAAATTGCAAAATTGTTTTATTTAATCTTAAACTTGTACAACATTGAACATTCTTGTAATAAAATTGTGGTTAAAACCAACTCGGTATTTTAAAAAAGAAAACTTTAATTTACCAATATAGTGGCTTGAGAAACATGTCGTGTCACATACTACTGGGTCTTCAGAAACTGGTTATACTTGATTATGCACAACATTTCTATATTTTCAAATGTTAGTTTCTGTCGCTTGGAGCTCAGGAGATCCTTATGTAGAGAAACTTCGCTCGACATCAACGGTAACAAAGTGGTACGCATCTTGTAAGCACAGGGACAGGAAGTTTCAGTTGACGTTGCAAAGGTTTTTATGTCCGGATTGTTTCGCAAATTCAGTTCAAATTTATCCCTAGCAAATCCGTCAAGATTGCGTCTAAATTTATGGAATGTTATGTGCAAACTAGATTGGAAATAAAACATATTGTTGTCCATTTTTTTTTTAAAGAGAGAAAAAAGGGACAATAAAGGTGCTGAAGGCTAAAAGAAGTAAGAAAAAGGGAAATTTTATGAATCTAGGAAAAAAGGTGCAACATTCACTAAAAAGGTACAACAAAGTGCGTTCATTTCAGTTCATTTAATGCCCGGAAATACATATTTTGAACTTTGGTTGTTATAACAACTACATTTTTAGAAAAGGTGTTGCACCTTAAAGTCCGCTCTCTACTTATCAGGTAAATTACTGTACAGTGTGTATTCATTAATTTTCAATTTCATGTATAGTAAAGGCTCTAAAGCCTTCATAAAGTACGTACTTTTCCCTTGTTTAAAGGTAATTTGACAGTTAATTCTCTGTTGTATTCTAAAGCAACCAACACATACAAGCACAGTACTGTATTTTCTAAGGAAACACAAGTACTTATTGTTTTTTTTTAACCCCATTCCCATTCCCATTCCCATTCCCGATGATCCGGCATTTTCACAAACTCGGCCACCCTTCTGTCTATATTAGGCCGAGTTTTCGGGGCTCTACTGTAATTAGATAAAATGTACTGAAATTAATTTAGGCATAGAACGAGGATTACTGAGAAACATATACGAGAATGAAGCACTTTAGGTATCATAACTGCTAGATTTTTGGTTTTATTAAAAGAAAATCAAACACAAAAGTATTATTATCATGAGGTATTTACTATCGCGTACAGCATGAACATATCTAGTTAATAACAATAAGAAGAACTCGTAAGTGGGATTCCCTGCGTTTTCGTGCCATAATATCCAAGAATTACCACGTATTAAGGAGCGAAAAATAAATAATAAAAGTCAGAGAAAAATGAAAAAAAAAGAGAGAGAGTTGTAGTCGGAAAAAGCAGATTGGAGGCATCCAAGGTTTGTGAATGTTGTGTTTTAATAGCCCTGTTCCCCTCCGAGGGATATATTTGCACTTCCAGCAGATGGACGGTGTACGTATGGACATTCCAGTAGCTTTTATTCGTTTGTGGTCATTGTCACCTCCAGGAAAAAATTACACCTCTCTGATTTCGCGATGTAATGATGCTTGCACATTGTTCCCACTTTCTATCTGACCAGCAAGTCTTTTTAGACGGACACCTATGTAATTTGCAAGCAATTTAAAGCATCCGAAATCTTTTATGATAAACATCATCATGGTTTTTCATACTATAAAAAATGCCACAGAAGAAAAATTATTGCCTGAAGACATCAGCTAGATATATATACAGGATGTTCCGCTGATAATGTTACTAATTATGTATTTTTTTTTATCAATATAAGAAGCCAGTATTCTGATACTTACACTTTATATACGAGGCTGTGCATAACAGTTACGATCAATAACGATGACTGGTCGTGTAATTCAGTCTCTTGTAGGCGAGGTCGTGTGGTGCGGAACAGCATGTACCGTGCAAGTTAATCTTCCATGATTGATTGTGTACACATCAACGGCCTGGGTTCAAACTTCGGTCATGGTTCGGAGCCTACGTTACTATAGTGCGTCCAGTAAGAGAACGTCTCTGACAGCTCGCAGTGACATTGCCACTACTCGCGTGTCAAGGTTTTTTTCGGTGCAACTGTAGTGGCAATTTAATTAATGGTATAAGACAGAGTGATCGTGGTTGGTAACACTGGTATCAAAGTAGGGGCTGCAATCCCACCGCATGTGGTGAGAAACGTCAGAGACCATCTCTTGTTGGCCGTGCTATAGTAGGTCCCGTTCTTCGGTGTTGTATAACGTCTCAAAAAAACAAAAACTCAAACTAAACGTACGATCAATCATTGTTTTTCAACAATTTTAAAACTTTCACTAAAAATAAAAACAATAAAAGCGGAAACCCAAAGAAAAAATTATATTCGAAACGGATTAATTCTTTGTATCATATAAGTACTTTTTCTCTTAATGAGACTTCCTTCGTGGCTAAGCGGATAGCGTATGCGCTTGTGGCGTGGGAGTCCCGGGCGGGAGTTCATGTGACTTGGATTCCACGTTAATTAAGCTGTAGGTATACGTCACATATCGTCTAGTTGCTGACACTAAACTAAAAATCAAATTAAATTAAATTCTTTTTTACGATAGGCAGACTACAGTCATAAATGCCTCTTTCCATGCGAACTTTGGTCAAGATGAGATGAATTTTGTACATAGCGTACAATATACAGTGTGTTCCAAAAATAGTGGTGTCCATGAGAAATAAAGTTTTCTCGTTTCGTCTCGTATCATTTTTTTGTTGTTGTAGAAATCAAGTCTTGATTCTTAAAAAGTTTTCTTAACATGGTCTCGTTTTGTAAATTTATGTTTTCGTCTCGAATTCTTTTTTTTTTATCTCGTCTCAATTCTTGAAAAAAAAATCTCTAATCTCGTCTCGTTTTACAAATATATGTACAAAGTATATATATCCTGATTTTTTCTTAATTTCGCCGAGATATTATTGGAATTCTTCCTCGTGACGAGAGGTCCACGAGGGGTGTGATATAACAACTTGTAAAGCATATTTATTATTGGAGTATATTGTACAATGAGTTGTATATCTTTAAACGTCATTATGTTCGTACAATCACTTTAACAGTTTTTAACTTTGTTAAAACAATGCATGATGTAACACTGAAACACTATTTGAGATCTGAAACTAGAATGAATTAGTGTTGTCCACAAAACTCTGAACAAAATACCGTGCCGTCTCGAATTTAAAAATGCACTTCTCGTCTCGATTGTCATCTCGTTTTTGAGACAAGAATCAAGAAGAGACGAGAAACTCGTTAGCAACTCTTCCCAAAAGTTCCGTTTTATGGGGAATGTTGAAAGATTTTAGATTTAGAGCAACATAGATGCACTATAGCTGTTGTTTCAGATATCAAAAGCACACTGAAGGGGCCGTGGTGGCACAGTGGTAGAGCGCTTACCTCTGGTGCTTGGGGTTTCGGGCTCGATCCCAGTCCGCGCCAAGTAAACTTTGTAGTGTACAAACACCGTGTGCGTGGGTTTTCTCGGGGTTTTTCCTTAGGGGCCGCGGTGGCTCAGTGGTAGAGCGTTCACCTCTGGTGCATCGGGTCCCGGGTTCAAACCCTGCTCCCGCCAAGTGAACTTTGTGGTGGACAAACACCGTGTGCGTGAGTTTTCTCGGGGTTCTCCCGTTTCCTCCCACTTTCTTCATTCCACCATATCACTCATCATCACCGTCTCCTTTAGCCTAACCGGCATAAGCGTGGGACGTAAAACTCAAAGATTTCATTTCATTTTCGGGGTTCTTCCATTTCCTCCCACTTTCTTCATTCCACCGTTTCATTCATCACTCATCATCACCGTCTCCTTTAGCCTAACTGGCATAACTGTGGGACGTAAAACTCAAAGATTTTCAAAAGCACACTGAGAAAAAAAATTGTAAGTGGCGTACTTAAAAAGAGAGGTTCCATGCGTAATTCCTGTAGTTTTTGGACTTAACGTACAGTAGACGTATAACTGAAAACGCATGTTTTATAATACTTTCTGTATAAGTGTTCCATCTATACGTACTTTCTGTATGAAACAATGTAGGCAGTCAGGATCTCACATACAAATAGACGTATATAACATATAGCTGACGAAGGTAACATAAGTATATGTATGTAATATACGGAAAACTGTTAGATGTCAGACATCCTGCAACGGCATGATGTAACATCTAAGAGCAGTCTATAGTAAGCAAGAGGATACCGTATATTTGTACAATGTACACTCATGTCCAAAATGATTGTCGCGTATCTATATCTGTCTTCTTGTAAGAATATAATTTGATAATGATTTTTCAGGGTACTTTTAATACTGATACTATGTGTATAATCGATAAATGTATATTTGTGGTAAATTTCATAGGAAAAGAATTATAAATACGAAAATTAGAATGAGTAAAACAAAATGTTGCTAAATGGACAAGAAAGTCTTATTTTCGTTTTATTTTTCTTATTTAGTGCTCTTTTGACTTGAAATTTGCCACATACATGTCTTTGCCAATTATACACATACTAACATTATAAGAAATACCGGCCGAATTCGTTATCAAATTATATTCCTACAACAACATATTTATAGACATGCGACAATAATTTTGGACATGAGTGTACCTCTGTGCATTACGGCAGCAAATGTTCCAACTGGTTCTACTTATTCAACTAAGTGTAATGTAAATTAGCAACTTTTAATTATTACCTATGAGACAAGACTTTTGGATCACCCTGTATATTGTTCTTTTTATTGATTTTTTTTTAAAAAATTGAATACAAGGCGATTATCTATATGAATAAAAATGAAAGTAACTACGTTTGTGACTTAATAACTCTTGAACCACCCAACCGATCTGGATCAAATTTTCAACACAGATGAGGTTCGGACCTGGGATGGTTTTTATCATTTTACTTTGACGGTGTAACTTAGGGGAGGAGAAGGAGAAATGGGAGAGATATATAAAATGATTAAAAATGGCCGATATTAGTGTCGAATCCATAGTTTTCGGAATCGCTGAGATCAACAATGATAATTCCGATGCCACTTAAATCCTCATTTAGCCCACAATAGTAATATTTAATTTTTAAGACTAAAAACATCGTCTATCAGAAAGCACTTCAGAAATAGTAAAATGACTGAATTACTGAACATATTACTAATTTCCCTTAGAATATTTTAACTCAGAGAAGCGGGTAACAGATGCTAATTAGGATATAAAGAAAACTAACTAATTTAGTTTCGTTACTTCAGTGAATCATTTTGTAATGAATTCATAATTGTTCAATTGTTGTTTGAGCTGTTCCTCTAATGATTATATAGAATCTGTTTGTTCGTTCCAGCATTTCGATTTCAACCTTTGTAATACAATTTTCAGCTATAAGAATAAGAAAACTGGCTTCCCCACCCTTTACTATCTGTGTTTCTTGGTTCGATTAGCTACTTGCCTTCGGGTAGCTACATTAATGTTTGTCGGCTGGAGAAAACAATTCAAAACTTTACGTAATTTAAGAACTAGATACGAAAGGCAATGACACTAATATATGATCTGGTAGCTTCATTCTCCCACACTATAAACATGCCATTGACTCGTTCTGTGTGATATCGGGGTGTGCCTCTTATATTAACACAGTGTAGAAAGTGAATCATACTAAAATTTATCGTCATAATGCATAGGTACAAAGGTCATCATTATATATATAGTGGCGGATCCAGGATATGATAAAGGGAGGGGTTAAACCATAGTTTGCAGCTTTATCCAGTGTAGAGCAGGATTGAAGCCCATTTTATCCAGTGTATACCTCAGCGTCAAGGGGGGGTATAGCCCCCTTGGATCCACGCCTATATATATATGAGTCTACATGAGATAAATGGTATAGCACTCACCACTGGTGTGTAAGAAAATGAAATGATACCTTTGTTTAACGTCCCACGATTATGCCCTTTAGGCTAAGGGAGATTATGATTAGCGCAAGTGATTGATAATAGAAGAATTGGTGGAATGAGAAGATGGGAGGAAACGGGGGCTCCCCGAGAAAACCCACGGAGACGATGTTGTGTACTACAGTACTTATTAGCTTCGAATCGAATCAAATGAAATGAAATGAAATCTTTAAGTTTTACTTCCCACGGTTATACAGGCTAGGCTAAAGGAGATGGTGATGATGAGAAATGAATGAAATGGTGGAATGAAGAAAGTGGGAGGAAATGGGAGAACACCCAGAAAACTCACACACATGGTGTTTGTCCACCACAAAGTTCACGTGGCGCAAGTGGGATCGAACCAAGGACTCCATGCATCATAAGTGAAAGCTCTACCGCTGAACCACCGCAAACCCAGGGGATCGAACCATTGATCCACGTACCAGAGGTAAGCACCCCACCACTGTGCAACTGAGCATCATCTCTGGAATGACACAACCTATTATTTGTTTTCTCATTGATTTTAATTTCTCTCTAAGCACTTGTTTTAAGCGTTTCTTTTTATTTTAAAAAAATCGGAAAAATAAGAAAGATAATATAAGGAGTTGGTAGAGATATTCTCAGAATATCACCAAAATATTGAATAAGGAAAAGCAAGATTCGGAAATCAGTATCGGGCGGTAGATAAGGTACAAGAAATAAAAAACCTGACTTCGCAACCAGGTGGGTAACCAAGAAATACAGAACAAGTGGGCAAAAGGTACAGGCAGATTTCTTTGAACAGTAAACGCCCTGTAAAAGGCGTGAAACAACACCACTCGAATATGCAACCATGCAGAAAAATATTTCAAATGGAACATTTCTGCTATTTCTACAGTAATTGTAAACGGAACAATGGGTTAAGGGTAGAAAACTGGTATTGTTACAGCGTATATACTGAAACTTCAAAGCCCGAAACCCCACCTACCACACCAAATAGCCTTTCATTCATTGTGTACTACTGGTCCAAAGAATAGACTAAAAGGAGCTACCGGCTTTTGTGAAGCTGCAAGAACCAGAGGAACACAATCTTACTTCTTTTTTCCACTGTTTAGTTTCAGTTTTTCTCTTTTGGACATTTTAGCCACAAATTGCCATAATTTAAGCGTTTCCCACCCACAAAGAAAACCTCCCATAACGCTACGTTGAATGTGTTATGTGCGTATTCCGTAGCTTCTATTACAAAAGGAGTCATTGAACACATCAAAATAGTGAATATTAGTTCCAACTGTTGCAGAACGGGAATGTACTTTTTGTTTTCCTATATTGTGGAACTGAAGTTATTCAAACACGTGTCTGAAGGTAATTTTATTGGAACACTGCGAATTAAACTGTAAATTGAGCCAGGTGTTCATCTTCTTTTTGGTGAAAACAAGTAATAATACATTCAAATAAACGAAAGATTAAATAATTGGCGAATGTTTAGAAAGAAATAACACTTCTCTATAATACCCACATCTTATGTACAGTATTATATCCAATTAAATTCAGAATATTTTGACCACGGATAGATTCCGTTGGATTTTAATGAAATGCCACTCCCGGGATGATATTTGGATGTCCGAAAGTTGTCCTGTCCCGCAAAGGCCCCTGAAATGTACCTAAATAATTCCGCAAGAAGTTCTAGACCATAAGTGGACATCCCGGGATTTACGAGGGACGTAAAATAGGTGACTCTTCGTAACATGAAAAGTAGCGATCTGTGGTCAAGAAAACTGATATGATTTGTAATGTGCTGTCCACACATTTCCCAACATAAAGTCACCGGCTGGCAGGCACGTAGCCAGGATTTTATAAAGGGGGGAGGGGGTCCGTGACATTAAGTACTGTAGTCATCACTCCAGGGGCTCAATTATTCTAAACTATTTTATTGAAACATATATTGGTTTGTTTAGCCAGGATTTCATAATGCGGGGAGGGAGGAGTAACATGAAATACTGAGGGTCAAGGAGCTCCATCAATCTAAACTACTTTATTGGCAACATATACTGGTTTGTTAGGACAATAAAATTAGGATATGTTAGTAAGTAATTCAATAAGAAACTATGAAGTAATCTCGAGTAAAGGAATAAAAAAAAGTATTGAAAAATATTTTACAATTTTTACGTTCCGTCCTCTGTTCATTCAAACATAACAATTTTCCTTTCATTATGACCTCAACTATTATAAAAAGCACATATTCACTATTATAAAAAGTACATATTCAATAATGTCTTGCAAAATATTTTACAATATTTGCGTTCACTAATCAAATGTTAACGGAACTTTCTTTCCACAGCTTTTTTGTTTTCATTATTCCGTCAACTACTGTCTGCTCCAAATGACAGGTTAAAGGAGCAGTAGAGAACTGTTTCCGAAATAACATGTTTGATACTGTAGAAAAGCAATGTCGAAAAATTATGATAAAAAAAAATGTCTACGCTGTTACAGAATGACACTATGCTTTCGAAAGCTTGAAATTTCCCTGACTAGTAGCAGAAATTCTGAAAATTCCGTAACTGTTCTAGAAATTTCAAATTCCCTGAAGTTTTCAGGATATCCCGCTCATTCGCCACTATGTAAAATGAAATGAAATCTGTAAGTTTTACGTCCCACGATTATGCCGGTTAGGCTAAAGGAGACGGTGATGATGAGTGATGAATGAAATGGTGGAATGAAGAAAGTGGGAGGAAACGGGAAAAACCCGAGAAAAGCCACTCACACGGTGTTTGTCCACCACAAGGTTGATTTGGCTGGGGCTGGGATCGAAACTGGGACCCCAAGCACCAGAGGTGAACACTCTACCACTGAGCCACCGCGGCCCTCGCCACCATGTATGCAAGTAATACAAATCTCATCATAAGAAAGAGTAACCAAATCTCTATCTCTATCTTGCTCTATCTTTTTATTATTAACGCTGATTCTTTTTTTCGTTTCTTTTTGTTTCATCCTTGCTTATTTTTTTTCATTTGTGGTCTCGAAGGGGAGGGTCCGGACTCCCCCGGACCCCCCTTGGCTACGTGCCTGGAGGCTGGTCAGCTTAGGCCCTTAGAGGCTTCGTATCAGCTACTTTAGTTAACAATAACTTTGTTTAAATAACATAAGTTGCACGTAAGAATTTGGTTACGTGACATACTAAAAAAAAAAAAAGTATTACATCAATATCTCCCGGACTGCCTTTTGATTTCGAATTGTCCAAACTCTGACAGTTCTTTCGCCAAAATCTTTTTCTCAGAATGCTTCACTTCTTCGATAGTCAAAACGATTTCTTCTGATTCATTACAAAATTCCGGCAATCTTTCATCAAGTAGAGCGTAAGACAATAAATTACCTTGCAGAAACAAGCTTGACCCAAGCTTTCTTCTAGGTAACCATTTGGCTGACTTCAAATTGGTGGTAACTTACACAATAACCTTGTGGTAAGCTTGAAGACTTTTCAAGTTAATTATAAAAATACTGCACACTTACAACAAATTTCCTTTGCTTCATTGATAGAGTTGTGAAACTTGTTAAATCACTGAGATCTCGACATGAATTCGATATTTTTGCGTTTACGAGGTTAGCTCCATTCCTATGTTCGATTGAAAGACGAAAAAAGTAATTGTACAGGACACATTTCTAAAGAGACAAATCAGAAGTTCAAGGAAAGCAGACATTAAGAGGCTCCATCATGGCGAAATTAAAATACCACTAATTTTACAGTAATTATGTGATATCTTCAAATAGATAAAAATAAAATATATCCAATTTGGCCGCGCCACTGTCTGTTGAACAATCATGTTTTCCTTAATTTCTTACCTTAGGTTCAATTATACGGTCTTCGAACTAATAACAAAATATTTTGAAAATAAAATTTCGTTTGTTCGTTACATAATTCATCTCTGTAGGTCAGGTAGATATAAAGTTACAAATGATAGAGTAGGCTTGTATCGCTTAGACCTGTGCTTCTTTCAAGCGCATTTTTCTCATTTCTTTGTTTTCTATACATAAAATATCTATATAAGTAAAAAGAAAATAAAGAAAATATGTCAACATACCAAAATTACAATTGATATATACAAAATACGGTACATTTGATCACAATGGAGCATTATACGGAGGTTTCTGTGAACTTATTTAGCAAAATGGTCCGTAGAGAAAATGTTATTTAAGCAAAATTAAGTTTTTTTTTTTTTTAAATAAACGATAGAAACAATTAATAGTACATAAAAGACACAAAAATTAACCAATCCTGGGCACTGTGCACTGTTGGGACATGAACGATAGGGTTGTGTTGGATTAGACCTACGGCTGCTTTAGATGAAAAAGGTCATTGAAACAACGAGTTTTAAGGAGAGCGTTTATATTTTAATAATTTAAATTTCATATAATAAACTCTGCTTCTTTCAGAACAGGAAAGGTATGTATTACACTGGAAAAACTAAAAAGAATAAGAAAGAAGGAACTTCGAAAGATTCATAAAAGTTATGTATAATTCGAGGGTAGTTCGAGGGTATAACGCCAACATGTCACTTTCATCTTCTTATTTGATTCCCAAATGTGATTTCCTCACAATTAATACACATGTCTGAGTAAAACAATCTCGTACAAGAACAGTTGAACTAAGTACTTGAAGGTTTTACATTTGCAATACACCAGTTTCAAAAATAGTTTGATACTGGTATGTCCTAACAAGTACTTGGATAGCATTCTTCATTTTCTCCTCCGATCCCCAATCACTTGCTGGAATATCTTGCTCCAGCCGAGTTTGCTTCAATACGTGTCGTCTCCTCACACTTGCTCTTATGGGTAAAACTGAGGGATGAGTGACTGGCGTGAAATACTGACAGAAGACCAGTGCGTCACTATTATATGATGCATAAAAGTGTAATTGGAAATATTATCCCACTTTTACTCTAGTTTGCGTTACTTTTTTCGCGTTACATTTCGGATGAGTAGCTATAATATATGTATATTTTTTTCACAAACAAATGTTTCTTTCCTGTAAGTGAATTTCTCAGAATGGAACAATGAAGCGTGAACTAGGTATGTTAATGACCAACAGTCACCGACACACAGAGAAACTGAGATCATAGTGCCAGTTTTTGGAAAATGAGAACAGCCTCAGGGAATTCACGTGTACTGATTGTAAGCACCTGGAAAATTTTGTCATAGATTTTGGTTGACTTCAACTTTCGCCTATTCAAGATTCGCCTAATAACCTCTGGCAATGGAATTTACAGATGTTAAGTCTTGTAAGAGAAAGCATAGGCGAATCTTGAATTCAAGATTTGCCTAATGCGAAATTACGTTAGTAGTACTGACATGAAATGGCACAAAAATTTGTAGTTTCTAAATTTAAAAATTATTATAAAGCAGTAAAAGTACAATTACATAAATCATGAAACAGTATAAGCACAATTATTGTATATAAACGTTACTTAAAATTTGTAACGCGTTAACGTTACAGTTAGTTTGGAAAAATGTAACGTGTTACTAGGAAACTGTACTTAAAAGGTAACGCGTTACTTCCGTTACGTTACTTCCCAAGATTGCCCGCATCTGCCGATAGCAAATAATGCATTGTAGGGTTAAGAGTTAACTCGGATTTAATGTTAGATTGATATGTTTTTTTTTTTTTTTTTTGGAAAGACTAATAAACGTAGATAAACATAGGAATACATAACCATTGAAGCAGAAAGATGATTGCACATGACAATGGATCAGAATGTATGTTTGTTTTGAGCATTTCTGAGACAGCAGCTGACATGGTCTAATCAATCGGAAGCACAAAAAAAGATAGAAAAAAATAATCGAAAGGGGAGAAAAGTTTGTTTTAGCAGAATAAAAGATGGGGGAGGGAAGTTGTAATGATGGGTGAAGGGTAAATCTAAACGACCTTCTTTTTCCAATCGGATGAAGTGGGCGGGGATACGACATCAGCAATCACGCACCATTAGACACGATTTGTCGGTTCTTACAAAAAATCCTATATATATATAGTAGACGCTAAGAAGAAAGTTTTTTGCTTATCTCTTTAAGAGAAACTCAATTTGTAAAACAAATAATGCGCTTTTGTTGTGTTTTTTGTTTAATTTTGGTCGTCAAGTATTATAATGTTTAAATATAAAAAATATACACTATAAAAACAAAAACAAAGAAGATACCAGGAGATGAGAACAAAAAACGGACTTTTTCTTATTATCCAATTTCTGTCAAAAGTTTCCCAAATAATCTTTACGTTATCTTCTGTTGTGGTGCTTTTTTTTTTTTTTTTTTTGGTGCCTCTTCTTATTTAATTCCTTCCGAAAAGAAGATAAAATTCTGAGACAAGAAGTTCTTTACGACCTGCTGTCCTTTCACTAACTTCAAAATTACTCAACCAGACATGCCCCCCAGTTACTTCGCTCGTCTGGTTCATTTATTTTTTTTACTCAAAGTTGTTTCACGCATATTATTATTTATATAGCCCTTATTTGACTATTTTGTAAAAGGTTTCCATATTATTTAATATGAGTGGTCAGTGTTTTTGAATATATATATTAATTTTTTTTGGTACAAAATACACTTATTTCCTGATAATTATAGTTTGTAATCAATCGTCATATTTCGCACTGGTATTTGATAAGATTTTGGATATAATAAAGAGGGAACTTATATAACTTAGCCGATCTTGGTTCGATAGCAACACGCCGACTTAACAATTGGCCACATTCCAGAGTATTCATCATCATCATAACTATTCTGCCATTATTAGCAGGTCACTTGCCGCGACTGAAGAGCACCCATGCTCCACGGTCTTTCGCTAGCCTCTTCGTCTTCACGCACGATCTTTCTCTTGTGATATCGTCTATTAATTGTAGTCTCCTTCGCTTCCTCCCTCTCTTTCCTGTCACCATAGTTTCTAACACGTCCCTCATGATACAGGTCCTTCTTAGCCAATGTTCCAACCCGTTTCGCTTCCTCTTCTTAATAATATTTAAAATTGTTATTTTCCCTCCACCATATCTAACACCCTCTCATTCGTTTTCCGCTCGTCCCAGCCAAATTTTCTCAATTCTTCTTCACATTAACATTTCGAACGCTTCCAGTCGTTTTTAATCATTTTTGCGTAATGTCTATGTTTCTGACTTATACGGAGCAATACTCCACACGAAGCATTTTATGAGTCTTTTTCTCAACTCTTTATTCAAAGTCCCACAAAATAGTAGTTTCTTCCTCCTAAAGGCTTCATTCCCCATTCCTATCTTTGCTTTTATTTCACATTCACATTTCATATCATCGCTAATAATATTACCCAGGTATCGAAAACTAGTCACCTGCTCTATTTTCTCCCTTTCTACTTCTTTATTTGACACTGACTCTTCGTTCCAAACACCATGGCTTTTGTCTTTCTAACATTTATTATCGTCCCATATTCTTCACAGCTCTTTCTCAAGTTTTCTAACATTTTATTGATTTTCTCCTACTGAAATGCTGTCTTCATTATGTACGCTCTTTTTCACTATCTTTTCTAGATAGATATTAAATAATATTGGCAAGAGACAGCATCCGTGTCGAACTCCCTTTCCAATTGCACTCTCGTCTGTCATTTGCTCCACTATCGTATTCTAACACTTACTTGTTGGTTCATGTATAAGATTCTTATGGGTCTTCGATCTTTTCATTGCAACCCAACTTTCTTTAGAACTCTCAACACAATTCCCAATTCACGTCTTTTCTAGATCAATAAATACCACATACACCTGTTTCCCTTTTTCTATAAACCTTTCATCAACGATCCTTAATAATCCAATTGCATCTATTGTGCCCTTACCTCTCCTGAACCCGAAATGTTCCTCCTCAACTACTTCATTTGTTTTTCCACCGGGAAGAAATTATCCAGAGTATTAGTAGAATGTAAATGAATTTGCATGCTTCCACAGAAATCCGGCCTGCACAGACATGTACGTTCTGCACTTACTTATGGTGCAATCCCTTTTCTGAGAGGAAACGAAACTGATATTTCTTGATGAGGTGTGGGAGAAGACAGAGATTTTCCAACTATTCTTCCAGAGTCGAATAATCACTTTCACGACGCCTTTTCGAGACGAGACACCTTGAGGGCCTCTTCAACCAGTTGTTCCCAACCGATGTGTCTCGCAGTCCCGTAAGTGTATCGCGAAATTTCAGAATTTAAAAATCACGACGCATGTAATGACTTACGTAAAATGAATTTTGATACAAATTATACCAGTCACAGTGGCTCCAGTGACAGCAAAATCGTTCAGTAGCACATAGTCACTACTTTACAGAAGCTTATAGGATCACATTGTTATAATAATTTATATAGTAGTGTGTTGCTATATCATGAGTGTCCAGTTGAGTTGATTTTGAGTTTAACGTCTCTTTCAGTAGCGAGGCTATATGAGACAGGATCTACTGATTAACGTGGAATCCGAACCACATGAGCTTGCACCGGGAACCGAGCCAGGGTCTCCCACGCCAAAGGCGCGTACGCTAACCGCTTAGCCACGAAGGAGCTCTCATGAGTGTTCAGTAGTTGGGAACCACTACCTTAAGCCATGGTGTTAATTTATTGAACAATGTAAAAAGGACAAAAAATCTCTCCTAATAGTTTCAGTGACAAAGTAACAGTGACTTTATCACAGACGACCAGAGTGACTCATCACAACTACAAAGGAAATGTCCGTATATACAATTAACGCACACATAGTCCATGTTCCCAGCCTAGAAATGCTTTCAATTTCTTTTAGACAAAGAATAATCATCATCATCAACTAAGAGCGCTAATAAGAATAGAACAAAACCCAAAACGAAGAATTCGTATTTAATTGCAAGGCAAGACTTTCCTCTGTCATTAGGTGACCCGTGCTCAAGGACTGTGATGTTCTACAATGACAAAAGAACGATAAAAAGAACCAGATAAAAAAAAAAAAAAAACGGGAGTAATTCATGTTCTGTGCAAATCACATGGTTTTGTTGATGTGTCCTCCATTACGTGATACGAGTGAAGGAAAATGGCAGCTATAACTAGCCTCAGGTAAAATGGCAACGACGTTAGACTTTGGATGGTATGAGAAAAAGAAAAAGAACATGAATAGAGCCTAAAGAAAGATAATTGGACAGTTTAATGATAATGAAATACCAGGGATAGGATAACTTGACATCTAATGTGACTCGCAGGGAAAGTAACTAATTGTTCTTAGAATCATAATAATAAAGAATAATAAGGATAACTATTATGAAAGGGGGAAATCTTAAAATAGTTTTAAACGGTCCGATTACTAAATAAAACTTAAGAAGCAATGACTAGTTTGAAAATTGCTTTACTAATACATTAATTAGTTTTAATTATACTTAAAAAAAACGCCTTTTGTAAGTTAACTTCTTTCCTCCCTTTTAAAAAATATCTCTATAGCCTTACTATAAAGGTAACCAAGAAAGTTTTGCCGCTTTTTCACCCATCACCTTCGAACATTGATATGCCACCTAAGATGTACCTGGAAGATCAAAAATAGTCCCCATCAGCATCAACGACCTTCTGCCAACGTTCTGGAAGGCCATGGGTTCTATCGCAGTAGAACTTGATGGGTCCTGAAGCGAAGAAGGTGTCAAATATATTTTGCACCTCTTCTAGCGATTTGAACTGGCGTCTTCGAAGATGATTGTCCAAGAAATGGAACAGGTGATAATCAGACGGTGCAATGTCCAGGGAGTATGGTGGATGCAATAGTATTTCCCATTCAAGGTATTAAATGATGTCCCGGGTCATCCTAACCACGTGGGACTTAGCGTTATCCTGTAAGAGGAGGACTCCTTTTGCGATTCAGAAGTGCTGGCTCCAGAGTTTTCAGTTTTTCTTGAACACGGCTCAACTGCTGACAGTACACAGTTGCATTTATGCTCTGACCACCTGATAGCAGTTCCCACGCACGATGCCGCGAGCAGTCTACCAAACACACAGGAGGACCTTCTTCTGGCGCAGTGCTGGTTTCGGCTGTTTTGGAATCGGTTCGTGGGATGCTAACTAATGATGACGGTACCGTGGAGCTTCATACAGGACCCACTTCCCATCACATGTCAACACTCTGTCCAGAAATTGCTCCTCCCTTAGACGAGACAGCAAAGAAACTCAGGTATCTGCTCGTGTCCCCTTCTGGCCCGGAGTCAAATCATGTGGAACTCATCGAACCACCTTGTAGTGCTTCCAAAGTTGATGGAAGTGCTGCCGAATGGTTTCTCCACTCACACTGAATTTTAGTCCCAGTTCCTCACATGCCTGAGCACTGTTCGCCTCAACTGCTGCCTGAAGATCTTCATGTTGGTCTTCCGGCATGTGGTGCGTCATCGAGGGTTTAGTCACCGTCCTTAAACGTGTTAAACCAGCGCTGCACTGTCGGACCCATAGTCACGACACCCTCACTCAAAGCCTAGCATATTTGCCGCCCCGCTGCAGCGGCGTTTGACCCCAGTTTGAAGTCGTACAGCATATACGCCCTTATGAAGCTCTGTCGTTACGCAAGTTCACGGTGTAACTGAACTGCCGCAACCAGGTAGTATATACCCACACCAACAACTCACCTGCGCCTCATCTCAATTCGCATTCAACTCACGGCGTGAGGGCCAATTGAACATAGACCTCCACAAAAAGCGACAGGAACTTTATTGGTTACCTTTATATTACCACGATAATGCTCTGGCCTAGTAAGGAACTTTATTAATTAGTGGAAATGTCGAAATATTTTAAATTTAACGTTAAAAGAATATAGCTTGTACGCTAAACAAACGAATGATTAGAAACTGTTAGGAATTGGATAAATGTTAGAGGTAGATTAGGAGGTTCTGGGCTCTCGGCATCTATGGCCATGTTAGCCCGTCACGTATGAGCAGTGGCGGATCCAAGGGGGGCTATGGGGGCTATAGCCCTTCCCCTTGACGCTCAGGTATACACTGGATAAAATGGGCTTCAAACCTGCTTTACACCGGATAAAACGGCAAAATATGGTTTAGCCCCTCCCTTGATCATATCCTGCATATGAGGAATGACATTAATCGGCAGTCACACTATCCGAGGAAAGGGAAGAAAAGATTGGGAAAGGCATGAAGCGGCCTGGGATTTGTATGTTAGGTACAATCCCAGCACTTGCCCGGTGTGAATGAGAGAAACCCAGGAATAACTCATTCAGGATGGCTTATCTGAAATTTACACTTTTCGACCAAATGTCCCCCCCCCTCCCCGGGACCATTCGCACGAATTGTTGAAGGGAAGGGGAGAATGGTATGTTCCTCATCTCGTCTCAAATTCCAAAAGGTACTTCTCGTTTCCGGAACGGGGTGGTTCAATGGTAGAGTTCACTCTCTCGCGCATAAGGTCCGTGGTTTGATCCCAGCTACTGCCAAATGAGTTTTGTTCTAGACAAACACAGCGTGCGTGGGTTTTCTCGGTGTTCTTCTATTTCCTCTAACTTTCATCATTCCACCATATCATCCATGTCATCATTGTCTTTCTTAGCTTTAGTGCATAATCGTGGGATGTTAAAAAAATTTACTTTTGTCTTGTAAGCAATACTAGTTTCCTTTTCCAGCAATTGCGAGGTCTCTAGGCTCACACCCCGCCGTTGGCAGCACATTAGCTCCCCATAATTAGTATTTTAGACTTTCTACATTCCACTTTCATTATCCTATATTAGTCATTTCTAACTGGATGTTGATGGGCTGAGATGGCTCAGTGGTACAGCGTTCTCCTCTAGTGAGTGGGGTCTCTGGTTAGATTCCAGCTCACGACAAGTGAACTTTGTGGCGAACAAACACCGCGTGCGTGGGTTTTCTCGGGGTTCTCCCGTTTCCTCCCACTTTCTTCATTCCACCATTTCATTCATTTCTCGTCAGCACCGCCTCCTTTAGCCTAACCGGCATAACCGTCGGGCGTAAAACTCAAAGATTTCATTTTCACTAGTGGTTAGGTCACTATGCGAATGTCCATCAAGCAATGACTTGATTATTATCGCTATTCCCTGACCTGATTCCGTTAAATTACTCCCTATTTCCCTAGAAAGAACACCTGAAGAGATGCTATTTATTTATTTATTTATTTATTTCCTCCAACACAGAGATCTCTCCAATTATAGGAGGTGTACACAATTGATTACATTATATAATAATAATAATAATAATAATAATAATAATAATAATAATAATAATAATAATAATAATAATAATAATAATAATAATAAGTAAAACAGAAATTTATAAATGAAAATAATAAAAATGAAAATAGTAAGAATATTAAGGTAGCAATAAGCAAATACAATACATAACTTTGTATACGGACATTCCATAGATCAATGCATACATTTTATGAAGCACAAACTCATGCTCTCATTCTAGAAATAGGCATACATACATAATATATATATATACATTTACATACACATATACTAATAATATATATACATACACATATCCATATACCAATATTTATACATGCAAATGAAATGGAATCTTTGAGTTTTACGTCCCACGGTTATGCCGGTTAGGCTAAAGGAGACGGTAATGATGAGTAATTAATGAAATGGTGGAATGAAGAAAGTGGGAGGAAACGGGGGAACCCCGAGAAAACCCACGCACACGGTGTTTGTCCACCACAAAGTTCACTTGGCGGGGGCTGGGATCGAACGAGGAACCCCAAGCACATACATGCAAATATATATGCACGAACACACATACATATCTCGCACATTTCACATGCACACATACACATGCTCACCATGGATATTGTACATTACAATAACATGAAAATAGAAAATAATCAAATGTCATTACCGTAGTTAATATAGTAATATCCAATATTAATTACGTTTTCCATTTAACTTACGTTTTCCATTACGATCATATCAAAAGATAAAGTACTGCCTCAAAAATGTCAGTGTGAGAAGTATTCTAAATTAGGAGCATTGTGCAAGGAAAAGTATTGAACTTCGAGAAAGAAGAATAAGTTGAATAACTTGAAATTGCATTATTCCCAGTACATCATTTCTAGTTGGTTGAAGCTTAACGTGGGATTCAAACCAGAGATGGCATGGGTCAATGAAAACTTGATGCATGACTAACTGACCCAATACCCACTGTGACCCAGGACCTATCGAGATCCACTCTGACCCAAGATCCACCATGATCTACCACTCACCATGACCAATTCTGTTTATTTTTAATAAAGGATTGATATACTGAATTTCAGCTTGCGAAGTTGAACCGATACGTTCACAAAAATTCGAACCCCAGCTCCCCTTAGGATACAGTATTATAATGAAAGCGATACGATAACATCCCAGTTGGGATTGAGACCTAAATATATACCAAAAGTCATTTCATTTGGTCTTGACATTTAGCCGTGGTGATCACGTATACATAGTTACATTCAATTCTTATATAATAATTCATGTATTAGAGGTGATTTAAAAATATATTTTTTTCCATTATCCAAAAGAGGTTGAAGTTCTTTTTTCACTTAGATATACTCATCTCAGGTAAGGAAATAGACACAAATGAAAAAAGGAAGAAAAATTTAAAAAACGTAGACAAATTCATCAGTGTTCAGAAGATGCTGCTTACAATGCACTGACTAGAGTGGGTTGATGAGTCACAGTGAGTCATGGTGGGTCGGTGGGTCAGAATGGGTTACGATGGGTGCTGGGTTGCAGTGAATCACGTCCCGTTGACCCACGACGCACTGACTCACTCCATCTCCGATCCAAACTACTTGAGCTTCCACCGGGAATCGAACCCGGGTCTTCCCCACCAAAAGGGTACATTTTTTATTAGTCAGACCACGAACTTTTCAGCACTCGTTTATAACTCTAGTACCGGGCTACCACGAGATAGTTGCAAACACTGATGGAAACAATTCTTATGTTGAACTGGATGCCGGAATGTACCCTACGAATTTCATTCTGAAGGAGGAAGCTAATGGGTGTCTGAATGCATGAACGCAAGAAAAGCAGAAGAAATAATTTTGCGTGCATGAATGACTTCTGGAGTGCCATAATGCCAAAAGTGGGCGGGAGTCAGGCTATGAAAGAAGTTTTAAATGACGACTCCGAAGGGAACAGAATGAATAAGGGACCTACAAAGATACACGTCTTTCCGTCATGGTGCGATGTGTTTTATAAGAATCTGAGACCTGCGGAAGTTCCATATTCATCTTTTGGTTTTTAGGAGATCCAGCCCCCGTATCACGCCTGGATGCCTTTTCTTTCATTTGCTGTTCCTTCTTCGTTGAGGGAACTTTTCATAGTGAAATATACTAACGCTTGCTTGCTCCGGCTTCTTTTCTTCGTTTTTCTCAGCTATAACTCCGGGGTACGGACTTTGTACAACGGGGGTCCCCTTTTTACATTGACACGCTGTTTTACCTGGATGTCAGCCCAAGGTACCAAGTGAAATATCAACTTTCTCAAGACAACGAAGACATGTCAAGGTCAAGACATATTTTAGCGTCTGAGATTTTTCTTTTCTTTTCAATGTTCAATGTCCTTACCTGCATTTTTATATTAAAGAAAAAAAGCTGGTAGTGTTATGGATATCCTGATTAAAAATAAATGTAATTTTTATAGTTACTCTAGATATAAAATACAATTTGTAATTTAAAATTCTAAAGTTGTCCAACGTAATTGGCTGAAAGATAGCTAGATTTAAGGCATTATGGCGGGTATCATTATAATTATTTTTTAAAATCATCGGTTCGAATTTGTCTTTAGCTCAGACTAGTTTGTGTTCCTTATATGTTGTTGTTCCGTCATTGATTTCATCCAGAACCAAAGGTGCCCGAACTCATGAGGTCGGCGCTCATGAGTTCGGAAATCACGATCACTCGAAGTGAGCATGAGGTCGAGTGAGCGTTATATTGAAATGATGATGTGAGTGTGACGTTGAGGGACAATGATGTCGAAATGATGTTGTGAGTATAATAAACTGAATATGCCCCAGCAGTCTTTAAAAATAATAGAAAAGGCATTTTCAATTTCGGCAGTAAGAATCTGGAACTCCCTACCAAAGTCAATCACTGACAAACCGTATAATTCATTTAAATCATCACTCCAAACATTACTATTTACAGATCAGAGACAAAGCATTGGCACACATGAAAGGTTACTACAGTTTGAAATTGGACTGAAATTGGTATGAAACTGGACTTGCAGTATGAGTATAGTTTTTTTTATTTACATTTACTGAGTGTTTTGTTTATCTTTAGTATTATTGAATATATCATGTTATGTTGTTATTTGTATCTTGTATCTTATTTGTGTCTTTATTTTTTCTTTCTTTTCTTTGTAATGATAACAAGGGTTAGGTGGCAGACCAGCCTCTGGCTGAACCTCGCCCGCTGAAATAAAGAGAAATTCAATTCAATTCAGTATGAGGTTGAGTGAGTGTAATGTTGATTTGACAATGTGAGTTTGACGTTGAGTGAGCGTGATGTCGAAATGATGTGAGCGTAAGTTCGAGTGAGCTTAATGTCAAAATAACGTTGTAAGCATAGTTCGAGTCAGTGTGATGTCCAAGTGATGGTGTGAGTGTGAGGTCTAGTGAGCATGATGTGGAAATGATATAGTGGGTGTAAGATCGAGTGAGGTGATGTTGTTTTGACAATGTGAGGGTAAGTCGAGTGAGCGTGATGTTGAAACATACTTATGAGCGTGTTATGAGCGTGAGTTCGAGTAAACGTGTTGTCAAAATGATGTTGTAAGCATGAGTTCGAGTCAGCGTGATGTCGAAATGATGGTGTGAGCGTGAGGTCAAGTGAGTTTGGAGTGTGAAGTAGAAATGATATCGTGATGTAAGGTTAGTCCAAAGTGGGCACTTTTTATCAGGCACTTTTTTAAACTTAGTATTGTGATATAATTGGAGAATACTTCGATTGAAGAAGCAATACAGTTTTGACTAGTAAAACTTACGCATAGTCATAAAAATAGTTAATCATTTAATTTTTATTTTACGTATAATTTAGGAACCGAAAACCTACATACCAGAATATTTCACAAGCTTGAATAACAGCTCAAGGTCTAGCATTATGCCAAGTATGATTCATTCGGTTAAACTCGTACACTTGTCATTGATATTAATTTTTCGGGGATGGATGAAAACTAGTAGCAAACTTCCATCTACAAAGCCAGTAAAGATCTTGACTCCATAAAGAAAGCAGAAATCTTTGGTAGAGAAAGCTAGTAGTGAATTTCCGTGTACGAAGCTAGTAATGAACCTGGGTCTAGAAAGTCCACTATGAACTTAAATCTAGACTGCCAGTACTAATGTTCTGTCTAGAAAGTCAGCAACTAATTCTGGTATGTTAGCTTCTCTTCAGTAATGAACTCTGATGTAGAAACATAATAGTGAACTCCTGTCTAGAAAGCCAGTTATGAACTTTTCTTCTGTAAACAATGTAGCAAATTTCGATGTAGAAAGCCAGTAACGAATTCCTCCTAGAAAACCTGTAACGAACTTCAGCAGAAAGTCAGTTATGTACTTAATATATATGAAATGTTTGATTGAGTATCCTATGGTTATGTTCTTTAGGCTAAAGAAGACAGATGATTAATAAAAATGGACAATTATAATAGAGTTGGTAAAATGAAAATGTAGGAGAACTGTAGAATCCAAGAAATCCCATGAACATCAATATAATGTTGTCCGTCACAAACACAGTTGCTTGGGATCGAACCAGGGACTACTAACACCATAAATAGTTATGAACTTAAATATAGAAAACCAGTAACGAATTTCGGTATAGAGGACTATTAACGAACCCCAGTCTAGAAAGTCAGTTAGGAACTCTTGTCTATGAAGAAAGTAGCGAATTTCGGCTAGAAAGCCAGTAGCAAAATTCAGTATGAAAGAAGTCAGTTACGAACTTAGCTCTAGAAAACCAGTAACAAAGTTTTGCCTATAAGGAAAGAAGCGAATTTCGGTATGGAAATCTAATAGCGAATTTCGGTCTAGAGAAATAGCAACGAACTCCGGTCTAGAAAGCTTGTAACGAATTCCAGCCTAGAAGGTCAGTTACGAACTTTTATCTATGAAGAAAGTAGCGAATTTCGGCTAGAAAGCCAGTAGCAAAATTCAGTATGAAAGAAGTCAGTTACGAACTTAGCTCTAGAAAACCAGTAACAAAGTTTTGCCTATAAGGAAAGAAGCGAATTTCGATATGGAAATCTAATAGCGAATTTCGGTCTAGAGAAATAGTAACGAACTCCGGTCTAGAAAGCTTGTAACGAATTCCAGCCTAGAAGGTCAGTTACGAACTTTTATCTATGAAGAAAGTAGCGAATTTCGGCTAGAAAGCCAGTAGCAAAATTCAGTATGAAAGAAGTCAGTTACGAACTTAGCTCTAGAAAACCAATAACAAACTTTTGCCTATAAAGAAAGAAGTGAATTTCAGTCTAGAAATCTAATAGCGAATTTCGGTCTAGAGAAATAGTAAGGAACTCCGGTCTAGAAAGCTTGTAACGAATTCCAGCTTAGAAGGTCAGTTACGAACTTTTATCTATGAAGAAAGTAGCGAATTTCGGCTAGAAAGCCAGTAGCAAAATTCAGTATGAAAGAAGTCAGTTACGAACTTAGCTCTAGAAAACCAGTAACAAAGTTTTGCCTATAAGGAAAGAAGCGAATTTCGGTATGGAAATCTAATAGCGAATTTCGGTCTAGAGAAATAGTAACGAACTCCGGTCTAGAAAGCTTGTAACGAATTCCAGCCTAGAAGGTCAGTTACGAACTTTTATCTATGAAGAAAGTAGCGAATTTCGGCTAGAAAGCCAGTAGCAAAATTCAGTATGAAAGAAGTCAGTTACGAACTTAGCTCTAGAAAACCAATAACAAACTTTTGCCTATAAAGAAAGAAGTGAATTTCAGTCTAGAAATCTAATAGCGAATTTCGGTCTAGAGAAATAGTAACGAACTCCGGTCTAGAAAGCTTGTAACGAATTCCAGCCTAGAAGGTCAGTTACGAACTTTTATCTATGAAGAAAGTAGCGAATTTCGGCTAGAAAGCCAGTAGCAAAATTCAGTATGAAAGAAGTCAGTTACGAACTTAGCTCTAGAAAACCAGTAACAAAGTTTTGCCTATAAGGAAAGAAGCGAATTTCGGTATGGAAATCTAATAGCGAATTTCGGTCTAGAGAAATAGTAACGAACTCCGGTCTAGAAAGCTTGTAACGAATTCCAGCCTAGAAGGTCAGTTACGAACTTTTATCTATGAAGAAAGTAGCGAATTTCGGCTAGAAAGCCAGTAGCAAAATTCAGTATGAAAGAAGTCAGTTACGAACTTAGCTCTAGAAAACCAGTAACAAAGTTTTGCCTATAAGGAAAGAAGCGAATTTCGGTATGGAAATCTAATAGCGAATTTCGGTCTAGAGAAATAGTAACGAACTCCGGTCTAGAAAGCTTGTAACGAATTCCAGCCTAGAAGGTCAGTTACGAACTTTTATCTATGAAGAAAGTAGCGAATTTCGGCTAGAAAGCCAGTAGCAAAATTCAGTATGAAAGAAGTCAGTTACGAACTTAGCTCTAGAAAACCAATAACAAACTTTTGCCTATAAAGAAAGAAGTGAATTTCAGTCTAGAAATCTAATAGCGAATTTCGGTCTAGAGAAATAGTAACGAACTCCGGTCTAGAAAGCTTGTAACGAATTCCAGCCTAGAAGGTCAGTTACGAACTTTTATCTATGAAGAAAGTAGCGAATTTCGGCTAGAAAGCCAGTAGCAAAATTCAGTATGAAAGAAGTCAGTTACGAACTTAGCTCTAGAAAACCAGTAACAAAGTTTTGCCTATAAGGAAAGAAGCGAATTTCGGTATGGAAATCTAATAGCGAATTTCGGTCTAGAGAAATAGTAACGAACTCCGGTCTAGAAAGCTTGTAACGAATTCCAGCCTAGAAGGTCAGTTACGAACTTTTATCTATGAAGAAAGTAGCGAATTTCGGCTAGAAAGCCAGTAGCAAAATTCAGTATGAAAGAAGTCAGTTACGAACTTAGCTCTAGAAAACCAGTAACAAAGTTTTGCCTATAAGGAAAGAAGCGAATTTCGGTATGGAAATCTAATAGCGAATTTCGGTCTAGAGAAATAGTAACGAACTCCGGTCTAGAAAGCTTGTAACGAATTCCAGCCTAGAAGGTCAGTTACGAACTTTTATCTATGAAGAAAGTAGCGAATTTCGGCTAGAAAGCCAGTAGCAAAATTCAGTATGAAAGAAGTCAGTTACGAACTTAGCTCTAGAAAACCAGTAACAAAGTTTTGCCTATAAGGAAAGAAGCGAATTTCGGTATGGAAATCTAATAGCGAATTTCGGTCTAGAGAAATAGCAACGAACTCCGGTCTAGAAAGCTTGTAACGAATTCCAGCCTAGAAGGTCAGTTACGAACTTTTATCTATGAAGAAAGTAGCGAATTTCGGCTAGAAAGCCAGTAGCAAAATTCAGTATGAAAGAAGTCAGTTACGAACTTAGCTCTAGAAAACCAATAACAAACTTTTGCCTATAAAGAAAGAAGTGAATTTCAGTCTAGAAATCTAATAGCGAATTTCGGTCTAGAGAAATAGTAACGAACTCCGGTCTAGAAAGCTTGTAACGAATTCCAGCCTAGAAGGTCAGTTACGAACTTTTATCTATGAAGAAAGTAGCGAATTTCGGCTAGAAAGCCAGTAGCAAAATTCAGTATGAAAGAAGTCAGTTACGAACTTAGCTCTAGAAAACCAGTAACAAAGTTTTGCCTATAAGGAAAGAAGCGAATTTCGGTATGGAAATCTAATAGCGAATTTCGGTCTAGAGAAATAGCAACGAACTCCGGTCTAGAAAGCTTGTAACGAATTCCAGCCTAGAAGGTCAGTTACGAACTTTTATCTATGAAGAAAGTAGCGAATTTCGGCTAGAAAGCCAGTAGCAAAATTCAGTATGAAAGAAGTCAGTTACGAACTTAGCTCTAGAAAACCAGTAACAAAGTTTTGCCTATAAGGAAAGAAGCGAATTTCGATATGGAAATCTAATAGCGAATTTCGGTCTAGAGAAATAGTAACGAACTCCGGTCTAGAAAGCTTGTAACGAATTCCAGCCTAGAAGGTCAGTTACGAACTTTTATCTATGAAGAAAGTAGCGAATTTCGGCTAGAAAGCCAGTAGCAAAATTCAGTATGAAAGAAGTCAGTTACGAACTTAGCTCTAGAAAACCAATAACAAACTTTTGCCTATAAAGAAAGAAGTGAATTTCAGTCTAGAAATCTAATAGCGAATTTCGGTCTAGAGAAATAGTAAGGAACTCCGGTCTAGAAAGCTTGTAACGAATTCCAGCTTAGAAGGTCAGTTACGAACTTTTATCTATGAAGAAAGTAGCGAATTTCGGCTAGAAAGCCAGTAGCAAAATTCAGTATGAAAGAAGTCAGTTACGAACTTAGCTCTAGAAAACCAGTAACAAAGTTTTGCCTATAAGGAAAGAAGCGAATTTCGGTATGGAAATCTAATAGCGAATTTCGGTCTAGAGAAATAGTAACGAACTCCGGTCTAGAAAGCTTGTAACGAATTCCAGCCTAGAAGGTCAGTTACGAACTTTTATCTATGAAGAAAGTAGCGAATTTCGGCTAGAAAGCCAGTAGCAAAATTCAGTATGAAAGAAGTCAGTTACGAACTTAGCTCTAGAAAACCAGTAACAAAGTTTTGCCTATAAGGAAAGAAGCGAATTTCGATATGGAAATCTAATAGCGAATTTCGGTCTAGAGAAATAGCAACGAACTCCGGTCTAGAAAGCTTGTAACGAATTCCAGCTTAGAAGGTCAGTTACGAACTTTTATCTATGAAGAAAGTAGCGAATTTCGGCTAGAAAGCCAGTAGCAAAATCCAGTATGAAAGAAGTCAGTTACGAACTTAGCTCTAGAAAACCAGTAACAAAGTTTTGCCTATAAGGAAAGAAGCGAATTTCGGTATGGAAATCTAATAGCGAATTTCGGTCTAGAGAAATAGTAACGAACTCCGGTCTAGAAAGCTTGTAACGAATTCCAGCCTAGAAGGTCAGTTACGAACTTTTATCTATGAAGAAAGTAGCGAATTTCGGCTAGAAAGCCAGTAGCAAAATTCAGTATGAAAGAAGTCAGTTACGAACTTAGCTCTAGAAAACCAATAACAAACTTTTGCCTATAAAGAAAGAAGTGAATTTCAGTCTAGAAATCTAATAGCGAATTTCGGTCTAGAGAAATAGTAAGGAACTCCGGTCTAGAAAGCTTGTAACGAATTCCAGCCTAGAAGGTCAGTTACGAACTTTTATCTATGAAGAAAGTAGCGAATTTCGGCTAGAAAGCCAGTAGCAAAATTCAGTATGAAAGAAGTCAGTTACGAACTTAGCTCTAGAAAACCAGTAACAAAGTTTTGCCTATAAGGAAAGAAGCGAATTTCGGTATGGAAATCTAATAGCGAATTTCGGTCTAGAGAAATAGTAACGAACTCCGGTCTAGAAAGCTTGTAACGAATTCCAGCCTAGAAGGTCAGTTACGAACTTTTATCTATGAAGAAAGTAGCGAATTTCGGCTAGAAAGCCAGTAGCAAAATTCAGTATGAAAGAAGTCAGTTACGAACTTAGCTCTAGAAAACCAGTAACAAAGTTTTGCCTATAAGGAAAGAAGCGAATTTCGGTATGGAAATCTAATAGCGAATTTCGGTCTAGAGAAATAGTAACGAACTCCGGTCTAGAAAGCTTGTAACGAATTCCAGCCTAGAAGGTCAGTTACGAACTTTTATCTATGAAGAAAGTAGCGAATTTCGGCTAGAAAGCCAGTAGCAAAATTCAGTATGAAAGAAGTCAGTTACGAACTTAGCTCTAGAAAACCAATAACAAACTTTTGCCTATAAAGAAAGAAGTGAATTTCAGTCTAGAAATCTAATAGCGAATTTCGGTCTAGAGAAATAGTAACGAACTCCGGTCTAGAAAGCTTGTAACGAATTCCAGCCTAGAAGGTCAGTTACGAACTTTTATCTATGAAGAAAGTAGCGAATTTCGGCTAGAAAGCCAGTAGCAAAATTCAGTATGAAAGAAGTCAGTTACGAACTTAGCTCTAGAAAACCAGTAACAAAGTTTTGCCTATAAGGAAAGAAGCGAATTTCGGTATGGAAATCTAATAGCGAATTTCGGTCTAGAGAAATAGCAACGAACTCCGGTCTAGAAAGCTTGTAACGAATTCCAGCCTAGAAGGTCAGTTACGAACTTTTATCTATGAAGAAAGTAGCGAATTTCGGCTAGAAAGCCAGTAGCAAAATTCAGTATGAAAGAAGTCAGTTACGAACTTAGCTCTAGAAAACCAATAACAAACTTTTGCCTATAAGGAAAGAAGCGAATTTCGGTATGGAAATCTAATAGCGAATTTCGGTCTAGAGAAATAGTAACGAACTCCGGTCTAGAAAGCTTGTAACGAATTCCAGCCTAGAAGGTCAGTTACGAACTTTTATCTATGAAGAAAGTAGCGAATTTCGGCTAGAAAGCCAGTAGCAAAATTCAGTATGAAAGAAGTCAGTTACGAACTTAGCTCTAGAAAACCAGTAACAAAGTTTTGCCTATAAGGAAAGAAGCGAATTTCGGTATGGAAATCTAATAGCGAATTTCGGTCTAGAGAAATAGTAACGAACTCCGGTCTAGAAAGCTTGTAACGAATTCCAGCCTAGAAGGTCAGTTACGAACTTTTATCTATGAAGAAAGTAGCGAATTTCGGCTAGAAAGCCAGTAGCAAAATTCAGTATGAAAGAAGTCAGTTACGAACTTAGCTCTAGAAAACCAGTAACAAAGTTTTGCCTATAAGGAAAGAAGCGAATTTCGGTATGGAAATCTAATAGCGAATTTCGGTCTAGAGAAATAGTAACGAACGAACTCCGATCTAGAAAGCTTGTAACGAATTCCAGCCTAGAAGGTCAGTTACGAACTTTTATCTATGAAGAAAGTAGCGAATTTCGGCTAGAAAGCCAGTAGCAAAATTCAGTATGAAAGAAGTCAGTTACGAACTTAGCTCTAGAAAACCAATAACAAACTTTTGCCTATAAAGAAAGAAGTGAATTTCAGTCTAGAAATCTAATAGCGAATTTCGGTCTAGAGAAATAGTAAGGAACTCCGGTCTAGAAAGCTTGTAACGAATTCCAGCCTAGAAGGTCAGTTACGAACTTTTATCTATGAAGAAAGTAGCGAATTTCGGCTAGAAAGCCAGTAGCAAAATTCAGTATGAAAGAAGTCAGTTACGAACTTAGCTCTAGAAAACCAGTAACAAAGTTTTGCCTATAAGGAAAGAAGCGAATTTCGGTATGGAAATCTAATAGCGAATTTCGGTCTAGAGAAATAGTAACGAACTCCGGTCTAGAAAGCTTGTAACGAATTCCAGCCTAGAAGGTCAGTTACGAACTTTTATCTATGAAGAAAGTAGCGAATTTCGGCTAGAAAGCCAGTAGCAAAATTCAGTATGAAAGAAGTCAGTTACGAACTTAGCTCTAGAAAACCAGTAACAAAGTTTTGCCTATAAGGAAAGAAGCGAATTTCGGTATGGAAATCTAATAGCGAATTTCGGTCTAGAGAAATAGCAACGAACTCCGGTCTAGAAAGCTTGTAACGAATTCCAGCCTAGAAGGTCAGTTACGAACTTTTATCTATGAAGAAAGTAGCGAATTTCGGCTAGAAAGCCAGTAGCAAAATTCATTATGAAAGAAGTCAGTTACGAACTTAGCTCTAGAAAACCAATAACAAACTTTTGCCTATAAAGAAAGAAGTGAATTTCAGTCTAGAAATCTAATAGCGAATTTCGGTCTAGAGAAATAGTAACGAACTCCGGTCTAGAAAGCTTGTAACGAATTCCAGCCTAGAAGGTCAGTTACGAACTTTTATCTATGAAGAAAGTAGCGAATTTCGACTAGAAAGCCAGTAGCAAAATTCAGTATGAAAGAAGTCAGTTACGAACTTAGCTCTAGAAAACCAGTAACAAAGTTTTGCCTATAAGGAAAGAAGCGAATTTCGGTATGGAAATCTAATAGCGAATTTCGGTCTAGAGAAATAGCAACGAACTCCGGTCTAGAAAGCTTGTAACGAATTCCAGCCTAGAAGGTCAGTTACGAACTTTTATCTATGAAGAAAGTAGCGAATTTCGGCTAGAAAGCCAGTAGCAAAATTCAGTATGAAAGAAGTCAGTTACGAACTTAGCTCTAGAAAACCAGTAACAAAGTTTTGCCTATAAGGAAAGAAGCGAATTTCGATATGGAAATCTAATAGCGAATTTCGGTCTAGAGAAATAGTAACGAACTCCGGTCTAGAAAGCTTGTAACGAATTCCAGCCTAGAAGGTCAGTTACGAACTTTTATCTATGAAGAAAGTAGCGAATTTCGGCTAGAAAGCCAGTAGCAAAATTCAGTATGAAAGAAGTCAGTTACGAACTTAGCTCTAGAAAACCAATAACAAACTTTTGCCTATAAAGAAAGAAGTGAATTTCAGTCTAGAAATCTAATAGCGAATTTCGGTCTAGAGAAATAGTAAGGAACTCCGGTCTAGAAAGCTTGTAACGAATTCCAGCTTAGAAGGTCAGTTACGAACTTTTATCTATGAAGAAAGTAGCGAATTTCGGCTAGAAAGCCAGTAGCAAAATTCAGTATGAAAGAAGTCAGTTACGAACTTAGCTCTAGAAAACCAGTAACAAACTTTTGCCTATAAAGAAAGAAGTGAATTTCAGTCTAGAAATCTAATAGCGAATTTCGGTCTAGAGAAATAGTAACGAACTCCGGTCTAGAAAGCTTGTAACGAATTCCAGCCTAGAAGGTCAGTTACGAACTTTTATCTATGAAGAAAGTAGCGAATTTCGGCTAGAAAGCCAGTAGCAAAATTCAGTATGAAAGAAGTCAGTTACGAACTTAGCTCTAGAAAACCAGTAACAAACTTTTGCCTATAAAGAAAGAAGTGAATTTCAGTCTAGAAATCTAATAGCGAATTTCGGTCTAGAGAAATAGTAAGGAACTCCGGTCTAGAAAGCTTGTAACGAATTCCAGCCTAGAAGGTCAGTTACGAACTTTTATCTATGAAGAAAGTAGCGAATTTCGGCTAGAAAGCCAGTAGCAAAATTCAGTATGAAAGAAGTCAGTTACGAACTTAGCTCTAGAAAACCAGTAACAAAGTTTTGCCTATAAGGAAAGAAGCGAATTTCGGTATGGAAATCTAATAGCGAATTTCGGTCTAGAGAAATAGTAACGAACTCCGGTCTAGAAAGCTTGTAACGAATTCCAGCCTAGAAGGTCAGTTACGAACTTTTATCTATGAAGAAAGTAGCGAATTTCGGCTAGAAAGCCAGTAGCAAAATTCAGTATGAAAGAAGTCAGTTACGAACTTAGCTCTAGAAAACCAGTAACAAACTTTTGCCTATAAAGAAAGAAGTGAATTTCAGTCTAGAAATCTAATAGCGAATTTCGGTCTAGAGAAATAGTAACGAACTCCGGTCTAGAAAGCTTGTAACGAATTCCAGCCTAGAAGGTCAGTTACGAACTTTTATCTATGAAGAAAGTAGCGAATTTCGGCTAGAAAGCCAGTAGCAAAATTCAGTATGAAAGAAGTCAGTTACGAACTTAGCTCTAGAAAACCAGTAACAAACTTTTGCCTATAAAGAAAGAAGTGAATTTCAGTCTAGAAATCTAATAGCGAATTTCGGTCTAGAGAAATAGTAAGGAACTCCGGTCTAGAAAGCTTGTAACGAATTCCAGCCTAGAAGGTCAGTTACGAACTTTTATCTATGAAGAAAGTAGCGAATTTCGGCTAGAAAGCCAGTAGCAAAATTCAGTATGAAAGAAGTCAGTTACGAACTTAGCTCTAGAAAACCAGTAACAAAGTTTTGCCTATAAGGAAAGAAGCGAATTTCGGTATGGAAATCTAATAGCGAATTTCGGTCTAGAGAAATAGTAACGAACTCCGGTCTAGAAAGCTTGTAACGAATTCCAGCTTAGAAGGTCAGTTACGAACTTTTATCTATGAAGAAAGTAGCGAATTTCGGCTAGAAAGCCAGTAGCAAAATTCAGTATGAAAGAAGTCAGTTACGAACTTAGCTCTAGAAAACCAGTAACAAACTTTTGCCTATAAAGAAAGAAGTGAATTTCAGTCTAGAAATCTAATAGCGAATTTCGGTCTAGAGAAATAGTAAGGAACTCCGGTCTAGAAAGCTTGTAACGAATTCCAGCCTAGAAGGTCAGTTACGAACTTTTATCTATGAAGAAAGTAGCGAATTTCGGCTAGAAAGCCAGTAGCAAAATTCAGTATGAAAGAAGTCAGTTACGAACTTAGCTCTAGAAAACCAGTAACAAAGTTTTGCCTATAAGGAAAGAAGCGAATTTCGGTATGGAAATCTAATAGCGAATTTCGGTCTAGAGAAATAGTAACGAACTCCGGTCTAGAAAGCTTGTAACGAATTCCAGCCTAGAAGGTCAGTTACGAACTTTTATCTATGAAGAAAGTAGCGAATTTCGGCTAGAAAGCCAGTAGCAAAATTCAGTATGAAAGAAGTCAGTTACGAACTTAGCTCTAGAAAACCAGTAACAAAGTTTTGCCTATAAGGAAAGAAGCGAATTTCGGTATGGAAATCTAATAGCGAATTTCGGTCTAGAGAAATAGTAACGAACTCCGGTCTAGAAAGCTTGTAACGAATTCCAGCCTAGAAGGTCAGTTACGAACTTTTATCTATGAAGAAAGTAGCGAATTTCGGCTAGAAAGCCAGTAGCAAAATTCAGTATGAAAGAAGTCAGTTACGAACTTAGCTCTAGAAAACCAATAACAAACTTTTGCCTATAAAGAAAGAAGTGAATTTCAGTCTAGAAATCTAATAGCGAATTTCGGTCTAGAGAAATAGTAACGAACTCCGGTCTAGAAAGCTTGTAACGAATTCCAGCCTAGAAGGTCAGTTACGAACTTTTATCTATGAAGAAAGTAGCGAATTTCGGCTAGAAAGCCAGTAGCAAAATTCAGTATGAAAGAAGTCAGTTACGAACTTAGCTCTAGAAAACCAGTAACAAAGTTTTGCCTATAAGGAAAGAAGCGAATTTCGGTATGGAAATCTAATAGCGAATTTCGGTCTAGAGAAATAGCAACGAACTCCGGTCTAGAAAGCTTGTAACGAATTCCAGCCTAGAAGGTCAGTTACGAACTTTTATCTATGAAGAAAGTAGCGAATTTCGGCTAGAAAGCCAGTAGCAAAATTCAGTATGAAAGAAGTCAGTTACGAACTTAGCTCTAGAAAACCAGTAACAAAGTTTTGCCTATAAGGAAAGAAGCGAATTTCGGTATGGAAATCTAATAGCGAATTTCGGTCTAGAGAAATAGCAACGAACTCCGGTCTAGAAAGCTTGTAACGAATTCCAGCCTAGAAGGTCAGTTACGAACTTTTATCTATGAAGAAAGTAGCGAATTTCGGCTAGAAAGCCAGTAGCAAAATTCAGTATGAAAGAAGTCAGTTACGAACTTAGCTCTAGAAAACCAATAACAAACTTTTGCCTATAAAGAAAGAAGTGAATTTCAGTCTAGAAATCTAATAGCGAATTTCGGTCTAGAGAAATAGTAACGAACTCCGGTCTAGAAAGCTTGTAACGAATTCCAGCCTAGAAGGTCAGTTACGAACTTTTATCTATGAAGAAAGTAGCGAATTTCGGCTAGAAAGCCAGTAGCAAAATTCAGTATGAAAGAAGTCAGTTACGAACTTAGCTCTAGAAAACCAGTAACAAAGTTTTGCCTATAAGGAAAGAAGCGAATTTCGGTATGGAAATCTAATAGCGAATTTCGGTCTAGAGAAATAGCAACGAACTCCGGTCTAGAAAGCTTGTAACGAATTCCAGCCTAGAAGGTCAGTTACGAACTTTTATCTATGAAGAAAGTAGCGAATTTCGGCTAGAAAGCCAGTAGCAAAATTCAGTATGAAAGAAGTCAGTTACGAACTTAGCTCTAGAAAACCAGTAACAAAGTTTTGCCTATAAGGAAAGAAGCGAATTTCGGTATGGAAATCTAATAGCGAATTTCGGTCTAGAGAAATAGTAACGAACTCCGGTCTAGAAAGCTTGTAACGAATTCCAGCCTAGAAGGTCAGTTACGAACTTTTATCTATGAAGAAAGTAGCGAATTTCGGCTAGAAAGCCAGTAGCAAAATTCAGTATGAAAGAAGTCAGTTACGAACTTAGCTCTAGAAAACCAGTAACAAAGTTTTGCCTATAAGGAAAGAAGCGAATTTCGGTATGGAAATCTAATAGCGAATTTCGGTCTAGAGAAATAGTAACGAACTCCGGTCTAGAAAGCTTGTAACGAATTCCAGCCTAGAAGGTCAGTTACGAACTTTTATCTATGAAGAAAGTAGCGAATTTCGGCTAGAAAGCCAGTAGCAAAATTCAGTATGAAAGAAGTCAGTTACGAACTTAGCTCTAGAAAACCAATAACAAACTTTTGCCTATAAAGAAAGAAGTGAATTTCAGTCTAGAAATCTAATAGCGAATTTCGGTCTAGAGAAATAGTAAGGAACTCCGGTCTAGAAAGCTTGTAACGAATTCCAGCTTAGAAGGTCAGTTACGAACTTTTATCTATGAAGAAAGTAGCGAATTTCGGCTAGAAAGCCAGTAGCAAAATTCAGTATGAAAGAAGTCAGTTACGAACTTAGCTCTAGAAAACCAGTAACAAACTTTTGTCTATAAAGAAAGAAGTGAATTTCAGTCTAGAAAAATAGTAAGGAACTCCGGTCTAGAAAGCTTGTAACGAATTCCAGTCTATAAGGTCAGTTTCTCGTCCATGAAGAAAGTAACAAATTTCGGCTAGAAAACCAGTAACGAATTTTTATCTATAAAGAAAGTAGCGAATTTTAGTTCAGTTAGCCAAAGCGAATTTCGGTCTTGAGAGGTAGTAACGAATTTCGGTTCAAGAAAAACCTTTAATTAATCTGGGTTTAGAGAGGCCAGTAACGAGCATTTGTTTATGATAAAAGTAGTAAATTTTGGTCTATGAATTTTAATCTTAAAAAAATCTGGTCTTGAAAATCTGCAATGAACTTCGATCTAGAAACCAGTAATGAACTTCGGTTCAACAAATTAGTTACGAATATTCGTCTAAAAAGCCAATAACGATTTCTTTTGTCTATAAAGAAAATAGTGAATTGCGGTCTAGAAAGCCAGTAGGAATTTTTTGTCTATAATGTCAGTAACGAACTTCTGTCTCGCAGGACTATAACGAACTACTATCTAGTACCGTACTACTGCCTAGAAAGTCAATTAACGAACTCTGGTCTAGAAAGCAAGAACTCTGCTAACTTCACCCTCGGTTTGAGTCTTGAGTATAAGGAATTGACATTAACGATATAGCTGCCCTAAATGTATAAAAGACTAATTGAAAACCTACATAGCTGCCAGACTCACCAAACTTTTCTTGCTATTATTAATAGATTTTAAACACGTTGACAGTTTCTCCCCTTGCTGCAAAATAAACTTACTGAAATCTTACGAAAGAGTTAGCCAAATAGGATAATTTGTTGCTATCATCTACAACGGTGTTGACATTGTTTAAGAATTGACTATTGCCGCCAAAGGATTAATATGAAGGAAGAAGGAACGACTTCCAACACTGAACTTTTAGCAAACAGCTCTTTTCCTTATGGAAAAATGGGAACATTAGCTACGGACCTCCATATGACCCGAACAAACGTGTAAAGAACCACCGACAAACGAAGGTCTTTTAACAAAGCAGTGCTGTAGCTTTACCACCCAGGCTTTCAGCCACTGGATCTAAACATTATAAAGTGTAGGACAGAAATATTGACATATATTGGGGGCCAGCTCTTCTCACCTAAGTTAAAAAGCATCGCCTATTGTGTTCAGAATCGCAATGGAGGAGTCGATAAGGGATTCTTCTACCAACTGATCAAACCAAGTTCAATTCCCGGTTTGAGTAGGGAATTTTTCTCGTTTCATTGCAAATCAATGTCTCACCAAGTTTCTGTAAAATGGATCCCTGGAGAAACCTGAGAGTAAAGGCGGCTGGAATGTGTGATGATAACTTTATGGCCTTCTGTATGTGCTGACGTCAATTCTTTGTTTATTGAAGTTTAGTGTCATTTTTCAGCACAGAAGCTATATGTGACATGGATAAAAAAGTTAAAGTTGGAATCAAAACCATTACAATGCGTTGAAATTGTTCTCCCACCAGAAACCGAGCCCAGAACTCCTTGCTGAAGCTCAGAAAGTGTGAAGACTTACATCCACTCAGCCCTTGATAGTGATTGACATACGGTGGGCGTGTAGAAATCAAAATATCAGTTTTGGCATAAAAATATTAGAAAGTGATGGAACTCAAAATATCTTAAAATACATTTTAAAAATGTGATTGAAATATTTTTTTAAAAAATGTTTAATTAAATAGTGAATTTCGGTCCAGAAAAATACTTGCGTTAAAACCCAAAAAGCTGACCATGCATCATATTATTGATCGTAAATTATCAATCCGGCCGGACATAACCCTGCATAGACTGGAATGCATGGAGAGTTTAAGACATTACAAAAGGTTGTGCGGTTCATATTTGACCAATTTGGCAACATTGGTGTCATCTGTATGGTTGCGCCAGAAACGTTAAACCGGTCTCGTTATTAGTGTGTTGTTATCGATTTCAGTTTGCAAATGTTGAAGTCTTGTGTTAGTGTGTTGTTATGGGTCTCAACTTGCAGGTGCCGGAGTCTTGTGTTAGTGTGTTGTTATCAGTCTCAACTTGCAGGTGCTGGAGTCTTGTGTTAATGAGTTGTTATCAGTCTCAACTTGCAGGTGCCGGAGTCTTGTGTTAATGTGTTGTTATCAGTCTCAACTTGCATGTGCCGAAGTCTTGCGTTAGTGCTAGTGAAATGTCACCGAAAATGAACGTTATTCGGAGGGGCACATCATGACTCTTTTCCACACACACATTTTCGTACAACCAAACAGTGAAAAAGTGTCGGGAGTACAACAGTACGTTGTATATTTTTACTTGTAAATCATTATTTTCTTGTAATCTTGGGCCGTAAGATATTTTAAATATGTACTAGGCTGATTCTACTATCAGAAGAAGAAAAAGAGAAAGAAATAAGTTAGTTATAATGTCAATATAAAAAAGATATTCAAAATATTTTTAAATAATATGATTTTGGATGTCGTTGTCAGGACAACCGAAAATAAATAGATTCAATCACTTAAACGGGGTAGACATCTTGAAGAAAAAGTGTGTAAAGGTAAAATGTACATTTCTCGTTTATGATTATTAAACAAAGTGTGAAAACAGATAAATAAAGATGTTTTAATGGCTCAATATTAAAGATAAAGAACCAGCGATATCGCTATAGGAGAACTATAACAATGACCACAGCTAAAATTACTGTAGCCAGCCAAACAGAAATGGGTCTCATGAAGAATCATTTGCCTAATAAACTTCATTCAACGTAAAGTCTAGTAGAATTTTAAAATCAATTTTGAGGCAGACTCTTTCAGCTCAACAGTCAATGCTTCCAACAGCACCAACGAGGCTCAATACTAACCTAACTTATCTAACTTGATGTCATATACGTCCAGTAAAGTGTGTCGTGATTCAAGAAAGGTTGAGAAGCATTGCACTGCATAGTCAGTATCATTGAATAAAATAAATTAATACGCTTCCTGATCTTACGTTATTTATTAAAAATGATATTCATCTGTTTCTCTTGGAATGCATTTACGGTTAAGTAAAGCTTAGAAATTTACTGTCAAAAAAAAATTGCAAGACTTGAAAAAAACGTTGACTTTGATACAATAGGTGTCATGAAGCATTGTGTCACGCATGACATTGTCACATAGAATTAGACCCTACATAGACATGAAATTCATTGCAAGACTACTGTTTGTGAAAAATTGATAAGAGCTTTTCAGTTTCTGCTATAGGCTATCATGCAATTCTTCTTGACCACTATTTAAAAAGTTTTCGACAACAATGCCTGCAGAAATGCATTTGGAACGGAAGCTCATAGAAGCAAGGATGTTATCAATGATCAACCACTCCCACTTAAGATCTCGGAAGCACACTCTGTTTCTTCAAGCTCAAGAGAAAAGATAACAGAGTTGAGAATATGCATATTTCATGACATGTTATTTTCAGTGGATTATAGACTCCTTTCGGCGTTTTACCAGCCACGTGTATTGAGTCTGCCAAGTATAATTAACGTTAAAAAAAATGCTTGAATCTTTTTCTGAGGATCCGATGCCATTAGAAAGGACACGAGATAGAGTGAAACCAGAAGTCAAATAGATCGAAAGGTTCCGTCAATTGTAAGGGTGAGAGAGCATAGCCTTGAGGTACGCCCTTTTCTCTTTGGAAGGCGATGGCTATCACACGCTGCATCCATTCGAGCATTGTTCATTGGTTCTTTTTTTGTTTCTCCGAGGAACGTAGCAAGTTGATGTAAATTGGAGCAGAGTGGTGCGCAAATGATGTTTTCAACTGTTACTTCTGATGAAGCGCTTGCGTCAGTGTTGCTAACTAGAACGTAAATAAATTATTCTTCGCTTTATAATTAAAATTTCATAGATCTAGATAGAAAGGCTACAAAATAAATAAATAAATCAATAACTTTAAGAGTATGTGCAGTAACTATTGGCCTCAAATGTAATTAATTCTTGAATTCATAATTAAAATTCACATTGTAAGTATTATTTTTACAAAGAAAAGCAACATTTTTTTTTTTTTGAATTTTTACATGTGAGTTGAGTTTTTGTGTTTTGAGTATTTATACAACAATTAAGGCTATGAAATACTGGACCCAACATGCGAAATCAACATTGTAGATCATTTCCCACCTCACTATCACTCTTCAGGAAAGCTGGATTTTTTTTTTTTTTTTTTTTTTTTTTTAGAAAAAAGAATCATAATATGATACAATTACTCTGATTTATAAAATGCAGAAAATGTCGATGGAGCCGTATTCGAAATGAAAATCTTTCAGTTTTACGTTTCATAATTATGCCGTTTTAGGCTAAGGAAGACGATGATTAAGGCAAGTGAATAATGGTGGAAGCCCGCGTACACAATAATCACAAGGGAGCTGAACCAGGGACCGCACTCACCAGAAGTGGCTCTAGATAGAAAGCCACCTTGCCGCCGCTCCTCCAACGGTCGAGGGCTCGCACTCAATGCTTTAAGCTTTAGTTTCTTGATTTTACTTCCCCCCCCCTCCCCCACAAAATATGTTTTATTGCACTTTATAAATACAATATTTTAATTTTTTGTTTGTTTTTGTTTTTGTTTTATGTGTTTTCTTGCTCTCACGCCATAACTTGGAATCTTTACACGTAAGTTCTTGTCTTAATTTTTCATTCATATGTCTATGATTTTCTTCTTCCTAATGATTCTTCGACCATTCTTGTCAGTATTTCGCCCGTTTTTGCATCATATATTTAGCAATAACTTTAGCCAACCTTAACTTTCAAAAGTTAGTTCTTGTATTTTTCTCCGTTGTATAAAATAAAGTAGCTGAAACAATTACCAATCTAAAATTGATACACACCAATTCCTTCCAACCACCAAATCCCTAATTTTTCCATTTCTTTTCTCAGCATAGATACGTTTTTCTTCTTACACATACTACGGGGTGCATTCAAGTTATAATACGTCCAATTTCTTTTCCTCAGGACTGGTAACATAGAAATGTGCTATTTATTTTAAAATACGCGAGCAGACGTTGTCAATGCGTGATAGAGATGGCAACACCGTACAGCACGCAATTCTAGTGGTAGCGGTAAGCGTGTCGTATTCTCTATTTGCGTGGTGTGACACAGCTTCAAATTTATCACTAGTTGACTGAGACATGTCACGATGGTATCATGGTTGTGTGCATGGGGGGAGGGCAAAGGGGGCAGTTGCTCCCCCCACTTTTCTGAAGTGATCCATTGATGTATATAGTTTCGTTTGGAAATGTGAAGTTATTGTATATATTACTGGTTCATAGAAAAGAATGATGCCATATATTTGCCGCTGCGAGAGTACGTATTGGTTATTTCTCTTCCCGTGGTGTTCAGAAAGCTACAGGAATTGAGTTTTAATTGCCACGGAAAATGGTCCAAAATTTAACCTATTGGAGCGCAATAACTGCAGCGTACTTTCATTTCTTACTTACAATGTTATTCGGCCGCTTTGAAACTAATTGAGATAACATTTCGTAAAAAAAAAAAAAAAAAAAAAAAAAAAAAAAAAAAAAAAGTCTTTCACAAGTTATTCTTTAATTGCATAAAAATTGAGTTACTAAAATGTATTTTCTTTTTTCTAATAGCAAAGAATATTGAATAAAAACAGAGTAATAAGAAACAACTTCTACCTTTCCATTGTTTTGCAGTGTAATGTACGAGTGAACTGGTGTGTTTAGGGGTGTACGAGGGGTGTACAATTAAATTTAGTGAATTCAACATAATTCTAGGTTTCAGAATTATTTCGTGAGTGATTCTAAGTATTGTTGAGTTTAGATGTATTCCAAGAAACTGAAAACTGCACCTAATGGCAACGAACATGTTTCGGAAAGCTACAAAAGTATTTTCTTAAATGTAGCATACGCTCGTAGTATTTACTGTCTTTTTAAGAGTAATAACTTACATTTAATAGCATGCGTAGAATTAAAAATAAGTTGTTCATTATTTCCCGGTTTCAATGTAACTTTTGCAAAACAAGCCTCATTATTCATTACTGTGATTAATATTATCTTTTCTATTTATTTGTTTTGTAAATTTGTTATTAAATAATAAGATCACACAATTTTCCAGACAGAATTTTAAGATGTTCATAAGCAAGAAATCAAACCTCTTACACTTTCGTTGTTTAACAATACAAAGGGCTAGTACCTACTTCCGTTGCTCTTGTCAATTTACTTAATAAAATATGAAATACGATATACGGTATTTTAGCTGAAAAAGATAGTATCCTATTAGTTATACAACCTTTCGTCAAACCAAGTGTTAGCATCAACCAGGTAAACTAACATTGATATACAAATATTCAGATCATGTCTTGCTCCCCCACTTTTAACGTCCAATCGCCGCCACTGGTTGTGTGTAATGTGCGTTCGTGGGTGTGACAGTTCAAAGAAGACAGAACATTGTGTGAGAACAAACCCAGACAATCTCGGCCTCACACAAGCCGGTCTGACGAGATGATCAAACGAGTGGAGAAAATTGTTTTGGAGGATCGCTGAATAAGCGTGGAACATATCTCTTCCAAAGTTGGCGTTTCCGTGGGATCTGTGCACACTGTCGTTAGACCGGCTTGTGCAAGACCAGATTATCTTGGTTTGTTTTCACACGATGTTCTGCCATCTTTGAACTGTTGCACCCACGAACGCACATTAGACAGATCCAGGGACGAATCCAGGACGGACTTCTGGTCCTGGCGGTGGATTGTTATATTGCTACTTGGAGCTACTTTTAAGAGCTCCAAATTCTGGGATGGGTTTTATTTATATATAAAATAAAAGAAAGTTTCCTCTTCTGGGGGATCCATAACACCTTCATCACGTCTCATTCAACTGACGATGAATTTTAAAAGGTACCACACCACGCAAATGGAGAAAACGAATGATTATACGATGTTCTTGTAATAAAAATGTCGCCATTTTACGAGTATCGTTAAGTATAAAGAACAGTTATCACTCTTACCGCTGAAGCTAGAGTGTGCTGTGCGGTGTTGTCATCTCTGTCACGCATTGACAACGAGTGCTCGCTATTTTGAAACAAACAGCGCGTTTTTATTTGTTACCAGTCCTGAGAAGAAAAAAAGTGGAGGTATTGTAACTTGAATGCACCTGGTAAATGTTGAACACATTGTAACTTGACACTCCTCATAAATTTACTTTCTATTATTATTATTATTATTATTATTATTATTATTATTATTATTATTATTATTATTATTATTATTATTATTATTATTATTATTATTATTATTTACTTACCGTTAATGTTGGCATCACTGCGAACGTCTCAAAACACCTTGTTACATCCTCGAAGCTTCGGCTTTGCCTCTCTTCATAATGGCGTTTCTTTTCATCCGCTTGCATTAGACATGGATCCTGCCAGAAAGAAACAAAATATTCAAAATGGTTAACTATGTGAGACTATATCCTTAATCTAACACGTACAATCGTGTTTGCATACTACAGTTAATTGCTTGGATTGGATTTTTAGCGTTTTCTTTGAGTTACGAGGTTATATGGGAGAGAAACAGTGGCGGATTTAGAAGGTAAAAACAGGGGAGCCAGTGAGAACCCAGACTATGATAGGTATATCATGACTTTACGCAAATCATTTTAATTTTAAATCCGTTTACGCACCCGCAAAGTGAACTTTGTGGTGGACAAACACCGTGTGCGTTGGTTTTCTCGGGTTTCTCCCGTTTCCTCCCACTTTCTTCATTCCACCATTTCATTCATTACTCATCATCACCGTCTCCTTTAGCCTAACCGGTATAACGGCGAGACGTAAAACTCAAAAATTTAATTTCAATTTTTCCGTTTACGCACTTCGTTAACAGGAACTAGTAACAAAAAAAAAAAAAAAAAATGCATAATTCCTTTCACCAGTTACAGTTAGACATGAAGTATGAATTAGCAATTAATAAATTGTAGGTATTTACGGGTACGGTAGCTAAACAGTAACAGATTAGTCACAGGACATTGCGCTTTATATGACAAAAAAAAAAAAAAAAAAAAAAAAAAAAATGTATTTGACATTCAAGTTATAAATTGTCGGAGAAAATAAGTGTTGAATATAAATATACAATTTACTATTATAAATGTTATTCTAAAAGTGTCCAATAAAGAATAAAATGCAACGCTTGCTATAAACTTTCAGAATTATATAAATAATAGATTAAATTATTTTCGTCACTCAAGAGACTGGGGGACTTATACCCTCCTGTCGCCGGCTAGATCCGCCACTGACGAGGAACCTACAGTGGAATCGGAGTCACCGTTCAATACGCTCTCCCACCAACAGTAGGACATGGATCTCCTCAAATCAAAGTTATGAGCTCTAGCCACTAAACCATCGGGGAGGATAGTGAGTGTTAGAAGTCAAGCATGTTATATTTTTCCACTGCTCTCTCCTTCAGCAAATGAAGAAATAAACTTCCCACGAAGCTCATCTCTAGTTTTACTAGTATTTTGCAAATTCTCCATAACAACATAAAATATGATTAAAAGAAACAGACATGGTGAAACGGCAAAATAATCAACTCTGTCATGAATGTTCATATTTGCATGCCACCACTGCCTTGTAATATCCTGCAAGTGTTATATCTATAAAAATCAAGAAGTTCTTTTTATTTATAAACAAAAGGACGTGTTCTTCCATTAGAATTTACCACATCAAGCAGACAACAGGAATCAACATCACTACTTAGTTATGTGATGCAAGAGGAACACCAGCATCACTGCTGTTTAGAAGAAGATACAAAACTCCATGCATTGATTCAACCTACATCAATTTCAGCTGATCAGCTTGCCCGGAGCTCTGAGGTCTCCTGCAGGCTCTGCTTGCCTTTAGCATTGTGGAAACTTAACCGCTCTCCTGGCTTCCGTGGAGCTCTGAGAGATTCCTAACCGCAATCACCCAGCTTGCCTGGTCAAGTCCCTACTCTTAAGCTTGCCCGGAGCTCTGAGGCCTCCTGCCCGCTCTGCTTGCCTTTAGCATTGTGGAAACTTAACCGCTCTCCTGGCTTCCGTGGAGCTCTGAGAGATTCCTAACCGCAATCACCCAGCTTGCCTGGTCAAGTCCCTACTCTTAAGCTTGCCCGGAGCTCTGAGGCCTCCTGCTCGCTCTGCTTGCCTTTAGCATTGTGGAAACTTAACCGCTCTCCTGGCTTTCGTGGAGCTCTGAGAGATTCCTAACCGCAATCACCCAGCTTGCCTGGTCAAGTCCCTACTCGTAACCTTACCCGGAGCTCTGAGGCCTCCTGCCCGCTCTGCTTGCCTTTAGCATTGTGGAAACTTAACCGCTCTCCTGGCTTCCGTGGAGCTCTGAGAGATTCCTAACCGCAATCACCCAGCTTGCCTGGTCAAGTCCCTACTCTTAAGCTTGCCCGGAGCTCTGAGGCCTCCTGCCCGCTCTGCTTGCCTTTAGCATTGTGGAAACTTAACCGCTCTCCTGGCTTCCGTGGAGCTCTGAGAGATTCCTAACCGCAATCACCCAGCTTGCCTGGTCAAGTCCCTACTCTTAAGCTTGCCCGGAGCTCTGAGGCCTCCTGCTCGCTCTGCTTGCCTTTAGCATTGTGGAAACTTAACCGCTCTCCTGGCTTTCGTGGAGCTCTGAGAGATTCCTAACCGCAATCACCCAGCTTGCCTGGTCAAGTCCCTACTCGTAACCTTACCCGGAGCTCTGAGGCCTCCTGCCCGCTCTGCTTGCCTTTAGCATTGTGGAAACTTAACCGCTCTCCTGGCTTCCGTGGAGCTCTGAGAGATTCCTAACCGCAATCACCCAGCTTGCGTGGAGCTTCGTAGTTTTCCTCATCGCTCAGCTTGCCTGGAGCTTTGGAGGACTCCAGCCCTTCTTGCTTGCCTGGAAGACTGAGAATCCCAGCCTACATTCAGTCAGGTTGCCTGGAACTTTGTGGGTATCCTTCCCTTTTTTGTCTGAACCTTTGGACACCTGCTTACTTTAATTATTTAGTGAATTTTGTATTGATCTTAGTGATTCTGTGTTATATTGTTTTATAAGAGATACTTTTATAATGATAGGTTGTAGGTGAAAATCGAATCCCGTGTGTATTGCTCTACTTGTACCTTAATAAGCAATTTTACAATATTGACCAGAGGACAGGGAAGCCAGGCTGAGAGGATGGGGAAGAGAAAGGCCTCAGTGCAACGATTGTGTAAATCAATTTCTACGTTTGAAGAAGTCTTTGTCTAGCAAGTGTTCGAGTGGGTTTACGGTGTGAGGTTATTCCACTGTTTACAATTATCTTCCTGCACAGCGTCTCGTCCCCTCTGCACTGTTTTCTGGTCAATAGCCTTAGCCAATCGCCACGCTACTCGGCCTGTTTTTTTTTATATATTATTTTTCCGTTTACTTTATTGAGAATTGAAGACAAACCTATGGCGTTACAGAATATTGAATCGTAAATTACTGGCCTAAGGGTGAACGCACCCAGGGGTGCCCATCCCCCGCAAAGCTGATGGCGCACTCCCCCCCAAAACTAATAATCTCTTCCCTCCTCAAAACTCAAGTCATCTAAAATCAATTGCCCAGTGTAGCAGTAGTTTTTATAGTACTAGTAATTGTTATTTTTGTTGTTGTTTTTATTTCCTGTAGTAGTATTATAGAATGCTTGTAGTAGTAGTAGGGGCAGTAGTAATTATAAAAATGGCATTAGTTTTATTAGTAGTCTTGGTAGTGTACAATACTAAATATGTTCTATAAGGATATTGGAGGGTATAAAAACTTCTACACACTGTGTATGGCACAGGTATTCTTTTTTTACAATTAGTAGTATTATTTTTTTCTTTACAAAAAATTGATATAATTCCCTTGTACATGAAAAGTAAGACGCAAGTTACAAGTTATTGAGTTTGATACCAAAAGAAAATGTTATCCTCGAAATTAGCCTACAAAAAGAAGTGATATCCAACAAAAAACATTCCTGTAAAAGAGCCAAGTATGAGTGGCCTTAAAAAGAATCGAAATCACAAAAATAGGCGCCAAGTTCTGGTGGACAACACTTACAAACACTCACTGGCTCACTTCAAATTTAGATTTGAAACTTGGCTGTTGTCTGTATGGTTACCACTAGCTCACAATTATGTCAAACTACTTTATAATTTTCAACAGACAACATAGGCAAGTTTCAAATCTAAATTTGAAAGTGATTCCTTGAGTGTTTGTAACTGTTGTTCACCAGAATTTGGCGCCATCCTTTCATATAGCAACTTGAGCGGTACTTCATTCATAGAGTTTCTAAGCAGGGGTAAGGGGATTCATTCTCGAGGTTTAAAAAAAAAATCTCATCGTGTTCCAATGTTATTCTGACGACAGCAAAATGACTTATTCGACATTAGAGTAAAATTCTTCCCCAATTTTTTTATTCCCCCCAATTTTTTTCTCGATGGCACAACTTGCGCCATTCATCCCTCCTGTGAGCGGCCCATCTCTCTTAAAACGAACCAACCTTTCCTTTCATACGGCTACTTGCGCGGTACTTCATTCATCGAGTATCGAAGCAGGGGGTACGGGGGTTCACCCCGGAAAATTTTTGAAAATCAGCTTCTCAAAATCGTGTTTTAATCCTATTCCGACAGTAAAGTTGCTAGTTCGAAAGTAGAGTAAAATCCCCCCCAAAATTTTTCTCAATGGCGCAGCTTGCGCCATACATCCCCCCTGTGGGCGGCCCTGAACGCACCTATCTGCGGTACATCTATTTGCATTTGATTACCGGAATTTATTGAATTTTCTTGCAGACTTCTACCTACGACAGTCATTTCGAACACGCCGGGTTGTGATATAACTGATTGTTGCTCCTATTCTCACTAACCCATTTGGAGGGAACAAGGAGCAAATAGGAAATCTAGTGTTGATACTGCAGTGGTGAAAACAAAAGAAGAAAATCAATGGTTTTGCAGATTCATTACTCGTGAATCCATGAATACTTGCTCATTAGTAATATTGGTTTATTGCATTCCCCTTGCTTTCCCCCTTTGTGCTTCTCTCTGTCATTTCTCTGATTATGAAAGCGTACTTCTACTAGTTAGAAATGACTGGTGTATGAAGCAGTGTTGTAACTAGGATTTTTTTTAACAATAAGGGGCCAATAAGGGCACTTTGAGGGTGAGTATTCACGTTAACACACTTCGCAGAAAATGAAAAATAACTTACATACTCTCTCACTGTCACTATAAACGAGAAAGTCAATTTTCCTTCCTTGAAGTGTAATATCTGAAATGATCATTGCCTTTACTTCCTTTAAGCAAAGTGAAAATACTTTTGAACAGATACATTCGGTTTCCCTTAGACAGTGGCGTATTTACGATTTTGTTCCGGGAGGGGCTTTGCTAAATTTTGGGGGGGAGGCTTTGCCTGAAAATATGAAAATTCTGCAAGATATTTCATATACTTTACTATAGTAAGTAAGATTTCGGTGTGGGGGGCTTAAGCCCGGAAGCCCCCCTCCAAATACGCCACTGCCTTTAGAGACACTTGGTCGAAAAGATGTAAAAGCTTTTCAGGCCAGCTATCCTGAGGGACGTTTTCCTGGATTTTCCTCATTCACACCAGGCAAATGCCCGGATGGTACCTAACATATAGGTCCTAGGCCGCATCCTTCCTTCCCTTTCCTCGAATAGTGTGATCGCCGAGGACTTCATCCCTCATACATGGTAGGCTAACATGACCATTTATACCAAAAACTCATAAATCTAATTCCTAATTCTAATCCTTGAATAGAAAAAAATATATAAAAATAAAATAATCACATTACAACGGACATCAGACTCCAGACTCATTAGTAAATGTTTTTTTCTAGTAATCAACTCAAAGGTTTATACTTTAAGGAGAGACGTATTTCGGGGTTAAGGTTCAAGTTAAATATGTGTAAAATATGCAAAATCATTCTAAAATTAGACTAAATTTATAGGGAGATCTGGACTCCCACAACCCACCTTCTGGGTACACTCATGTCCAAAATTATTGTCGCATGTCTATAAATATGTTGTTGTAGGAATATAATTTGATAACGAATTCGCCCGGTATTTCTTATAACGTTAGTATGTGTATAATCGGCAAAGACGTGTATATGACAAATTTCATGTCAAAAGAGCAGTAAATAAGAACAATAAAACGAAAATAAAACTTTCTTGTTCATTTAGCAACATTTTGTTTTACTCATTCTAATTTTCGTATTTATAATTCTTTTCCTATGAAATTTACCACAAATATACATTTCCCGATTATACACATAGTATCAATATTAAAAGTATCCTACAAAATCATTATCAAATTATATTCTTACAAGAAGACAGTTATAGACATGCGACAATCATTTTGCACATGAGTGTACATTCTAGACTTTAGGAATATCCGTAGTTGCTATTTCATTTTTTTTTTTTTTTAAATAGTAGTTTCGAATGTGTGAAATTTGTCTGCCAACAGAGTCGGATCTAGAATATAAAAACGGAGGGCGTCAGCCAAAACCCAGACTATGATAGGTACGCCATTACTTTACTATAAACGTTCAAAAACATATAAATGGTAGCTTAAATTATTTTTGTCACTGAAAAAACTGGGGAGCTTAGGTCCCCTGACCCCGGGCTACTAGGTCCGCCACTGTCTGCCATTACTACGTTTATAAATATTTTACGAGAAGCTTAAAAAGGGATCCAAGTTTTCATGTAGGGGAATCTGGCTCCTCTATAGCTCCGCCACTATCAGAAAATTAGGAAAAAATGAAATGAAATCTTTGTGTTTTACGTCCCACAGTTATGCCGGTTAGGCTAAAGGAGACGGTGATGATGAGAATTGAATGAAATGGTGGAATGAAGAAAGTGGGAGGAAACGGGAGAACCCCGAGAAAACCCACGCGCACGGTGTTTGTCCACCACAAGTTCACTTGGCGTGGGCTGGAATCGAACCCAAGAACCAGAGGTGAATGCTCTACCACTGAGCCACCGCGGTCCCCAGAAAATTAGGAATAACGGCTACGAAAGTTGAGGAAATTACAAAACATTGCATAAAGTAAAGTAATCTGGTCGGTCGTAGCCCTTCGAATACTATAATCGCATATATATATATATATATATATATATATATATATATATATATATATATATATATATATTTTTTTTTTTGTATTTGTCATAGATTTAGTGGGAAATGAATTCTCGTCCTGATACATTATGTGTGTAATTGACATATTTCGTGCACTTTTCCACAGAAGTGAAAAACGAAACTTAACAGCTGTTTCGTTAAAAAAAAAAAAAAAAAAAAAAAAAAATCATTGTCAAAACATTTTAGAGAAATATATTTTAAAATTGAGGTCCATTGTAGAGTATAATTACTATTCTTTACGTAATCCATAAACTTTTCCTTGTCAAATTGCTACACCCTCTTATTAAAATATCCAGAAGGAAATGGAAAGTTAAAAGAAGCCGCTAACCTTTTTTTTTTTCTGTTTAATGATGGAAACACAAGGGGAGTGAAGTGAAAAAAAAAAAAGAGTTAAAAAACAATTTCACGTTAAAAGGGTAAATTTTCTAATAACCTTATCTGTTCTGATATATCGGTTTCTTTTGCGTTTTATCCAATATTCGTTAGTTTGTATGACCTTGGTAATATTAGTCTCTGTTTTCTATTAAATTCTGTTAATTATGTATTTATATATATATAACTATTTATTCCTGATCTTCCTGCCGTAACTGAAACTGGAGTAACCATTTTATATATATATATATACAAGGGAGGATCCAAGGGAGGGGCTAAGTGGCTGTAGCCCCCCCTTGACGCTCAGGTTTACACTGGATAAAATGAGCTTCAATTCTGCTTTACACTGGATAAAACGGCAAATTATGGTTTAGCCCCTCCCTTGATCATATCCTGGATCCGCCACTGTATATATATATTCTTTTTCAGAAGCTTTTGCCGTATATTTCCATAATGCAACAAGATTGCCAGAACTGCACATTATTTGGGTTTCTTTAATTTTTTCTTTCTTGTAGCTGTTTTCTAAGTGCGTGAACACTGAAGAAACATAGTAGACTAGTGGTTGGAGCGTTAGACTCATGTCCGAGTGAACCCGGGTTCGATTCCCCGCTTGTGCTTCCGAATTTTCGGCGTCCACCCAGTGTCGTGAGGCAAACTGGAGAGTCATGTGAAAACAAGACGTGACGGCCATTAGGTCTACGTCACTAGGCCACTAGGTCTACGGACACGGCGTAGTAAGCTCAAGGCTGCACGTAGTTCAGCTGGCCACTAATGGATGGCGCTGGAGCGGGCTTAGGCTCACAAATGGGCCGTTACGCCAAATGGATTGGTTTCTGGTTTTTTAACTATAACTTTCAAGTAGGCTATATACGGTAGATTGACGAGGTATCCACAGCAGCGGCTATTTCCCAATGTTACCGCGTTTCCTGGCGGTAAACACACAATCAAAGCATAATTCATTAGGCAGACTTTCTCAAAGTTTTGTAGTCTAGCTTAAGTATGTTTTCTTTCCTGCATGATGCCCTCTACGCTTCAGTATATATATATATATAGTGAAACCTCTACTAACGAACACCTCTATAAAGCGGACACCTCCCTTAACGGACATATTTTGTAATCCCCAAACACTGTAATAGGAAAAAAAAAAACATATTAGCAAACCTCTCTAAAGCGGACACTCTCAAGTACGGACACAGACAGTCTTTCCTGTCTTTTATAGATATTATTTACCTCAGTATTACGGACACTTTCTCTAGAAACAAGTTGAAAAGTACAGTAAAAACACAGTTTTAGTAATTCATACATTTGTCACCACAGAAGCACTGTGACAACATTTTGTCTCCTCAACTGTATGTTCAGCAACTCAGACAGAGCGTCTGTGTGTAATAATGCTCTCATGTCCTTTGCTTGCAATCCTCTCCAATCCAACCTGTTTTAGAGGCAAAAGTGATTGACACTTCTCTGCCATTTGGGATGACACGTCATTCTATTGTCCTGCTGGAATCTCTAACTAAGCAGAAGACAAGTTTGGTATTTTTTGCCCGCAAGTACGCATATTGTCTCAAAAAAGACACCACTGAACTGCAATTAATTCAATTAATTAAAGCAACATATCGAAAAGGTAGTAAGTAGTGATAAGTGTAAAGTGCAGAGAACTATAACATTTTATTTCCATGTTGTACCTCAAACATAGAATATTTGATAGTGAAGGATAATACAGGCACAGGTACATTTTCGTAATATTCGTGAATACACGATTCATGCAATTTTTTTAAAATTGCATATTACCTTGTTTACTAGTTTACGTAAGAAAATACTGAAACCTCTTTAAGGCGGACACCTCTCTATAGCGGACAAATTTTGGATTCCCCACGGCTATCCGCTTTAGAGAGGTTTCACTGTATATATAAAAGAGTACACTCATGTCCAAAATGATTGTCGCATATCTATAGCTGCCTTCTTGTAAAAATATAATTTGATAATGATTTTGCAGGGTACTTTTAATACTGATACTATGTGTATAATCGAGAAATTTGTGGTAAATTTCATAGGAAAAGAATTATAAATACGAAAATTACAATGAGTAAAACAAAATGTCGCTAAATGGACAAGAAAGTTTTATTTTCGTTTTATTGTTTTTATTTAACTGCTCTTTTGACATGAAATTTGCCACATAGATGTCTTTACCGATTATTCACATACAAGGGCGGATCTAAGGGGGGCTACGGGGCTATAGCCCCCCCCCTTGACGCTCAGGTTTACACTGGATAAAATGGGCTTCAATTCTGCTTTACACTGGATAAAACGGCAAATTATGGTTTAGCCCCTCCCTTGATCATATCCTGGATCCGCCACTGTTCACATACTAACATTATAAGAAATACCGGGCGAATTCGTTATCAAATTATATTTCTACAACAACATATTTATAGATATGCGACAATAATTTTGGACATGAGTGCACACTTTCTAGCGGAGCGTGTTTTGTTCACCGGATACCCAACAAAATAGCGGGAACCCAATTACTATGTGTCACTCTTCCCATAAGAAACAATGGATTAATTGCCGAAGAAGGGAGCCACAAATATATAGATGAAAACTACCCTAAACTAACCTACTCTACTGTACTCTACCTTACCCTACTCTATCCATCTTGTTTATGCAATCTATCTTAGGGGCCCTTATCTGGCATTTTGGCCGAAGCAATTCATGAGATACTAAACGGCGTGACAAACATCTTGGCATTTGAAGGTGGCGCTCCAAGTTCCCTTTAAATGCTGCTAGCAAATGAGAGGCCAGCGGTATTGCCATGTTTATTTTGTACGCATCCACGTCTATCCTCTGCCACCTGATCGCGCTGTAATCCGTCTTCTTAGCCGTATCTACACCCTTAGCACTCGGCAACGTCGTGTTAGAGCTTGCGTTTTATTCGTTGAGCTGAAATGCCAAGATGTTTGTCACAGGCTTGAGTAGTCGATTTCGTCAAGAATAAGGTAACTCATAAGCTCATGAATGGTTGCGATCAACAAATAGTAAAAGTTCCGCTCGGAATTCATTCACTATTTCCAATGGGGCTTGCGACCACCTATCTCAATGAATATCAAGGTAGCACAGATATACACTTGTTAGAGTTCAGTTTCCTTATCCTCAATATAACTCTCATCAGCTCGATTCCACGTTTATTAAGATCATTAGGCTCGTAATCACTAAGGGGTCGGGCTCGCTATTTTCAATGAGGCTTTCCACTTGCTTGTGCTTGCGCCCACTTGAATCATTGGGGCTAGAGTGGGTCAGTGGATCCTGGGTCAACAAGGTGTGACCCACCACGACCCACCACCCATCGTGATCCACACTGATCCACCATGACCCACCGACTCACTCTGCTCACTGCATTGTAGGCAGCATCTTCCAGATACTGGTGAATTTGTCTACGTTTTACGTTCAAGGCCTCCATTTTCCTCCTTTTTCCATTTGTTTCTACTTATCTACATGACAGTGAGATGAGTAGATCTAAATAAAAAAGTAAAACTTCAGGCACTTTTGGATTTTGATATTTGTAATTATAATAATAGCAATAGGACTTACTACTTTACTTGACTATTGAGACACAGCCGAATTTTACACTGTTTTTGTTTTTCCTTTACGTTAGCCTACTTTACTTTGATTTGAGACTTTAAATTTCATCCTATTTTTCACTGAAAAATATTTGTTATTCAACAAGGAAATAATTATATATGATAATTAAATTGAAATTCATCGTAATATGGCCCATGACAAACACTTTACATTTTATATCGTAAAGGTCAGATCCACTGGTATTGTAACAAAGCGGTATTTGAGCGATTGACTGTAGAAATTCAAACTCCGATTAGTGATCATTTCACAGCCTTGTTTTATTACAAGCGTAAGCTCTTTATTCAGTTGAGATGAGGGCGTCGATCATGGATCAGAGTTGATGACGATGGGTTTTGGTGGGTCAGAGTGGGTCATGGTGGATGGTGGGTCGTTGGTCAGCATGGACCACGACCTGGACCACGGAGGTCGTGGGTCACTGAGTCATGGGTCAAATTTTCATTCACCCACACCATCTCTACTTGCGCCCTTTTGCGTCATTGGGGCTCGCACTCCCTCGGACTGGAACTCTGTCTCGGTATCCACCTATAGACATTGTGCTCACACAAGCTTACCTTCATTTATTAAGTTTGAGGCCAATTGAACCCGAAAGCCCCGGTTTGGGCATATCTACTACTGACAACACTGCTTTTATATAACGTTTAAGGAACATCATCCCGTGCCTTCCCGTCCTTGGCTCATACTCTGTGCGCGTGTGTGTGTTAGGGGTGAGGGCGGTGGAAGAAGGAAATTTGTGGACGAAACTCCACTATTCCCGAACTCAACAAACTTCCTAATTTTCTCACAATGCTCCTAAAATCCATGAGCTATTCAGAATCGAACCCGGAGCTTAACGCTTGAAATGTACACTCCACCTGAATTTTTCAATACACCTTTTTAGTGGGACACGCGTGGGTTCTTCACAAAATTAAAGACAACCGTCTGTTCAACAGAAATTGCGAACAACTACCCTCAACCATTTACCTCATCCTTCATATTTTAATTGCAAGATTTCCCTTTCACGTTGAGAAGCATCAGCGTTGGTCGCGATGATGAAGTAATTGAGGTCAAAATCAGAGGCAAAAGAGATTTTTTTTTTCTAGTTCACGGGAGGTCTTTTAATGAAAGGATAAACTCTTGGTTGCAATGGGTCATTAGAAGAAAAAAAGAAAACAATTAGGATTAATTTTTGATTCCAAAAACTCTGGAAATTACAGGAAATTGGATATTGCCTATTTCCTTACCAAAAAATATAGTAATAGCTTTTATACTCTCGTTAGCAACTATGTTGGGCTTTTTAGACAAAATCTGATGAGACCACCCAGAAGATTACAACAAAAGTTTGAGAAAAAAGTATTCCTTAATACATTAGATAATGAATTGCGGTATAGTTGGTTATATGATTCGTATATCATTATTGTGTCCTTCGTGGTTAAGTTTGCAACATGCTCATTTTTCTTTTCAGTAATTTGGCGTGTTTTAGACCTATTTTAAACTTCTGTATAGTTAAGAAAAGGGACGATTATCTCATGACCTACTTTTACAGGTAGAATGTATTACACAATTTAGGTATCTTCGGTTCACCTGTCTTCTGCTATTGTCTAAGGAATAAGTATTAGGAACATTTCAAAGTTAAGAATACGCTGAATATATGGACTTACGTTCAGAGCTAGCATGGCTTCGGAAGGAGCTTTCAAAGTATCATACATAGACCCCTAATCTTTGTAGCTCACTTGGCTAATAGTCAGTATCAAAAGGTGTCCACACTGGACTAAACTCACTCAACCTTGTGGTTTTAACATGCCTTTAATATCACTTTCGCTTGACCTCATACTCACAACAACCCTCTGGTGCATGGGGTTCCTTGGTTCGATCCCGGCTCACGCCAAGTGAAGTTTGTGGTGTGCGCGGGTTTTCTCGGACTTCCTCGCTTTCTCCCACTGTATTTATTACCACCATTGCATTAATTTCTCATCATCACCGTTTCCTTTGGTCTGGCCGGTATTCCGTGGGACGCAAAACTCAAATAGACTATTTCGTTTCATTTCATTTTTACTCACAACAACCGTTTGACATCACACTCATTTGACCTCACTCTCACAACATTATTTGGACATGATACTCACTCGACGTTAAGCCTACAAGATCTTTCCGACATTATGCTCACTCGACCTCACGCCTGCAAGCTGTTTTTGACATCACACTTACTCGACCTCACACTCACATAATTTCGACCTCACGCTCACATCATGATTTGGAATTCGCGCTTACACGTCATGCTTACTTCGTATTAATACATATTTATTGTCCCTCTTTTATTTATTTGTTAATTGTTTCAGCACAGAGTCTATAAATGACCATCGTAATGAGATCAATGCTCTCTCACTGGGAATCGACCTCAGGACCACATACACCAAAGGTGCGGGCGCAACATGCAGAAAGGGCAAGTTGCCGTTTGGAGTCAAGTGACTAACATGCATAATTTCTTAGCGTACGTTCCTGAGCTAGATTTAGATATGGCGCGTGCCTTTGATAATACTCAATAGTGTTTCGGGAGTTAAAATTACCGAAATATCTCTTGCACTATACCTAATCTTGAGTACCGAAAAGGAATAGTAAACTGCAAATATAAGAAACTCACTGGTAAAAGTTAACTATTTTCTGATACATTTCTCTAAAATATCATCAGAGATGTCGGTGTAAGCTCTATTGCAATAATGAACATGAGCTCCAATGAGATTCAGCCGTGTATTACGGTAGCAAGCGCGCGGTGCTCGGGTTCCTGAGTTCCATTCCCGATAGGAGACTCGAAATTTGAACGCATTACTACAGTTCTTATTGCACTTTAAACTGTAGGTTTACGTCTCATATAGGCTCGGTTCTGGGAAGGGATGCTAAACTAAAATCAATAGACTAACTTAGTGAGACACCCAAGTCACATTCAGGTGAGTAAGTGCGAGACCGAGTAAGCGTTAACCCTATTGAGCGTAGTGAGCGAAAGCCCCATTCAGGGTAGTAAGAGTGATCAGAAGTGACGTGGGTCAATGAAAACTTGGCTGATGACTCACTGGACCCCCGACCACTGCGACACACTTTAGCCCACGACTCACCATGGCCCATCACCCACCGTGACCCACTCCGATCTCCAACCCACTATGACCCTCTCTGACCCACCACCCACTAAACTCATCGTCATTAATTCTGACACTTGATCCACGCCCTCCTCTCCAGTGACTAAAGAGTATATTTGTAATAAAACAAGGCTATGAAATTATCATTAATCAGAGTTTGAATTTCTATGGTCAATCTCTCAAGTATCGCTCTATTAGAATACCGGTGCATCTGACCTTTACGATATCAAATACTAAAATATTTGTCATGGGTCATATTACGATAAATTTAAATTTAATTGTCATATATAATTATTTCCTAAAAAAAAAAAAAAAAAAAAAGTTTAAAACTTACAGGCTGTGTCTTGAAACTTACGTAGTAAGTCCCATTATTACAATTATGAACATCAATATCCAAAAGTGTCTGAAATTACTTTTACACTTAGGTATATTTATCTAAGCTACAAATGAATGCAAACCAAGGAAAAAAAAGAAAAAAAATGGAGGCCTTGAAAGTAAAATGTAGACAAATTCATCAGTTTTCAGAATATGCTGTTTACAATGCACTGAGCAGAGTACAACGGTGAGTCACAGTGAGTCATGGTGAATCAGAGTTCATCACGGATGGTGGAGGGCGGCAATGGGTCATGTTGTGTTGACCCACGACCCACTCACAAATCTTGATCCAACACCCACACCATCTCTGAGCGTAACCCCCATGTAGGGTAGTGAGAGAGAGCATGACCCCCACTGAAGTTAGTCACCGAAACTCGAGTAAGCGCGAGTATTGTTAAGATTAATCAGGTGACCCTATTGAGATTAATGAGTGCGAACTCTATTGACAGTAGTAAGCGCGAGACTCATCAGAGATTAATGAACGCGATACCCATTTACATTACTAAGCGCTAACCCCAAACAGATTAATGAGCACGATCTGGATACAAAATGAAGATCGGACATCTACCAAAATTGGTATCAATCCTCTTAATTTCATTGCTGCAAATCTTCAGAGTGTGTAAGCAAAATTTGAATATTTTGCTTAGCTTGAAGAATTGCCGTGTTACTAGCATTATGGTTCCCTGGTCAAATCAATGTGTAGGGACTTCTACGACTAAATTTTACACGTAATACATGTAATCTGCTCGTGCTCTTCCCCCCTAATCCGGCAATTGATCATCGGGTACTTGCATTAAGACAGCCTTGTCTTGAAGATAACCATAGCAGTAATAAAACAAAACGGACCAAAGCGCTAAATACAATACTTGTGCAACAGGTTCGGCAGTGTAACATCGCCTTCTTCAGACACGTTATGAAAGACCAATCCAAGAATATTTCCAAAGCTGTGGAATATGTCCAAAGCTAAAACCAACAAGATACAAATTAAATACCTCTCTTTCAATTACAAAAATATATACTCAAATACTGAAAGGCTTGTAAGTTAAAGTCTTTGAGAAAATAAAATATTCAGGTAGATAGTGCACTGACAGACAAACAGATGAATGGACTGACGGACTTATTAAGTCTATCACGTTCCCATACTTCTATTATCTTCCCGTATCTTCTCTATTAGCTTCCCATACTTTTATTATCTTCCCATATCTTCTCTATTATATTCTCATATCTTATACATTATCCTTCCATACTTCTATTATCTTTCTGTATCTTCTCTATTATCTTCCAATACTTCTATTAGCTTTTCATATTTTCTCTATTATCTTCCCATATCTTCTCTATTATCTTCCCATATCTTTTCTATTATCTTTCCATATCTGTTATATTAACTTCCCATATCTTCTCTATTATTTCCTCATACTTCTATTATTTCCCCAAGCTTCTATTGTCTTCCTATATCTTCTCTATTATCTTCCAATATCGTTTCTATTATCTTCCCATATCTTTTCTATTATCTTTCCATATCTGCTCTATTACCTTCCCATACTTCTATTATCTTCACATATCTTCTCTATTATCTTCCCATATCTTTTCTATTATCTTCTCGTATGTTTTCAATTATCTTCCCATAAATAGCATAGCTTTTTTTCCTTTCGGAATATTCATTTCTAAAACCGTTACAAAGAGAACTGGTAACCTGCAGCGTAGTATTCTTAAATACAAAAGAAATAAAAATGATGCCCTATATAAATTGTTATGCATCTACTTGGAATACCCCAACCAAATAATTCGGTAGATACATCTTTCTGTTCGACACCAACAGATGCCTTCCTTCTATGCATAACAATGAGGTCTGAAAGAGAGTAACATACATTTATAGGGTGTGTCTAGATCTTTGATACAACAACGCTTTAGTTACCACAATGTTTCGGGGTTGTTTGACATGATCGTAAAATGTTGTAAAGTAGAGTTCAGACTACGAGCGTATACGTTGTAATGTTATGCTTAACCAGTGGCGAAGAAGTTTCACTGTTCGATTCTCGTGCTATAGATTTTTATCATTGTGCTCTTTCTTTCTATTTCGGCCTGCAGAACGCTCTTTATGTGGTCATTATATCAGAAATTGTCGCCAAGGTGAAGGTTTTATGAACTCATTTTGACCTCAATGCTGCCAGGTATTTACAGGACAGAATAAAAAAGTTTCATTGATATCTTTACGAGGAATTCGGAGACATCTTTTGTGGTTCCTCGTCGAAGATTACTTTTCGCTCTTAAAAACCATGGAAACCGATATCTATCCTCCACTCTAAAGCTATCAGATAAGTCAAAGGCAGTGTTGCTGACTCATGTTACACAGAAGGAACTTGAAAAATATGTGAGAACTCATTAATTGTGTTTTATGGCTAATAAACATTTTAGACATCTTGGAAGTAAAGCAAGAAATAACAAAATATTATATAATCCTTCTTCTTAAAAGTTAAACTATATCAAAATTTTTAACCATTTTTTAAATCTTCCAACAAACATTTAATTAGTTTAGTAATTTCGTTTCCAAAACATTTAATTGTTTAAATGTTTTGCAAACTACTTAATTAGTTACACATTTTGTGAAACGTTTAATTAGCTGAATATTATGTGATGCTCTTAAGCAGCTAAACATAGTGCGAAAAATTGAATTCGTTAAGCATTTTGGGAATTATTTTATTAGCTAAACGTTCCATAGAATGTTTAATTAGCTCAACATATAAGGAAACTTTTAAACGTTTTGCGAAATATTTAATTGGTTGAACATTTTACGGAAAGTTTTAATAGCTAAACGTCTTGGAAACATTTTATTAGATAAAGATGTTGGGTAAGGATTTTATTGAGTTAATCTTTCCTTACTAGAATTTAAACATATGTCACGTAATAAAAGTTTATCCCAAAATGGCGATTCATTGACGAAATTAACCTCCCAATGCCTTTAATGAACTTACTCTGTTAGTGAATTGACGTTGTGGTGGGTGTACTTGTGCGAGGAGGTTTGTTTCGTAAGCATATATATATATATATATATATATATATATATATATATATATATATATATATATATATATATATATATATATATATATATATAGATATATATATATAGATATATATAGATATATATAGATATAGATATATATAGATATAGATATATAGATATAGATATAGATATTCCTCTTATGGACGACTTAGATATATGGCAGTTAAGTTCACACGGTTTACGTACTTTAGTACTAGTAAGGGTTGTGCTTGTAGAAATGAACTTTCTAGATATTACACTTTCTCTGTCAATAATAGATTTTACTTGTAAATAAAAAATTTCGACCTTTGATGGTCTATTCTTAACTTCTTGCCACGGACCTGCAAATTGTTCAAATCTACCAACCAGCGACTTTAGATAGAATAATCTGTTGTTAGCACATTGCAAGCCCCATTCTTAACAGGAATCTACAATTTATTTTATTCAAGTAGAGGCTTTAAACATAATTCATTGGATAGGGTCAAGACATACTAGTTTTCTAACTTCTGACTAGAAAATGAACATTTTTAAGAGTTGGAAACTATTGTGTAGCATCTACCTCGTTTGGTCCGGAAAGCAGAAATGTAATCCAACCCCTTTTGCTTGTCTTTATTGATCAGGTTGCATTCTTGGTTCTTGTAACACAGACTCTGAGATAGTGGTAGCCGATGGGGGAAGGAGAAAAGGTTCCTCACTACATCATTGACTTAAGACTCCTGATCCTCCTTCCTCTCCGAATGGCCACTAGATTCTATAAAAGGATTGTGGAGTTTCTCTTGTTTTCGGATTTCAGTTCGAAGGTTTCTCACTATAATGTTCTTCATAAAATACCTGTTAATAATGACAAGCGGAAGGTATGGCAATGGCTTTTCCAGGCGACTACCATCGAAGTGCAACTGGTCACCCTTTCACCTGCTTCTTTTATCGTACGTGCTGAAGCCAATACGAGGGGTTGAAGCTATATCATTAATGAATTTTTCATTTTTAAAGTATTTTTTTTTTCTTTCTTTGTATGTTTTCTTTGCTTTAAGACTTAAATACTGTACTGTACTTTATACTCAAGTATTTACTGATTCAATTCAATTGATGGTGTTAATGAGAACTGGTGCCGACCAGATCCGGGCGGTTTAGGTGGCTAGACGGCGATCGCCACCCAAACAGGGGTGAAATCAAAAGAGAGCCAAATGAAAATTTTAATAAAGAGAGGAGGTCACATAAATTTGGAAAAAAATTACGTAAATCGAAATGAAATTACATTACTAAAATTACTGGTTGCAATATTAAGATTTAGTATTGATTATTTCTTTTCTGATGTTTTATTACGTCACAACCATAGTAGATAATTCCATTACGATCACCCTGTAGGCCTATATGTGCACACGATGTGCATCAATACACACAATCTGGATACTTGACATAGTTCGTGACCACAAGTGCTTACTAATATTAATGTCTTTACGAGAATAATTTGTCATGCTTGTTCCGGAGGGTATATCCCCCCGGAAAAAGATTTCAGGCTACACTGAGTGGGCGGTCCTTTGCAGCTTATCTTACCCCTTGTTGACGAATACTGAAACCGCCAGTGATAACTTTAAACTAATTTGTTCGTAGTTCTTTATGAAAAAATTCAAAATTTTAGCCATTCCAAGGCGAGATAAAAGAAAATAAAAATATGCTAAAGATTACTATCTCTATTATTATCATAAATATTGTTACATAACATATACCTGGTTCTATATTATGATTAGGGCAACCCAGGGCCGTGCCGTAGGGGGGCGAGCGGGGCGACGGCCCCGAGCGCCGAATTAAGAGGGCGAAAAAATCGGGAGAAAGGAAAAAAGATAGGAAAAAATACTTGAAATATATGTACGGGGGCGCCGTCGTATACTCTCACCCCGGGCGCTGATTTTCCACGGCACGGCACTGAGGAACCCAAAAGCATAATAGCAATTTAGAGATATGTTTCGTACCTTGAGCATGGTTCTGATTGTCTATGGGTCCGGAAGAAACTAATTTTAAAAGCATAATAAAGCATAATTTTAGAAAATAAAGCATAAAGCATAATTTAAAATATATAGCTCAATTCTTGGAAAATTCTGTTTAACTGCAAGTTTAACATACTGTATTAATAGACTACTTTTAAAACCAATATTTACAATGCAAAATCATTGATAATGTAACAATGCAACAATGAAAAGTTTGTTTTTTATTTCTGTAAATTTTTCGGTGTAATCCTTTGATGTGGAGAAAATCAAAAAGGAAAAGAAGAAAACTTTTCACCAACAATGAATAGTACACAAGAACTCCACACTATATTGTTATGTGTACCTCTTGAACTTGAGCACTGTCTGTATTTTTTTGGTGGCATCTTTTACTTTCCCTGTATATATGCACCACTAAGGAGTACACAAGTGATGAAAAAAATGAAATAAAATGAAATCTTTAAGTTTTACGTCCCACGGTTATGCAGGTTATGCTAAAGGAGACGGTGATGATGAGTAATGAATGAAATGGTGGAATGAAGAAAGTGGGAGGAAACGGGAGAACCCCGAGAAAACACACGAGCACGATGTTTGTCCACCACAAGGTCCACACGGCGCGAGCTAGGATCGAACCAAGGACCCCAAGCACCGGAGGTGAACGCTGTATCACTGAGCCACCGCGCCCCCGTGATGAAAAAACTGACTCGAGTAAAGCATATCTCTCTACAGTGCATTAAGTAGCAAGATCATTAAATATGAAAGAAACTGGTCACATAAAATATTAATAAATAGATCAAGATATTCTGAATATTTAATATATAGTAAATATTTTACATTATACATGATTATTGTAAAACAATTATTGAAATTAACAATAGAGCATAATAAAGCATAATTAGGAAAAAATAAAGCATAATTAAACAAAAAATAAAGCATAATGTGGGTTGCTCTAATTATGATCTTTATAGTATTAAATATAATGTACAGTATGACTACTAAAGAAACGTGTGCTTTATCAAAGATAATAGTGTGCTTTTTATCGTGGGAAAACTATGGGCAGTTGGGGTAATGGTGGTTGGGGTATTGAGAATTCGGGACCAACAGAATATGTCAGCCGCCGAAGCCAACTATAATAGTAGCCCTAACACCGACTTTTAATTTTTAATGGGCACTTATGCGTCGATACTTATAAGATACAGTAAATCCCAACGTTTCGTATTCTACTTTTTGAGAAATCAAATAGTCAATGGTCCCTAATAGGGAAGCAACTCTGAGAAGCATTAAAGTCCATCAAGGGGGAAGGAGCAGTGGCGTATTTGGGGGGGGCTTCCGGGCTTAAGCCCCCCCGAAATCTTACTTACTATAGTAAAGTATGTGAAATATATTGCAGAATTTTCACATTTTCAGCAAAGCCCCCCCGAAAGTTAGCAAAGCCCTTCCCGAAACAAAATCGTAAATACGACACTGGGGAGGAACAGGAAACTTGTAATTTCTTTTTATTTATTCACAACGCCGAAAATGGAGATTGCTGAAGTTGGAGATCGACAATTCGGTATATAAATTCTTAAATATAAACAATGGAATACCTGTTTTTGTTTTAAATTTTTTATCTTTAACCGTTTGTCATTTATAAGTATTTGCCGTTTCATCTCGTCAAACTCATATAGAGGGTGTTGTTACTCCTAAAGGTATTGGCGTGCACTGATATTTAAAAACGTAAATAAATAAATAAATAAAATAACGAAAGACATTGCAGGCTAAAAGTAAAATCGGTCGTTGTTTTGGAGAATTACTTCATATATACACATTTTTTTTTTTTTTTTATCAAGTTCTGCTGAGAAATATTTCGTCGCAAGTTCGAGAAGTTTTAATCAATAGCTTTTCCCACCTAACTTCCTACACAGCATGGAAATGTCCATTGGACGTCTATGGCATATCGAGATATTTGGATGTCCACTTAATTTTACCATTGGATATACCTTGGACATCCTTCGGTATTCCAGATATTCGCTTATGATATTCATATGAGACATTTCTGTGCTACTTATCAGTATTTCATAGGACAGTTCCTATTGTGTGACAGACACCTCTCTTGAAGCGAAGGGGGTAAAGATTTACAACAGAGGTCCATATAGCTATTTGTAAAATTTACAAGAGAAATATGTAATATTAATTTGACAGAGCATTGTGTAGTCTATGAAAATATGTAGGGATCTTACCCGTGAGGAGTGTAGAAGGATAATTTGAAGTGAATCGAACATCTCCAGGATGATGAACGTAGACTCAAAGTACAGAGTTTTACATGAAATTTCATATAAATAGCTATAGGCAATACAAATTTTCAACACGTGATATAATAAATGATCTACAAGATTTGTTGGTAAACTATATTATGATATGCTTTAATAATTTTGTGATGTAATGTTAAATGGCGAGTTTAGGGGAAAACTAGCTATCGGGTGTGGGAGCGGTTGCCTCCATCGCCCTCTCCGTTGATCCGCCACTAATATACGTATATAATTTCTAGTTATATCCATGGTATAAATAAACGTATATATTCACTCAGCCAGGGGCGTATCTAGATCCCCATTTCTTGGGTGACAAAAATAATTGAAGCTATTATTTATATATTTTTGAAAGTTTATACGAGGGCGAGTCAAAAATTATCTACACTTTTCATTCTATAATTTATTTACATGAAGCTAGGGTTATAATATGCACATCATTTTTCTACGAAATCTCCCTCCTTATCAATGTGCTTGGCCCAACGGTCAACGAGCTTACGTATTCTTTCCAAATAAAAGGTTTTTGGTTGGTCGTGAAGCCACTTTTGCATCGCATTTTGAATGTCTAAATCTTACTTTATGAGTATGAAAACCGAGCTCGTCGTGCATGATTTGATAGGCAGAGCCATGACTGATGTTCAAAGCAGCTGCTACCTTATCGATAGTGATTCTCCTATTCGCCAGAACCATCTCTCAAGCTTGCTGAATGTTGTCATCTGTAGTGGAGGTTGATGGCCGTCCTGCTCCCTCTTCATGCGTTACACTTGTTCGACCACTTTTAAACTTCTCGAACCATAAAAACACAGTTTTACGTGATAGTGCACTTCTCCCATATTTCGATGATAGTCTGTGATGAATGTCTGACCCTTTGACACCCTCCGACCAGAGGAATCGGATCACTGCTCGTTGTTCCTCTTTGGTGCAAACTTCTAAGGGAGCAGCCATGATATACACTATGTGACCAAAAGTATCCGGACACCTGGCTGAAAATTACTTACAAGTTCGTGGCGCCCTCCATCGGTACTGCTGGAATTCAATATCGTGTTGACCCACTCTTAGTCTTGATGACAGTTTCCACTCTCGCAGGCATACTTTCAATCAGATGCTGGAAGGTTTCTTGGAAAATGGCAGCCCATTCTTCACGGAGTGCTGAACTGAGGACAGGTATCGATGTAGGTCGGTGAGGCCTGACACGAAGGTGGCGTTCCAAAACATCCCAAAGGTGTTCTATAGTATTCAAGTCAGGGCTCTGTGCAGGCCAGTCTATTACAGGGATGTTATGGTCGTTTAACCACTCCGTCACAGGCCGTGCAGTATGAACAGATGCTCGATCGTGTTGAAAGATGCAATCGCCATCCCCGAATTGCTCTTCAACAATGGGAAGCAAGAAGGTGTTTAAAACATCAATGTAGGCCTGCGCTGTGAGAGTGTCACGCAAAACAACAAGGGGTGCAAGCCCAGTCCAAGAAAAACATGACCACACCATAACACCACCACCTCCGAATTTTACTGTTAGCACTACACACGCTGACAGATGACGTTTACCGGGCATTCGCCATACCCACATCCTGCCATCGGATCGCCACACTCCACACAACGTTTTTCCACTGTTCAATCGTCCAATGTTTACGCTCCTTACACCAAGCGACGCGTCGTTTGGCATTTACCTGCGTGATGTGTGGCTTATGAGCAGCCGCTCGACCATGAAATCCAAGTTTTCTCACCTCACGCCTAACTGTCATAGCACTTGGAGTGGATCCTGATGCAGTTTAGAATTCCTGTGTGACGGTCTGGATACATATCTGTCTATTACACTTTACGACCCTCTTCAACTGTCGGCGGTCTTTGTCAGTCAACAGACGAGGTCGGCCTGTACGCTTTTGTGCTGTACGTGTCCCTTCACGTTTCCACTTCTCTATCACATCAGACACAGTGGACCTAGGGATATTTAGGAGTGTGGAAATCTCGCGTACAGACTTCTGACACAAGTGAAACCCAATCATCTGACCACGTTCGAAGTCCATGAGTTCCGCGGAGCGCCCCATTCTGCTTTCTTATGATGTCTAATGACTACTGAGGTCACTGATAATGAGTACCTGGCAGTAGGTGGCAGCACAATGCACCTAATATGAAAAACGTATGTTTTTGGGGGTGTCCGGATACTTTTGATCACTTAGTGTATCTGCAGCAGAAGGAAGAAAAATTTAGGACTTAAGATCACGCTTTCACAGCATTAAGACAACAGTATAACAATAAAATATGCGAGGACAGAAGACAAAGTGCGCAATGTAAGAAAAGTTAAGACAAAAGTGTAGATAATTTTTGACTCGCCCTCGTAGTAAAATCATTATAGGCCTATATGTATTATAGTCTGGGTTCTGGCTGGCCCCTCCAGTTTTTATTTTCTAAATCCGCCACTGTCTGGAAATGCTGCTGAATGTAAATGTCAATATGTGAAAGAAAATTTATAGTTCCACGTCTCACACAGCCCCCCTCCCCTATAAGCTAAAGAAGACGTTCAATAGGATTGAATAATTGTGAAAGAATGGATGAAATGAAAATGTGTGAAAATTCGTAGAAAACTCATGAACTCCAACTCGCATGATCTAGAATCGAACCAGGGACCTTTCGTACCAAAGGTAAACGCTCTACCACTGAGTCAACGTTCTCTCGAAAGTAAATAAAAGTTGACATTGAAATCAGACTTATTATGAAGACCTAAGCTCAGGCGGATGCTTACTTATGAATAAGGGTATTGAACTCACGACCTATTAATCAGGAAAGCAAGGATGGTTCTGCAAAGGTCAATTGAAAGAAAAATCCACAAAAGAACCCAGTTTTTGCAAACATGCGTGTATAAGTGTACGTCTGACGAGAGAGAAACTTCCTGCCTCAGGTGCCAGATGGCTCCACAATTGCCACTCTCGGATGTCTGTGTGCAAACTACCAGTTTGTTGAGTTGAGGGAAACCAGGCAGACAGAATGAGAACAGGGTGAACGGAAGATGACTACCGAAGGAGCAATGCACCTACAAGCTACAGCTGCGGACGCAAAAGGACCTCAAACAAAAACCACTTGCGTCGGTCAAAAATCAACATCGAAAAAAAAAAAATCTTGCAGACTCTTATATCGAAGATGTCTTTAGTTTATGTGGGGCGGAAACTGATTCAGCTGGTAGAAACGAACCGGAAACACGTGGGTCAAGAATTCAGCTGCATTTCGTCTTTTGATCTCATTTCTCTTCTTTCCTCTTTCTTCTTATTTATTCTATCTCTCTTCCACTTCTTTTTCTTTTAGTTATTACCCACCCTTTCCTCTCTACCTTACTTCCCCCCGCCCCGAAATTTCCATCTGTAATTACCTGAATTGTCAAATATAATGAGGTAAAAAGGGGGGCAAATTTTGGTTCTTATCTTTTCTGCTTGATCATCTCCCAAACGTTTTCAGAGACACCTTTATAATTATTATGTTTTCATTAAACTTGTTTTTATTGCGTTATTCTTAACATATGTTGTAGTACTACATACTAAAAGCACCTGCCGCGCTTTGCACTGCTACAGTTTGTTGTAGTATTTCTGTGACACAGTTTATATAGTAGCTACACCTGCTTTTCATAGAATTAACATTGACGGAATTTATGCATTCGCGGTGAAAACAAATAACAGAGAATATGCTACAAGTCCCGTTACTATAATATCTACTCGTTTCTTTCTTTCTTTTCTTGTAGTGAGACTTATCAATAAAATTGTCCAACTTTTACCTAAACATACACTACGCAGCAGTGGCGTAGGGAAGGGGGGCCCAGAGGGGCCGGGCCCCTCCAAAGAGGTCCGACAATGTACTTTGGTACTTTGACGTTTGCAATTTTTTAAATATATTTTTATGTTTATGTATTTTTTGTTTGTAATGTTTCTATATGTACACCCATGTCCAAAATTATTGTCGCATGTCTATAAATATGTTGTTGTAGGAATATAATTTGATAACGAATTCGCCCGGTATTTCTTATAATGTTAGTATTTGTATAATCGGCAAAGACATGTATGTGGTAAATTTCATATCAAAAGAGCAGTAAATAAAAACAATAAAACGAAAATAAAACTTTCTTGTCCATTTAGCAACATTTTGTTTTACTCATTCTAATTTTCATATTTATAATTCTTTTCCTATGAAATTGACCACAAATATACATTTCCCGATTATACACATACATTTCCCGATCAGTGTTAAAAGTACCGTGCAAAATCATTATCAAATTATTTTCTTACAAGAAGACAGTTATAGATATGCGACAATCATTTTGGACATGAGTGTACTTATAACAGCACTTGCCCCCGCCCCCTCAAACACACATCCTGGCTACGCTTCTGCTTCGCAGCATCTATCGACTTGGTAGTAGTTCGCACAGGCGCGTACCCATAAGTTTTTGTTGGCAGGGGTTCAAAAATTTTTTAAGGTTGAGGTCTAATACGCCTATGTAGTATTGAACCTGTTATTTGGTACCTAAAAAAAAGGCGATAAGTAATTGTTAATTATTAGCACCTATATTATCAGAATAAATGATAGAACTGGATTGCTTTTATAAGAATAGATCTTGGATTTGATTTTAACGTTCCTTTGAGCAGCGAGGCTATATGAGACATGAACCTACAGCTTTACGTGGAATCCAAATTTAATGAGCTCCCACCGGGAATCAAACCCGAGTCTTGATAAGAATAGAAAGAGTACAGATAAGGTGTATAATCAAATCTTTTGGCTACATGAATATAATTTCTGTGTTAACAACTTGTTCGAATGTGAGTTGAGTAATTATATTGTTTGGGGGGGGGGGGGCAAAGGCTCCGGACCCAGTGAACGCTGCGAAGGTGCGCCCTTGATAGGGATGCGCTCGAGTCGACTCGAGACAGAATTTTCCTGACAAAATTCGAGTCAAGACCCAGCTTTTCCAATAGAAAAAAATATATTTTTCCAGTCGAGACCTCACTTTTACAGCACAGTTTCGAGACGAGACAGTCTCAAATCTTGTCTCGTGCGCATCTCTAGCCCTTGAATTATTATTATTATTATTAATAACATTAATGTGGGATGAAACGGGAATACCCCAAGAAAACCCATGTTGTCCACCACAAACTTACTTAACCAAGGATCGAACCAAGGATCCAACGTACAAGAGGCAAGCACTTTACCACTGAGCTACCGTCCCTCACTTCGATATTTCTTTGTTAGACCTGTCGATTCTGGTATGAATTCGAAGTATAAGCGTTAATAGTCTTCATCCCGGCGAAATTAAAATACCGCTAATTTTACAGTAATTATGTGATATCTTCAAATAGATAAAAGATAATTAAAATATGGAACAAGACAATATTATTTTGCGTGAGGTACCGTTATCACAAGTCACCTAGTGACTTTCCGTTTTCAGCCTTTACAAACGCGAAAATAAATACCGATTTTCAAAATGGCTCGAAATCGAAAGCAGATAATTGAGTCGTGATAACGGTATCTCATGTAAAATAATATTGTCTAGGGCGCTCTAGTTCCACATTTCGATTATCTTTTATCTATTTGAAGATATCACATAATTACTGTAAAATTAGCGGTATTTTAATTTCGCCGGGATGAAGATTCTTAAGTTGAAACTCAACTTAATGAAGTAGAAGTTTTTTCTCGTATATTCAAAAGATGTATAAATAAGATACAATACCAAATAACGTGATGTATTTCATTCTGTTGTTCAAAACTAACTTTGTGCTATGTTTTCCTCTGGGGGGTTGATGTCAACCGAAGCAGCTGCTGCAGAAGGTGGCTACATATCAGGTGCACACACCCCTGCCAACTGAGAGTGTACAGCGGAAAACAGAGAGAGAAGTTTTGTTTTTTTTTTCTTTTTTTACTTTGCATCTGCTCTGCCTGTGGGAGAGACAGATGTATTCACCCCATCCCCCTAACAGTTGACAAATCGTCACAAATACTCTTGTGTCATCATTCTGTCTCCATGAGCTACTGTCGGTTATACCTCATTCGTACATAAAACAAACGAAAAACGGTATCCGAAAGCAAAATTTCAACGATCTAAAATAGCTGTATCGTTACTTGCGGGAGAAGAAACTTAGACATAACCCATGGTAGAATATATTTATACCACGGATATAGCCGAGAGAATATATACATTTATTTATATCATGGGTATAGCCGAGAGAATATATACGTTTATTTGTACTATGCGTATAGCCGAGACAATATACACGTTTATCTATACTACTGGTATAACCGAAATAATATATATGTTTATTTATACCATGGGTATAGCTGAGAGAATATATACAGGGTAATTCAAAACAACACCGACAACATTTGGGAGGTGATTCCTGACACCAAGATAAGACAAAAAGTATAGACCAACTTGGGTGCACAAATGCTTCCTTTCGGAGTTATAGCCTGCCGAAATCATGAAAAATTGAACTTTTAAGGTCCATAGCTAGGGATGCGCACGAGACAAGATTTGAGGCTGTCTCGTCTCGAAAATGTGCTGTAAAAGTGGTGTCTCGACTCGAAAAACGTATATTTTTCTATTGGAAGAGCTGTGTCTCGACTAGAATTTTGTCAGGAAAATTCTGTCTCGACTCGGATCGTGCGCATCCCTACCCATAGCTCCAAAAATATGGGACCTACCGAAGTCGGGTCAAGACTTCACTTAAAGAACTAATATGTGTGATATCCAAAAATTCATGTTTCAAAATCCTACGGTACTTCCGCAACAGTTTTTATAGAGGAATTTTTGCTGCGGGCATATAATATGAAGTACTCATCAACCACCTCTATAAAAATTGTTACGGAAGTACCGAAGGACTCCGAAACATGGATTTTTGGATAGAGCACATACTAGTTCCTAAGTGAAGTCTGGATTATAGTGCGATATATTGAATTATTATTATTTAAAAAATATATTTTATTTACATGTTTCCTTCCAATAAATTATAGAACATAACATTGAATATTGTGAGAAAAACGATAATTTTCTAATAAACAGCAAAATTTATGAAAATAATTCTCGACAATATTGGGAAGAGAAAACGATTTAAAAGATTTAATTTCTTTATTATAAGAAAAAAATACGTTTTTTTAAAGAAAAAGAATAAACATAATTTTTCTTTTCTGTGTTTTAAGTTTTGTTGTCTGCTAATGTTATCTAAAAGTCAGTTACAATATCATTAGGGTGACTTTAATTATAATCGTCTTATCATTTACTTTAGTGGGTGGTAATTTCTTGGAAGAAAACACGTAAATGAAATATTTAGGTAGCCTTCACACTAGGATCCTCTGAGTCGCTCGCCTGAGCTACAGCTGCTAGCTTTACATTGTCTTATATGTACGCCTTCACACATGAGCCGCGGCTCTGAGCTGCTATGATCATCCCGCCAGTAGCTGGCTCGAGCGGGATACTGGCGGGGAAGAAAATAACATGCAGTCTTATGAGAGCCCTTCACACATAAGTGTGAACTCAGTTGAAATGGAATATTTAACACTTCTGACCATAGTATATACACTTATTTATTAACAGAGATGACGTTAAGTTGTCGAAACCGTTACACTGTATTCTAGTTTTTAATAAATAAGTGTATATACTATGGTCAGAAGTGTTAATTATTCTATTAGTGAGTTCCAGAGTCGTGTTGGATAGAGTTGCATATCAATTGGAATGGAGAAAGGTGTACATTTATTTGATGTTGAAAATTTTCTCATTTTGGTGTTAGTCACATGAAATGCACATTTTGTACTATTATACAGTTCAAACGAAGATACAGACATCCTGAAGTAACTGAAAAATTATCTTCCATCTTTTCTCAGTTTAGGAAACAGACTGTAAAATGAGCATTCTTTCAGTCTTGATCAATTTATAGGATGAATCCACATTGTTCTATATCTACTTTTTCTTTTTTTCTTGCAATTTATTACCATTAAAGCTGCAGCTTCTTCTGGCTCTAGCATGGCTGTCATTTTGTTGTCGCGTTCGTTTGAGCGGCTCAGAAGTATTGAATGCCTTCACATGAGGTTGACATTAGCTGCACACAAGATCCTCGTGTGAAGTCAACCTTTAGTGATAGAGCTTGTGGCCCGATGTGACCCACTCTGACCCACCTACCCACTCTGATAAGTGGGGGGCGCTGTGGCTCAGCGGTAGAGCGTTCACTTCCGGTGCTTGGGGTCCCTGGTTCGATCGCAGCTCGCGCCGTGTGACTTTGTGCTGGACAAACACCGTGCTCGTGGGTTTTCTCAGGGGTTCTCCCGTTTCCTCCCACTTTCTTCATTCCACCATTTCATTAATTTCTCATAATCACAGCCTCCTTTAGCCTAACCGGCAGAACCGTGGGACGGAAAACTCAAGGATTTCATTTCATTTCCACTCTGATTAGTGCATTGTAGACATCAGCTTCTGAACACTAATGAATTTGTCTACGTTTTCTTTCAAAGACTTCCTTTTTTTTTCATTTTTCATTTGTTTCTATTTACTTACCTGAAATGAGCATATCTAAGCGGAAGAAAGAACTTCAGGCACTTTTTGATATTGATTATGTATTTGTAATAATAGCTATAGAACTTACTACTTGGCTTTCGAAACACAGTTGAAATTTACAGTTTTTTTGCCCTTTACCTTGATTTGACTTTTCAATTTCATCGTATTTTCCACTGAAAAATATCTGTAATTCAACAAGGAAATAATCATATATGATAATTAAATTGAATGATAAAGTTCTTCTCGGGCAATCAGCCAGGTGAAAACTGGTGGATAGGCCAACGTTTCGAGAGCTGTCATCGTTCTCATCATCAGGGCAATTATGTAGAGATCAGCGGAATAGAGAAGCCAATCACAGCTCCAGTTTTCAGATTGAATCAGCCAATCAGGAACCAGCATTTTCAGCCAATCAGGAACCAGCATTTTCGCCAGTCCAGAGTATATATTACTTATATCCGCTGATCTCTACATAATTGCCCTGATGATGAGAACGATGACAGCTCTCGAAACGTTGGCCTATCTACCAGTTTTCACCTGGCTGATTGCCCGAGAAGAACATTATCATATACGCCGCCAGGAAAGCTTCAAATCTTACTTCAAATTAAATTGAAATTCATCATAATTTATCTCATGACAAACACTTTACCATTTTATATCGTAAAGGTCACATCGTCGATATTGTAACAGAGCGGTGCTTGAGCGATTGACCGTAGAAATTCAAACTCCTATAAGTAATAATTTTACAGCCTTGTTTTATTGCAAGTGTAAACTCTTTAGTCAGTGGAGAGAAGGAGGGCGTGGATCGTGGGTCAGATTTAATGACGATAAGTTTTGATAGGTGGTAGGTAGGTCAGAGTGCATCACGGTGGGTGGTGGGTGTAGATCATGGATCAATTTTTCATTTACCCATGTCATATCTGGTGGGGTAAGGGTGTAGTATCCCATCTCCCGGATTTTCGAAAGGTGTTCAGTTCTTGGAAATATATGTCAAAAATATACTTATTTACTCTTACATTCTACAGTACTTGATGTATTTAATTAATTACTACAGTATTGTACAGTAGAAGAAAAAATATTTACTGTAATTAATAAGTATATATGTGTAACGTTTTATACGGTATTTTGTGCACACGTGCATCAAAATGAGTGTGTATTCTTTGCCTTATATATATATATATATATATATATATATATATATATATATATATATATACAAGGGTGGATCCAAGTGGGGCTATTGGGGCTATAGCCCACCCCCTTGACCCTCAGGTATACATTGGATAAAATGGACTTCAATCCTGTTTTACACTGGATAAAGCGGCAAACTATGGTTTGGCTTCTTCCTTGATCATATCCTGGATCCGCCACTATATATATATATATATATATATATATATATATATATATATATATATATATATATATATATATATATATATATATATATATATACGTATGTATGTATAGGGTCTATATATATATACACGAGTATAGTATGACTTCAATATGACTCTAAGGAAATTAATATATTTCCCCGTCTATGTGCCTGTGTAAGTATGTGAATTTCTTTATTTTCATATAGGCCAGATAAGCGGACAGAATTTGATAAATGGGGGATCGACATTTGTCGTGATCTCAGTATTAACACTAAATATATGGCGCTATGTGATATTCAATATGGCTTACAGTTGGCACCATGTTTTGAGACGAAAATTCCCACGTAGAATCTAAAGAACTGAATATAAGTTGGTTAATGAGGTGGACTCATTACATTTGGCATAATCTTAGGAGTGAAACTATATATGATACATGTAGAGTTCTACATAAATTCAAAATGACAATAATACTACATTGTTAAATTTTTAGTTTATGTAAAAATCAGAATAAACTTTTAGAACAGGATAAGAAATGAGAAAAAATTGGGGAGAGAATAACATTTTATAATGTGTAAAGTATTTCATTTTAAAAAGTCCTCAATAAACTTGAACATAGGAACCAGAGGAAGTAACTCCAAAAATGTGGTTTTCGTTTTCTTCATGTTTGGACACAATTTTGAAAGCCTCACTTTGGTGTAAATGGCACGTAACGCCATCTGTTCCCCTTATCAATCATCTGTTGTAATGTAGCTCAATTACCATCTTATTAAAAACACATCTTTCTAAGAAAATATTATTTTTGTCCTCTCGCCTGTATACCTACGAAAATGGAGTTACGTTCCTCTGGTTCTCATGCCACGATATATCACAGCTTTTGTTTAAATTTTTTGATGAGAGTAATCAATTTTTCACATTATTCAAATATGGCTCCAAATTAGTGCAAAATTATTATCGCACTTCTAGCTTATTCCATTCATTATCAGCATAACATCACAACTATTGATACATTGGTACTATCTATTTCAGGACTGTGTCCAAAATATTAGGAGATTTCATACTCAAATATTTTGTGGAACATACTAATGATCTGAGGTGTTCATTTTGTATGAAATCCAATAAAACTTGATTCCAGAAAATTTTGCCCGGGGTAGGTCAAAATGTGAGCGAATTACATTAGTAATTTGTATAAGCTCCATCCTCCGAAAGCATTCCAGGAAGGAACACTGTTGTTGATTAGCGAAGAGACCAACACGCTACCAACGTAATTCAGTGTTGCTGTGCAGAGTTAGAGACATATTGTAAACAGTAGAAATAAAACCATCCGGTAGCAAATAGATCAAGAATTGCTGTAAGAAGTTGATGATCACAAGATTAGTTACGGCCACCAGAGTTAGCATTTACTGTATGAGACTGGTTTGCTCACAATTTTCTGCAGCGTTGCTTGACACTATGATGATCTCACGAATGGCCTGACAGAAGTCCAGATTTCTTTCCGTGTGTCTTTTTTTTTTTCTAGGAATGGACAAAAGAGAAAGTGAACAAGAGATAACGAGGCACTTTGAAACAATTGGAGGCACAAATTCAGGATGCTATCATAAACATCCTTGTTTGTTCAAAGAGGTTGGTAGATACATATGATACTGTACTGAATTTAGAGCTAACACATATAATGCTTTCATGTATACAAAGTTTCAGTGAGATTCCTTAAATGTTAAAAAAAAAAAAAAGTAAAGAAACGCTAAAGCATATTTTCAATGGTTAGTAACATCTCACCCACTCTGCAGACTAGAAGCAAAATTTCCAAAGACCTTTTTCACTTAAAAAATGTAGGGAAGTCTTATATCGATTGAATAACAACAACATATCAGATCACTTCTTGTTGACCTCATTTCTGAGCCATTTACAACCAAGAGTCCAAGACAGCAATCTTGATCTTTCTTTCAAAGTGAGGATTCCCATCCAGCTACCAAATGTTGTTTGTTCCACTGCCCTATATACATCGAGAGGCCCCATCTGGATAGCGCAAATGTAAAGGGTCCACAGTACTTTCTCTTATTCTTGAGAACAATGAAAGCAAAAACATCTCATATGAACAGATTACGTGAAGGACACTTGAAAGGGAAAAATATTATGTTAGGAGAATTGCTTAACAGCTGTAGCACCATTTGCACCCTCATATGCTACTTTCTCTAAAAAATAAGGGTCTCAAAAAGAAAAAAAAAGGATACTTTTACTTTCGTTTTGAAAGAAGGGAATCCTCCAACATTTTAGGGTTTTTTTCATTGTTGCCAACTAACACGTAACTTTGACTTAATTCAAACTTACGAGATTTAATGTCTGGTCTTCTAAGTATATTACAGGGCAAACGGTTTCAACTGCTACGGTCATTTTGCAATTGAACTCATTCGGGCTCAGGATCACCATCCTTAATGAGGCTCGAGCTCTCTAATCTCAATAAAACTCACGCTAATTCGGTATCCTACTCGTTCGACCTCGCTCTCTCATATTGAAACTCACGCTAGCTCGATTTTGCGCTCATGAATCTTAATGAGCTTACGCTTACTAAGGACCAAGGCTTGTTATGTTCAATAAGAGTCATGCTCACTAATCTCAATAAAACTCACGCTAACTCAGACTTACACTTGTTTGAACTCGCTATCCTGAATGAAACTTACGCTAGCTCGATTTTGCGCTCGTGAATTTAATTGGACTCACGCTCGTTAAGGATCAAGGCTTGCTATGTTTAATAGCGGTCATTCTCACTAATCTTAATGAAACTCACGCGCTAGCTAGAATTCACGTTCATAAATCTCATTGGGCTTATGCTCACTAAGGATCAAGACTAGCTATGTTCAATAAATTATGCTTACTAATCTCAATGAAACTCACGCTAGCTAGAATTCGCGCTCATGAATCTCATTGGGCTTACGCTCACTAAGGATCAAGGCTCGCTGTGTTCAATAAATTATGCTCACTAATCTCAATGAAACTCACGCGAGCTGGGTTCGCGCTCATGAATCTCATTCGATTTATCTCTCTCAGGATCAAGACTTGCTATGTTCAATAAGAATCATGCTCCCTAATCTCAATAAACTCACACTCATCCTTTTTATTTTTTATTTTTTGGTATGTGATGTAAGGGAATTGGCTGTTGTAGCCTATACTAACGAGTTGAGTTGAGTTGGTTTTGAGTTTAACGTCCCGTTCAGCAGCGAGGCTATATGAGACGTGGACCTACTGATTAACGTGGACTCCGAACCACTTGAGCTCCTGTCGGGAATCGAACCCAGGTCCCCTGCGCCAAAGGTGCGTACGTTAACCGCTTAGCCACGAAACAGCTCCCTATACTAACGAATCAGGCAGAGGTTTTTTTCCACTCTTTTATATTATATCTATTACTATTTGTATATACATAGTGTCTGATGAAACCAAAGTAGATATTTGGCTAAACTGTTACAAGTTATTTTTGTTTTTTTCCCAATAAAATTATTGCTTTGCTCGGCAAGGTTTAAATCAAATTGAAATCTTTCAGTTAACGTCCCACTGCTGTGCCCTTTTGGCCAAGGGAGATGAATGATTAAGGCAAGCACAGGTTGAATGAGAATGTGGGAGGAAACAGAAGTACCCCGAGAAAATCCACGGAATGAAAACTGTATTTGTTACTGTAACATACGTTAGCAAACCATTAAAACTATATTACTGTAAACTCATAGACTAATTCAGCGCCCAATGGCTAATTCAGCGGAAATTAGCTTCTCCAATTATTTTCGGTTTGTGTATTAAATTATTTAAAACTGTAATTGTTGTAGTGGTGTAAAAATTTACAAAAGTCTCACTGTAAAGGTAACCAACAAAGTTTTGTCGCTTTTTGTGGAGTTCTGTGTTCAATTGGTTCTCACACCGGGAGTTGAATGAGAATGGAGAAAGGCGAAGGACTGTTGTTGGTGTGGGTATATCCAACATACTACCTGATTGTGGCAGTTCAGTTACACCGTGAACTTGAATAAGAACAGAGTGAACATGAGGCCTTCACAGAGTGTCATAAGGGCGTGCATGCTGTGCGAGTTCAAACCGGTGTCAAACGTCGCTGCAGCTGGCCAGAAGATATGCCAGGCCTTTGGTAAGGGTATCGTGACTACGTGGATAGTGTAGTGGTGGTTTAATAAGTTTAAGGGCGCTGATGGAACACTCGAAGACGCACCACGTGCCAGAAGACCAACATATGTAGATCTTCAGACAGTAACTGAGGCGAACAATGGCCAGACATGTGAAGAACTGGGACTATAATTCAGTATGAGTGGAGAAAACCATTCGGTAGCATCTCCATCAACTTAAGAAGCACTATAAGTTGGGTCGATGGGTCTCACATGATTTGACTCTGGGAAAAAAGGCAACGCGAGCAGACACCTGTGTTTCTTTGCTGTCTCGTCTGAGGAAGAAGCAATTTTTGGACGGGGTGTTGATATGGGATGAGAAGTGAGTTCTGTACGAAGCTCCACGACGCCATTCTCATGCACCAGAAGAAGGTCCTCTTGTGTGTTTGGTGGACTGTTCGCGGCATTGTGCATCGGGAACTGTTATCAGCTGGCCAGAGCATCAATTCAACAGTGTACTGTAAACTGTTAAGCCGTGTTCAAGAAAAAAACTCAAAACTCTGGAGCCAGAACTTCTGAATCGCCAAGGGGTTCTCCTCTTACAGGACAACGCTAAGCCCCACATGGCTAGGATGACTCGGGACACCATTCTACGCCTTGCATGGGAAACATTATTGCACTCGCCATACTCCCCGGACGTTGCACCGTCCGATTATCACGTGTTCCATTCATTGGACAATCACCTTACAGGACGCCAGTTCAAATCCCTAGTAGAGGTGCAAAATGCACTTGATAATTTCTTCGCTTCACGGTCAACCAAGTTCTACCGTGATGAAACAATGGCTTTCCAGAACGTTAGCAGAAAGTCGTTGTTGATGATGAGGACTATTTTTGATCTTGAAGTAAGTCTTAGGTGACATATCGATGTTCGAAGTTGGTAGGTGAAAAGTGACAGAACTTTCTTGGTTACCTTTATTTAAAAAATGAAACAGAAAATATCAACGTCAGGAGGTGTACAACTTGTTTCCTCTTTTCCTTGTTATTATTAAACTAGCAATTCGTCAAAATTTTAACTATAACCAATGGCCTGGTTAACTTTAACGGAGAGCTTAATGCAACGACACGCCTAAACATGAATGGTGAAACAAAAAATATTTGTACAACTCCGTTAAAGACCTTAAGCTCCTTTAAATGATATAATAATGGAGGTTGGTGAAACTGTTTATAAGTGTTCACATTTAACTTTTTTTTTTTTTTTTTTTTTTTTTGTCTACAATCATCTCAAAACTCCATACCATATTTAGGTGTACTAATTGTTGAAGGGTTTTGTTAAACATAATATTGTGTTGATTTAGGTCTATAACTGCAAAATCACGGTAAAGAATAAAGGAAATATTTACGAAATAGTGGGTAGACCAGCAATGATGTATGAAGCAGAAACATGGCCAATAAAGTACAGGAAGAAGATTGAATATTACTGAAATGAAAATGCTACTCTGAATGTGTGGGATAACAAGAAGAGACAGAGTGAACAAAAATGAAATGAAATCTTTGAGTTTTACGTCCCACGGTTATGCCGGCCAGGCTAAAGGAGACGGTGATTTATGAGAAATGAATGAAATGATGGAATGAAGAAAGTGGGAGGAAACGGGAGAAACCCACCTACACGGTGTTTGTCCACCACAAAGTTCACTTGGCGAGGGCAGAGATCGAACCCGGGACCCCAAGCATCAGAGGTGAACGCTCTACCACTGAGCCACCGCGGCCCCAAGAGACAGAGTGAGGAGTGAGAAATTAAAGGGGAACAATCAAGGTTGCAGAGATAGCTAAGATGATCCAAGAAAAATGACTGCAGCCGTATGGCCATCTAATAAGAACAACAAAAGACTCTGAGGACAGAAGAGTGTGGAAGAGAGGCAGAGGGAGATCAAGAAGGAAATTGATGGATATGTTTAAGAATGACTTCAAGGAGAAAGGTCTATCAGGGAAAGAATTTCGGGACAGAGTCGTATGGAGAAGACTAATAAGAACCGTCGACCCCCACAAAAGTGGGAAAAAACAGAGAGAGAGAGAGAAGTTACCAGGAATGAAATTTAGTTATTGACAAAGATGCATGTAGGCACATAGGAAAAAACAGATGGCAGCACTTTACTGATGTAAATGTCAGAAAATTCATACCCTCACAAAACCATTTTTGTATAGAATTACAGAAAATGTAATACGTTATTCGTTACTTGGTATAAATGTCAAACATACTACATAAAGCTTCGCTCGTAACAACAAATAAAAAGTAACACAATTTTTCAATGCCAATTACAACAGATTTATGATATTGTTGGAAGGCAATATGCACGATTGAAATTACAGTATAGATATATCTACCAGATGCACAAAATTTTGTGGTAACGTTGTTAAGTTATTGCTTTTAACAAATAAAAGCTTTCTACTGACGAATAACACAGTTATTATTATTATATAATAGCTTGTGTTCGACGTGCTAGCTGGAATGTTACTAACAGCATATATGTATTATATACAAAGATCACCGTGGCAATGTTCCTATTTTCACGTTTAGTAAGCTAGTTTTGTAACACCACCGTGGTTTTATTTTCACACTGCTCAACCCAGTATTTGTGTAAAACTAGTAACACTAAGTCTTTGTTAGTAACGACACCGGACCTTGGTGTTGAAATAAGATGCGGTCATACTAGACCTACTGGCCTGTGTCAAAATTGTTTTAACAGCATCAATTTTTGCTTGTACAAGTAGAAAACCAGACTGACAATACCTATGGAAATAAAAATGTCTATTCAAACAAGAAATTCAAAATAACTGTTTCTCGATACTGGATCCTAATTATTTACAGGTGATCCACTTGCGCCGTACAATTAGTGAAGTTGGACAACCAACCACACAGCGAAATAAGCACGGTTGCTAGCATTCAATGGGTAGCATGCTTATAAAATCACTTTTTCTTCTTATAAATAAATGTATATCATGCATTGAATAATTATATTAGAAGCATCATGAGAATCGCTTTAATCCTAAAGTTACACACACACACACACACACACACACACACACACATATATATATATATATATATATATATATATATATATATATATATATATATATATATATATATATATATATATATATATATATATATATATATATATATATATATATATACATATATATACATATATATATATATATACATATATATACATATATACCATGAATGATGTAAAAAAGAAAAGAAAAGAGTCCAAAAGTTCGAGTGAAGAAAATTGCTATGGTAGGTTATGTGTTTCAGCAATTATTTCATTATGGGATCGAGCTCTTTGACAAAAGGTCTGTTTAGTATCAATCGGGAGTGTTTCTAATGAAGTCTAGCTGAAATTCCTGAATAATATCCTAGCAATTGGTAAACAAATGCTTAATAACCAAAGCACGGATCTAATTTGTTCACCAATTAAACCCAAGAAACCATTTTACGTATTGTAGATAATCTAAACTACATCTGTAGTTTCCAATTACTAGAAGTCAGTAGATTTCAAAACCATCACTAAATATGTCATCTTCCATCTAAACTAAATAATCTCTGTTACATATCTAAATCTTCGACGCCAACAAATTCACACAATCTCCTTTTGTTTTTTTTTATTTAACTGACTTCATCTAATTATACCAAATAATAACTTCAAACAAACTAATACGAACATTAAGAACATCTAAGTCATACACAGAAACCGCTTATTTATCAAATAATAATAATAATAATAATAATAATAATAATAATAATAATAATAATAATAATAATAATAATAATAATAATAATAATAATAATAATACACGCTAACGTTCATAGAGAATCATGCACAACCAAACGAAGAATAGAGAATACTAGCAAAAGAGCTTTTGGAGAACATTCGTAGACGTTCATTACCATTCCTTACACCGAATTCCGTGCGACATTTACACCATCAATAACAGAATCAAAGTTCTCATAAGTTGATGTGCCGGGGCCGCGGTGGCTCAGTGGTAGAGCGTTCACCTCTGGTGCTTGGGGTCCCGGGTTCGATCCCAGCCCCCGCCAAGTAAACTTTGTGGTGGACAAACACCGCGTGCGTGGGTTTTCTCGGAGTTCTCCCGTTTCCGCCCACTTTCTTCATTCCACCATTTCATTCATTTCTCATAATCACCGTCTCCTTTAGCCTAACCGGCATAACCGTGGGACGTAAAACTCAGAGAAGAGAGAAGAAAAGAGTCATAAGTGTATGTGGAAATATCATACACAAGTGTTTTTCAAATTGTATGTAATTTCACACAATTTACCTCACACGCACGTTAAACTTAAAATAATTTATATTACACTATGTTGGACATTTATGTTCATCCCATTTACGAATGGTAATTCTACTAGTATGTGCACAGGATATAGGAACTTTGACGATTTTTTATTAGCACAACGTAGGAAAACAACAAGTTAAGCTAAATATGCTAGGAATAAGCAGAAAAAATAGGAAAAGAAATACATGGCTCAGAATAATGATAGAAATAACGGATATAATCGCTAAAATAAAAGGATTCAAAAGGCAGTGGGCTGGAAACATTGTAAGAAGAACTGATGCCAGATGGACAAAATTAATCCTTGGCTTGCATACAAATACTCAAGAAGAGAGTTAGGAAATATCCCAAAACGAGGCGATGTAATGAAAATAGACTGCCCAACACAGATGGTTATAGGGAAATATTGGAATGACTTTAGCCAACAGTGGATCGACAGCGGTTGATAATGATGTTGGTGATGAATAACAATAATAATATTCATTACCTTAATTAGATACGGGCCGCGAAAATAACAAATAGGTCTACTAGAAATTGATTAAACTACTGGTAATTATGAGGACAGTTCATTCTGCGTGTAATTGTTATCTATCTATCTATCTATCTATCTATCTATCTATCTATCTATATATATATATATATATATATATATATATATATATATATATATATATATATATATATATATATATATATATATATATATATATATATATATATATATACTGGTCAAAAAAATTAGGGGTTCAGATGAAAACTCATGTAAAACTTCTTATGAATAATGTGACAACAATGTATTTGCTCTAGTTCGGATTAAAAGCGACTAGTATGAAGGCACAACGTGGAAACGAACCATTTGAAACACCTGTGCACGTGATCGGTGACGTGAGGCTACCAGAGGCTATTTTGTAGTGTGGCGCTGCCAACACATCCCAACTCCAGGATACCTCTGTTCTCATTGTAAGTATTAGTGTGACACAACTCCAGGTACTGAAATGTCGCAACAACGTGATTTGCCAGAATCGCTGACATGGGGAGCTGTCGGCAGGTTGGAAGCTGGTCAGTCACAGCGGGACGTGGCAAATACCATAGGAGTGGCACAAAGTGTGATTTCCTGATTGTGGAATAGATCTCAAGCAACTGGAAGTGTTCGAAGAAGACAAGGACAGGGCCGTCCACGAGCAACCACAGCCAGAGACGATTGTTATCTCTTCTTAACAGCCCGTCGAAACTGGCGTCAGAATGCAATTCTGCTCCAGCGAGCGTTTCGAACAGCAACAGGACGCACAATATCTACTCAAACGGTGCGCAATCGCCTTCGGGAAGGTGGCCTCTACGCACGTAGGAGTATGGTGTGTGTCCCATTACCTGCACGACACCGTGTTGATTGAAGAGTGTGGGCGGAGGAACATCGTGGGTAAGGACGCAATGAATGGGACAATGTTTTGTTCTCTGACGAGTTTCGATTCAGTGTGGAGCCTGATAATCGACGTGTTTTCATCTGGAGAGAGTGTGGAACACGACACAATGCCATGTTTGTCCGAGAAAGATCCCAGTATCATGGTGGTGGACTAATGGTGTGGGCAGGAATCAGCATTGCTGGGCGTACTGAGCTCTTTGACGGGCTCCAAAATGTCTCTTTGTCGGCTCTCAGGTATAGGAGATTCTGCAACCTTTTGTTCTTCCTATGCTGGTGCCACTGGTGATTCGTTGTTTTTCATGGATGACAATGCTCGTCCTCACAGAGCTCGGTTAGTGGATGAGATGCTGGAAGCTGAGGGTATCGCTCGGATGAAGTGGCCAGTTGCTCTTCGGATCTCAATCCAATTGAGTATCCTGGGATATGCTTGGTAGATGAATTGCCGCTAGGCCAGTACTTCCAACAACCATTCCAGAGCTGGAAGTTGCTCTTCTGGATGAGTGGCACAACATCCCCCAAGAACTGACCGATAATCTGATTGAATCCATGCAGGCAGGTGCGAGGTTGTGTTGGCTGTTCGAGGTGATCATACACCACATTAAGGAACAATCAGTGTTGTTGCCTTGCCTGTTTGTGAGCAGTTCGAGAGGTGCACACATAAACGTCTTGTTTCATGAGCCATGTGAACAAGGTTATCCGTGCCCCAACACCAGTATGTGCCCCATTTTTCTAGTGTATCTTAACGCATTCCTTCTTGTATGATATATGTGAGTCAAACACAATCTTATCCATACACTGTCTTAAGGTCTTGTGTGATATTTCAGCTCATCCCCTAATTTTTTGAGCAGTATATATATATATATATATATATATATATATAATATATATATATATATATATATATATATATATATATATATATATATATATATATATATATATATATATATATATATATATATATATATATATATATATATATATATATATATATATATATATATATATATATATATATATATATACAGTGAAACCTGTCTATGTTGGCCACCATCGGTTCCATCGAAAAGTGGCCAACTTAGACAGGTGGCCAACTTACAGAAAATAAGTGTGATTTGTGTATTTTTCGAATAGGATTTCTAGTATTACTTGATTGTAAAATTTTAATAAGCAGTGGCACGACAGCTACTTATAAATAATGTATATAGAGTAATCATAAAAATATACAGTACTAGAAAACATTACTATAGTATGCAAGAGCGCCGATTTCTCTGTCAATTTGGGGGGGGGGGCATTCAGATGCAGAAGGATATATGAAGATTTTAAGACAAATTGCACTCAAATTATACCAAATATTGTATACTCATAAATAAAATAGGGGCCACATGAGCTTTGGGGGGCCAGGGCCCCCTCGGTCCCCCCAGGATCGGCGCTCTAGATAGTATGTTTAATATATATGAATACCTTTTTCTTCCTGAAAACTAGCCTGGTACATTGGATTATTCGAATTGAAAACACAATAACACAAACAACCATGAAATAGAAGTGTATGTACGCAGTTTATTAAAATTGATATTATAGCATACTGAGTTATTCAGATTGAAAACAAGAAAAGCTAAGTTATAAATTGCGAAATTCACATGCAATTTATATGACTTCTTTTCAGTTGTTACTGAATGGTGGTTCATTCTAAACATATTTGCTTTATTTTTTTTGGCAGATATGCACATTCTAATTTTCCCTCGGAGCAAAAGATGTTTTGAGAAAATCTTGAGGGAATTCATATCTCAAAACCTCCGCTACCTTTTGACATGCAGTCAGGTGCCAATAAATGACAATTGAGCTTTAACCTTGAGAATTTTCCGGAAGCTTCCCACTGATGAAAGGAGCCGATATAGCTAATGGTTTTACCAAAACAGACAGGATAAACAAATACGTACCTTGATACGTACAACCATTTCCTGAATTCCTGTACGTGCTTTTTCTTATTCACATCTTCCTTCACCACCCTTTTATGAGGGTAGTGTTCTGGCCATTGACCTCCAAGAATAAATCGTGCGAATCTATGCTCTTTGTGTCCAGTTACAAATACAGAACATCTGCCTCTTATATGGGAATTCGAAAGAGTTAAGAAAAATAACAAAACTGTATTTTTCGTGGCCAAGATACGCAGGTAAGTTTATCATTATCATCATAGGGTAAACATTGCTTCAGTGTGGCCAACTTCCAAGATAGACAGGTGGCCAACTTATAGAGTAGTAAGTAACAAATGTCTTATGGGAAAATGCAGGTTCAAGACTAACTAGGCCAAGATAAGCAGGTGGCCAACTTAGAGAGGTGGCCAAGTTGACAGGTTTCACTGTATATATATATATATATATATATATATATATATATATATATATATATATATATATATATATATATATAATATCTACAAAAAAATCACCAGTCAGTCTGCTAGGACATCGCCCCGTAAGGAATCCAGAGCAACCTGCACGGCGCCAGTCGGCATTATCAGTGATCATGCGTCAGGCGAAGAGTTAGTTTGACTGAGAATGGCGCACAGATAAGACCTTAGTGAGTTCGATAAAGGCGTCATCATCAGCTGTCATGTTGCGGGTTTGTCGAATCGTGCCATTAGTGCCCTATTACGCTACCCAAATTCAACGGTGGATAATGCAATCCTGAAATGGAAACTTCACGGTGCCACCAGTGTCAATAAACGGCCCAGACGACCCACGACATTGATGGACAGAGACCGGAGAGTGCTGAAACGAGTGGTATCTAGGAATTACCGTCAAATTGCATCTGCCATCCAGCATGAGTTCCACACTGCATCGGGCATATCAGTTTCACTGAACACTGTCGGGACAGAACTGCATGAATTTCGTTTCCATTGTAGAGCAGCTACCCACAAGCTACACACCACTCCAACGAACAAAGCTAGGAGGTTCGCATGGAATAAGGCTAATCGAAATTGGACCCTAGACCAATAGAAACATGTGTTATGGAATGATGAATCACGCTACACGCCTTTTATGTCAGTTGATCGGGTGTAGGTGTGACAACAACTTGGGGAACGTTTCTTACCAGACTGCATTGTAACAACAGTGAAATTTGGTGGTGGTGGTGTAATGGTGGGAGATGCATGTTGTTGGTTTGGCCTAGACCCGCTTGTTGTTCTGCCTGGTAACATGACGAGTGTAAATTGGGATACGGACAAAATCTCGCGGCCGAAATATCGCCGCCCAAAACCTCGCGGGACAAAATCTCGCCGGGACAAAATCTCGCCTGGCCAAAACCTCGCCGCCCAAAACATTGCGGGACAAAATCTCGCCGGTCAAAAACCTAGCGTGGCCAAAACCTCGCCACCCAAAACCTCGCGGGACAAAATCTCGCCGGACCAAAACCTCGCCGCGAATGAAACTTTTATTTAAAATTTACCCAATGAGTTTCTTAATATGCAATTCCACATTACAAATAATAATAATAATAATAATAATAATAATAATAATAATAATAATAATAATAATAATAATAATAATAATAATAATAATAAGAAGAAGAAGAAGAAGAAGAAGAAGAAGACGAAGAAAAGAAAAAGATACAAAACATCGAGTGCGTGGGCTTTCTCGGGTTATTCCCGTTTTCTCCCACTTCCTTTTTTCGATCATTTCCTTCATCCTGGTCATCTACGTCTCCTTTAACCTACAGGACATAATCAAGGGACGTCGTAAAAACTCATATATTATTTCATACTTTCATAAATATTATTAGATTTTTGCTAAAATTTTAAGTTTTTGGATGTTCTAAAGTTCACGAAACTAGCCCCGTTAGTTGTTATTACTTTCCTTATGCAGACTTTCTTTCCCTATAACCAGTTTAAAAAACATCCTGTTGCCCTACCTTCACATTGAAATCCTCTAATACAGAAATAGAATTTTCATATGGTATCCCGGGACTTGGTCAAATACCCGTGATACTTCTTCTGAAACAGCGTCTTTTATACCGTCATCCTTATCATCTGTTGGAACATTTACATTTTGGTCAGGCGAGATTTTGGGTATGGCGATATTTTGGGGCGCGAGGTTTTGGAAGACGTGGTTTTGGCAAGGCGAGGTTTGGCCCAAGAGGTTTTGGGTGGTGAGGTTTTGGCCAGGTGAGGCTTTGGCCCCGCGAGGTTTTGGCCCGCGACGTTTTGGGCGGCGAGGTTTTGGCCAGGCGGGGTTTTGGCCCGGCGAGATTTTGTCCCGCGAGGTTTTGGGAGGTGAGATTTTGGTCCGCGACGTTGTCGCCGCGAGGTTTTGTACCCAAACTGTGTAAATTATCTGAACATTTTAAAAAATTTAGTGCTTCACACATTGTGGAAATTCTTTGGAACGGAGCCACGTTACTATCAGGATGATAACCCCCGTTGCCATAAAACTGCCAATGTTATGTCGTGGTATGACGAGTACAATGTGCAACGACTCCAGTAGCCTGCTCAATAGCCTGATTTGAATCCCGTGGAATATCTGAGGGATGAATTGGAGCGGCGTTTAAGGCCCAGACCAACTCGTCCAAATTCACCTGACGTACTTGGAACTGCCTTACTGGAGAAGTCGGCTGCTATCCCACCTGATACCTATCAGCAACTAGTGGAAAACCTTCCTTGGAGAATACATGCTGTGATCCAGGCAAGTATGGATTATCCGTTTTCCATACTTGCCAAAGTCCGGCAACGCTGTAGTCTCCAATTCCATATATTCTTTTTCTTTACATGTTCCTCACAATAGACGGTGACCTATGGTTTATGTCCAAAAGACACCAGGTAGATATGTTTTCATATGCTTCCTCGTTTTTGGGGTTTTCTAAGTGCAAACGCATTTTCCTGTCTTTCCAGTTGGAATCGCGTAATTGTTCAAATTTCACGTCAGGAAAGTTGTGAACGTGTGAATCTAACATTTCATTTGAAAGTAAGTTTACAAATAATATTTTCCAGGTTAATCGAAATTTCCAATTCTGAAGCCTATTTACAATTTTTCGAGATTATATTCCACGAGATTAGGGAATAAGATACGTATCCAGTTATATTGGGTAACATCTTCAGAAAAGTATATACGCAATTTACTTTAAAAGCCATTGAGTGAGGCTTCGATAGAAAGAATACTTTCTCGAAGACACCTGTAAGATTGAATTCCTTGTGTTCTACAAGGTGATAAGAGAGAGAGAGAATAACAACGAGAATTAACATCTTAAACGATAAGAATTTTCCTGATTGTGCTTGTGTTAACCCGTCTAAGTTGTTCTCGAACTGTTCATACAAAGGAGTGACTACTATCCATTGTGAAGTAATTACGACACGTAAAGATACGAGCTGTTGTTTAATGGAGCATTTTAAATGAAATTTCACAAATCACTACGATGCTCACATTGAGCCGTGACACCTCTGGGAGTCCCGACGAGCAAAATTATCAACTCGAAGTAGTTTGTTACAGCTTAAGTGCGACACCTTAAATTCTAAGAAATACAACAAACATTACGAAATACCATTACATACATACTATGTGTCAGATGTTCTTGAAAATAGCCAATTACTTTTTCTACATTATTCTCGTTGGTATGTACTGGTGCGTGTGTTCTTGCTTGCACCTTGTATGGACCGTGTGTTTTAAGTCTTATTTCTGTACATTTAAATGCAAGTACTGACGGCAATTGTCGCATTAGGAATCGTTCCTGATATAATCCTCGGAGCTTCGGACCCATTTTGCCGCGTTTCGTCATAGATAAGAATATGTCCGTCTACTCACGTAAAAGCATTTCCAACACCAGCAATGTCGTTACAAATGAAGTCACTTACTACTGATTGCCACTATTAGTGCATCTATAACTATCACACGGAAATAAAAACTCAAAAGGAATAAACGAGTTCCATCTAGCTATCATACTCAATTGTAATTGCTTTCGTTATTATTAGCAACCTGTGTCCGCCGTAGAGTTAGGCAACTGCTTTTTCACATAAGTATGGTTGGTCATCTATTTACGTATTATACGGCGCAAGTGGACCGCCTGATATAGGCCTTTTCTTTTAACTCATCAAATTTTATCTTAGTAGTTCCCTCACTGACCCTTTTTAAAAATAAACCTGGCTGCGCTATTGAAATTGAGAAAAAAATATTATTACTAGCTGAACCTGCGCTCTCTACACAGCGCGCGTCATTCACATATGAGCGAATCTCCTTGTCATTCCTCACAACATATGTACCTGTCCCTTTACAGACATAAGTGAAAGACGTCTTGATAAAAATCGACAAAAGGTACCATAAAGGTGAGTTTTTTAAAAAAATTATTTTCTCAATATCTCACATTGTTTGCAAGATTTGAGCGTACTTCCGGTTGGAGTTTTTAATTCATGTATGACCAGTGTTTTCTTTCTTCTTGCATGCAGTATGTAAAAAGCAAATACATTACACACACAATTAATTATAATGCCAGTGATGTATGGCATTCATTGGGCAAAACTTTCCAAACATTATTATATAAGTTTCATCTTGGACTTTAGAAATGGTTATTCTTCATTTTTCATTATCATTTGGACATGAAACAATCGTCTGATATATATATATATATATATATATATATATATATATATATATATATATATATATATATATATATATATATACCCCATATACAAATATGTGATGTTGCAATGTATAACTCTTAGGATAAGATGCTTTGTTTTTTCAAAATTTCAATACTTCCTGAATGCCCCCCAAAAATGCAATAAAGAAGTAACGGCCATTAAAAAAACATTCAATTAAAACTGAACAATCTACGCAAAATTTGCAATCGATCAGTGAAAACGGCATCTTTCAAGAGCTTGTGGTTCCCAAGAACTCACTGTCGAAAGGATTGACCACAAAAATATATACAAATATAAACTTTTCTTGACAACAAACATGACCTAGCATTTTAATATATAGATTATTATTATTATTATTATTATTATTATTATTATTATTATTATTATTATTATTATTATATTGACACTGTACAAAAATAAGAGACTTATTAAACTGACAGAAATATGCAGTAATTAAGGTTTTCATTATGATACTAGCAAGGACGACAGGATACAGTATGGTTAATGAGTATATCCAATAATTATAATCAACTCTAAAAGTTTGTTTAACTCTGATATTATTCAAACAGAAGGCATAATTATATTGACCAATAGCATATCTTACCGAATTAGACTTGTCAGATTTCTCAAGCTCCAAGCCCGGACATTTTTAATGCCAATTTTTAATCAATAATTCTCGCAATAAATTTTCTCAACTTAAGAAAACACATGCATAATGAAAATTCATAGTGGACGTTTGTCAAAATTCTAATGTAAGATTTCTTCTTACACATCACTCAGGATTCAGACAAATTTACAGAGCTAATTCCGGCTAAGCGGGTACCGTATGTGCCTTTGGCGTGTGGGAGACCCGGGTTTGAATGCCAGTGCGAGCTCATGTGATTCGGATTCCACGTTAACCAGTAGATCCACGTCTCATATAGCCTCGCTGCTGAACGGGACGTTAAAAATCTCAAAATCAACTCAAACAAATTTACACTGCATAAATATCAGTATGCACAAAGACAGTAGTTTGATTTATAGTACCTAATAATAATAATAATAATAATAATAATAATAATAATAATAATAATAATAATAATAATAATAATAATAATAATAATAATAATAATAATAATAATACAGAAATCAGCCTGACGTATTTTAGTCTCAAAGTTTGCTGTTCGGTAGTCAAATTTGGTGCTCTATTTTCTCAAGCAGTTCAATTTATCTCAAGACTTGTGTACTGAAATGCATACCTATGAAAAAGGAACCATTTTTAGCAAGACAAAATTTAACAACTAACCAGTTTGACATCTGCAACACGTGGAGGGAAAAAAGAACTACTATACATTAATCAGACTTATATATTTAACTTGAATGTACTTTCTCAAAAAACACATATTGTTCTTTATTTCATCAAAGAATTCACTGCCAGTAATAGTAAAGTTCATTTTGCAGAGCGTTAATACTCTCACTGTTGACTTTTCTAGTAAACTTTTCTACGGAAAAAGCGCTAGAAATTGTTAAATAACTTCGGGACTAGAAATTAATTTTTTCCATCTGACCGGGACTAAAAAAACAAAACCGGACCGGCATACTGAGAGGACCTCTCAAAAGCAGGAGTGTCACGGTCAAACCGGGATGTGTAGCAAGCCTATATCGAATAAAACAAAGTGACATTCATGACGGCAAATTCTGATGCGGAGTTTTCCAGATTGTTGAGAAAAACAAATTTTTATGGTGCTAAAAATACGTCACTGGTTGCCAGTCGGTTCTCCTTGAACAGATCATTTTATTTATTTAGTGTACTATTTGATTTGATTTTTAAGTTTAGCGTCGCTTACAGCCGCGAGGCTATATGAGATGTGGATCTACTGATTAACGTGGGATCCAAACCACATGAGATCATGCTGGAAATTGAACCCTGGGTCTCATACACCAAAGGCGCGTACGCTAACCGCTTAGCTAAGAGGAAGCGCTATTTAGTGTATGAATTGTATGCACTATTAAGTACAATCAGGAACAAAAGTTTTTTCCGTTTGGTAAACTTTATTTCGGGAATAACAGTGGTATTGCTGGAACATAGAAAATTACATTCTTTTTAATTTACCGAAAGCTATACTCAAATTATCCTTCTATTCTGAAGTTAATCACGAAACTAATTTCATCTTACGGAAAGAACTTTTGTTGCTGACTGTACAAGATTTATTTATTGTTGTTTCATTTATCTTAACAGAGACGTCCATACCTACTTGTAAAGACATGAAATGTAAATAGAAAAGAATATGCGCCGTCAATAATCTCCAAGTTTACTAAATCGGCTTCTCTTTGTACGAAGATTAGGATTAGGAATTAGATTTCTAAGCTTTTGGCATCTATGTTAGTCCTACACGTATGAGGGACGACGTCCCTCAGTGCTTACACTATCCGAGGAAAGGGAAGTAAGTAAGCGGTCTGGGACCCATATATTAGGTACCATCCCGGCATTTTCCTGCTATGAATGAGGAAAATCTGGGAAAACCTCAGTCACAATGACTAGCCTCAAAAAGCATTTACTCTGTTTCGACAGAGTATACCAACCGGAATCGAACCCGGGACCGCTAACACCAATCTGTGCGAAGAAATCAGCGACACAACTAGGCTAGTTATCGCCCGGGGCAAGAACTCGTCTTAGTGACCAACCAAAGCTAAACGCTCTCCGATTACACCTGATATTGGCATCACAGTAATTCTCCTATTACATTTTTTCTTCAAGTGATAAAGCTTGATTTCAAAATTGTAGTACAGCTCACAGATGACGAGAAGAACCCTAAAACAGGGGTAGAGGGGAAAGGTCAACGACACGGTCAAGTCCATTTTCGGTTTTTGAGGTGTGGTCTATACTTTGATGTCGTCTGCCACTCCGGGTAAAGTTATATGTGTGCTATTCCGTGGTGTCATTTGAAACTCCCGTGCGAAAAGTGGGCGAGCCCATACCTAAGTCACACTACTTCTGCTAGGGTTCTTCTCGTGATCTGTGAGCTGTACATAGTTTAATTTTTAGTACAAGATAAAACACTAAACTAATTAGTATTTTAGTGCCAAATAACCTGAGAGCAGCATGCTTGACATATTCTTATAGTCTTATCATAATAACTGCAAATCACAATGTTTTTGGAATTATATCGGAATGTACTTCTGTATGGAATGAATCAACAGTCTGTTGCTTTAGAATAGAATATTTAATTATGGCAATCAGTGAGGCTGTTGGTTTGGACATTTTGCAGTCTCTTAAATTGATTTGAATTAAATGAAAACACAAAAAGCTGGAACTAAAATTTAACTTTGCGAGCACTTTTGGCATCAAAGGTTTTAAAAATGTCCTCAAAAGATAGCTTTGAAGCTAACTTATCTTGTATGGATATGATCTTAAAGAGGCCTTATCACTGCGAAATTAAAATACCACGAATTTTACAGTTATTTTGTGATATTTTCAAACTTAAAAAGATAATCAAAAATGTGGAACAAGATCGCCCTAGACAATATTATTTTATATGAGGTACCTGTATCACGAGTCACCTAGTAGTTTTCTGTTTGCAGCCATTTAGAAACGCGAAAATGAATGCCGATTTTCGAAATGGTTGGAAATCGAAAGCAGATAAGTGAGTCGTGATAACGGTATCTCATACAAAATAACATTGTCTAGGGCGATCTTGTTCCACTTTTTGATTATCTTTTATCTATTTGAAGATATGACATAATTACTGTAAAATTCGCGGTATTGTAATTTCGCCAGGATGAAGGTCTTAAGGTTGGTTAGTCGTTGTTGTCCTGTTAAGTTTCTGAGGTATTTTTAAAAAAATGATCTTTAGTTTGCTCCCTTGCCTTATAATGAAAATATATATTAGCCCAGTTTTGCGCCTGCTTGCAATCCGGCGTCCAGGGCACAAGCCCCGTTTGCCCCTCCTTACTTACGTTACTTGAATAAGTGACTGAATTAGCAAGCGCGCATTTTATTTACGTTGCCAACAACAAGTAGTTGATATATATATATATATACTAGTTATTACTAAATATTACTAAATATTACTCACCGATAAAGATCGTTTCCAGCCTCTGCAGTGTTGTAGTGTCGTGTTTAACTCCTGTCGGGTATCCATGCGTCCGTCTCAACACGTAATTTATATCCACTTTTTCCGTAAATTATAAAAACAAAACGCTATAACCAATTTTCCACTTCACTTACTGCATATATACAAACATAAGGGTCTATACTTCTGAACATGGAACACTAAGAAAAAAAAATATAAAACCTGACAATAATAATTTTACATCATTGAAAACAATGGATTGGTTACTTCACACGGAAATCGATAGTCTATTGTTATTTTTTGTTAAGCTTAACAGTTGCACTGCGATAAGATCTCTAAAAGAAAAACGAAGGCGATCACACTATATTTTCTTTTGCGAACACACACACACACACAAAATCACATATTGTCACCATATTATATATCTTCTATTATCAATGATAATTTTTGCATGTATATTCTTAATTGTTTCTTCAATATTCTGTTTCTTAAATTAAGGAGAAATTGAAGATATTTTATTGATGAAACATTCTAGGAAGTGCATACATATACGGTGTGTAAATTCGAATAACGAGGCGAATGGCATAGAATGGTAGGATAAGGTTTTGTTGTGAGTTGTTGAAGAAAAAAAAAAAAATAAAAGAGGAGGAGGGGAGGGGGGAGGATGGCTTGCAGTATGAACAGATGGCGAACCAAGACCCGTAGCAGCTTGCTTGAAAGAGCCGCGCTACCGGAACACAAGACATGAAGCGTGGCAGTCGCGCGCCAAATATAGGGGTACCAACATCGACGAATTAAAAATTTCGGGATGTAATTGAAGTCTAGCTTTAAGTGCTAGAACCAGAAAGCTCTAGTAATCAACAAGTTGAAGGGTAGGCAATTGCAATTAGTAATAATAATAGTGGTAATAAAAAGCTTAGAAACATTTTTGTACCTATTATTATTATCATTATTATTATTATTATTATTATTATTATTATTATTATTATTATTATTATTATTATTATTATTATTATTAACAAGGCTATGTAGAGTTAGAAGTGTGATAATTCCATTGAAAAAAAGAGAGAAAGATTTCGCTCTTGGCTATGTGGGTACCGCACGCGCTTTGGCGGAAGAGACCCAGGTTCGATTCCCAGCAGAAGTTCATGTGATTAGGATTCCACGTTAAGCTAATAGGTCCACGTCTCATACTGCCTCACTGCAGAAATTGACGGTAAACTTAAGAATCAAATCAAATTAATCCTCCAATTAAATTCTCGAACCGGTTGACATCGGTCACAAGACTTGTCTGCCACAGATTCGAATCCAACTCACGACTCGGGTGTAACGTATTTTAGTTCCACTAATCATCTCATTGTTGTCATTGAGTCTCTATCGTCTCTTTTAACAATATCAGTGGAAGAGCATTCACCTCTGGTGTGTGGGGTCCCTCGTTATGTTCCAGCTTGCGTCAAGTGGAGTTAGTGCATGGTGCACAAAAATAGTGTGCGTGGGTTTTCTCGGGGTTCCCACGTTTGCCCTTACTTTCTTCATTCCATCATTTCATTTATTTCTCATCAGCGGATGCTTTAGTTCACACGGCATAAGTGTGAGACGTAAAACTCAAAGATTTCATATCATTTTCATTTTCTTTTAACAATAGGGCACAAATGTGAGGCATAAAAATCATAAATAAAATATCTAGTCTGCCATATTATCAGATCCTTACATTAATTTATGTTACACTGAGAACGGTTGGTATTGGTAATGTTGGAATTTATTTCACTATTTCTAAATCTAAGCAATATTGTTATGAAATTTGTGTTTTCAGTGGCGGAGGATAATTTAATTTTAGGATGGCAACAACAGGCATTAGATAAAAAGAATTGAATGAAAATTTTGCTACTGATGAAAATACAAATTCTCCTAATTACAATAACTAAAATAATAATAAACCTCAACACGATACTCGCTATTATTATTATTATTATTATTATTATTATTATTATTATTATTATTATTATTATTATTATTATTATTATTATTATTATTATTATTAACTAGCTGAACCTGCGCTGTCCACTGGTCATTCTGATATGATCAATATTTGTTTCGGGAATGTTTTTTTTGGGGGGGGGGGTCAGTGCCAGATAAGGTTAATACGTACTAGAATAATATCAGCAGTGGGAGAGAAATAGTTTCAGAATACAATAAATAAATAAATAAACATTTTATTATTGCTACTTTACAAGTGTTCTATAGCTGAAACTTAAAAAAAAAAAAAAAAAAAATGGTGGTACCTTGTGTCTGTAACTACATGTTTTCTGAAAGGTACACTGGACATCACCTTAGATCTTCTTTACACTTAGTCACTATATCTGTCCATATCTCTTTACACACACAAGTGAAGAACAGGACGGCTCACAAAGGCAGTGCGTTTCTATAAACAAACATATAAGCGTAGTATTTCAATGATATTGGGGTGAGTTTCTGGCAAGCTTGGAGAAGTGACAGATAAAGTCAAATGGTTTTTTCCCCTTATAAATCTATATCCATCCAAGTACGCTTCTTCGCCATTCAGATTTAAGCAAAGCGCCCGCAATGTCCGTCAACCCGCCATACGTAACTCCTCTACTGGTTGCCTAACATAAGGATATGAACCTTAGCTTCGTCCTATCTGCAATGTTAATCTTATGGACTCAAAATTACCCATAAAATGTTGAATAATAAGGGCCTTTTTTAATTTTTTTTCTTTTACAAAATGAGAATTGGCAGATCTAAGCAAAATTTCAAATAGACCACTGAAAACAGCACGTTTCTAGAGCTTGTGGTTTCCGAGATCTGATTGTCAAAAGGTATTTGGCACAAACATATAAATGGAATTTACCACAAACGTATAAACCTAACATTTAAGTATATAGATTAATAAAGAAAAGGCTATGGAACACTATTTTCCTTTGCTCAAATAACTTCGTAAGTTCTCATAACGTATATATATAGGTTTACGAAGGAAAGGGAACAAATGATGACTGGAAGTTGTGAAAATTGATTATAGGTGCTGTGGTGTCTCAGTGGTAGAGATTCCTGGTTTGATCCCAGCTCGCACCGAGTGGGCTTTTGGTGTACAAACATTGAGTGCATGGGTTTTCTCGGGATTCTGTCGCTTCCCCTTTCTTCGTTCCATCTTTTCAATCACTATTATCATCTTTTTCTCCCTTAACCTCAGTATATCATTGTGAAACGTTAAAAGAAAAATGATATTGAACGTATAATAAACTGAAGTTTTACAAATTTTCAGAAAGGAAATAATAAACAAAACGGTGAAGACAAAAGACTGAGGTTATGGAATAGTGGTTGCCATTATTATGTTAATGGTTATCCACCGAAATTCAAATCACAAAAATTTGAACTGCAATCACCAACAGAAGTGTCCATAAATATAACATTCCTTATGACCTCGCACATTACACTAAGCAATTGTATCCACGATTCAAACGAATACCTTCAGATAATTAATTTCACATAAAAAAGTTATCACTTCACTTCATTATAAGCTAACTGAGAATATTCTTAAGTCTACATTCACTTTCTTCATCTTTATTGAAATTGTGGAGTTCTAGAACCCATGGAGTTACGAAATACCTGAGAAGTGAAGTGAAGTATTCCAAAAGTTCCTTCAAAGGCTTAATGAAATGAAAGGAAATCTTTAAGTTTAACGTTCCACGAATATGTCCTTTAGGCTAAGGGAGACGTTGATTAAGGCAAATGAATGATGATGGAAGAAAGTGGGAGGAAACGGGAGTACCCCAGGAAAATTCATGGACATGATGTTGTCCATCTCGAGGATCGAACCAGGGGCCCTACGAGATTATTTTTAATGATCATACCTAACACAGCCAAGAATATGAACAACTATTCGATTACTTTGGGGCTTAGCACAATCTTACAAGTAATAATGAGGTTGCACGTTTAACGTAAAATATATTTATTAAACTTAAATAATGAACAGATACTTGTGAAAGTCTCTGACACAGTCACAATTGAATTTTTGTACTACACCCGAAATCAAAAGAAGATTCCCACTTCTTGAAAATTGTTACTTAAAATTCTTAGCTCCAAAATGAATTTTCCAAATACCTTCTCTTAGAGAAAATCAAACTGAATTCTTAGTTCCGTTAAAATGTAAAGAAGTATAGGCTACTAATATCTTTCAATCCTCTATGTACCCTTTGAAGTAAAATTTCTCAAAATCCGTCTAACTCATTTTCAACGTAGGTTTATGAAAAATATTTTTCTTCAAACTTTCAAGTTCTTATGCCTAAGGGTTTCGGGGATATGATTACGAATGAATAAATATACAATATTCTAATTTTATATTCATATTTGTTTTTGTACTTTAAAGTCTCTCTCAAATATTCTTGATTACGTATTTCTTTAACGAAGTCGGAAATTATTATATTTTACGAATTGTCCCATTTCTTCCTCTTAGGAGTGGATTTTCTATAAAACGCCGAAACTCAACTCTTTCTTTATCTTATTTTTAAAAATCATTCAATTTAACGTCCCACGTTATGCCGTTTACGCTAAGGGAGACGATGATTAAAGCAAGTGAACGATTATGAAAGAATTGATGGAATGAGAAAGTGGGAGGAAACATGAACGCCTCAGAGAACCTAAGGACACAGTATTGTCTACCACAAACGTACTTGACCGGAGATCGAACCAGGGTTCCTACGCACCAGAGGTAAGCGCTTTACCACAGAGCCATCGCGCTCCTCTCTCTTATTTTAAAAGAAGGGTTTATGTACCGAGATCATGAAAAAATACTATTTGTTCTATTACAGGAGATGCTGCATCTTGAAGACCTAGCTGATTTCAAATGGCCATTTCTAAGGAAGATGATTATTCTCATATTTGGGGCTTAGTCAACTTTCTAGCAACACCGAGTGCATGGGTTTTCTCGGAGTTCTCCCGTTCCTTCCCACTTTCATCATTCCACCATTTCATTAATTTCTCATCATCACCGTCTCCTTTGGTCCACACGCTATAACCGTGGCACATAAAACTTAAAGACTTCAGCTTCCTAACTTTAGAGATCCGTGAGATGCTTTATTCTTAAGAGTCTTCATCCCGGCGAAATTAAAATACCGCTAATTTTGCAGTAATTATGTGATATCTTCAAATAGATAAAAGATAATCGAAATGTGGAACAAGAGCGCCCTAGACAATATTATTTTACATGAGAAACCGTTATCACGACTCACTTATCGGCTTTCGATTTCGAGCCATTTGGAAAATCGGCATTTATTTTCGCGTTTCTAAACAGCTGAAAACGGAAAGTCTCTAGGTGACTTGTGAAAACTGTACCTCACGCAAAATAATATCGTCTAGGGCGCTCTTGTACCATATTTCAATTATCTTTTATCTATTTGAAGATATCACATAATTACTGTAAAATTAGCGGTATTTTAATTTCGCCAGGATGAAAACTCTTAAGGAAAATTTTGAAGCCCCTTTTTAACATACCCCTTGGGTACTTATTTATAAAAATTCTTTCTTTTCAGTTGTTTTTGTGTCGAAAGGAGTATTTGTCCAGGTCTTATGTATATTGCTGTTATAGTTTGACCTAAGCATCGAGAGTTAGCAGCTGAGTCGCTTTAGTCTTTGGCAGAGGCGGATCTACAAGGTAAAAACTGGGGGGGGGGGGGCAAGTAGAAGCTAGACTATGATAGGTATATCATGATTTTACTATAAACTATTAAAAATATATAAATAATAGCTTAAATTATTTTTGTTACTTAAAAAACTGGGCGACCTAGGACCCCCTGATCCCGGGTTAGATCCGCCACTGGTCTTTTTAAGTTGAACCTGATTTTAAGATGATTTGTTTATTACATTAATCACTATGTTTAATAGATGTTGCAATTACCATATGGTACTTAGGTTTGTGCATCTAACTCTTCCTTATAGGTTAAGATGAAATTAAGATTTGCATACACACTATTTATTTTTCACGGTTTGTTAGTTAAAAAGAAAAAGAAAAAAAGATAGATCAGGGGTACCAACTGTTGTACACACACACACTTATGAAATAATACCATCTCTTTTTATCTCCGCCTCTTTCCCTTCACTTCTTGATTGGAAGCGAACCACCCTTCCGCAACGGTCGCCGCATGCCCTTGCAGCTGCTCCTGCTACGGGCTGAAGGGGCGTCAAAGCAGAGGGGGAGAAAAGAGGGGGTAATATACAAACACACAACCACATTATAGTTCTTCCGTACTATTCCTCTTTGGATCATTTTGAAGGCGAAGTTCAGCCTCGAGTTAATATTGATTTGGGCAGTAAATGCATCGATTAACAATATGTACGAATCAGCTTTTTTTTTTTTTTAAATTAAGATTTTGAGTTTTGCGTTGCAAATTGCGTAACAAATTTAAATTTGCATCGCACTCTCGGCAGTCAAGGAAAACATTATTATTATTATTACTATTATTATTATTATTATTATTATTATTATTATTATTATTATTATTATTATTATTATTATTATTATTATTACAGTAAAACCTGTCTTCAACGGACCCTTTATTAAACGGAAAACTGTCTTAAACGGAAATATTTCACGGTCCCATGAATTTTCGAGAACAAAACGTGTAAAAAGTCGCTTCATTAAGTGGAAACTGTGTTACGCGGACAACGGAAAGAAAAATAAACATTTAACGGAAAATTCTGAGTTCCGGACTACAGCGTTTAAAAGATGTTTAGACATTTTGTGAGATATATACATTACACTGTCTGCGATAAAATGCTAGTTCTTTTGTTAAATATTTCTGGACAGTGTTTACCTTCCCCAACCACTACTCATGTTCACCCCCACAAAATGTCCTTAATCCCCGCAACTTAATCAAAAATCATACGGAATGTCCGAAAGAAGAAAACGAGATAGAGGAAGAAGAGGAATACGATACCGAGTTCGAAGAAGAGTGTAGAATAAATACATATCAAGATGCTCTCAGAAGTTTAAAGGAACTGAAAAATTTGTCTTACGGAAAAATGATTCTGATTCACTTAGTATAATTTCTCAGGCTAAAGTGTATGCGGAAAGTCACGCAGCCAAGGAGCAATGTACACAGGAAACCCTGCTTGGCTATTAGAAAAATAAAGAAAACGTGTGCATAGTATATTTTGTATTCATTTTAATTTTTTGTGTATTTATTCGTAGAAGAAAGAAGTACTGTAATCGAACAATGTACGTACAGCAATATATTTTCTCAGTATGCCCCTTTATAAGCATGTATTTTTTTAAAAGAGGAAAGGTTTACCTCCACTAAGCGGAAACCTGACTTTAACGGAAATTTTTGCAAGTCCCGCTCGATTCCGCTAAAGACAGGTTTCGCTGTATTATTATTATTATTATTATTATTATTATTATTATTATTATTATTATTATTATTATTATTATTATTATTATTATTATTATTATTATTATTATTTAATACGAGTGAAATCAAATATAAATAAAATAAAATGTTTGTGTGCATGTGTGTGTGTGACTTGGGAACCAGACGAGTGGACCGAGAGTTACCAAATTTTGGTCACGGGTACTTTGGTCCAGGTCCCAGACCAAGACGAAGTGTTTTCTTCAAAATTCGAATCAGTGTCTAAGGAGGGGAGCCTTTACTAGTACATGTAGAAGTAGTAGAAAGTGACCTACATAATATGTAGGTCACTTTCTACTACTTCTACATGTACTAATATATTATATTAGTGTATTTACTGTATATCGAGGAGAAAAAATATCAAATACTCGTACTACTAGGTTAATCATTACCAAATTTGATCAGAGTATAGAGAATCGAAAGTTGCGGTTCGAGTTCTTTTCTGAAGCTAATATTCAAACCGGAAGTAGTAGAAATTAACGACTTCTGGTTTTAATGTTGATCATTATAGATAAAAGACTATAATGTGTATAGAGAACCGGTTTTATGTAATCGATTAAGCCTCCCAAGGACATACCATATCTCCATCCTTAAGGGGCCCATAGACGATCCACGGTTTGTGCAAATACTCGGCCATACACAGTTCAACTGTTTGCACAAACTTCAATTCAATTTTTAGTCTGATCGCGTAAAGATGTCCACTGAAGCGGCTTGTTTAGCGATAGTAATTGCTTGTGCTTTGGAAGCGAAAAGGCTCGTGAAACCAAGAAGGAAGAAGAGGGTTTGGATGAAAGAATGGTCCTAGAAACGGTCTAGTTTAGTCACCAAAATTTAGTAGCCGACCTTGAGATAAGTTCGACTGTGGAATTATTTACGAATGGATTCAACTATATTTGCTGAAATATTGGAAATGGTTACACCTCTTATGCGACAACAGGATACAAATATGAGATATCTCCCGAGCAGAGGTTGTTTGCCACTTTGCGTTATCTTGGGGTGGAAACACGTGCGAGGAATTAAAGTTGAAACAACCGTTGAACCCCAGACGCTTGGACAAATTATTATAGAAACATGTGAGGCAACATTTTTCAGATTCCTGTTTTTATAAACTTCACACTTTAATTTTCATAGTTCAGGTAAATTTCGGTAAAATTCAGTAAATTCTCGACAGAATTCTGGAATTCTGTTCATTGACGCCACAGCGCAAGAAGTAAGCGTCTGTACACTAGGCCTCCTACTCGGAAATAAACCTCGTGTTTGCATAAACATTCCCATACACGGTCCACGTGATTGCGCAAACATCATGTTCGTGTAAACAATTTTCGAACGAGTTCGATGTGAAAAATGTTTGCACAAACGTTTGCGATAACCGTTCATACAGCACCATACACTATCAAACTGTTTGCACAAACAGCTTTGTTTGCACAAACCGTGGACCGTGTATGGGCTCTATTAAGGGTCTTCACTACAGTGAAATTAAATTACCGCTAATTTTAGAGTTTTTCTGTAATATGTTCAAAACAAATAAAAATATTCGAAAAGCAGAAACGTAGTGAACTAGACAATACGATTTTGCATGTGATACCGTTATCACAACTCATCTATTTGCTTTCGATTTGCAACTGTAGATAGATTTAGCATTTTTTGAGGGTTCTGTGAATAGTGACATACCGAAAGCAGATTGGTGAATTGTGGTAAAGGTATCACATGCAAAATCGTATTGTCTATTTCGCTACGTTTCTGCTTTTCGAATATTTTTATTTGTTTTGAAGATATTACAGAAAATCTCTAAAATTAGCGGTAATTTAATTTCACTGTAGTGAAGACTCTTAACTAAATTGAAAGTGGTTTAAATATACTACAACTTCCAGCTTGATCTACATAGAGCAAAAATGTTAACAGATAACGAGAAGCAATTTTCTGGAATGGATTTAGGATTCTAACAATAGGTATACCTTCTCTCTTAAGCTTCTTTTCAAACCGGAAGTGGCAAAAAATCAACCACTTCCGGTTTTAAACAGTGATCGCTATAGAGCAAAAATGGTAATAGATAAAGAAAGTGCTTTCTTAAAATCAATTAAGCGTGCTAAGAATACATTTCATTTCGATCCTTAACTCTCTACTAAAACCGAAAGTGGTATAAATATATCACCAGTTCCGGTTTTAGTATCGATCTACGTAGTGTGATAAACCTTGCAGCTATCTTTCAGTGCAATGTTTGACACACAAAGAATCAAACAAAAAGTGTATATATATATATATATATATATATATATATATATATATATATATATATATATATATATATATATATATACACACTTTTTGTTTGATTGTTTGATTTGTTTTATAGTGAAAAGGTAATGATGAGAGGAGAGGAGTAGCCTCAAACGTACTTCCTGTGTGTACGACGACGTTTCGTCTCTGGGTTTTACCGAGTCACTAGGTCATTTCGAGTCATGGGTCACACTGGGTTTGTTAGGGTCAATCCTGATCATGAATTTATCCAGGTCACACTCGGTCTGTCCACGTTTATACCGAGTCATGAGTCTGTCCGTGTCAGATCGGGTCACTGTGGGCCATGGGTTTGTCCGAGTCACTGCCTCTGAGCTCTTCGAGTCACGGGTCACGAACTTCGTGACCCATTCTATCACTGCATAGGAAACCACGTACTCTGTCTTATTTACCTCCACGCTAAATCTTTTTTTATAGTTTGCACATCAGCTTGATATTCCTTTTTGTAAACTTTAAGTGTAATGCTACGCATACTTAGAGGTAGTTGTTTGTAGTTGCGAGAAGGCCCTGCCTTTTCCATTTATTTACAGTGAAAAAAAAGAGAACACAAACAAAATTTCCTTTCATCATATAAATGACTGATTATGTTGTGATGTCCCCTTTCATAACCTCCTCTGCCGCCCGTGTCCAGGGTGTTAGAATCTAATTGCTTCCGAAACCACATTCAACGCATCTCCTCTTCTTACAACAATCATTCATCCTGTTCTACAACAACGAATCACTTCATTGTCGTTTTATTTTCGTTCTTATTGTTTCTCGGGAAGGGAAAGCGGTTCCCCTACCTCCCTTTGAACCACATTCAAATGCACATCACAGACAGAGCAACTACTTTTTAACTAAATTGATTTGGCATTAGCATATAATAAACTAGCATTTTCCCTTCGTATCTCTATCTATTCTACAATGGACACGAGCATTGGTTTGTGAGTTGAATTCTTATAACATGTATTTTAAAGTAATTTAAAAGGGTAAATTCGAGTTGCTTTTACTTTCGAATTTTATTGATGTATTTTTATGCTAAAGTAATTTCTTGTATCGCCGGCTGCCAGATAATAATTTTTCGTTTCAGTACTTCTAAGCTAAATTTCCAACTGAAATTACGATTTAAGCACATAGATCCGAGTATTTACCATTGTAATGGGTACAATAGAACTTGATTATCTGGGTCAGGCTTGCCAACCATGCGAAAATTTATCAGTTAAGCCTCAATGCTATATACACCAGGGTTTCTCAACTTGGGAGTCGCGACCCCTATGGAGTCGAGAGAGAGTTTCATGGGTCGCGAAGATAAGTGGAAGAGATAAATATAATTATAATCTAATACCGGAAAATATTTTTAAATATTATTTTGAATTGTGTTCTGATAGGTATATTTTTATTTTTATATATACTGTTAAGACCAATAAAAATAGGTGTACTAACGAGGAAACGGTCTTAAGTGAAAACAATCGATTTGGCTGGGGTCCGGATATGTGTTACGGGAGATCAAAGTAAGAGACACGTATTTTGGCGTTTGGGCCCATAACCAAAAATTTCCGAAATACGGGGTTCCAAAGTGCCCCTACATGCTATAACTAGGAAGCGAATGACGTTACTTGTACACAACCGATTTCGCTGGTGTCCGGATATGTGTTACGGGAGATGAAAGTAGGAGACACGTATTTTGGCGTTTGGGCCCATACGCAGAAATTTCCGAAATATGGGCCCCCAAAGTGCCCCTACATGCTATAACTAAGAAGCGAATGACGTTACTTGTACACAACCGATTTGGCTGGGGTCCGGATATGTGTTACGGGAGATCAAAGTAGTAGACACGTATTTTTGCGTTTGGGCCCATACGCAGAAATTTCCCAAATACGGGGCCCCAAAGTGCCCCTACATGCTATAACAAGGAAGCGAATGACGTTAATTGTACACAACCGATTTGGCTGGGGTCCGGATATGTGTTACGGGAGACCAAATTAGGAGACACGTATTTTGGCTTTTTTTGTCCATACGCAGAAATTTCCGAAATACGGGGTCCCAAATTTGCCCTTCATGCTATAAGTAGGAAGCAAATTACGTTACTGGTACGGAATGTTGGCTTGGCTTGGAATAAGATGTTAATATATATGCAAAAGTATGTGACTTGTGTTTGTTGTTAGGTCCAACAAAAAGGAATGTCGAATATACATGGTCCCATATTGCTAGATTTTCAATAAGGCCATGAAGTTGGCATATGTGGTACCCATGCTATTCTGAACAAATGTTCAGCTGGCACGAGCCGTCGAGGGTGGATCTCCTGACCACGAGGGTGTCAACGGAGTAAAAGAATGTTTGCGATTTTCGCCTGTATTTCTATGGCTAGGATATGTGGAAACTGGGCGGATCACTTTTGTTCAAGAGAGTGAACATTAATATTTAATCGATGCGGCGTGTGATGCCCCAAAACCGGGCAGTGTGGCGGAAGAAAAGTTTGCCGGCCTGTCAGGTTCGGTCGAAAAAAGAACTACATATCTTCGACTTGGGCTTATAATGGCCATATTCGGACCCCAGCGAAATCGGTTGTGTACAAGTAACGTCATTCGCTTTCTAGTTATAGCATGGAGGGTCATTTTGGGGCCCCGTATTTCGGAAATCTCTGCGTATGGGCCCAAACGCCAAACTGCGTGTCTACTACTTTGATCTCCCGTAACAAACATCCGGACCTCAGCCAAATCGGTTGTGTACAAGTAACGTCATTCGCTTCCTAGTTAAGGCACGTAGGGGCATTTTGGGGTCCCGTATTTCGGAAATTTCTGCGTGTAGACCCAAACGCCAAAATACGTGTCTACTACTTTGATCTCCCGTAACACATATCCGGACCCCAGCCAAATCGGTTGTGTATAAGTAACGTCATTCGCTTCCTAGTTATAGCATGTAGGGGCACTTTGGGGCCCCGTATTTGGAAAATGTCTGCATATGGGCCCAAACGCCAAAATATGGGTCCCCTAATTTCGTCTCGCGTAACACATATCCAGACCCCAGCCAAATCGGTTGTGTACAAGTAACGTCATTCCCTTCCTAGTTATAGCATGTAGGGGCACTTTGGGGCCCCGAATTTCGGAAATTTCTGCGTACGGGACCAAACGGCAAAATACGTGTCTCCTACTTTGATCTCCCGTAGCACATATCCGGACCCCAGCCAAATCGGTTGTGTACAAGTAACGTCATTCGCTTCCTAGTTATAGCATGTAGGGGCACTTTGGGGCCCCGTATTTCGGAAATTTCTACGTGTAGACCCAAACGCCAAAATACGTGTCTCCTACTTTGATCTCCCGTAACACACATCCGGACCCCAGCGAAATCGGTTGTGTACAAGTAACGTCATTCGCTTCCTAGTTATAGCATGTAGGGGCACTTTGGGGCCCCGTATTTCGGAAATTTCTGCGTGTAGACCCAAACGCCAAAATACGTGTCTACTACTTTGATCTCCCGTAACACATATCCGGACCCCAGCCAAATCGGTTGTGTATAAGTAACGTCATTCGCTTCCTAGTTATAGCATGTAGGGGCACTTTGGGGCCCCGTATTTGGAAAATTTCTGCATATGGGCCCAAACGCCAAAATACGTGTCGCCTAATTTCGTCTCGCGTAACACATATCCGGACCCCAGCCAAATCGGTTGTTTACTCTTGAGACCGTTTCCTCGTAAGCATTTTCAACAGGTGCAGAGTTGTTTAAAAATCAATTAAAATGAAAGAAGTACGATATGAAACTAATGAGAACTGCATATTGAAATACCAGAGAAATACAAATGCAACAAAACCTGTATATTGAAATGCAATTAAAATTGAAAGCTAATGAGATACCTGAGCATGTAATGGTGTGATTTCACTAGTGCAGCAATGTCGGTTTCAATCTTCGTGATGCTCATTATCAAGTTATTTTCAACTGATAAGTGATTTCTTGTCTTTGTTTTAATGCTTGCTGCGGAAGAAAAACTACTTTCGCACAGGTACGATGTAACAAATGGAATTATTAGTTTTAAAGGAACAGATACTATCAGGATATTCTTTCCTCCTTTTGACCCAGAACTTGTCCAAGTCTTCGCTACAGAAAACCAGTTGCAAGGACTTGTCACACGATAATTTTTTAATTAAAATTAGAAATCACTTTATTTTTTTTATCATATGACCCAAAGTTAAGGGAGTTAAGAATTAAGTTTAAAAATTTTTCAAACGCCTTCACTTTGAAACAGTACTACGAATCGGATTCGATATTTGTAATTTAAATGAACTGATCAAATTAGATTGTAATCTATTCGCTTTTAGGAAAGTTACTGTATCTAATTCTACTATTATAGAAATAGATGGATATCGTGAGACAAGGGCGCCGATTTCTATGTAAATTTGGGGGGGGGGGGTCATTCAGATGCAGAAGGTATATATATGAAGATTTTAAGACAAATTGCACTCAAATTATGCCAAATATTGCACTGAGAAAAAAATTGTAGGTGGCGTACTTAAAAAGATAGGTTACATGCGTAATTCCTGTAGTTTTTAGACAACGTACAGCAGACGTATAACTGAAAACGCATATTTTATATTACTTTCTGTATAAGTGTTCCATCTATACGTACTTTCTGTATGAAACAATGTAGGTGGTCAGGATCTCACATACAAATTGATGTATATAGCATATAGCCGACGAAGGTAACGTAAGTATATGTATGTGTTATACGGAAAACTGTTAGATGTCAGACATCCTATAACGGCATGATGTAGTCTAACATCTAACGGTAGTGCCTATGTAGCATACGGATAAAGTATGCTCCGTACTGATTTCTATAGTAAGCAAGAGGATACTGTATATTTGTACAATATACCGCTGTCCGGAGAACGGATTTTTCTCTGTGTGTATATTTATAAATACAATAGGGGCCAACATGAGCTTGGGGGGGGGGGGGCGGGCCCCCTCGGTCCCCCAGCATCGGCGCCCTTGTCGTCAGATTTCCGCAATAGCTATATTAAAAATCCCAAGCTTATTACAAACCAGAAATTATAAGGCAGTCGCTGGCAAGAGGATATATTAAACTGAATGTCATTATAGGAATTAGATTAAAAACCACTGCTATATACGATAATACCCTTGCGATAATAGTTGAATATACGATAATTTTGGAACGACCTATTTTTTGTTTTTGTTTGCAGTTCTTAAATGTACAATTAAATTGTAAATGTGCAATAAAACAAATACACTGAAGTTTCTAACAGTCATTCCCGCTTAAACAAATCAATAACGATTTAAAAATTAGCAAATGGGAACCTTGCACACATTCTTTAAATTCAACTAGCCACGTTCACGAGGGTGGGGAATGTTGTTCATGGTAGAGTTAATAAGGATAAAAATAAATAGCTATTATAGTGACGCAGATTTGGAGTTCAAAGCTGAAGATTACTAGATAAATTTATTATATATTATTGCCATTATTAGCAATACAGTATTATGCTCATTTCTACAGTTATCACGTGCATAACAAAAATGTTTTTTGTAATATATGATAAGACGAAAATCGATAATTTTGTTCTCTGAGGTTCGCAATTCTGATCTCAGTCATACATTAGTAAGGTATTTTATTCGGGGGCGCGGCACAAGTCGTAAACGGCACAAGACCTAAAAATCATTTCCCGGAACAAGTTAAATGCCACTAGTCCTAAACGGCATAAGACCTAAACGACACATGACCTAAAAGTCATTTCGCGACACAAGTCCTAAACCGCATAAGACCTAAACAGCACATGTCTTACAAATCCTTTCGCGGCACAAGTCCTAAGCAGCATTAGACCTAATAATCTCTTGTGGCGCTACCATCGAGTCCATGCTAAGAATACTATCAATCTGTTAGTCAAAGTTTTAGATATACTGTTTTATATTATAAAATCAGATTCTACCTTAGTTCTTTTAAGGAGTTTGTATAAGTAAATATTCTATAGTTCTGAAATAAAAAATAAATAAATAATAGAGCCTATTGTCCTTACTTGCTCTTTGCATGATAGCCTTTGTATGGTTACAGAATTTAAACTGCCTATTAAATGTGATTCCCACACTGTTAAAAATACTTCCTTAAGTTTGAAACTCTCATTAATGAGAAATGAAGAAAAGTAGATGAGGTTGTATAAAGCGAAACGAGAAAATATACTGTTACTTTCCTTATAAATGGGAGTTTACAAATCTCATTTCTAAGAAAATATTGTCTCGGTGTACAGAGAAGAAATGGTTTCTCAAATTTAAGAAATTATTTTTAACAGTGCAGATCCTTCATAATGTCTGTTTCTTTCTACTTCCATACCATTGACCTGGTATTTGTAACATAATGTTGTGTTTTAATTATATACGTCATAAATTTTGTTTGTTTGTACTGATTTGAAGTAAATTATTTCTACACATTGTATTTATTGTATTGAACTCTTTTTGTAGCAAAAAAGTTGTCATAATTGTATTTAACCACTCATTACTCGTTACCATTATTAATAATATTTTTAGTATTACTAATATAGCTCCGTTTGAATTAACTATAATAATAATAATAATAATAATAATAATAATAATAATAATAATAATAATAATAATAATAATAATAATAATAATAATAATAATAATAAAATGAGTCTTTAGTTGTTCCCCTTTTTATAATTCCTTTTGCATATTTTGCAATGTTATCCCTAAGTTTACTAGTTTATGAGATATTTGTATAATTACACTTTTGCGTTTCGTTATCGCAAAATAATAACGCAAAAAGAGGGACCGTTGCAAAGTTAAAATCAAAGATTATGTTTCGGACGGCAAATGATGGCTTAACACCCAAAACAAACTCAAGGACCTCCAAATGGGTGTTAGTCTGTTTTATGTTTATTAAACGTGTTTAATAATTACAGCAAATTAAGAATGCTTATAATAGATAGTGTAAGAAAACAGGAAAAGAGTTTTCTGTCCAAATCTCATAAGCTGTGGGAAATTTTAATATTACAGAAATTAACCTCCCTTCAATTGTAATTTTCAAGACGCTGAAACATATATTTTATTACTTTTAGTTAAAAGTTGAAATACCGAGTTTCACGCATCCACCTTAAGCAAATCCTTTCTTTTATATGCCAAGTTTCATTATACTAGCTTCGGAGATTTGCGAGATACACTACTCTTTAAAAAAATCTTACCCCACCCTTTTTAAAAAACGTATTTCCAAAAATTCTTATATCCTTCTTTCGTAAGAAAATGATTTTTTAAAAATTAAAATTTAACGACTCTACTTGTAGTAGAATGCCCAGAAAGTCACTCACCTTTACTCTCTTATATAAGAGTACAGAAGACAAACACAGTCAAACAAATGTACTTCCATGAATAGTTTCCGATTTCTTATGACTAACTTATTCCCACATTTCCCACAAGCTGTGGTTTTAAATTCAGGCATTGTCAAGACCCAGGTTTCAGAAAGGTAACAAACTGGAAATATAATAATAATATATGTATTTATGTACGTGTGTAATATGTATATATTTATTGTCTAATTGAAACTTTCGTAATTTGGTAGAGCGTTCACCTCTGGTGCTTGGGGTCCCGGGTTCGATCCCAGCCCCCGCCAAGTGAACTTTGTGGTGGACAAACACCGTGTGCGTGGGTTTTCTCGGGGTTCTCCCGTTTCCTCCCACTTTCTTCATTCCACCATTTCATTCATTACTCATCATCACCGTCTCCTTTAGCCTAACCGGCATAACCGTGGGACGTAAAACTCAAAAGATTTTCGTAATTTGGAAATACAATTTTGGTTTGCTTTCAATATGAAAAAAGCCTGCTCTCCTTGAAAAGAGGCTACACATCTAAATGACTGTATATTCGTTTTTTTAAACGTACTGTGTTGCATATTAAATTAGTAATTTAGCGCTATTTGTTGATTTTCTTGCTTATACATATCAACTCTATCAAAACACAATGTGAAATATAATAACTGTATTGCATAATAAATGTTCTTTGTTCAGTTTTAAATTTACTGTGTTCTTAATGTATGCAGTCGGTATTTAATGTTCACTTGTGAGTAGGGCTTTTGTCCTATTCTTAATAAAATACACCCCATGGAGTATATATTGCATTTCTGAATGCTAGCTTCGTTTGAGACGACTCTCGAAAAAGATGCTTTTTAAACATTTTTATTTAATTCTTTTATAGGAATTTGTCTTGGGATTTCTGTATATCCATTTGAAAGAAATGAATTTCTTAACCAATTATATAATAAATTAATAGAATGAAATAGGTTATATTATGTAATTCATGTATAACTGTAGAACAGATAATGATAATAATAATTTTAGTAGTACAAATATAGCAATCACCGTTGGAATTAGCTACGTTCGTAACATTATTGCCAACTATAGTACTCGCGCCGAGTCGTGAAGCTTGACCTAGATCTACCGATTTCACCACCCAATAGAATGCGAGGGTGTGTTCCAGTCGTCAACCCCCCACCCATCAAATTTTATCAGTGTCTTCTCTCGCGCTACACGGAAAACATCTCCCGAGAGTACAGCGATGTCGGTTGAGTTGACTTTGAGTTTTACGTCCCGTTCAGCAGCGAGGCTATATGAGACGTGGACCTACTGATTAACGTGGAATCCGAACCACATGAGCTCCCGCCGGGAATCGAACCCGGGTCACCCACGCCAAAGGCGTGTACGCTAACCACTTAGCCACGAAGGAGCTCTACAGCGATGTCGGATTGGCGTCAATTTCCGTTGGTGAATTTCTGCTGTTCGACGTTTCTGCAAGTGTGCGCTCGGGAAGCGGCTCCACGAATTGTACCGAAGTTTTCCGATGTGTTGGAGTTCAAGCTTAATATTTCTGATTGGTTTAGAACCCAAGCTTCACGACTCGGCGCGAGTACTATAGTTACTGCATCGTCGCAATTTCGTGTGGTGGTGGCGAATTTCAGAACTAAGACAAGTGATTGAGAAAAGGCACAAAACCTAAATGGCACAAGACTTAAAATATCATTTCGCATTCTAGACCTAAAATTTGTGTAAAATATCCGTAGTGTAATGTTTGTAACAATTTCAGTAATTAATAAAATACAGAAAAAAGTCACCGGTATAGTTAATAATTCTTAAAAATTCATAATAATTGAATTTTCGTAAAATACGCATTTTTGGGGGTACGTAAATACAAAAAGGGCAAATACCCATTTTTTATTTACCCACCCACTGGGTATTTACCCGACCCACATCTTTAATCGCAGCAGAAACAAGTGTGTTGGACCGAAAAATATTAGGAACAGTCGATCAACATCACCAAGCTCGTGCAGGTCAAGTTTATGTACACCACTCAAAATAATTGTTGAAACATTATAATTCTTACACATATTTCCTTATTGTCCTTCAAAAGATTTACACTAAGCGACATGATATTAGTTATTCCACTTAGCATAGATGAAATTTATGGGGGCTACCAGAAGTATTTGTTGAAAAATTACAATTCTTTTACGATTTGTGTATCCAGATGTATGGCATGAAAACTACAGTGCAAAAACACAAACCAACATGTACTAGGTGGCCACTGAAAAGAACGAATGGTATCAACCAAGGCCGAATCTGGTGAGGCAGCATGGTAGCATGGAGGTGCGTCCGAACGGAGCAGGCACATCAGCGATGGTGAGTATACGCGTAAGTTAAAACATTCGGGTTTTCGCAATGATACGAGTTCCAACAGCACCTGTAATGGCTTTACACTAATAACGATATATTTTAAAACAAAAATATGACTTTTGTACATTGTGCAGAAATACTCGTCGGCGGAAAATAGTATCTAGTCATCTTTCATATACTCAATTACTTTATCCGTATTTTCTTGCTACATTTTCTGTATTTTGGATGGTTTAGGTTTGGTTAGTTTAGGGTAGGATAGGTTAGGATTTTTGGATCTGGGGAGCTAGAATTCTTTGCTTAAAATTCGTACTTTATATATTTTCTATGGTTTTGATGATTTAGGTTAGGTTAGGTTAGGTCAGGTTACATTAGGTTATGTTAAGTTAGTAGGGCCTACTTCGTGGTTACCCTTACGTAACATCAACTCATTCTCCTGTAAACATGGTGTTTTTTTTTTGGGTTAAGTTCCAAAGTTGGGCGTCCGTTTCCGACAAAATTTTTAAAATCTACAGGAAACATATGGATAATTTGATCGTTTCTGTGCTTGATAATATATAAGAGTCTCGAAAACTCTGTTTATTTGTTATATATAAGTGGTTATAAACATGGGACTATACGCCGAGCGGAGGGAACTACTTGGCGCAAGGTAACCGAACAGTTGCATTGTGGGAGAGAAACGAGCATTTATGTTATCAACATGGCGAATTTACAAGGGCAATGAACTAACAGTTTTAACATTTGTGAAGCAATACGCTGATAACGAGCAAAATCTTTTAAAAGATTGTAAAGAGCACGGATTAATGAACCTAATAACAAATTGCAGAAAGTGTGGAAAGGAGATAATGTTAGTGAAAAAAACGTGGCGAAAGCGGACGCCCAATTTCGGAATAAATGCCCCAAATTTTCTTTTTTCGTATTAGAGATAAAGTAACATTGAAATAGTTTCAAATTACCGATAACTTTTTATTATAATGAAATATCTTTATGATCCAATTGCCTTATGAAATAACTCACTAAATATGCACTACTTAACACTGTGAAATTTAAAACAGGCGTTTTTGTTTGTTTTTACTTTTGTCTAGCTAATATAGCTTTAGTATCTTTACAATAGCCCAGGTTACATAGCTCCTCGTCGCAGGTACAAAGATCAACAAACGGTTCGATTATTATTTCTGATTTCCAAAGATCGCCAATGAACTTTAGTACTCCCTGAGTCATGACCGCCAAATTTTCAAGGCATTGGAGACAGTGGAAAAGAACCATAGTTTTGTTTCTGTCAAGTATTGACACTTGAAGACACATGGTTTCGCTATCGCATGCTGTCTCATTATTCAATCCACATTCTTTACCTGGAGTTGCAATTGCGTTGAAAGTACAATCGTTACACCTGATACAAGACAGCTCCTGAGGTAAAATGATTATGTAAGAAATAATAAAGGCCAAACTCTTAACAGTATCCATAGTTGTTTGAAATTTCTCTCATACTATAATCCACCTTCTTCCTATTGAATGTTTCTTTTACTTCACTTCACTTCACTTCATTTCACTTCACAAAACTCACGAAGAATCAAATAACACTTAGGCCTCAACCATAGGGTCAAGTAAGCCAAATCACTAAAATTGTTTTGTGTAAAAGACGATTACGAATAGAAATTGATTAATTATGTGCAGTAAACTGCGAAAGGTTGGCACGGACGAACCGAATTGCCTGATTCCGAATGAATAAATGTAATAATCAAATAGTCTTGTGTACACCCCACAAAGGAGGATTTTTGTAAGAAACGGGTAAAAGAGAAAGTCAAAATCGGGAAAAGGAATGTCAAAGTCGGGATTAGGTCAAAATCGGGAGAGAAGCTCAAACAGTGTGAGGGCAGAAGGCCCAGGTAGACGGGGCAAAAGTAAGAGAAAAGTGGGAAGTGTAAAATGTAGGAAAATAAAGTAGAAGAGATAGGAAATGTATGTACGTGTAAAGGTAAAAAGAGTGTCAGTGTAGCGTACATGTTAAGAAAGACCCACTCGCTGCCTCATAGAGCACCACTAGACACGAGGCACTCTCCGTAACGGCCACTGTTGAACCCTCTTTTACTTTCTTAACCTCAATTTACGTTCTCTATCCTTGGGTGCGGACCGAGATCCCAAACACTAATATCACTGAATTTGATCGTAAATAATTCTTTTGTTATATAGTTACTTTAATTTAAAAACTTATAAAAACGATAGACGATCTAAAATAGCAGATGGATCTTCCCTCTCGATATAATATTATTTATTAGCTGAAATATCCATTTTTTTGCATGGGTCAGATAAAGTACTATCTACGTAAACAAACTGAACAACGAAAGAAACGAATATTGGTCATTTTCTACTAGTTTTACATGTCCCGGTAAACGCTTCCCTGAAACCCCCTGGTTCGAGTTTGAAAAAAAAAAAAAAAACTTTGTCTTGGTCTGGGGCCAGGTAACTCTCGGTCCACTCGACTGGTACTCAGGTCGCACACACACAGACAAACTCTTTATTTTATTTATATTGTTTATATTTCTTATTAGTTACAACAAGAACAACAATAAACCTACAATAAACGCAATATCTTCCAATATTTTTAAATTAAACAGTTGTTTCTATGTTAGAATTCAGATTATTTTAAGTTCCATTCTCTTTTAAGTAATAAATAAATAAATAAATAAATAAAATAAAATAAAATAAAATCGAAAGTAACAACAGTGTTATCAATATTGTCTCTCTATTGTTATATCTAGTAATTATTGCATGGTATTTAGCTAGTAAAACATATAACATATAGCTATTATCTATAAGTTTGAACAATCCTATATTCAAATTTACCAATTACTAACTATTTCGGCTTAGCTGCACTAATTGAAATTTCTCTAAAATTATGAATAAAAGGACCAATACAGTAATGTAAGCTGTTTTGTTAATTCATCTATTTGTAGCAGTACTTACATTGGAGTAGAGGCGGATCTAGAAATTGAAAACTGGGGAGAGGGCAGGCAGAATTCAGAATATGGAAAGTATATAATGAGATTACTATAAAGTTCCAAATAATAGCTTAAATTACTTTTGTCACTAAAAAAACTGCGGGGGCGGGGGCTAGATCCTCCACTACTTAGAGCAAGAGAAGGTTGCCTCCAGGGTCGTTCTCGCGTATCTTATATATCATTCTCGCTTATTACCATAGTCAAATCTTGATTATCGAAGTTCCACATTACCATAACTAATTTTAACTTCGTATTAACTTTCGAATGATATTTTACAGTGCATGTTTGGAAGTAGACGATGTATAGCCTATCTAGTGCTATACTAGATCAATATTACTACAGGTATGTAGTTAGTTAACAGTTATCACAAATACCGTGCTAGGGATTACTATGTATGATTTTTATCTATTCTGCTTCAGAGAAGGGTGAAGCTGGTGTGACCATGCCATAAATGAGGCGCGTCCGTAGGGATTAGGTGTAAAGTGATGGTGGGTATGTGCATAAATGAGGTTTAGTGCGAAGAACACATATCAATCTGTGCTAGTTGATCCTTAAAAAGAACTATTTCTCTTTATTCTGATTCATGCTGTGACGAAGCACTGGATCTGCGCGATTGCACTGCAGTATATGAGTAGAGAAAGGCGAGAAACGACAATAGGTATGCGTAAATACTAGGTCTAGGTAATCGACCATTACTTCCTGAAATTTATGAATCTGGCAGATCCGTCAGTGCACCAAAAGAAGTGTTCTTCCTATGTCCGCTAAGTTGTTTAATAAGCTCCCAAGTTATTTGACGGATATCAAAAACATACGGAGTTTCAAAAATGAACTATTTAATTTTTTGTGTAACAAAATGTATTATAATATTAATGAATACTTGGGTGATAGTTTGTAAAATAATGTAATATCAATTATATTGAAATGTCTTCTTATTATTTGACAAGTCCTATGTACTGGTTTCTGACCAATAATGTACGATATGGATGAATAAAAGAGTGAATGAATGAATGAAAGTGGTGGGCACAAAAACCAATTTTTCGGTTTTTGCTTTTTAGAAAAGCCAAATCCAGTTTTTGAAAATTTTCAAAAATAAGGTTTCGGTTCTCTCCAAAACCGGTTCGGTTTTTCAGCGGTTCCGGTTTCGGTTTCCTTCAAAACCCGTTCCGTTTCTTTCCAAAATTTGTATTATTTCTGACCAGAATAGTGTTTTGTTTTTCTCCGGAAACCGAATTGTTTCCACAGAAATAGATTTATGTATCTTCCAAAAGTTTTCACCGAAACCAGTTTCGGTGAAAACCGAACCGGTTTTGAAAACCGAAACCGGTTTCGGCGAAAAAACGAACCGTTTTTTTAGAAAACCGAAGGGGTTTCGGTGAAAAACCGAATCGGTTTTGGAGAAACCGAAATGTCGGTTTTTCTAGAAACCGGTTTCCGATTTTTATAAAAACCGGTTTTCCCATCCCTATCAGCAATGGTGTAGTGAAAAATGAGTAAGCGAGTGTAGTGAAAACACGTTGCTTTTAGCAATGATACGCGTTCCTATAACATTTGTAACGGTATCACACTAGTAACGCTACACTTGTAAACATAAAATACAACTTTTGTACACTGTGGAGAAATACTCCGCCGGTGGAAAATATTATCTACTACAGTCATCTTTCATATGCACACACATTTGTGGATAAGATCGTGCTCGTGGGATTTCTCGGGATACTTCCGTTTCCTTTCACTTTTTCATTCCACCAATTCTTCTATAAATCATTGACTTGCTTTAATCATCGTCTCTCTTAGACTAATAGGCATAATCGTCGGACGTTAAACTCAAAGATTCTCATTTTATTTCATTTTTCTACTGAAGTATATCTATAGGTGTAGGGCCAATATGGATGATCGTGCAGAGAAGAAAAATAATCAAGCTTAGGATAAAATTATATATATATATATACATAATTATACTCCTTTTCCCCTGAACTTGCCGGTTAATGGTTACCCGTTCCCCCCCCCCCTTGGCTTATATTTAGGTATCACATTTCTTCTTTTTTGCTCCGTTAAAGTTTAGGAAGCGGATTATTTGGGTCAGCAGATTATATTAGTCTACGGCTTATAAGATTTCTTTTTCTTTGTAGTTTAATGGTCCACGATTTTGTACTGGCTAAGGAAGACAGTAATGATGAAATACACAGTAGTGGTGAAATGACGAAAGTGGGACAAAATAGGATCACCCTATGAAACTCACGTACACGGTATTTGTTTACTGCAAATCTCACTTTGAGGAACCTGGGATGAAATTCCGAAATAAATAAATATTCTACCACTGAGTCACGACGGCATTGATTAGACCTATTATTAGCAGGGGCATTTCAAACTTCGCTTGAGCGAGGGAAGAGCACCACCGACATAAGACTTTCACGTTTTGTACTATAGTATATTGGTAGACAATCCATTAAAGTATATGTATTTCTCAAACTGTTGGGGGGGAATTGCCCCCTCCTGCCCTCCCTAAATGACGCCCCAGATTATTATTACTAGTATTAGTACCAGTAATGAAAATGAAATGAAATCTTTGTTTTACGTCCCACGGTTATGCCGGTTAGGCTAAAGGAGACGGTGATAATGAGAAATGAATGAAATGGTGGATTGAAGAAAGTGAGAGGAAACGAGAGAACTTCGAGAAAATCCCCACACACTGTTTGTGTACCCCAACACCTACTTGGAGCGAGCTGGGATCGAACCAAGGACCTCATACACCAGAGGTGAAAGCTCTACCACTGAGCAACCGCGGCCCCTAGTACTAGTACTACTACTACTAGTAGTAGTAACTACTTTTTGGGATATGAACAAACTGAAGTATGGGTGGCCGATGTTTTGATACACTATTGTATTTCAAGGTACAGATCCTAAGCATGCTTTTATTTATTTTATTTTATTTTATTTTAACTTGCGCAAATGGATACTCTAATGTTGGCATTGTATCTACTAAATTTATGCCTAGCTATCTAAATGCTTCTCTCTTATGATAATATCCGTCTCATTAGTACTAAAATCTATTCAAGTTATTATCAACAGTAGCTTTGGCTGCATACGAAAGATGGCTCCGAAATTGCCGCGTAGACTGAAAAAAGTACGATTGCTATCGTGACCACAAAAGCGTGCGTACGCATTGACCAGTCATGTGGAGTTTTCGGCACTGCATTAATTCTGTTATCGTAGAAACAAGAAAAGCCTTTCTTCTCCCATTAAGTCCGCAACGAATTATTGTTCTCGAAGGATCTCGATCGTAAATCTTCTGTCGCCTCACAGAGGGCGCTGCTGTTGTCAACGTTGATTACACCCGACATTTGTTTCCATTCGGGGGAATATCATACAGTTATGTTTTATTCATCGGTTAATTAAATTCATAATGTAATCTCATAATCACATTAAAAGCACAATAATTAATTCTGTTGTAAGAGAAAAAGGCCCGGCTAGATATAAGAAATGATCGAGAATTCGTCATTAATAAACATAAGAACATCACAAAAAATCCTGTATCCATTCTGTGGTTTGATGGGAGACTGTCACTTCTAATTTCTGCCTGCAGGAAAGGAAATAATTTATTTAGAGCTTGAATGGCTAATGAGAGACTTTTTACAAATATTTGTTATTTCATATTTTTCTTAATTTATCATAAGTTGTTTAGTCTAAAACATGCTGACATAAATTATAGTATCTATGTATAAAATCATAACTTTCATACTTTTTTCTCTGTTTGTTTTGTTTTAAATGACCTACTACTACTCTGTCGAATACCTGAGCCTTCCCTAATTTTAGTCCTTTGATTGGAGAGAATTATTCTTTGGTTTTCTTTGAAATTAATAAGGGTACTGATTTCTTCTTTCAATTTATTTAGGGCCACAGTGGCTCAGAGATAGAGCGTTCACTTCTAGCTCACTGGCTCGACACCAACTCGCTCCAAATGAACTTTGTGGTGGACAAACACCGTGTTCGTGGGTTTCCTCCCACTTTATTCACCCAATTCATTTATCATCATCGTCTCCTTTAGCCTAACCGGCATAATCGTGGAACCTAAAACTGAAACAATTTATTTAAGTGTTACTTACTTTGTTAAAATTACGTTACACGTATACAGACTTCCTTCTATAAAATTTTGTCGTAGCAGGGGGTTTACCCCTTTTAAATTGCCCCATTTAGTACAGTGATATTGAAAATGGATTCTGCTTACATGCAGCATGTTCCATGTGTGGGGGCCGGATTCTCAAACATTTCTTAACTTAACATACATATGTACACTTTGTCAATAAAACTACACTGACAAAGAAATTATCGATGTAGCATTAAAATTTAATCTTACACTTCATCTGTACTCTTTGTCTTCTAAAAACAATTTAGTTTTATATTTTTTTCTCGAAATATAATTGCAGATATTTTTCAATTAGTTATCGTGTTTTCGGGTGCAGAATAATACGCGTTCGCAGAAAGGTGTCGTGGAAATGTCTACTGGAAGTGCCGGAAAGTGTATCTGTGCTTACTGGAAGAACTCAATATCGTTACAAAAATTATTACTCATTATCTCCTGTGAGCAGCTCTATGTAAAGCTTACACCGGAAGTATGTCATTGTTTGGATCATATCAAACCCCCTCCTTCGCCGCAGCCTAAATTTTAATGATAATTTTGATTACTCTATATACAAAAGTAAAGGTGTATTTTTTAATCAGTACGAATAATTATTCTCCGTGCTTGCGTCCAGAACGTACCTCAGGTTGAGAACCGACGTTGTACACGTAAGTGAAAGATATTGGACATAGTAATTGAGTAATTAATAAATATCTTAATAATATAGTGAAATTAACTCGTAATTCATTATTATTTTAAACGTAAAGAGATCTTGTTGCAGAGAACAAATGAGTAATGCTTAACACATTTATTTATGCAGAATATCTATGAACATAGACAAGCATTAAAATGTGTAGATAGTATACAATTGAAACATAAATCTAGTTTGTAGTGTACACCTAATGTAGTTTTTTTCTGCACCAACCGTTTTTATGACATGTAAGTTCGCAACCATATTAGTTCTGGTATATAGGTTTACTGACATTATAAATCGGTAGATAGTTGTTGGGCAGATGTTAAGAAAATAAGTATAGAAGGCTTAGGAGACACTGAAATAAATTCAATTTTTGGACAGCTATCTTCGAGATAGTACTCCTTAATTTTAACCGGTGACTTGTTACCGCCTCCCCCTTCATGTGAGCAAATTTGATTGGAATTGAGCCAGATCGTTTGATGGTGTTTGATCTGGTGATCGAACGATAACTGTTGGCGATCATACAATCTGACCCAATTCCAATGAAATTTGCTTACATAGAGGAAGGGGGAGGCTAACAGGTTAGTTTTACTGTACTAAGCATCGGCGCAAATCTGTCTTCAACATTGGGGTGGGGGGTAAGACAGTTCCCAGAATCTGTCTTTTTTTAAGCGATGTTCAAAATGTTTATGATGTTGAAAAACAATGCTGTGAAGGATCAGGGGAGTAGTATCGATTATTGGGAGGCCGGCAGATTTGAAGCTTATTCTTGGGGAGGGGGTATGAGACTCATATTACGGTAGATTAATCTGATTTCTGAGATGAACCTGTTGTATAATGTTATTGTACAGCAAGGGACATCAATTCCATCTTCCTTTATGGTAGTTGGACACAAATCATCACATTTCTCCAAAAAAAAAAAAAAAAAAAAAAAAAAAAAAAAAAAAAAAAATCGGATTATGGGGGGCCCAGCCCAATCCCCCAGTCCCAAGATTGAGAGACATGTTTCCCTCATCCTCCGGGATTTGCGCCAGTGGTACCAAGTAGAGTACGTAGTAGTACTCCAAGAAAAGTCATTAGAATAGCGTTTCCACAAGGAAATGTGATTTTAAATGTACGAATTTGACCACATATTCTTAATCTGTAGTATAAAACATATAACATTAGAAATTTCGTTTATTATTATTATTTATAAAGGTAAAGATAACCAAAATAGTAACTAACAGCAGACATAGCTTTCATAGACTAACAGCAGACATTTTCTTATTTTCGATTGTTAGAAAAATACTTGTATATACAAAGAGGAAGCAAATAAATATAAAAAAATGTTTTCTTATCTCATTGTATCAGAGGCGTAAGATTAATTTTCGCTTCATAAGTAGCTGGTAACATTGAAAAATGACAGCATCTACTTTCTCGCAGCATGAAAAGTTTTTCGGAGGAAGATAAAGTGTTCAGGTTTTGGCATCAAGATAAACAGAAGGTTAGTTAGTAACCATCAGTTTAACATCCCGACCTATGCTTCACATATCAACAAAATAATACAAAAGTCTGACAAAAAAAAAAAAAAAAAAAAAAAAATCAAAAATAAAATTAACATCATCTACCTCAAGCCATTTTTCAAACACTGTTTCACGAATTATCACACCAGATCACAATATTTAATTCTGTGTTCTCTGAATGGAACAACACGCTTTCATTTTTCCGTTTGTACGTTTTACAAGTCTTCGTTTTTTGTGTTTTGTATTCGACCGAGGTTATTACCAACGAAGACTGTTAGTTTGCTTACAGGTATGACAATTTCTACAACAATGGAGACATCTACTACTTTCGTTGTAACTTGAGATTCTTGAAACACGATTCCCACTTAAGTTAATCCTTAAATAAATGTGTAAACATTTAACTTTGTCAGAGTGTTACGTCATACGCAGAACTTAAAAAGAAGAAAAATATGCAGAAGTTATGGTAGAAAAAAAATAAGGAATTTGGAAGGAGAGAAGCTAACTTTGTTTGAAGTTTTTCGTTAAGAATAAATTTTCTGCATTATTTGTAAAATAATTTACTATATTAAGATATTTCTTTCGTGCTGGTTCAAAACAAGATCTAAACTTATATTCCATAACTGCGTATGTATTATTTATCTTTGGGTAGGGGGAAGCGAATTTTGCACGAGGAGTTTTACTTGTGCACCGATCTGAGAGAGCGAAGACAGGTATAGAAAGCGCGCCCAGATGATAGCCAGTCGGGAGATTTTGAATTTTGCACAAAGGAGCCGTCATAAAGTTTGTGGTTCCTTTGGGAGAAGACAAAACTAAACGTTGCCATACGTAATGCCTTCCTCTCCCTCTTCCCCTCTCTTTCTCTTTCATCCATGTGTCTTGGGGTGAGGTTGTGTCAAAGAAAAAAGATCATTGGCAAAAATTTGCCTACAGTTTGGGTTCAGTTTATTGCCTGTCAGTTAGTTTTCAAGGGAGAGGAAACCAAACAGGACAGTATGAAAAGAAACCTCACACGGGGGCGGCATCCCTTTGTGAGCAAGTGGCTGTCCATAGACTGAGGCTACTATAGTTTAGGTGCAGCAGCTGATGTGTGAAATGCGTACTGTATTTAGATATGAAATCTTTAAGTTTTACGTCCCAAGCTTATGCCGGTTAGGCTAAAGTAGACGGTGATGATGAGAGATGAGTGAAATGATGGAACAAAGAAAGTGGGAAGAAACGGGAAAACCCCGAGAAAACTCACGAGCACGGTGTTTGTCCACCGCAAAGTCCACACGGTGCGAGCTAGGATCGAATCAGGGACTCCAAGCACCGGGGGCGAACGCTCTACCACTGAGCCATCGCGCCCCCCACAGATAAGAAGAGTCCAGGGGAAAAGGGGGCATGCCCATTTTTACTAATTTTTCAGGAAACGATTTTTAAAGTTCAAAATATTTTATTTCCTAAAAATTAGTATTTTTATTTCCTAGGAACTAGTCATTGCTGATTTAGTACATATTTATATTATATATTTTGCACTCATCTATATATTAAACTGCTAGGTTTATATGTTTGTGGCCAATCCTTTCGACAGTGAGTTCTCGGGAACTATAGGATCTAGAAAGATGCCGTTTCAAATGATCGATTGCAAATTTGGTGTAGATTGTTCAGTCGTAATTGAATATATTTAAAAAAATATATATATATGGCCGTTATTTCTTAATTACATTTTTAGGGGTATACTGGAAATGTTGAAATTTTAAAAAAGTAAAGCATCATATCCTACGAATTATACATTCTAACACAACATAATTGTATACGGGAGTAGTATATCTCTCCGGCGTTTGTTTCATGCCCAAATGATAATGAAAGACTAAGGACAACTATTTTTCCAATCTAACATGAATCTATTGTTTGGAGGGTTTTGCCAAATAAACACCATATACCATTGACGTTATAATTAATTGTGTGTTTGATGTAGCTGCTTATTACATACTGCATGCAAGAAGAAAGAAAACACCGATCATATATGAATTAGAAACTCCAACTGGAAGTAGGCTCAAATCTTGCAAACGGTGCGAGATATTGAAAAAATAAAGGAAAAATCTCCCCTTTATGGTACCCCTTGCCGATTTTTATCAAGACGTCTTTCACTTGTGTCTGTAAAGGGACATATACAGATGTTGTGAGGAATGACAAGGAGATTCATGCTCATATGTGAATGATAATCAATTTTCTTTTTGTTATTCACCTCAACCATAGGTTGGTGGGCAACACGGAAATTTTTTAAAACTTTTGTCTTCCTTTGGAGAGCTGTTTTATACTTTGATGAGGTCTCTTGTTCGTAACTGCATCTAGATATTCTATCTTTGGTCTTCCTCTTCCTGATTTTCCTTCTGCCTTTCCCCTATCAACACGGTGATCAATCGGAGTGCCTAATAAGATGGCCAAGCATGCGGTTTCTTCATAATATGTCGCCCTTCATTAGCTTCCTTTAGTTCGTCTTCATTCATTTGCCTTTCGGTCCATGATATGCGCAGGATTCTATGCCAACACTACATTTCAAATGCTTCCAGCTTGGATATTTCCGCTTTTCTCAATGTCCACGTCTCTGATCCGTAAAGCGTCAGGATAAATACCAGGGTCTTAATAAATTGTTTTCGAACATTCAACGACACATTTCTTGGTGTTAGCAGTCCTTTCTTCCTATTGAATTCTTGATAGCCTGCGCTATTCTGGAACTTTTTCACTTTTTCTGTCCGAGGATATTAGACTTCCTAAAGTAGGGGAATGTCTTAACGTCTTCGATTTTCTTTCCCTCTAGCCATACGTTTGCCCCTTCCTGTTCTGCTCTTGTACACTTTGTCACTTTGGTTTTCTTCTTATTTACCTTCATTTAGCATGTTTTCTTCAGTTGGTTGTTCAAGTTTGAAAGTGCTTCCTGCAAGTCCATTTCGCTCTTTGCTATCAGTGCTATGTCATCAGCGAACCTTATTGTGCTGAAAACCTGGCCATTTACTTTTACTCCTTTCTTTCTTTCTTTTTTAAATCAAAGAATTCTTTCATTGCCTCTTCTATATAGACGTTGAACAGGAGGTGAAAGTCCACACCTTTGCTTTACTCCTTTACTTATTCTTGCTTCCTTCTGATCTCTTCCTATAATAGCTATGTGGTGCCTGTAAACTTGGTATATTATTATTCTGTTTTTGTAATCCACCTTCAGATTCTTCAGTGCTCTAAACATGATATTCCAGTCTACGTTGACAAAAGTTTTTTTTTTCTATATCTACAAATGCTATCACAATTGGTTTGTTTGTTTGGATATGCTGGTCCGCGATCAACCGTAGACTTAGTACTGCTTCCCTTGATCCCCCATTTATCCTGAATCCAAACTGGTCCTCCGATAGCCATTCTTCGATTTTCCCTTCCATTAGTTGTGCGATAATTTTGCACAGTATTTTTGATGCATGGAAAAGAAAACTTATCGTTCTGTGTTCTTTGCATTTCCGTGCGCCTTTTCTTTTCAAGATAGGGATTAATATGCTTTCCTCGAGGTCTCTTGGTATTTTTCCCAAGATGTACATTTCATTAATAAGATTAAAAGAGTCTCTTCTTTGTTTCTATTCCGAGATTCTTAACCACTTCCGTTGGTATTTGATCTGTTCCTGGGGCTTTACCTGTTGCATTTTCTCCAAAGGATTGTCAAATTCGCACTGTAGAATTGATGGTCCTAATTCATTTTCATTAACGTCTTCTTCCTTCTCTATCTCTTCCTTGTTCACTATTAGCGTTGTCCCGTTCTTGTCTATGATAGTGTCTGTGTGTTTCTTTTTCTCACCGAACTGTTTTCCTTCCTTTCAGCCTTTCTAACCTAACCTTTCTATAAGCCGTTTCTGTATTGTCTTTGACTATATTTTCCTCAATTTCTTAACTTCTCTGTTGATGTGATTCCTGCACCTTCTGTATTCCTCTTCTTTGTTTGTTTATCTTGAACTGTCTTCTTTTCTCCATCATTTCCAATATTTCTGCTGTTATTCTGGGTTTATGTTGGTTTCTCGCTTCTCTCCCTATGTGCTCATCTGCTGCTTTTGTAATCCCTGCTTTCACGGCTTCTCATTTCGAGATGATGTCATCACCTGCTAAAGCTACCTTAGACGTCTTTTTGTCTGTCGCAGTTGCAAATCCTCTTTCCTTGTTTTCATCTCTTCTTAATTTGATTGTGTTCCATCTTTTGTTTGGTGCTACCGCTCTTTTCTTCTTTAGTCGGAGTTCGCTCTTCATCAAAACTAAATTATGGTCTGAGTCAATGTCTGCACCTGGGTAACTCTTACTGTTTTTCACTTGATTTCTAAATACTTGTCGGACCAGTATATAGTCTATTTGGTATCTTTCTTTGCCTACTGGTTTTGTCCATGTGTATCTTCTTCTTAGTGGTTGTTCGAATAAAGTGTTTGTTACAATCAGATTATGGCTTTTGCAGAACTCAACTAATCGTGCACATCTCGCATTCCTTTCTCCTAGGTCGAAATTCCCAGTGACGTTCTCTTCTTTGCCGACTACTGCGTTCCAGTCACCCATGATGATTAAGTTGTCCTTGTCTTGAAATTTCATGAATACTTCTTCTATTTGCTCATAGGTTTCTTCTACTTCCTCATCTGTAATTTGATGTAGGCATGCATACTTGGATTATCGTTATATTCCTCGGTTCTGATGCTATCTTCAACAATATTACCCTTTCATTGTATCTCCAGCTGCCTATAACTTTCTGTCCTATCTTCTTATTCAAGACAAAACCGATTCCTGCTGTACCGTTTACAGCTCCTGAATTTATCATTCTGAATTCCCCGCTCCACATGTCACCTCCATCAAGCCACCTAACTTCGCTGATTTCCAAGATATCTATCTTCATGCATTCCACTTCTTTTTTCAGGTTTTCCAGTTTCCCATACTGTACACATTCCAAGCGATCACACATTCCAAGTTCATATCCAGCAGGGGTTTCGTTTGATGACGACCGAGGAGGCCTTGCTTTGTTTCCCTCCACTGACGGGGACGACCCTCTGTGAAACAGTAGTGGTGGTGGTGGTGGGATCTAAAATTTTCCACCTCGCAGTGAAACAGCCATATAGGGCACCCTGTCCGTGCCTGTTTTTGTCCAAATCTGAGCCTTGCCGACGTCAATCATCTTCGGCCTCAGTGTGGTAATCAAGGATGTTATAAAATAGAGGATCTGCCAATACGTATCTTCATCATATGAACTCAATGAAGCCATAAAACAACCGAGCATCGTCTGAGCCGGCACGTTTGATTGGCTACTCTCGTTTCCGACATGATTGTTGGCTCGAAACATCGCGATCTTAGTGGCGCAGAGTGGACAGAGTAGGTGTGGCGAAGCTGTGACGTATGGCTTGACGATTTTGTTGTATGGGCAGATCTTCTATTTTATAACATCCTTGGTGGTAATGGTAGAGCTGCTGCCCACTACCATAATATTTCTCTTTGTCCGTCTCCTACCCCTAAAGACCTGTCCGGCATGGCAAGCCCTCTGACAACGAAGCTATCTCCGTTATAGCTCTTGGGATGCAAACTCCCCACCACCACCACCATGGCCAGGTGGAGATATTGAAGGAGGAGGTGATCGATATTATAATTGCATATTCAACAAATAAGCCTAATTCTTCTAACAGCAGGTGAGTAGTAACAGTAATCTGTGGTTTTATTGGATCAAAAAGATAAATGATATTTCAATAAAAAAATTTTGTGCACGCCTTATATCTGGGGAATTATAGTGTATCCAAAAGCAAACTATAACTTAACTCAGTATGAGGTGCTTATTCCGCAGAAAATACGAAAAACTCGATTTAGGGTCTGTTTAAAATTTTTGTGGCCCCTGATCCAATTTTAAATTCAAAGAGCCGTTATATTTCAATTAAAAAAATTCTTGTAGGTCTTATATCTGGAGAACTACATAGTGTAGCTGAACTCAAATTATCACTTAACTCAGTATGATGTGCTCATTCTGGAGAAAATATGAAAACTCGATTTAGGGGTCGTTCAAAAATTTTGTGGCCCCTGATTGAAAAACTAATTATTGGCCAAGATCGCAATCTTTTGATCCATTTTTTGGGCAGATCATTCTTAAAATTCTTGTTCAGATATGATCTGCGTATATTCTGTGATGCACGCGGGATACATACAGAAGTAAAGATTAACGAAATGAAAGCGTTGCGTAGACACATAAAAAAGAAACGAAAAAGCTGTACACATTCCTCGTTGGTAACTCTAATGTTAGCTATGTAGGTAATAGCTTGTGCATAATGGAGTTAAATATATACATATATACCAGGTATATATATATATATATATATATATATATATATATATATACACCGCGAAGTTAAGGACCACACCTAAGTTTGATATATGACTTTATCACATGAGTTTTTTTTACGTGACAAAATTTATAGACGTTGAATATGTTTTTAGTGAATAATGAATCAAAAGTTCATTAAATTGCTTCTCTCTGATTTAGAAAAAAGAAGCTAAGAAAGCCGCCATTCAAGATAGTGAATATTATTCATCAAAGTAAGATAAACAAAAGCTTTATAAAACAATGTGGCGGATGTACGTGAATACAAGGCGCAAGATCACATTAAAAGTGTGGTCTTTACATATGAATAGAAAAAAAAAAAAAGTTTTGTGTATGAAAATGAATGCGGATCGTCATTTAGGTTGTTACTTGCAGGTAAAGTTAAGTACACATATAGTTATTATTCATGAGGTGAAGTAGTTTGGTCTACCAAGTAAAAGCAAATTACGCTTCATTAGTCGGCTGCAAGCATTGTATAACAACATCTTCTATGGTTCTTCTGTCAAAGTAATTTATGTATTTTAACATTCAGTGATATATATTTTTCTTTAATTTCTTTTTGGTTTAAATTCTGCAAAATCATTACACTTATTCTTATGAATTTAGTGCTCCTTTTCAGCATTGTGGATAAATGAGAGGAAGGCCCAGGGGTGTAGCCACGGGGGGCCCATCGGGGCCAGGCCCCCCCAAATGATTTCCTGGCCTCCCCAAATGACCAGCTTTCAAAACATTGTGGTGAGATTACCTCGCTTCAATCATTTAAAAATAACAAAGTTTACGTATTAATAATTTACGGTAAAATAGTATGGAAAAATAGTATTTTACCATACCATTCGAAAAATAGTAGCTATGGTTTCTCTTCCTTATACCGATCGGAAAATAGTATGGTATACTTTTTTGTGACAACAGATTGCACAATTTACTGTGCTTTGTATTTGACAGTTTGAAGACAAACGTTCTAATGAATACCATAAAACAATGATATTAAACTAAGGGCGTGGGTGGATTAGTGAAATGGTACGTCTTAGGTGACATATGGATGTTGGAAGGTGGTGGGTGAGAAAGCGATAAAACTTTCTTAGTTACCTTTATAGATAGGTTCTGTGTACAAGGGCTTAAATTGAAATAGTTATGCACAAAGGTATAATGTTTGGTCCGGGGCAGTATTCTTAGTTAAACATAATAAAAATACCAGGAATATAATTTATGAAGAAAAAACAAAAATAAATAAAATAATAATAATAATAATAATAATAATAATAATAATAATAATAATAATAATAATAATAATAATAATAATAAGCTAAAAACAATGAAGGAAACCAAAATTTTCCGGTTTTTCAGGGCTCAGAAACACAAGCTGCAACACATTTTTTTTTAATTTTGTACATTGCAGCTGGCCCCCCTTCAAAAACGACGGGCCCCCCTTACCAAAACCTGCTGACTACACCCCTGGTAGGGCCTATAGTTTCAATGTTGATTACAAATCATTTGAACTACCAGAAACGGGAATCGAACCTTAGTTTCTCGAACGCAAGTACGCTAACCACTGAAGAATGCAAACAAAAACAAAAATGAAGAAAAGAGGTTCCTGGTTGTCGGAAATGTTTCATCTGAAACAGAACCAACTTTGTGTGTTTCTATATCATATAGAATAGGGAGAAGGGAAATAATAGAATATCTAACTTTTAATTTATTTAATATAGTCATTCAGGGAATGAGTGACAGTTGGGGAATACCGACACTTCTAAGCTTAAGGTTAGTTTAAAGGGACAAGTTTTGCCGATAGATGTCACTGCAGTCTTCGTATCTCTCTCATGTATTTTTTACCTTTCACGAAAATTCACGATTTCTTATACAAATTTCAACCTAGAGATTTCAAATTTTTAGAGAAGGAACTTCATAACCTATCGAAGGCAACAATCCGTGCCGATTTTTTTATTTAGAATTTTCTTCATTGTTGAAATGGCTTATTTGTTGAAAGGGATATCCAAACCTTTAACAATATAACTGTTTCAACAATGAAGAAAATTCTAGATAAGAAATCGGGACGGATTGTTGCCTTCGATAGATTATGAAGTTCCTTCTCCAAAAATTTGAAGTCTGTACGTTAAAATTTGTAAGAGAAATTGTAAATTTTCGTGAAAGGTAAAAAATGCATGAGAGAGATACGAAGACTGTAGTGACATCTATTGGAAAAACTTGTCCCTTTACAGCAACCATAAAGCGCTATCAATTCTACCTGCAAGTGAAGGAGTTGGCGTAATCAGTACTAAATGAAACTGTAGAGTGTATGGAATGTTTATCTGTAAAAATTTAAAAATAAGTAGAATAATTTGACGACAAAGGTCTAAGTTTATGAGATAAGGTGTGAGGGATATGTGAGAAGTGAAGGGTCACTGTAAAATTTGAGTATGTTTTGTTAAGCTCTTGTTTAGTAGTAAAAGTTGTATTGTTCAGCACTCATGGTGGACAACATACAGCTGAAAGTTGTGCAATCACAGGTAGTTGGTTCATCAGTGTGCAGTGTTTCTAACTTCCAAAAAATATAGTTAAGTGCAACATATACATTCGGGGTACTTTCCACACTCACATTTGGGGCACTTTCGACAGATGCTTTCCCCCCCTTTCGTTGTGATTTTTAATAAATATATATCAAAAATACTACATTAGTATTAACATATAGAAAATAAAATATCTGCATCCTTTTTCCATTGCATGAGATGCTTCTGGAATTTGAACAAAATGTCAGTAACCATTGAGGCCGTAAAGAATGCAATGCTACTTGCTACTGCTTCAAGTGCTTTTCAAGTCCCTTGGATACATTACGTGACAGGTTATTGAAAGTTAACTGCAAAAAACATTTTGGTGAACATACAACATTTACTGAAGAATATGAACACGCACTAGAAAAAAAGTTAATTATATTAGACGGGTATGGGTTCATCCAAGAAAATGAGATGTGGTACTGTAAAGCGAAAGACAATAGTGCCAAACTTTTAACATCTGCACAGAAAAATAATAAGATAGAAAAATCAAAAGGTAGTGACACATAAAAGAATGAACAGATATAAAAATGTTGTAAAACACAGTAACAAAAATGAGAAAACTCAAAAAGAAAATTATTGTGCTATCTGTCGAGGTTAGTTTACGGCAAAAACAATTCCGCTGATTGAGTTCAATGTACCAAATATTTTCATCGGTTTAACGAGGACTGTGTTCTTCATCCAGACGATCCCTTCTTTGTTTGTCAACAATGTGAAATCTCAAACAAATAGAGGTACAATGTTTGCTCTTTCCTGTATATGATGCTAACATTAATATTTTAATCTATAACCACACTTTTGGTTACATATGATTAACATAAATTAACAAATACTTTATCATGAAGTACAGAATTTTTCTGCTCTCTACACTAGCTTACATTTAGTACATTAATTTTTAAAAGAAATTCTTGTTTCATATAGGCCTATTTCTTGTAACTGAACGATTTTGATATTATTCTTTCCCTCATTTGTAACTCAGTGACATTTTTAAATATTTTCCGGAGCTGTAAATAAAGGTATTTCACATTCCTAAACTTATAGATTCCCGTGTTTGTTTAAAGTATATGAACTACTTTACGAATAGTAATGTGCGTTGTGGAATTATTAGTGACACTATCGTAGTATGTAAGGTTTTAATGTTGATGTTGGTATTACCCCAACAACTTGTCGGTCTTTACCAACTCTATGGGGAAGACCGACACTTCTTCAACGTTTATTTCAATTCTGGCTCCACAGCTAGATATTGCTTTTGTGTAACATGTATTCTATCTCAACTAGCTGAAATAATATACTTAACCATGGACTATAATTCGTTTCTTTAATAATTCATTACAATCTTGTAGTAGCGTTAATGTCCTTAGGTTTCGGTATTTGCCCCAAATGACCCTACTTTATGGTGTACAGATAATTTTTGTCACATATACAGGGTGGCCACGAAGTCCAGTCATCCCTTTATAAATGCTAATGTAAGTTTTCCCGTTACCCCTTAATAAATGCTAATGTAAGGTTTTCCGTTCTTTCAGATTGTGTGAACGATGGCTGACACTTCCAGTTACAGTATTGAGAAACTTGTTATTGCAAGTTGTTGGGTGCCCAGACCTCACCACCTGCGATAATGCGCTATGAGGTTTCATAAAGGACATCGTTGCACCGAACTGTTGCGATATCACTACCGAAGTGACAGAAGCTGTGAAACAAGGTTTCATTGAAGTTACATCTGCAATGCTCCCGAAAGTGTCGCACAAAACCTGTCGGCGTATTATCCTTTGTCATAAGAATGACGGTCAACAGACTGATCCTTTGGACACTTAATGCTTCCTATCTCAATAAAAGTTCTCGAAAGCAGTGTTGTTCATGTCATTCAGTTCTTTCCGTGTAGTTATTTATGTACGTTTAGTGGTTTATGTTACTTATTTTCAAGGGTAACGTGACTTTCTGGCACTGGCAACCGTGTATGTGGGATTTTTTTCTTAATGTCAACATATGCAAGTAGTAGAAGTTTTAGAGAAAATGTTTTGAACAGAATTTTTGATTTTGTCACTAAGGTTGTCTTAAAACTCCGTGATTATTCCAATGCCTCAAATTGTGGGGATAATGATTCATTTTCACTTTGAAACATAATCTAATAAAATTCTTTAGTATAGATTTCACACTGACTGCCAAAGTTGAAGAAATGCTTTTCTATTTTACAGAACCAAAATGCTAATATCGGTTGGTTTTATAACTAGAACCTTTCTTTATTAAGTGTGCCCCTGTTGGCGCTTCTGCCAATGTGTGTTTTCCCCGTACCTCCTCGAAAGAGGATGGACAAGGTAGTGTGACCGAGATCCTTCAATAGTTGGATGCAGACAGAGTTCTTTCCCCCAAAGCAAAAGGAAGGATTCCTCCAAAGGAGGATGGCGTGGGTGGGTGGGTCCGAAATATGTTTCATATATTTTCCGAGGGCAAAGTTGAAATAGAAAAGCTTGTGTAAATACATATACATCCTGTCATTTTAGAACAAAACAGATCATTACTTCAAAATGAAACCTATCTGCTTTCTACCTCACTGTACAGTATATTTCAAATCTCGAGTCCATATAATTTTGATAAGCTTTATGTTCTTATCTAAAGATGGAATTAAATTGAACAAATTCATATCTTGTTTGGATTATTATTAAGATTTACTTGTATTTTTTGTGGCTCTTCAGAATACATCCTTTGAAAGGGAAGTAGGTGGCCATTTTGAAAACTAAAGTAACAGTATTCTTTAACAATTTTAAATTATGCCCTTTGTAAATTATAGACTTTCAGTCAAGCAACTACAGCATCATCCCTATTTGTCCTAGGATCATGATTTGTACCTCATTCTCTTCAGAGTTAAACACCCTTTCAAATAGTATCATTGAAATTTTCTTATCATGTCCCTGAGTTCTAAAATTTTGAGAGAAATTGGGATTTATTCTAATTTTCTTTTTCAAATTTTTAGCCCTTCTGGACCCCGTACGTTAACGCACACATCTCAAAATCAACTGAAAAATACTAAGGGATGTACTACATGTGTGTACAAAATTTCAAGCTTCTATCTTGAATAGTAAAGGAGGAAAAATTATCAATGAGCTAAGAACATCCCTACAATGCCCCAGATGACCCCAAATGACCCAGATGTAATATAAACATTTCTGAGCCTTCCCTATTTATCCTAGGGTCATGTTTTGTACCTCATTCTCTTCAGAATAGAATAACCTTTCAAACGGTACCACTCACATGAGCCTATCATGTCCCTAAGGAGGGAAATGAGGATTTTTGGTGAAAAAATCCTTCTTCTAAGTTTGTGACCCTCTGGATCTGCCGTGTGTTAACGCACAGATCTCAAAATCAACTGAAAAATACTAAGGTGTATGCTGAATGCATGTACAAAATTTCAATATTTACCAATGTGTTAAGAATATCCCCACTATACCCAAGATTCCTGAATGAAACAGGATCTCAGATAAAAACCTCCTGAAACATCCCTATTTAGCCTAGGATCATGGTTCGTACATCATTCTGTTCAGAATAGAACAGCCTTTCAAACAGTATCATTCACATGTCTCCATCGTGTATCTGAGGTGAGAAAATGGGCTTTCTTTTTTGTTAAAAATATAATTCTTCCCCCCCCCCTCTGGATCCAACTATGCTAACGTAGAGATCTTAAACAAATCTGATAAATACTAAGAGAAGCACTGAAAGTGTGTAAAATTTCAATCTTCTACGTGCCAACCAAAACCGTTTTGTAAGCCAACCAAAAAATTCCTTTGTTTCAAGTTATGACGTCATCACACCCTATGTCTCGACGCAGAAAAGGCGTGAAAGTACACATAGCGTGTTCTACAATGCCTCCAGGCTTTAAAAAACAAACAAAAAGAAAAGAAACGAAGTAAAAAGCTTTATCAGTACTTTTTTGTTTTAAAAAAAAATCGAATAATGAAGATACTACTCTATCATATGAAAATAGGCGATATAACCTAAAAGGTACTGGCCAACCATTTCTAGTCATACTCTTATCCAAAAGAGAAATTAAATTAAACAATTGTGACTATACTTTCATAATTTATAATTGTCCTTGTTTCAAGCCAAAATATCGTCCTAAATGTTTTTAAGAATATTTCAATTGAGTTTTGTGGCCAGTTTTTTTTCTTCTTTTTAATAAGATTGTACTTATAGTAGGACTTAATCTGATAATCGAATTTGAATTTTATGTTAATTATTATACTATTTTTTTCTAGTTTTACACCATTAATCTCATATTCACTAACATAATGTTATGTCAAATCACAACCGTCCTGTAAGAGGCGAAAGTGGAGTCTCAGGAAAGTTATGGTCTTCAGGAAAATGAACAAAACAATAAGTCATTCTTTAGATTCAAAACATTTGGAGGCGATCGACAATAATTTTATAAGATACTTTTACGACTATTTACTATAATCGAAGTCACAATGTATATACAAGGGCCATCCGGAAAGTGGTACCCGTTTGTGCAATAAAGACACAGTAGTATATATTAACAAATATATACATTTTTAATTGAAAGAGCATACTTTACACTACTTCTCCACATAATCACCAAGCAAATTGAGGCATTTGTCACACCGTGTGACAAGTACGAGGCATTCCAGCATCATAGTCCTCCGCCGCCAGCGTATTGAGATACGTAGTCACGCCTCGTTTAAGTTCTTCATCGCTGTCTTTTTCCCGCCAGAAAGTCGAAACACATTAGAAAAATGTTCACAGAGTTCATCAATTGTGAAGCGCCGATCGTTCCTCACTCATTCGTCCAGTGACCTCAGAAGTTCGTCTGTAATGACAGATGGTCTCCCTGAACGCTCCTCGTCGTGTGTATCCCCCTCCCAGGTTGAAGTTGCGACACCAGCGCCGAACAGACGACTCGTCCATCACATTGTCGCCATACACCTCCGTTAATTTGGTGATGAATTTCAGAAGGTCGAACGTTTCGTGCATTAAGAAATTTAATCACGGCCCTCACTTCACAATTGGCGGGGTTCTCAATTCGTTTAATCATTATAAACGAGCACAGACACAACACAGGCACTGCCAGCGTCACGTAACCTCGCACAGAGCAGGCAGACAAGCCACTGACGCAGTCTGACCTTACCCAGCGGCTCTCCGAGTCGCCAGCGCTTCATACAGGCCTGTCGATACCACTTTCGATACCACTTTCTGGATGGCCTTCGTATATTTACCGCGAAATGCACTCACATTGGAATATTATTGATATGAAAAAGTCAAAATTTTCAGAAAATAATTTATTTGTGTTGCAGGCCACCCACATCCGGGCGCACGGGGAATATTTCCCCTCTTTGTATTTTATAAAGAAATTCCGTTCTTCGAAATACATGTGAAAATATGTTGCATTTGTTTTAACATCAGAGATGGCGAGGATCAATGAAAACTTTACCATTATCCAGGACACACCATGACCCACAACCCACTGAACCTACCACCCTCCGTGACCCAATCTGACCTATGATTCACCATGATCCCACACCTACCAAAGCCCATCGTCATCAACTCAGACCTATGACGCGCGCCCTCCTGTCCACTGAATAAAGAGTGAACACTTGTAATACTGTAAAACAAGGCTGTGAAATTATCACTAATCACTACGGAGTTTGAATTTTTACGGTCAATTGCTCAAGCACCGCTTTGTTACAATATCGGTGGATCTGACCTTTATGATATAAAATGTAAAGTGTTTGTCATGAACCATATTACAATTAATTTTAATTTAATTATCAAATATAATTATTTCGTTGTGGAATTACAGGTACTTTTTAGTGGAAAATAGGATGAAATTTGAAAATCTCAAATTAAGGTAAAGTCGAACAACTTAAAATAAAAGTGTAAAATTCGACTGTCTCTCGAAAGCCAAGTAGTAAGTCCTATTACTATTATTACAATTACAAATATCATTATCCAAGAGTGTTTGAAGTTCTTTTTTCACTTACATATAGGTTTAATCATCTCAGATAAGTAGAGACAAATGAAAAAGGAAGAAAAATTTAGGCCTTCAAAGTGAATCGTAGACAAATTTACCAGTGTTCAGATGCTGTCTACAATGCACTGAACATAGTAGGTCATGGTGGGTCGTTGAATCAGAATGGGTCACAATGGGCGATGGGTCACAGTGGGTCACCTGTTGATTCACGACCCATTGACCCACTCACAAATCTTGACCCACGACAAACTGACCCATTCACAAATCTTGACCCACGACTCACTGATCCTACCCATCTCTGACTCACACATTGTAGTACTGTATTTACTATATTTACTATAATTAATTAAGTTACGCAATCTGCGTCAATGACATATGTTCTTTATGTATGCGCATCAAATGTGTAAATTCTCGACTTCGCTTGTATGTCGGTTTTTTATCCCCTCCCCCATCCTTAGTAAGTCTTGCTGTCGTTTCTGCCTACTGGATATGGAATTTTCATCTGTATTAATGATTCCCAAATTTACTTTCACCTAGGCCCCGCAAATTGACGGGATGGCCCTGTGTCTTTGTTCTCGTTATTCTAAAATTATTATTTTGCTGCTGCTACTACTACTAGAATATTAACAATAATGTGAGAGTAATAAAAGAAAGATGTCGGTCGTCTTGAATCCTCATTGGATGAGGAATTGTGGGCAAATGGCGAAAGAGGCGGGAAACACCGACAGACAATTACTTATATAGAACACGGCGGGATTCGAGCAAACGAAACATCTTTTGATCTTATTAACAGCACGAGCTCTTTCCTTACGATAGGTCCTCACTTAACAGTGACTAACGCTCCGAATAACCTCTAAATAACCTCAATAGAAGAAGCAACAAGAAAACAAAACAAAAAACAGAATCACGCCTTAACGCACCGGATTACATAACAAGATAACCTTTACGACCCCGTTTAATTATCAGCGCAATTTAACACCTAATATATTATAGGCCTCAATGATAGGTTTCGTTATTTTACACAAATTGATCATATGACTTTTGTTATCTTTTTGTTTAGTTCATGAACTAACAAAAAAAGCGGCTTCACTTATTACAAAAATAAGTCTTACCTTTTCCCAGAGGTGGTACCTACGTACCAAAATGGCGTGCCTCATTAATATCAGCTGGTTTGAAGTACCAATTTTTCATCTCGTTGTATGTGCAAACAAGTAATAAAATATAAATATCCAATACTGAGGGGACGGGTTTGATAATTAACTTGGAGTCATTAAAAGCAGCTCTACCACTCCTTGTATAATACTTGAGAATCTTTCTTTGTTCCTCGATAAATAAACAAAAGAATAACGTTTTTTTAAAAAAATGTTTCTCTTAACATGATAATAATTCAGAGGAGATTTAGTTTTTTTCTCTTTTATGTAGAATTCAATCGATAGTTTACTTTAATTATATCGAGAAATATATATATATATATATATATATATATATATATATATAAATTATGTATGTTGATAGTATATTATTTCTTGCATTAATTGTTCGTGATAAAAATAATAATTTTACTGGTTCTTTCTGTGCATATCTTCAATTTGTTTGAAATATGTATAAAGTGCACGGTTATTTCGGAAATGAAAAGTGAGCTTGTCCCAGAGTATACAGGGTTTTACTAAAACTTGTCACAATATTTTGAGAACAGAACCCTTACCAGGGGCGGATTTCCCAATAGGCCTGGTAGGCCCGGGCCTATGGGTGCAAGCTCGCAGGGGGCGCACGGCCGAGAGAAAATAAATTAAAAAAATATCTAGAAATAAAAATAAATAGACATAATTTAACATATTTTTTGAATTGATTTTTAAAAAATCAGGCTAATAAAGCACTCTGATTTTTAAGTTCATTGGAATAAATAATTGTTGGTAAAGTTCACCAATCTTTTGTTAATACATTAACGGTATTTTGTTAAGCCCAGAACCAAGTAAATTCCTCAAAAAACTTGCAATGATAAAATTGCATCGTGGAGTGGTGTTTATGCAATTAACATATATGCCTGATATAATTTTTTAATAAAGGTTTTTAGGAAAGTAACTTTAACCACACTAGGGGGGCGGAAAATATTACACTGGTATACAAATTTTGATCAAGGTTGTGCTTATGTTGGTCTTTCGTCGGTTTCTTAATGATTTGCACCCGCTGAACACGAGTATGGCAGTTATTTTCCCGTAATGTCAAAATTTGTGATAGTATAAGCATATCAGATTTTATTAAAACAGTAACATATTATACAATTGTATATTACGAGAACATTGAACTACAAGCATAACACAAACATTGTAGTAGTGCTTCTGTTGATTTTTCATTGGTTTCTTAATGATTTGCACCCGCTGAACACGAGTATGACAGTTATTTTCCCGTAATGTCAAAATTTGTAATGCTATAAGCATATTAGATTTTACTCAAACAGTAATATATTATACAATTGTGTCTTATAGGAACATGGAATTACAAACATAACACATTTTGGACATCAACTTTCTGGGTAACAAAAATCTACATAACAATACATAAATACTAAAATATATGAATATTACATTTCTTATAAAAATTATATACAAAAGTACTGAGATTGGAGGAAAGTGTTCATCAAGTACTGGAATTCCGTAGTCAAAAGTGAAAGTTAGTGGTTCTTTTTCTTTTGTGGGAAACGTTTACTTCGTCATGGACTAACCCCCAAATATAATCACCCATCATTGCACAGTCCCACCTTTCTTGGTATCTGCTTTCCATTACCTCAATGCCCTTATGGAAACGTTCCCCTGCTCTTCGCTAACATCTCCTTAATTCTCCCTAAAGAAATCCAAGTACGAATGTAGCATATGTAATTTTAAAGACATTCTACATCCCAATGCTCGATATTGATCAATGAGTGTCTTAACTTGGTGTTCAAACGCTTCACTTCGGTTCTGCACAAGAAATTCCGTCACCAATTTATGAAAGGTCCCCCCAAGCGTTTCTTTCCAACTCCGTTATTTTTTGTTTAAGTGGACCACTATTAAGCATGACATGAATCTGAGGCCCTGTGAAAATGCCAGCCAGAACTTTTGCCTCGGATAAAGCTGGAAACATTTGTTTGATACATTGTAGGGCAGGTGAATTGCGACCCAGAGCTTTCACAAATTGTTTTGCCAATCCCAGGTTAATATGTAATGTTGGCATGAGAATCTTCTCCCTGGGCACTAATGCTTCATTTATCACATTATGTGTTCCTGGAATAAGCTCCATTCTTTCAGGCCACGTGGTTTGATCATAATGCTGGTTAGTTGTCCGACTGTCCCACAGACATAGAAAGCAGGAATATTTAGTATAACCACTTTGCAACCCAAGAAGAAAACCAATAATTTTGAAATCCCCACACACGTCCCATTGATGTTCCTTATATTTTGTTTTCTCCAAAATCAGCTTCACACTTGAATAACTCTATTTAATCAATTTACAATTCTGCTATGTATCTTTAGAATCTATATTCTCTGTTTCGTACTCCGAACAATTATCTTTAATAACAAATGCGATACCACCTAGCGAGTATCGAAGTAAAAGAACAAAAATTATTCTGCATAAATCAGTATAGGAGAAAAATAAAACATGCTTATATCATTGAAAATATTGACACTACATAAAAATAAGTGCCAGATTCGTGTTCAGGGGGTCAAAATACATAAAAATTCATCAAGAAATAATAATAAGCAAAATTTTGTATACCAGTGTTATTGCGCCTAGGGGCGCCAAAATGCTAAATCCGGCCTTGTTCCTTACATCAAAATAAGAAAAAAACGTTCAAATGGACCTGTGCTCAAAAGTTCAATACATAGTTTCGGAGTTATAGGATGCAGAAAACGTGAAGCAAGTGAACTTAAAAATTCCTAACTTCACTATTATGGGACCTACTGTAGTCGGGTCAAGACATCACTGAGGAACTGGTATATGAACTGTCCAAATATCCATGTTTAAGAATACTCCAGTACTTGCACACCAATTTTTAGAGAGGTAGCTGGACAGTGATCAAGTACTCTCAAACATCCTCTCTAAACATGATTGTGCAGCTACTGGAACATTCTTAAACATGAATATTTGGATAGCTCACATACCAGTTCCTCAGTGACGTCTTGACTCGATTACCATTGCTCCTATAGTAGTGGAACTATTTGACCTTAGCGCACTACAGTACAACCCGTCAAATCCGAACCCCGGAAATCCGAAAACCCGGCAAATCCGAACACGTTCTCAGGGGGGAAAAAATAACTACAGCTGGAAAATAAAAAAAAAAAAATAGATTTAATCACACAAATTTAGTTTTTTTAAGGTTTTAACATTTTTAGACTTAATGCTTATTAATGCATATTAAGCATGCATTAATGCATATACAAGCATATTAATGCATGTATATACATTCATGTCCAAAATTATTGTGATATATCTATAAATATGTTGTTGTAGCAATATAATTTGATAACGAATTTGTCCGGTATTTCTTATAATGTTAGTATGTTTATAATCGACAAAGACATGTATGTTGCAAATTTCATGTCAAAAGAGCAGTAATTAAGAACAATAAAACAAAAATAAAACTTTCTTGTCCATTTAGCAACATTTTGTTTTACTCACTCTAATTTTCGTATTTATAATTGTATTCCTGTGAAATTTGCCACAAATATACATTTCCGGTTATACACATAGTATTAGCATTAAAAGTATCCTGCAAAATCATTATCTAATTATATTCTTATAAGAAGACAGTTCTAGATATGCGACAATGATTTTGGACATGAGTGTACACCCGCCAGTCAAGGCCACTGCCCTTTCGACCACTGGGCCACCCTGTCTAACCTCAGTCGTTGTTTTACCGCCAATTCAGTGACGAAATAAGTACGTAATATTATTTCCCGGGTAATACGACCCCCCGAAATCCGAACAGGCTTCAGCCCCAATTAGTTCGGATTTGAGGGGTTGTACTGTATAACTAGGAATCTATGCACTTCAGACCACAGGTACCTTTGAATTTCTTTCTTATTTTGAAATGAGGAATCTATTTCCAAAATAGTGACAATTTTTTTGTAACACTCTGTATGTAAGACGTGAATATATTTCTCAGTCTGTGTGTCTGCCAATTATACGAATACTTTGTGTATATATATATACAGAGTGTTTCAAAACAACACCGACAACGTTTGGGAGATGATTCCTGACACCCAAATAAGACAAAAAGTATAGATCAACCTGGGTGCACAAATGCTTCCTTTCGGAGTTACAAGCTATGGAAAACATGAAAAATTGAACTTTAATTATCCATAGCTCCAAAACTATGGAACCTACCAAAGTCGGGTCAAGACTTCACTTAGGAACTAATATGTGGGCTACCCAAAAATACATGTTTCAGAATCTTAAGGTACTCAAATAGCAAGTTTTATAGAGGGAGTTTGGCTACTGGTAAATAATTAGAAGTACTCTCCAACCACCTCCATACAAATTGTTGGGGAAGTAGCGCAGGATAGGGCACATACTAGTTCCTCAATAAAGTCTTGACCCACTTCGGTAGGTTCCATAGTTTTGGAGCTATGGATCTTTACAGTTCAATTTTTCATGCTTTCCACAGCTTATAACTCCGAGAGGAAGCATTTGAGCACCCAGGTTGATCTATACTTTTTGTCTTATCTTCGTGTTAGGAATCACCTCCCAAACATTGTCGGTGTTGTTTTGAAACACCCTGTATATATATACAAAATGTTTATAGGTGCAGAATGCTCCCTCAAATTTTCTTGCTTCAAACGATTCCCTGAGTCGTTCTGGGAGCTATTTCTTTAAAGTATCACTGTAATCACTGCAATGATAAAGACAATTATAATGAAACTGAGGTTAAATTTCTTGATATGAGGATAGACAGCCAACTAACCTTGGAACAACATGTAAAATATATAATTATGTAGAAAGCTCTTCCGAGTGCTTTTTCTGTTAAGAAAACTAAAAGATACAATTCTCCATGAGTATATAAGAAATTCATATTTTGCATTTTTTCATAGTAGGCCTATAATTGGATAAATAATTTTAGAAAAAAAAACTCATTAATGGTAATGTTGTGTTTAGTAGACCCATTGACATGTTAATCTACTAAATAGGGAATGTAGGTACTAATCTCTGATCACTGGTTACTCATGAGTAGATAAACCGGATGTTACGTAAAATGCCTATTCGTTAATATTAAAGATATGATCAAAAATAACGTTTTAAAGTTTATATGGGTGGTTATAGTTTCAATTTAAGCCAATTTTATTTTGCCTATTTTGCCCATTCCTGCTTAAATGGTTGGCTTAGTGCCTAACGTTGCCTATTCTATGGATTTTTTTTTTTTTTTTTTTTTTTTTTGCAAGTAAGACTTTATTTGGGAAAACATATATAATTTAGTATTTCAAGAAAGGATTCCGCTTCTTCCGAGATAAGTGCTATTTGTAGTGATAAGATTTCGTAAAATTTTGGACTACTAACTATATATAACTAAAATAATAAGAAACAGGCATGTTTCTATATTCTTTGAACATTGTCTGTGACTTCAATTAATTTTTTAATTGTACTGAGTAATTAAGTTCATTATGTCGAGTTGCATTTTAGTGCCTATTTAACTGCCTATTTTTTAAATTTTAAGTGCCCATTAGTCTGCTTAATTTCCAGGTTTCTAATGCTTAAACATCCGGTCTCTACTCATGAGAGAAGTCTATATCGGTTAATATTACCACTAGAAGCTAAGAAAAGAAAAATCACTTAATACGCTAATTCTTTTCTACAGAGAAGCATAGCAAGATAGTAACATATTGAGCCTAGTCAAGGGGTTAAGAGTTTTGCCAAAAATAAGCATTATTTTGTAGTTACATTATGTTGAACTTGCTTCCTTCTCAATCTGTACGAAATATTTTATCTTCTTCGATTCAAATTTGTCATTGTCCATGTTGCCTTACAGGATCATATCTACGATATCTGACGATGTGCCACTGAGTCTTTTTCTAGACTAGAGTTTCCGCTTTGCTAAAGGAAGGCTACGTTTTAATTTTAAAAAAACGTAAAAGACACCTTGGTAAAACATCTATAACGATTTGTCTGTGTCACATTCGTTCACTATCATGTCGTCTACCTCGTAAAATGTCATATGTCATAGTAAAAGAAGATGTTATCAGATGATGAGAATGAATAAGCATAGTCATCTCTGTCAGTGCTTCACACTGTGCTGTTGTTTTACAAGAATTGAAATAAAGCAGTGTCCTCGAGAGAACATTTCAATGTTCCTGAACGCTTAAGATACTCGCACAACACAATTTTTTCACTTGTTTTATCGTTAGGCACTAAAGATATTATGCAATAGTTGTCGGTTGCTAATATCACTAATTTACATTACCTGTCTATACTGACTGTACAAGGTCTAATATTAACATTTATCGAAACAAATGCCCAAAGAAATGACCATAGATTTTATCGAGGTGACAAAATGTGTTATGGATGTAAGGTCTGCACGGGCTGGAATTTTTAGCCCGAGCCCAACCTGGTCTATGAATTTATAATGTGAGACCCGACCCAAATCCGAAATATGTTTTAGTATTTAGATCCAAGCTCGTGTGATAATCAAATGAGCCCGAAATAAACCCGAATTACAGAAACTTAATAATTAACGCAAAATTATATTTTTGTTTACAGCAATTACAGGTTTAATTTTGCATTTGTGCTTTAAAAGTTCTCCAGGAAAAATGGTCCAATAAATATCGTTGTACAGTACGGTATATTTACAAATTTAGACCCGAAAAGAAATATGGTTGTATATTTAAAAATTTACTACCCAAGCCCAACCCCGGCCCGAAGTGATATATGTTTTGTAGGCCCGATTCAGGTCCGCGAGTCTGGTCAGGCCTAGGCCTGCGGGCTTGGCTCGAGCCTGTGCAGACCTCTATATGGGTGAGTGGGATTACGAACCGTCTCGATTTTGTCCAAACAGTCCCGATTGCGGAATAAATGTCCCACGTCGTGACTTAACTCTGTCAGGACTTTAAAATATCGAGACTTTCATAGTTATTGATTAAGTTAGGTGACTTATCATTATTACTGGAATTAACCCTCTCATGCATGAATTATGAAAAAGTTATAAAATATTTTTTTTTTTTTTTGTTTGATATTCTGATCAAGCAGATTCCTTAAAATAGATATCTGAAAAGAAAATTGTGGTTTGATAACTGAGATATGACATGTCCTCATATGAGGACGCTATGCAGTAAAGGGGAAAATATTGTTTCAAAAGACGAATTTACTAGTGACATATAACAGATACAAAAGTGTGAAATATTGTTGAAAAACTACATAAAAAGGCAAAAATCTGTTGCAAGTCAGTTAAGATGAATCCTTGGAAAGCCAAAACAATGGAAGAGAACATTTAGAACATCAATACAATAAAATAAGGAGTATAATTTTTATGAAGCATCAAAAAAGTAATATAAATCCTTATTGCTTTGTTTGAAGCAACAAAATAATGAAAATGATACCAAAAAAAGTTTATGTTAACTCCCTAAACAATGAGAACGATCATTTATTGGGCTGTATGAAACACTTCAAAGCACTCTGGATACAATGGTACATCACACCTGCCACAAATGTGTCGTGTCTTACTTTTACATCACAGCTCACGACAATGATTTGCATAGCCTATTTTGAGTCACCTTTTTTGGGTAATGACCTCCTCCATCAAATCTTTTCTCCCTGGGTACGGTCAGGATTGCTTTCTTCTTTAGTGGAAGTGGCGAAGTCTCACTGCTGGGTCTTCCTCTAGGTCTTGCAGGTGTAGTGGAATTTCCTTCTATAGCCAGACGACTTTTGAACTCAAGCAAATCCATATGCTCATCTTTTGAATTGTTCCATAGTATACAGGCGTTTACCACAGTAACATTCAAGAAATGATAAAATATACGCATATACCACCTCTTATTTCTAACGTCATTTCTGTAACGAGCTACAAGCGATTCCATCAAATCAACTCCTCCCATATGAAGATTGTACTTTGAGACTGCAAATGGACGTTGAATTTTGATAACTTTCTTCTCTTTTCTGGAGAATCTTGAGGCTTCGTCGTGAGGTTCTAGTGCAGCATAACTTGATACGGTATGAACTAAAGAATTGTCCAACCACCGCACAACTGTTACATCATCAGATGATGTTACAATGGATGAACTCCAAAATTGCCATATTTATTCAAAAATTGAATTATGGTTTTATACACTCGTATGGTAACAGGTCAATCTTGTAAGGCAGTGGTTGTACACATTCCATTTCGTAATGGTGCTCTCAAATTAAATGATAAAAGAGATTCTAAAATACACAGACTTATATGATTTTGACCGTACTTCGTTTTATGTTACTGATTTTTACAATTTCGAATCATAAAGACTGAAAATAAAGCATATAAGATGCAATATTTGCGTATCCAATATAATGACAATGAGAAAAGTTTTGAAACCTCAGCTGCATAACGTTCACACTTGAAGACACGTCTTTTGTCGCTATTATCTCGTTTCGTATAATACATTTAGTCAAAATAACAAGACAATCTCATAAAACTACACCAAAGTAACAAACTAAAAAATATTTACGTCAAAAAGTGATTCCAATCGCTGAAAAAATTATATTATTTACGAGCATATGCTCAACATTCCTTCAGACACGTTTTCATATCTTCCTGTAACTGCAACAACAGAGAGAGAGGTGCTGCCACCTTCTGACATCTCATCGATGCTTTCCTGTTCTTCTACAAGGCACTCGTACATTTACAGAAAATTCCGCTTTGAATTGGATAAGGAACGATCTCTTATATATGTGTCCTCATATCAGGCCAGTACGCATGAGAGGGTTAAGTTACTACATTATTGTACAGGACCTTGAAAATAAAAGAAAACTTCAGAACACCGGCAGACAAGTACAGGTAGCAAGGTGCCCGGCAAGAGAAAGTTTGTATATAGGCTACACATTTACATAAGTTGGTAATACCTTGTTATCATGTACTATACAGGGTGTTTCAAAGTCTACTGACATAGGATAACTGTTATTATCACAGTTACAACAAAATGTAAGAGAAGAAACCATCTCCAAATATGATGTTTTCAATCTAAAGTGAAGGATATTTTTAAATCGGATGAGCCGTTTGGGCTGTACACTCTTTATGCGTCCAATGTTAAACGAAAAGGCAACGTTACCATTTACTGGGAGATGGATAAATTTTGTAAGAGTATAGTGAATGGGGCATGTTTGAAATGGAGGGTGACCATCGACACGCTACGCAAAAGAGAGTAACTTTATCCTGTCATGTTGTGGGTCCAGGTAAATGGCAACGAATGGCAACGTTGCATTTTCATTTAACATCAGGCGCATAAAGAGTGTACAGCCCAAACGGCTTGTCCGATTTAAAAAAAAAAAAAAAATCCTTCACTGTAGATTGAAAATGTCATATTTGGAGGCGGATTCCGCTCTTACATTTTGTTGTAACTCTGATAATAACAGAGTTGCCCTACATCAGGGGACTTTTGAGACACCCTGTATGATACAGGGCGATATGAATTAAATTGTCTTGCTTTCTTTCCATCACTTAGATGAAGTGAAATCTTTCAGTTTAATGTAGAGTGACCAGATTCTGACAAGCGAAAAGTAGGACACAAATATAATAGTATTCGATAGTTTACTGCCTCGGGAATACGCAAGTCCTTATTTCGTTTAACCTTAACCGTAAGTTAACCATTCACTTTTTTTTTTTTTTTTTTTTTTTTTTTTTAAGGAGGTACTCAACAAAAGTACTGAAGAAATTCAAGACAACTTCAAATGCTTTGATGATTGACAAAGTGGTTCATTTTTATGAACGTACAGTGAAACTTCGTGTAGGGCTAAATATTTTTTAAAACCGATTTTCGGAGCCTGGGATTATTTTAAGGAATGAGGGAAAATTTAAACAGGCACAAGGGAACTTCTACTGGCCTAGCATCACTTTCTTAACTTCAACTAGAAATATTTTCTACCTTAAAATATTTCCACAACGTCTTCTCGGTAAAATCAATGTATTGAAAAAAAAAAATGGTTTGTTGATTGTTCTCTTTTCCTAAACTTTTGATGAGGTTATAAAACAGCGGTTCATCATTCAGGAAAAGAGTGCCTGTGATTCAAAATGTTGTGAATAAAGAATGAAACATTTAAATATTGAAAATAAATTAACTCAAGACATTTCGTTGGACATTTAAAAAAAAAAAGACGAACATTTCTCGATTTTCTGGGCGTCTTCGTAACACGCAGGACAATTCTTTAAAAAACAGTATTGTACTGCGAAAAGCAGTACGTCTGGTCACCCTAGTTGAATGTCCCACTTTTATTCCTGTTTAACGTCCCACGGATGATCAAGGTAAGTCAATGATGATGGAATAATTGATAGAATGAGAGTGTGGGTGGAAACGGGGTTTTGCACATAGCGTTTACAAAAATAATTAACAAATCATTATTTGGCCTCAGCAGTATGTTTTATATTCTGAATGACAAGTTTTACAGGTCGATTAAACTTTGACGATTCCTCGTAAGAGGAACATGTACCTTACCTTTTCTGTTATTCTGATGGGTTTGTAACCCGATAAACCTTGTAGTTTTCTTTCAGTGCAATGTCTGACACAGAAATGAGCAAACAACACAAAAGAAAATTATATTTATTGAAAAGCCAATGAGAGAGGCGAGAATCATGTTTCTCGGGATTGCATTACTAACCTCACAGATACTCCTCATGTGTGTGACGACGTTTCATCTCTGGGTTTTGTCGAGTCACCGGGTCATTCCGAGTCATGAGTCAGACTGGGTCTGTTCAGCTCAATCTTAGTCATGAGTCTATCCAGCTCAGATCGATCTGTCCAAGTTATTCTGAGTCATGAGTCTGTTGAGTCAGATCGGTTCACTGTGGGTCAGTGATCTGTCCAGGTCACTCCCTGTCATGAGTCTGTCTGGGTTACTGCTGGTCATTGGTCTGTTTGAGTCACTCAAAGTCATGGGTCTGACTGCCTCTGGGTCTTCCTAGTCACGGGTAACGGAGTTCGTAAACCCATTCCATCACTGTGTGTTACAGGACTTGGAGGTTATAGAACCGAAAGAGACGAAAAAATGGTTTTAATTATTAGAAAAGTGTGCAACACTAAATTTCAGAATGGCTACAGGTACTCGAATACCATACTAATAGAGAATCAAGGGGCCGCGGCGGCTCAGTGGTAGAGTTTTCACATCTGATACGTGGGGTCCCTGGTTCGATCGATGGCAGCACGTGCCAAGTGGTCTTTGTTGTGGACAAGCACCGTGTGCGTGAGATTACACGAGATTTATCCAGGGGCGGATCCAGGACCGATTTCTGGAGGGGGCGGTGGGTTGTCATACTGCTACTTTTAAGGGCTCCAAACTTTGGGATGGATTTTATTTATATATATAAAATAAGAAAGTTTACTCTTCTGGGGGGGGGGGCAATCGCCCCGATCGCCCCCCTGGATCCGCCCCTGCTCCTCCCATTTTTCATTCCACGATTTCATTCATTATCATCATCTTCATGTTCCTTAGGATACAGGGCATATGAGTGGAACGTAAAACTGAAAGATTTCCTTTCATTCTTCGTTTCATTTTTTTTTTTTTAATTTGGGACGTCTAAGGCCTACCGCTCACTGGCGACAAAACAGTTGCGCAACTATCTCGTCGCTGTCGCCTGCAGTCAGCAACTTCACGGAGACAAAACAGTTTTGTTGCCATACCCTCGCTCACTGGCGACGGCAACAGAAAAGTTGCCAAGCATTTCATATCACAATTTACATAATCGGCAACCGGAACAGTTCACATAATCGCTGGTTTCGGACACAAAAAAAAAAAAAAAACTACCACCCATTCCAATGGTTAAATAAATAAATTTAAATAAACTTTCGAAGGTAGTCTCAACAGGGGCGTTATTTCAGTCTTCACTTTAGGGGCGCAAGAGCACCACCGACATAAGATTTTCACGTTTTGTACTAGTATATTAGTAGACAATTGATTAAAGTATATGTATTCCTCAAGCTCTCGGGGAGCAATTGCACCTCCTGCCCCCCCTAAATGACGTCAATGAACGTCAATGAGTGACAAAAATAACGGCATTGTGTAAGCTAATACGAACGGGAACAATTATTTGAATCAAAAGATAACAAGAATAACGAAAATATAAAACGACTGGAAATAACTAAGAGATCAAAACTAACAAAAGCGGCAATCCGACAACACTGTACAGTAACTGTACTCTCAATCTTCTATGTATAGCCATAAAATAAAAATTGGCTTTCTTCGTTCTTCCCGCGTATTCTTCACGTTTTAAAATCGGCCATTTTTATACAATACAGTTTTTTTTCTTGTTTATAATTGAAATGGAAAGAAACTTGAAAATGATAATTATATCTGTATTTTTTTTTCTAGTTGTGGGAAATTAATGAAAGTAGTAGTGTGTAGTATGACAGCGATATGTCATTATCGAAAAATGTACCTACCTGTGTTTTTTTCTTGGCTGGAAAGCTCATTCTAGTTTCTTATAACAGCGAAACACACTTCCTTCCATATTTTTTTCTTTAACGCTGAGCGTTTATCTATATCAGCGTTTCCTAACCGGCGTGCCGCGGCACACTGGTGTGCCGCGAATGGACCGCTGGTGTGCCGCGAGGAAATCGAAACAAAATTATTAATTCTATAGCAACCAAATTGCAAGACATACGAAAAAATGTATATTTTTGTATTTCACATTACTATGAATTTCTACCATGGAAAAAATTTCTGTAATTGTAATATATTATTCTACATCTATTACTATGTAGCAGACAGTATTTTGGTTCGTACACGTTTCCACGGTTAGCTGCTATGTTACGCTTCAATTGAGAGTTATACTTACACCGAGAAATGAAAGCACTTGTACGGTACGCGTCAAGTGAACGTTCGTAGAACACTCATTCGCACGTGAATGACAGAACAACAGTTTATTAAACAGGTATGTTCTGACTTCGAAGTATCGCAAGCTGTGTGATTGCAATAATATGCACCGATTTTGGTAAAAACAGCAAAGTTAAAAGTACAAGACATTTGTTTGTTCGTTCGTTATTTAGTGATCTTCGTTCTTAGTGAAAGATTGGATACAGTTTTCGAAAAAGAAAGCGTATTTTTAAAAATCTGAGTCCTATATTTCATTGCAATTCTTTGCTATTTTAAAATTAGAATAAAAAAAATCATCATAATGAATTAGCATAGTGGAAAACCAGTGATCGAGCTTTCATCTCTGTGAGAAGAAGATCAGTAATCACAGAAAAGAAATACTATGGTATTTTATACTTGCAAATAATAATAATAATAATAATAATAATAATAATAATAATAATAATAATAATAATAATAATAATAATAATAATAATAATAATAATAATATCTATGACTGTGCCGCGAGAATTCAAGTTACACCCGTAGTGTGCCGAGCTTTCATCTCTGTGAGAAGGAGATCAGTAATCACAGAAAAGAAATACTATGGTATTTTATACTTGCAAATAATAATAATAATAATAATAATAATAATAATAATAATAATAATAATAATAATAATAATAATAATAATAATAATAATAATAATAATATCTATGACTGTGCGGCGAGAATTCAAGTTACACCCGTAGTGTGCCGCAAGTTGATAAAGTTTGGGAAACGCTGCTCTATATCCTCAATTAATTTTTCATAGTCTTTATCACTAAAGACATGCTAGTCACTAATCAAAGAATGTATGTTTCCATTGCGAACACTTCTTTTCACGCGCTACACACGGAACGAACTGTTACGTGAAAAAAACTTGTAGAAAACATTTATTTTTTACCTTTCTATTTGGAGATACCTCGGCAACTTTTCTGTCGCCGTCGCCTCAGTGAGCGGACTCCCATAAGACTCAATGCATTTTTAGATGTTGCGCAACTGTTCCGTCGCCGAGCTGTTGCCCTGCTGTCGCCTTGCTTGGCGACACCTCGGCAACTTTTCTGTCGCTGTCGCCTCAGTGAGCGGACTCCCATAAGACTCAATGCATTTAGCCAGAGCAACAAGATAGTTGCCCGACAAAATGTTGCCAGTGAGCGGTAGGCCTAAGGTGGAAGGGTAGGTCATTCCCATGAGAAATATTCGCAGGGGTACCTGAAGTTCTAGTTAGGAAGTCTAACGGGAAAAAAATAAAGCAAAAAAATCATCATTATTAGTTACCGAATGTTAGGCAAATGGTTTTTTAATGTTAAATCTATATAAATGAAGATGAAAGTGACTATGCTTGTGATTTTATATCTCTTGAACCACCCGATCGATCTCGATCAAATTTTCAACATAGATTAAGTTCGGACCTGGGATGGTTTTAATCATTTCACTTTGACGGTGAAGCTTAGGGAGGAGGAGGAGGGGGAAGATATTTAATTCTTCCAGAGATACTTCCGATGCTGTTTAAATCCAAATTCAGGCACACAACTTGGGGGAGGAGAAAGGGGAGACATAATTATAAAAGTGATCGAAAATGGCCAATATCAAAGAGCACTTCAGTAATAGTAGAAAGGAATTGACTAACGGAGTATATTACAATTTTTCTCATTTTAACCTAGTGAAGTAGGTACCGGTAATTGACGCTAGTTTATGATAGAAATGATCTTACTAAAGCTGGCTTCGGTAGCCTTTGCTTGAGTTTAAGCAATATTTAATTAACCTAGTTTGCTCGGTATTGTCTCTATTGTTGCTTTTTTTTTTTAAAAAAAAAAGAATAGTATCTATCCTTGGCACCTTTTCTTTTAAAAAAGTTAGAACTTCATTGGATGTCTACAAAGATGTCTTGTTTCAAGAGAGGTTTTTGTTCGTTCCAAGAAGTTGAAATAATGTTATAACAAAGAGTTATTGATTCCTGTTCTAACTCACATCCTCTCTCCACGGGATGTACTAACATGTCTGTATGACATTCTAAGTTTACCCTCATTATTTTCACTTAAATTTTAATGTCTGTTTCTTGAATTATAGGAGCCTATTTACCTAATTATTTTCCATGTTTTAGTGCTTAAACATTCGACCTCTGATCATCATCCTAGACGCTCAGGTCGGCAGGTCATGTAGGCAGAATGGAGAAAAGTAGGAACGCTTTCAAAGTTTTAACTGGAAGTCCAATTGGAAAATGACCATTAGGAAGACCTAGGTACAGATGGGAGGATATTAAGCTGAATGTCGCAGATACAGGAATACAAAGTAGAAACTGGGTCCAGTTAGCTAAGGATAGAAGTCAATGGAGAGCTATAGTTCCGTAGGCCATATAGTTTAGTCCGCGTCACCCGAATTGGAGTGTGGCATCAGCCAATAAGCTCGTAGTGCGTTGTTACTAAACCTTCAGAGAGGAATTTAATCATTCATAATTGTCCACAAATACGAACAAAATCAATTATGAATGATTTAATTCCTCCCTGAAGGTTTAGTAACAACGTACTGCAAGCTTATTGGCTGATGCCATACGCCAATTCGGATGACGCAGACTGTAGTTACAACTCACAGATGACGAGAAGAACCCTAGCAGAAGTAGTGTGACGTAGGTATGGGTTCGCCCACTTTTCGCACGGGGGTTTCAAATGATACCATGGAATAGCACACATATAACTTTACCCGGAGTGGCAGACGTCTAAGTATAGACCACACCTCAAAAACCGAAAATGGACTTGACCGTGTCGTTGGCCTTTCCCCGCTAACCCTATTTTAGGGTTCCTCTAGTCATTTGTGAGCTGTACTTAGTAAGAGACAAGAAGTGAATTAATCTTATAGCTTTGTGCAGACCCGTATTTAGGTAAGTGCTATTTTGTGCTCGAGCACGGGGCGGCAAATTTTTGGATTTTTTAAAAAAAGATTCACAATAAAGTAATATTTAAAACTAGAAACTCACAGAGTCTCGCGTAAGCGCGAGAAAATATGTTCATGTGTTTAATTCGCTCTAATTACAGTACTTACTAATTAGCTAGCTTATTTGATTATTTTTAAAAAGTCATCCTCTCCCACTCCTTACCCCAAGAGGTGAGGATGAACTTGAACATCATGGAAACGTGATACCGTTAAACCCAGCGATCTCGAAAAATGTCAATTCAATATTAATTTCTGTAGTTTTCGATTACTTTTAAAATCTCGCCATCTCCGTGGAGAGTGGAGTATGACTTTGAAGCTGAATGGAATTCAAACTGTCACTATTCATCTCAGTGACCCCAAAAACTATGAATTAACTCTTAATTTTCGGGGGAGTCGAATCATTTAGAGCAGTAGTTCTCAAACTTTTTGATAACGCGGACCCCCTGTGCATTCGGAAAGTGATCCGCGGACCCCCTGTTCATTCGGAAAGTGATCCGCGGACCCCTTTGCAATAATATATGAAATTCCACATGGTATTAAAAACTATACTGATTAGAATTACCATTGAGAAGAAACAGATCAAGAAAAATATTACAGTAAGTAATTTATTCTAAAGATACTTTATTGTTTCCTAGTGAACGAAATATACTGAAAATCAATGTACTTTTTTTTTAAAAAAGGAAATTCACTTGATAAACAATGTTCTCAAATGTGAGATCACTAATATGAGGAATGAAATTCTTTCTGTTTTTCTATAATTGCACTGAAATCCGGAATAAGTTTTGTCACCATTAAGCTTAAGTCCGCTTCCACATTAAGACTATTTCGCATTCAGGTTTTAATACTACAAAAAGCAGAAAAGGACTGTTGACATAAGTAAGTGGTAAGGAAAAGCATCAAATGTTGCAATGCCTTTTCATGCAACTTTTCACACTCACAGGTCAGAAATTTAATAAAGTAGGAAAACATTTAAATTTAGAAACGTAAGTATAATTTCTAATTGCTTTCGTTTTAGTAACTGAAAAAAAAAATACTTCTTGTATAACAGCTGAGAGTTCCATTTTATTATTACACATTTCAATTTTTAGGCGTCGCGGACCCCTTGACTACCTCTCACTGACCCCCAGGGGTTCGCGTACCCCACTTTGAGAACCACTGATTTAGAGCGCAGAGCTGCACAATATCCAAATACGAGCCTGGCTTTTGGAGAAGGTTGTAGAATAGCTTGTTTATAAAAAAGATCAATTTTTGTGAAACATAGAGTTTTTTTTTTTTTTTTTCGGGATTAGAAATTACATCGATTGGTTAAAGTTCAAGTCAACCAAAGATAAGAATGTGATGCTCTCAACCACCAAAAAGGAAAAAAAAAGTCTTTTACTGTTCATGGCTATAGTGGAAACTAAAGTGCGAGTATAGTTTTCACAAAAGAAGCTTAATCGGGTGTTTAGTACGCAGAACAAATGAAGCTGGATAAAGATCCCCCAGAATATTGACTGACGCCGCCACCAATGTACGGAATAAATTTAGGTCAGTATGTAATCTTAATAGTCTTCTACTGATCATGCTGGCTTCCACGGTTATAAGTCGTTCCAACCATGTAGAGAGCATCAGGGCACCTCTCTACGCCTCTAGATGGGCGTGTACGCTCTTATACATCCCAGGCATGTCCTTAAGACATTCTACAATGATAATACTTCCTGTGCTAGTACTACGTTAACCAAGCCAAGCCATAGGTATAATGCAATGATAGGAGTGCATTCTCCATGTGGTATGTGATCTACATGTGGTACTCATAACTTACCTAGTCTCTGAGAAAGAGCTGCATGGCGAGAATATTGTGTTGATACGCCGGCCCCCCAGCTACGCTGCTCCCATAAATTCATTCATAAAGATTGTAGTTGCTAGCCTCCCGCGTCGAAGTTAACTGTGATGTTTTGTTTTTGTATTCTGTTCTGATATTAGTTTGCTTGCAGTATGTATTCAATGCACACTCTTAAGATAAACATTTCAAACGTTCACACTGCACCAGTACATCGGATATAGTCAATATTTCATGCACTTGAATGTAGAGGAATATATTAGAGAAACATTTAATAAGACTTGAAGTATATATTTCAGACACCTGTGGAGCTTACATGAATAATATGTTATTTTTCGAGTTGCAAACTGCTGGTCCACTTTTCGACTAAGAGTACAAAATTCATATTAGGTCTCGAGAAGACACTAAACCTTTGTAGATAGGACAATGATACAGGGTATCCCCGGAAAATGTTGGTTAAAAAAAATAAAGGGAAATAAAACAAAATATTTATGTCATAGCAGAATGTTTAAGAAACGAAAAAATGATAAAACGAATAAAATAATAAAGCGGTAACCATGCCTGTTGTCCTGTATGGTTGCGAAATGTGATCGCTTACTTTGATTGAAGAACGTACACTGAAAGGATTTGAGAACAAGACACAGAGACAAATATTCGGACCTAAGAGAAACGAACAATTGTGTCAATTATGGTACCTGTAATTATAAAACTATCACATAATTGGAAATACCAAGACCATCATAAGATTTTATAATTACAAGTAGCTACCATAATTGACATAGTTGTTACCACCATAAAAATGACTGCGACAGCAATACATTTTGTTGATCCAGCTATATTTTTAACCATATAATATTGTCCTCCCAGCTATAAGTATTGCTGGAGCCATAGTGTTTCATTCAATCATACTTCTGCTTGTTCCAACTATACCGTTTTTAGAGTGTGAAACATCTCTAGACTCTTTCAATATAATCATAGGATGACTTTCTGACATTCAAATTCTGACTTCATAGGCGCATCCCACTTAAATACGTAAGATCCCTGGATATTTCCATTAAGCTTAAATGTTATGCTACAACCATGACGGACGTCCTATGGATATGTACTATGTATAGTACACTGGCAACACTTCTCAGCTCTTGACAACCATCTCACGCACTTCATGCATTGGCCCTTACTGATCGGTTGAAGTGGAATTCTATAGCCAGAAAGACGTTATGTGGCAACGTACAGTGGACCTTTGCTAAATAGTTAACACGGAAATTATTGTTCTAGGGGGTAAGAATATATATATATATATATATATATATATATAGTGGCGGATCCAGGGGGGCTATAAGGGCTATTGCTCCCCCTGACGTTCAGGCATACACTGGATAAAATGGACTTCAATCCTGCTTTACACTGTATAAAACTGCAAACTATGGTTTACCCCTCCCTTGATCATATCCTGGATCTGCCCCTGTATATATATATATATATATATATATATATATATATAGAGAGAGAGAGAGAGAGAGAGAGAGAGATAAAAGAATTATTAAGGTTAGAAAGAACATTAATTGTTAAATTCTGTTACTTGGCATCACACTTCGTAAACTTTGAAAATCCGCATACTTACCTTCTAAACATACATCTAACATATAGAGTAGTCCTGTATTTCAATTCTTTAGAAATAGTGTCATTTATGCCTTGCAAGCCGAAAGAAATGATAGAATAAAAACTGTGGTTAGAAAAAAAAAACTCGAGAAGACGCACACATACGGTGCGGTCACTCAGTGCGAGCTGGGATCGAATGAAGGACTCCATGCACCAGAAATGAATCCTCTAAAACTGCACTTTACGGGATAGACACTTATGAAATTGAACTTTGTAAAATAATAGAATTTCAAGTTAATTTCAACGGAAACAGAAGAAAACTTCCCAAATAAATAAATGCTGGACTCAAATACGCAGTTACCCCAAGTACGCAACTCCTTTAAGTTTTACATTATTGCGTTATAATCGCCACGTCTGAGGACACAACACTGTTTAGTAACTTCTGCTGTAGAGTAAATATTTCGAAGGCCTGAATCCCCCTCGCATACACACGGGGGATGCGCCCTCAGTTTGGGCTCACTAGGCTAGAATGTGAGGAGATTCTTGCATGTGTTAAGTAGTGGCGGAGCTATAGGGGAGCAAAGCCCAACTTGAAAACTTTCGTTCCACAGTGGCTCCTGCTCAGTAATTGTGATGTTACTACTAAATATAATGTTGAAAATAGTGCTGGTCTATAATTATTTTGAGCTCCCTCGTGGCTAAGCGGTGATTGTACGTGCCTTTGGTGTGGGAGATCTGGGTTCGATTCCCGGAGGGAGCTCATCTGGTTTGGATCCCACGTTAAGCTGTAGATCCAAGTGTCATATAGTCTCCCTACTGAAAGGAATGCTAAGCTCAAAATCATCATCTGTAATTACTTTCTGTTATCAAACATTCAAAACTATTTTCATACACTCACAACTATCTTTGAATAGAGGACCTATATACAGTATATGTATATATATATATTGGAAATTTGTTAAACTTAAAATTATTTAAAGAAATTGGATGCAACACTGATTCCCAAATGTTTCTCAATAACTTCTCTTAAAAAGACAGCACTGCAACGTGTTGCATACCGATGGGAAGGTCATTCCATTACGTTTCAAATCCGCTATGACTCGCCTCTGTAGAGTAAATACAGGGAGATCAATAAGCAACATGAATTCAAAAATGATTCACAACCTGTAGCTTTCAAACTGTTGAGATTAAAACTCATGTTCATATGAACATTTTTGCTTAGAATCACCCATACTACCATTTCCCAAAATATTGCCCCTTTCTCCTGGGAAACCCTGTATATATAAATGAAAGTGACTATGTTTGTGACTTGGGCTGCAATGATATTGCGCACACTTTTCCAGTTTTATCAGTTTTATCTGATAAGTCATTGACAAGCTATCATTGCGTACAGCATTGAACACAGAAAAATTAAGCAATGTTGTCAGATGGAAAATATTTTCTCTTCTGTTATGTAAATCTGTAAGAAAAGAGCAGCGGAATACCCGAACCAACGGTCGAATAAAATTACTAGGACTGAGCCAATTTAGAAAATACAGAGGAATTAACACATGAGGATAGAGAAGCTATATACTGTATTCGAAAGAAAGAAAGAAAGAAAGAAAGAAAGAAAAAAAAAGATCTCACACCAGTTCGTCCGAGAAATATTACAGAGGCTGTTCAGTAAATGATTGAAAGAGAAGTTGAGTTCAGTTATGATGGAGAAAAGTTTCTATTTATAAATGAGGAAGCTAAGGTTATCGTCCTAACTTGTGCGAGGAACATTAGGTACGGTCAATGATAACATTTACTGTGCGGAGTCGTAGTGTATGTAATAAAACATAATACTGTTTCTAACTAATTATATATTCTAACTAGATTTAGATAGGTGATTTAACATATATTGACAGATTCCATATTATTAATAAGTAAATCGTGTAATTTTGCGAGGATTATATTGGAATGCAGTGTAATTAGTATGAGGAAGTAGTTTACTCACATCGTTGTATTATATTAATAATATTGTAATTTAAGTTTATTGTATCGCACATATTATTGTAACAAGTATCCTATTATATGACCAGACGTTAACGACAGACCTCAATAAATTTACCAAAGCAAAACTTTACGACAATGGAGAAAATTATTCACTTTTTCAATTTTCAATTTTTCCCTAAAACTTGGCTAGTAGTGGGAAGTATGTATACTATATTATTATTATTATTATTATTATTATTATTATTATTATTATTATTATTATTATTATTATTATTATTATTATTATTATTATTATTATTATTATTATTATTATTATTATTATTATTATTAACATTAAGAATGTCATTATAAATGTTTGCTTTGTTTTATTTAGGTTTCCACCTAGAATATGGGCTTCAGAGCCCTCAGTAGCTCCTCGAACGAAAATAGGGCGGAAACATTTCACAAACATTATAATTAATAATTCTATTCACTTGGTCCAGATATTTATCAGGTGATCTCTTCTTTGTTGAATATACAATCAGAAACAAAATTGAAATTAAGATCAATTGAGAAAGGATATACCAATACACACAAAAAGGAAGATTTAAAGAAACATAACATTATATTGAAGCAGTATGAAATGCTTAACCCTTATAGATTCCGGCTTTTTAAGGTAAATTAGGGACTTTCAGTCAAGCGGCTACAGCATCATCCCTATTTATCATAGGATCATGGTTCATACCTCCTTTTCTTTTTACAATAGAGCAACTTTTCAAATGGTACCATTCACATCTCCTTATCATGTCCCTGAGGCGGGAAATTTTGGTCAGGGTTTTTCTTTGAAAATATTTCTTTTTTTAAAATTTTGAGCCCCTCTGGACAACCACTGTGTTAATGCAGAGACCTAAAACTCAACTGGAAAACACTAAGGGGTGTACTAAATGCCTGTACAAAATTTCAATCTTTTATCTTGAACAGTCATGGCGGGAAAAATATCAATAATTCCCACAATGCCCCAGATTACTGTAAAATATCTTTATCTCAGGCAGAACATTTCCTGAGACATTCCTATTTATCCTAGAATCATAGTTCGCCCTTTATTATCTTCAGAATAAAACTGCCTTTCAAACAGACCCTTCACATGTCTCCATGATGTTTCTCAGGCGAGAAAATCGCGAAAAAAGGGATTTTTTAAAACACAAAATCCCTTTTATTTACCTTTTTGCTCCTCTGGATCCACCTTGTGCTAACCCAGAGATCAGAAAAAATCTAATAAATAGTATTCGGTGGACTGAATGTTTGTACATAATTTCAATCTTCTAGGTGCGAAAGTAAGCCCGCCAAAAAATAATGAAAATAGGCCTAACAAAAATATTTTTTAAAAGTTATGATGTCATCACCTAATATGTCTCGACGCAGGAAGGCGTGAAACCATACGTAACGTGTTCTACAGTGCCTCTAGATTTGAAAAAAAGTGAAAAGCTTTATTGGTTCTTTTTTAATCGAATAATGAAGACGCTGCTTTAGTACCTAAAAATAGGTACTAGAACTCCAAAGGGATTCAGATTATGAGACAAGAAAATTTTAACATTTGGATTGTAAATTTGGAGGTATCATGACTTCTTGTATCTACTGACCAAATTATATTTAGTTAATCCACAATATAATATGAATTTTATTTCTAATTTCTGTTTCTATCCTAGTCTGAAGGAAAACCTTCTTTGCGCACAGATTTTAAATCTAGCATTGTGGCAACGTTGGGCAAAAATTTGTGTTCAGAAAGATCAATAGAGATTTGTGCGCAATTCGGGATCTATAGTGTGCGCAATCCAGTTGTCCCCGTGACTTGAACCACCCGACCGATCTAGATCAAATTTGCCACATCGATGATGTTCGGACCTGGGATGGTTTTTATCACTTCATTATAACGGTGCAACTTAGGGGAGGGAGAGATGATCGAAAATCACTGATATTAATGCCGAATCCATAGTTTTTGGGGTCGTTGAGATGAACAGTGACACTTCCGATACCGTTTAAATCGAAATTGATCCCCGCAACTTAGGAGAAGGGAAAATATATATAAAAAATGATCTAAAATCACTGATATTAGTGCCGAATCCACATATTTTGTTGTCTCTGAGACAAACTGACAATTCGGATGCCGTTTGGATCTAAATTCACCCCCTTTATGTCCAAAATGAAACGCATTCTTCCGATAACGGGTATTCTGCTAGTACGTAAATAATTAAATAAATAAAAAATATATGAAATATATAGAGCTTTTTGTATAACGAGTCTTAAATCTATTTTATTGTGATTAATATATTTTGAAATTTATTTTAATTTCTGTCGATAGAGAATAATTACTTTTACTTTTTTTTTTTTAATGAAGTAATCAGAACAATCATTTCAAAGCTTACATTTCAAGAAAGGAAGAAAATTGACCAATAAAACTAGGTCACTTTACACTTATGTCCTCATTGGAAGGGTAAAGAGGGGGGGGGGGGAAGAAGACAAATGACATGAATTGTAAAAAAAAAGCAGAACGCTACTATAATAAGCACAATATACAGACAAGTTGACATAGATTCTCAGAATAAAAATCCCTTCTTGTATCCAGACATCTTTGAAGGTCCGAGCACAAAACTTGCTCATCGATACACCATTATAGACGTAGCTTCAATTATAATTTGACTTTCACAAATCAAATTAGTCGAAATGATTGCTGATAAATATGGTTATGATCAAAAGAAAAATGCTAGATTGTTCGTCTTCACTTTATTTAAATTCTATGCTACAATTTACGTTAGTCAAGTACGTGGGGTTGTTACACCTGTTTCTGGTCTACGAAAATCCAATCTTGAAACTTATTCATGTTTTCATTTATATATTTATAACAATAATTTCTTTTAACCATATCTCGATACAACAAAAACAACCGGTTTGTCTGCGTAATAAACCAGCACGTAACAAGTGCCAGACACAAAATAATACTATAACAACCCTGTTTTCTTTCCCTTTGGAACGTGATTCAAGGTGTTTATCTCATCCTACAATCTAGTTGGGAAGGATTTTTCGTCACAATTCTTACACCTTTGGGTGATAATGCCTACCTTGTTGCTTTTGTAAATATACCGTGAAGGTGTGAAAATCGCCTGGTACTAGTGTTGTTTAGGGTTAAAGGAAGGGGGAGACCAAACCTTGAATATCTTATATGATATAGCTTTTCTTGTTTCTGCCTTGTTTTAAAGCATCAGCCAGACTCACGAAAACTCTTTTCTGATGATAATTTAATTATTATCTCTTTCCTCTGTAAATTAAAAGGTGAACAGAAGGACACTTGATTTTTTTTTTTCAAAGGCTATATTTTTCGCACCAGCTGTGTGAAGTGAGGCAGCAAGAAGATGGCAACTTGTCTATTATTATTAGTTCCGAAACGAGGGTTAAATCATAGTTAGGAAGTAAGATAAATTCGACAGGATGATCCATTTGTAATTAACAATACATCTATTACAATAAACAGGGCGCAAAATTTGGTCGCCACTATCTCTCACGTATAAATTAGAAAGACCCTTCCCCCTTTGGTCTTTGGTTTGACAAAGAAAGAAATTACATCAGGCCACAAAATTTCAAAACTTGGCAATTAAATTGAGGATAATCAATTCTGAATTGGACAATTCATATACATGTTAAAAAATATCTTAAGACTACACGTTTATGTAAAGCTCTCTCTCTTTGCACTAAAGTACAAGTTGTCGATTGCAGTTTTCTGATCGAAATCCTTAAGTGAAGGGCCATTGAGAGAAATTGCCAGCAAATCATCCAATGTGTTAGTCTTCAGTGAATTCCTATAAGCAGTCTTCACTCTGTTGAGGCTGCTGAAGCCTCTCTCATATGAAGCAGTACTCACAGGCAGTGGCGTATTTACGATTTTGTTTCGGGAGGAGCTTTGCTAACTTTCGGGGGGGGGGGAGGGCTTTGCCTGAAAATGTGAAAATTCTGCAAGATATTCCATATACCTTACTATAGTAAGTAAGATTTCGGAAGGAGGGCTTAAGCCCGGAAGCCCCCCTAAATACACCACTGCCCACAGGTAAAACTGCACAAAATGTGACAATTGGAAGCAAATTTGGGAATCTCGTAATGAAGATTTAGATTGAGGGTGAAAAAGGAGAGGCAAATTGAAGATACAATTCCTGCTGAACATTGGTCGCCAGCTCGAAATTTCTAGTCGCCAGTGGCGAGCTGGCGACCGAAAATTTTGTGTCCTGCGATAAACACAGAACCAAACTACAGAGCAAAACATTACGTTTGTGTACCACAATCTTTAATCTTAATTAGCGATGATTTTCCACTATTTTTTTGTTCCGCAGTGGCTAAGAAGATACACTTCCTTTCTTCCTTACTTCCACGAAGTGTTTTTGTTAATGGTGCAGACAGGGATTTTTTTTTTATTAAGGGAGGTAGTGCAAATACATATAAATACATTCGTGAACACACACAGACACTTTTTACTTAGGCTGCACATAATCTACAGTTTGGCTACGGGCATATAATTTGAAGTACTTACCAACTACCTGTATAAAAATTGTTACGGAAATACCGCAGGTTCTGAAACTTAGATATTTGGATAGGGCATATCTCTTCGTCTTGACGTAGCAATTTTCTGTTTTAATACCTTCCTTCAACTACAGTCTCCTTTGCCCCTCCCTCTCTTTCTTTCCACCATATTCTCTAGCATGTCCCTCAATAATCCTCAGCCAATGTTTCAACCAGTTCCTTTTCCTCCTCTTAATTACACCTAAAATTCTTCTTTTTTCCCCTACCGCAACTATTTCTAACACCTTCTCATTTGTATTCCGTTCTAACCAGCTAATTCTCTCCTTTTATCGAAAGCCTAATTTTTTTCATCGCTTTTGCGTAATGTCCATGTTTCTGTTCCATAGAGTATATATTGGAATAAAAAAACAAAATCTCAATATTTAATTGGAAGTTTGTTCAATACAAAGATTAGCCAATCTTAAAAAAAATATCTGACGCTTTTAGAGTGTAAAAATAATTTAGCAATTTATGGTATTTCAGTAATCTGTGCTGTCTTGATTTTCTTTCATGCGTCTCCCTGATTTGGGAACCAGTAGAGTATTGAATCTGTTAAAAAGTATAAAAAGATTACGAAACGTTGTAATTTATCTTATAAGTAGTGAAGCGTGCGGACCCATTGAAAAAAAAAATAAAGGTTATCACCTATGTTGTATACTATCATCATACTTACACGAAGGTACACTATGTTTCATTTTGAAACATACATTGTATTTCCGTTACTATTGGCGCATTGTAGAATTTATCCAGAGTAAAATTTACGTATGAAAAGTAAGAGGTTTCTTAAATGCAAGACTTGCAAGACTCTTGCAGCAAGACCAAGACCAAGACCAAGACTGGGTGTGCAAGACCAAGACCAAGACCAAGACCAAGACCAAGACCAAAGGTTCCAATGCAAGACCAAGACCAAGACTGGATGTGCAAGACCAAGACCAAAACCAAGACCACCCGGGTCTTGGTCTTGGTCTTGCATTTGCTCATCACTAGTCCTATGAGCAACCGATTCATTGACATTGAGATGGTGGAAGATGATATGATTCATTCTCGTAAAATGTGTATGCCTCTGGCGTTATTAGCGTCCGAATAACCTCGCTATGAAAAATGTACATGCCAGTGATACGTTCGTCTCTACTATAAGTACAAATAAAACTTATCTTAATTTTCAGTTAGATTTGATATAAAACATATCAAATAACTTAACGAGACAACAGGGATATTTCCATGAAAAGTACGGTATATTTCTACCTAGATATGTAATTAATTATTGAAAATATCCTCTTTCTTCAAAAGGACTGCTTTCTGTACTTAATTTAATTCAAATCTAATTACTCACTAAGCAAAGCAATAGACCTACATTTATTTTGGAAAACTTAAACGTATAACAGTTTAGCCAACCACCCACTTTTTACACTTCCTAAGATTCTATGAATAAAATGGGAAAAAAACATTTCAATAATAAAAGACAGCTTTTGAGATCCCTTACATCTGATTGGCTATTCCCAATCAATCCCACCAATTACAATGCACCACACTCTAAACAATCCAAAAGGTAAACAAACCCTTTAAATTACCTTCACCCCCTTGTTGTAAGCTACCAAAACGTAAACTAATTGCTTAATTCGCCTTCCCTCCTTCTTTTGACTTACACATAAAAGCTTGTCGTGGAGCAATCAGATATAATCCCTGATAGCTAGATGAACTGTTAAGTCCTGCGAGAGATTTGTACTTTGTGTAATAATTTCTTCGGATACACCGTGTTTTTGAAATTAGACCTATAGGAACGTAAATTTTTCATTTGTTAGATTCTAAATCACACTAGCACGAAAGAAGTTAAAGAAGAGGGAACCACATCTTCTTCCATTATCTCTGTATGAACGAACCAGTGACTCATAGGCCAGTTAACAGATCGAATCGGTCGCTCATAGGACAGTTAACAGTTCCTGTCACACCTAAGAGTGTCGCAAGTAGGACGACACCTTCCGAAAACAGCTTTAAAAGCCTCATTTTTCAACTGTTCGTAACTCATTTTGATTTCTGACGATTACAGCGCCATGTATCATGCAATGAAATAATGTTCAATATAAAAGTTACGTATTTTTTCCCGGAGAATCCGAATCTGCAATTAAAAAAAAAATTGGGATTCCTATTTAAGATTTCAAAGTTGACTTCCCTCGTTCCTCGGGGATGGAGCAGGGGATCGAGTGTGGTATCGTTGGATGTCCCCCTTCGATCACTCAACAAACATTCAGGACTCAATTGAAGCGGCCAAACGGAAGGAAGCATGAATATATTTTACTGTACAACGTGGGACAGGCTTTAAAAGATCCATTGAGAATTAATGTAATTTCTTATTAACAACAAATACGTTCCATGTTCTGATTCAGTGGCGGGAGTAAGGGGTGTTGGTTTCAATCTCAATCGAATCCCTCTTCAAAAAGTTTTATGGACAATTAAATACTTACTACATTGCAATACAAGCATGTAGGCTATGAAAAAATAGCATATAACATGAAACGATGTGAGCTTGGTAGCTTGAACTGCCATTCCCTCCCGACCCGATAAAATTATGTGTACGTCACTGTTTTGATTATTTCTGTATAATAATAATAATTAAATACTTCGGAAACAAAAAGAGAAAAAAAATTACTTGAAACAAAAAAAAAAAATCTAGAAATTCGTTTTTGGAAACTTCCAGATTATATGAGATGAATTAGGACGGTTTCTTATGCATGAAAAAAGGGAAAACGTTTGACTTTGCCACTTACGAAAATAGTGGAAAAAAAAAAGTGTGTTCGCTTTATTCTGATAGTTAACACTCCAACCACAAGATGGTAGGCTCTACAGAGCCAATCTGTGACATTCAGTGCCATCTACATGCATTTGAACATTTTCCCACCAGATGGCAGGACGAAGCAGCGAAGATACGAAATCAAAACGACATAACATACAATTAATTTTAACACTTGCCGGTAGATGCCAGTAGCTTACAATACAATAAAATAAAACTCAACATTCATTTGCTAACATAATTATGTTTTGGATAAATAAATCGCGCGGTTTAAGCTTCATATGTTAGAATACTTCTCTAATGTATTTATAAGTACCTTAACTGTTCCTTTGTCTTGTTTTTTGAAGTAGGCCTATGCATTAGCATTACTTTCTTATGCATTATCATCAGATCATTAGTAAGCTTTCTTTTAGATTATAATTGCAGTAATGGCGTTTATCTACTGTAATTTTCTTGATATCTATACGCAAGGGTGCACTCAGTATGCTTTGTTTATAGGGGTGGGGGAGAAGGCATGCTTTTTTTTAGGACTACTCAAAGCAAACGGAAAGGGGCCGTCAACATATTACGTAAACGCTTTTTTTTTTTTTACCAATTTTTATCCCCTGCCTCTCCCTGTCACACTTCGTAATGCAAAACAGAACCCCTCCCCCATTTGTTACGTAACATTGTTTGATTTTTGTTTTTTCACCAATTTGGCTTATTTTGATGGCCAAATCAAACTACAACAAAAAAAACTATGTTTTAATGGTAGAAATTTTATTACAAAATACTTGTATTCTGAATGTAGTGTTTTTCGCCAACAAATCAAAGTATTAGAAAATGGTAGTACCCGTACCGTAAAAATATTTTAACCCCAAAAGATTGTTTAATTAACCAGTTTTCATTCTTCGAAATTACGTACTGTCGGCTTCCCAAGGAGATTGCACCCATTCTTTTAGGTCATCGATGATTGGCAAAGAGAAAATACTGTCCAAAAATACAGGTGAAACAGAGTCTAAATAATTGACATCGATCTCATTTTCTGAGATCCAGGATGTTTCGTGTATTTGAAGTTCGCCAGTGTTTATAATGCAAAGAAATTTTCTTCCTCCGAAGATTTGAAGTGGCTGTACACGTGAAGGAGCAAGGACATCTTTGAGAACAAGCTTTCGAGCACCTTCTTTGGAGTTTGGACTTCAGTTTTACCCCTTTTCATATTCTTCTTGACCTAAATCAGTGCCAGAATATAAATAAACTCGATTTTACCAAATCCAAAAGTAAAAAGATTCAGTACGAGATGAATATATCCGGCGAACTAGGTTTTTAGTATCTTATTTTGCTCCAAATCGTGGATCGTTTCGTCGCGGAAAATATTAATTTCATGAAAAAGAGTTTCTTCGGTTTTACATACGAAACCCCTTACAAAAATAGAGTGGGGTAATGATTCAGATCTAAAGTTTTAAATAATATTCTCAGAAATAGCGATACGAGTGGGAACACGAGGGAATTTTCAAGCGGTTATTACGATCACTAACAACTAACTCCAGAAAAGGCACAAAACTTACACACGAAGCGTTCGTCACCAGTCGTGCTTGTGTCTTGCAGCTTCTTCGAATCCCTTCTGCATGATTCAATTTATATAGGCTATATGTTCATAATTTCCAGAAACAGTAGAAATATTTATTTATATAAAAAAAAGAAAAGAATTGAATAAAATTATTTGTTAAAAGATTAGATGTACCCTGAGAATAAAAATAAAAATTACAGCGAAATAACATGCGTTACGCAACGAGGACATAAACCCCCTCCTCTCCCCTTGTCATACATCGTAACCCAAGTCCGAATCCCCTCTCCGCCTTTACCGCGTTACGTAATATATGAACGACCCCAAAGTCTTGTTTCAGGATATGAGAGCATTAATAAACAACTCATCATGCATAGATTGCATACATATTATTATTAATACTATATCTGCAGTTAAACATGAATTTCGACACTGTGCACAATTAGAATCACATGTAGGAAATGTGTCAATAAACTATCATAAGAAAATTAAAAAAAAATTAGAAAATCCAACTATTTGACTTCGTCTTGATTTGAATAATAAAAAAGAAAAGCAAAAAGGATCAAAAAGATATAACGGATCATTCTGAATCCGTGACATTGATTCTTACAGTTACCGATCGTGTGTTTCGTTACTATTCCACGTGATAAAAAAAAAAAGATTTGCGTTTGTCTGGATATGTTTCCAGAATTTATTTTTATTCTATACTGTACAACCGTATTCTAAAGCTGTACCGGGTAATCACCAAGCAATTTGATTTATAAATAAGAAAAATTAAAGGTAAATTTAAGTTATATATATATATATATATATATATATATATATATATATATATATATATATATATATATATATTGCTTATCAAGGACTACACATGACTAGACATCTTTTTAAGTTCCAATATTTATAAAATTTTAATCAGAATTTAGCTACAGTAACAAATGTGCATGCTAAAATTTCCTTATCAGAATATTGCATTCTGATTATATGTAATTATTTATACTTTAATCTTATTCTATTTCCCACACAAAGAAATTAATTATTACGAATATTAAACTATTAATATTGCAAATGGTATCGAAGAGTGCATGAACATTGGGCTGTAATTGCTTCTCTTAATGGGTGCTTACCGTTTATAAGTATGGACAGCTGAAATTAATAGCAACAAAACAACTGACGAGCGAAATTCGAAATAAGAAGCAAAGAAATAGTGCTGTTGGATGAAATAATTTAGTATCAATATTTATACTGCGGAATTGCGGGAGTAAATTTTGAATGTTAAATATGATTCAAGAGATAAAAATTCTAGTTTGTTGATGGCTCGGCATTAGTTGTTAGGGGTGACGAATGAACATAAATTTTGAATAAACATAATCGGTTTATGCGTCGGGACGAGTCCTGCTATTATTCAATTTAAGTTAAAATTATATCTTGGGCCATTTAACCTATGCAAAATTATTGATTGGAAATTTTGATAATGACAATAGAAGCGATGAAGTAACCTGAGTGAGAATCGTACGTGAATTTCAGTGTAGACTATGGACTTTACAGCAAGATAATGATTCATTTGCCATGTGTTGTTCTGACACCGCCAGGTAATTTCTATCAGTCATGGGAATATACTGCAGGCACAACGAGGAAGTTTATTTGGGACTCGAACGGTGCTGAATGGTATAGCTGTATTATAAGGTAATCCCTAATCAATTATTTACTTCACAGGAGTTCGGATAGCTGCAGTGGGAATCCTAGACTGACTGATTAATACGGAAAACTTTGTAATAGTTTTAAATACAAAGTTTTCTGTCTAGTTCTCAGTGGTGACACTAGCGGCAGTGAAAAATAAAATTAATCCTTCATAAAGAAATTTCCCTAAGTTTTATTTTTATGTGTGTGTGTGTATTTGAATAATAATAATATGATGATGATTAGTAGCTAAATACCGATAGCGTCATGCAGGCCCGTATCTACGGGGGGGGGGCAAAGGGGGGCCGGGCCCACCTAAACTTTGGCTGGCCCCCCAAAATTTCACGGTAGGCTTGCAAATAAACTATAATACGGTGATGAAGTATAATATGATTGAGTCGGCCCCCCTAACTTCTACCGCCACCCCGTATGTTTTTGGGCTGGCTACGGGCCTGGCGTCATGCACTTCAGGTTCATAGTGGGAATGTCTTATAGCTGTAATCGCGTGACAAATACAATTTCTCGATTTTCATAATATTCTAAACTCTTTGATTAATTATTACATTTTGTAGTAATTAATGAAAACTAAAGTACGAAATGAGCTTCAACGGTACCAGCCATTCACAGTTGCCTACCTCAGTAAACCTCTATCTTGCTACCATACGGCTGATGCAATATTTAGAAATGAACTAAGTTAAGAAATACAGATAATATCGTTGCTATCATATTGTCTGGTTAGTAGTGTTTGTTGTGCCATGCTGGAAATTGCGATTTATCTATAATCAGCTCTTAGTATAATGCAGTAATGAATGATTTTATTCTTAAGTTCAAGCCAGTGACTCACATTCCATATATGTTTTTGCATATAAATATATCATTCCTCATTATTTTTTTATTATTGAATAATTACAGAATTTTCATACCATGTAATATTTATTGGGAGAAGTAAATAGAACTGGAAATATTGGTGTATTGTATCGCCAATGTCATAAATCCATTGCTCTGCTCCTTCTTAACTCAAAATAATTAATTTATTATTAGTAGTAATAATGTATGTGTCATTTAATGTTCGTGTGGTGGCATGGCTGATATAAACTTTGTAATATTTGTCAGAACAAGTAAGGATAGTGTAAAATGACATTTAGGCTATTTTTCTTTTTTCTTTTTCTTTTTCTTTTTTTTTGTGGACACTGCAAGACCACCCGGATGTAGAATATCCCTGTTTCTTAGCAGACGCTACTTATAATACTGATGAATAAATTTTAATAGAACGATCTAAACTGAAATATGTAAAAAGTTATTAGAAATATGTTGATGAATAACAATCTAACTTTATATGTATTAGGTTTAAGCAACGGAAATATGAAGATACGAGCTGCTTTATTGAGGCTAAACTTACTGTCTAGGCATATGCGATGATGGATGTTTCTTTGTTATTTTTGAAGCAATAAACATATTCAACAGGTTATTTTTCATTTCAATTTAAGCGCAGTTACACATTTCTAAACTTAATTACTAACCTACAACACAAAATTTTTTTTAGATGAAAAAGGAGTAAAGATTTAATTTCACCGATGGGATCGTTGCTTAGGACAAGATCCTGGTAACTTCTGATCAATAAGTGAGATTTCTTTTTAATGTCAGTACAGTAGATTTCTTTTAAAATAATGAATAGTGTAAAATCAGTTTCTTTTATACATCGATATATTTTCCATTCTTTTTCCAGTCATAATTATTTAATATTTTTTAAAATTATTTATTTCTACTTTGAAATAATAATAATTATTATTACTGTTGTTAATATATTCTGTCGACCAGTAAAACAAGCTAAGAATTATTGGTTGCAACAAAGAAGAATAAATAAGATCACACTCAGACATTTTGATGTAATGGTACAGAAATAAAATTGAAGCCGTGACTTTCATAACCACTTACACATTTGCTGAATAACCAGTGTCACTAAGCATGAAAGGAGTCTGATTTCCAAGTTCACATTTCCAACAAATATGAGTTTTTATTGAGTTTCTCAATATCTCTTCAGCTGGACTTGTGGGGTTATGGAAGTCACAGCTCCAATTACAACTACGTGCAATTAGTTAGGTAAATGATACAAACGAAGTTTATGATTAGTCAGTCAGTGGCATACACAGGCTGTTGACTTGGTTCAAGCTCTCCCTCCATTAATACAATGATACATAAATGGGTTCTGCTTTCCCATAGGGTTCACGATGCTACGACTATAGCTTCAAAACACAACCTCTATACAAGATTACAGCAGATGCACTGTCGAACACTACTACTACTACTACTACTACTACTACTACTACTACTACTACTACTACTACTACTACTACTACTACTACTACTACTACTACTACTACTACTAATAATAATAATAATAATAATAATAATAATAATAATATATTTATTTTAGTGCCATGAACAGCCAGATAGCAAAAATACAGCACTTAGTCATAGAACTAAGGGTTATAACACACATCTTATATTCCTTTTAATATTAACAATACATTTGTTTCGACGATAGGAGGTCATTGCCTATCTTATGACTTGTATCTTGTCTGGATAAACATAATTACTTCATTATTCATTAAAATAGTCAGTCAATTTTCTTAAAATTGTCCTTAAAATAAGGATGCCGTCAAACATACAGATATACTATATAAAGCATACATACCTATTAAAATCTATACGTCAGTTCAATAAATACAATTATCCCGATAATATATTAAAAGAACTTGTCAGTTTTCTTAAAATTATAGAATTTTTATTCATGGGAATCATTTCCGATGCTTTTCTAAAGTTATATGTTGGTACCCTTATACCTATATTATGTAGGCAGTATTCACTACTATATCTATTATCTAAAATTTTCTGAATAAAGTTTTTCTCTATCATTTTTCTTCTTACATGTAATTCTTGCAACCCCCAGTATTCGTTCCAGTAATCATAACTATGAGAGTAGTAATCTTTTTTCTTATTTCTACACAATAGTCTAATGAAACATTTTTGAACCGATTCAATTTTGCTACATAATGTTGTGGATATATTATTCCATATAATTGCACCAAATTCTAATCTGGGTCTTACAAGTACCTTAAATAGATAGACATGTGTGTTTGCATTTTTAAACTCAGGCCACTGTCTAAATACAAACCCTATAGTCTTTCGTGTTCTATGTACTATGTCATTGAATTTCATATTTGTGTCAAATATTATGCCTAAATCTTTAATCTTTTGAACTTTCTGCAGCGATATTCCATTTATGACATATTTGCTAACATAGTATTGCGTCGTATTGGTATATGAAATAAACTTAGTTTTATCACAATAATAATAATAATAATAATAATAATAATAATAATAATAATAATAATAATAATAATAATAATAATAATAATAATAATAATAATAATAATAATGAAGTACGGTATGTATTTAAATGAATCCCAAAGTAAAGTCCGAGTAGGAAAATACTTGTACACGAGCTTTCATGTTGACAATGGACCAGGGAGTAATCTACACTCCCCAAATTTCTTTACACACACCCCTGGATGGAAGAGCAATACTCCCCCAATCCAATTGTATCAATCAGTATCACATAGGTTATTTATTACATCAAGTTAGAAAAAGATTTAGCGTTTAGGAAAGAAGGCAATATTCTTATTTATTTATTTCACTTCAAAATACGAAGCGACCTCGTTCTCATGTACGGCTTCGAGAACCACATGACCTCATTGTTTCGGGCGGTGTTTCCATCGAAACAATTGACAAAATAGACCCGATCATACCTATCCTCCTGGACTCCGCGGTCGTTTCCGAGAAAATAGATTGATGGACACATACAGATGACTGAAATTGGCAACGTCTTGAGCGGTCATTCACCTACCTCCTCCTCAATAAGGAAAAATGTGACAATATAGTAATAAACCTAACCAGATTCAGTTGATAAGTGCTACTCTGCTACTCTATCAACAGACGAAAATCAGAAGGGTGTAGTCAAAAACGTTTTTAGAAATGAAGAGATCGATCGAAGTAAGAAATTATACATATTTTAGACTGAGTCTAGTGTTATGCAGGAACGCATTTGTCGCTAGCTTAATTTTTTGTGAAGTATATTTTTATTCACGTAAATTCATTGAGCGGATGATTGAAATTACATTAAAAAAGACTAAACAGAAAGATACAAAATATTTGTAAATTGAAAAACTTGATTTCTAGAAAACAATTAAATCAACGAATAATTTTCTTATGAAAGATATTCAGAGCCAATAACGTAGCCAGGAAGAGGCAGGAACAGAGATTAAGAGATCAAATATTATTACAACAATTAACGTTAACAACAGGGTTAGAATATTAAAATAATGAAATTGCAACTATGTACAGTATTAATTACTAAACGAATGTGATTTCAGCATGGGACGAGGGAACTTTTTCCCAATTACAGTGAAACCTCTCTAAAGCGGACAGCTGTGGGGAATAAAAAAATGTCCGCTATAGAGAGGTGTCCATCTTAGAGAGGTTTCAATATTTTCTTACGTAAATTAATAAACAAGGTAATATGCAATTAGAAAAAAATATTTTTGCATGAATCACGTATTTGTTAATATTACCAAAATGTTACTGTATCTGCATCTTGCGTCATCCAATTCCCTATGTTCGAGGCACAACATGGGAATAAGATGTTATAGTTCTCTGCACTTTACACTTATCGCTACTTACTACGTTTTCGGTGTGTTGCTTTAATTTGTGAGTTAATTGCAGTCCAGTAATGACTTTTTTTTAAGACAATATGCGTACCCGTGGTCAAAAATACCAAACTTGTTTTCTGTTTGGTAAGAGATTCCAGAGGGAAAGTAGAATGATGTGTCATCCCAAACAGTGGGCAACTGTCAATCACTTGTTTCTGAAACAGGTTGGGTGGGAGTGGAATGCAAGCAAAGGACATAAGGGTGTTGTGAAACAGAGACTCTTCCTCTGGGTTGCTGAACAGACAGTTGTCACACCCTCATGTTCTTCCTTGGTGACATACGTATGAATTACTAAAAGTGTATTTTTACTGTACTTGTCAACTTGTTTCTAGAGAAAAGTGTCCATAATACGGAATTAAATAATACCTATAAAAGACAAGAAAGATTGTCCGTGTCCGTACTAGAGGGTGTCCGCTTTAGAGAGGTTTACCAATATGTCTTTTCCTATTACAGTGTTTGGGGACTACGAAATATGTCCGTTATGGTAGGTGTCCGTTAGTAGAGGTTTCACTGTAATATTAAAAAAAATCACCCACTAAAACTTGCTGGTAGTGAATAAATTGAAATATTGGCAGAACTTTGAAAAATAATTACAATAATTCGTATGTAATCAATTCATATGTAATTACTGGGTAAAATAGTGGTGGTTAATTCCTAAACTTCTTAAAGGGCATCTCTCAATAGTGGACACCTTCATAAGAGGACAAACCTTCTTATTCTTCCACACCATAAATAATGTGTGATATGGTGTTATGAGAGAGAACTCTTCCTTTTAGAGACATCTCTCATTTACGGACAAATAATCGTGTTCCATCGATGTCAGTTTTGAGAAGTTTCACTGTATTAGTTTAGTAATAATAATAAGTGTTCAAACGTGTGAATTCCTATATTGAACCTACCACTGCGAAGAGCTGATATTATTATTATTATTATTATTATTATTATTATTATTATTATTATTATTATTATTATTATTATTATTATTATTGGTAGTAGTAGCAGTAGTAGTAATAGTATTAGTATTTGCTCTTCCTTGTCATTATTTCTCACTCTGGAAGCACTTTCCGTCAAAGAATTTTGAATTACAGTATTATTTAGTATTTTAATTCCGAATCATTTCTTTACTAACGCCATCCTCCTCAGAATAATATACAACACAACTTATAATAATTATATTTAATTGGTACATATTATTCAGGCTGTACAATAGGGTCTATCGATAAAACTTTTCTTTTTTTCGAAATCATGTTATCCTTAGCCGAGTTACTGTAACATTTAAGAAATATCAAATCGACGCTTCAATTTTTAAAGTTGCAGCCATTGGCTTGAAATTAAAAAAAAAGACTCCTTTTTAAAATTAAATACTGTACTTATTACCTTACACCGTATTATCCTTAGTAATAATCATTTTTTCCCCAACTAGTTCAAATTTAATGTAGAGAAACAACTAAAAGTATACCTTAAGTTTTCAGATGCCACAGAAAGGAAAAAATCGATAAACTTTATAATATTTTGTAAGAAGTGTAATAACAACCTATCGCTATGAAAAAAAAAATGAGTCGTCAACAATATAATACACCATGCTGCAAGGTCAGGAGTGTGATGGAGTGGTTTGAGAAACACAATGGAGAGTTCCAATTGATGTGCTGGCCCACTAACTCGCCGGATCTGAACCCTATCAAACACATATGTGATTGAACGTGACTTCAGAGCGCATCGCCCCCCCCTCCCCGAAATTTACGGGAATTAGATGACATGTGTGTACAGATGTGGTGTCAACTCCGTTCAGCGAACTACCAAGGCCTCATTGCCTCTGTGTCAAGATACGTCGCCGCTGTTATCAGTGGTAAAAGTACACATACAGACTATTATATACGTGGCTATAATGTTCTGGTTGATCAGTGTATGGCTAATCATATTTACACAAAGCAATATCAAATAACGTTTCTCTCATAACTATTAAAGGTTGAATATGTTGCCATACGTATTAAACACATATTAAACAGGGTGTTTCAAAACAACATCGAAAACGTTTGGGTGGTGATTCCTGACACCAAGATAAGTCCAAAGGTATAGACCAACCTGGATGCACAAATGCTTCTTTTCGGAGTTATAGTTATCCTAAATAAAGTCATGACCCGACTACGGTAGGCCCCATACTGTTGGAGCTATGGACCTTTAAAATTAATTTTTTCATGTTTTCGGCATCCTGTAACTCCAAAAGGGAGTATTTGTGCACCCAGGTTGGTCTATACTTTTCGACTTATCTTGTGGTCAGAAATCAGCTCCCAAGCTTTGTCGGTGTTGTTTTGAAACACCCTGTATAGGTTTCTGCCCGTTTTCCCGTCACAAGTCAAAGAAACTGCGGCACCTAAAAAAAACTTGATTTATTCTTTTTTTATTTTACAATATATTTATAAAAAGGATAACACGGTATAATATAATAAGTATTAACTTATTTTTTTTTAAAATCTACGATTTTATTTGTTTTCGATTCCCAAGGCAATGGTGGCAACTCAAAAGTTAAGGTGTCTTTGTGTACTGGAAAAGAAAGCGTGAGTAGGATTTGAGGACGTTTCTAAATTTCTAAAAATTTGGATTCCTTCTAGTTTAATTTTCTTTTAATTTGAATTTTGATTTACCATAAAGGCTATATTGAAGCTAGCATTCAGGAGTATGTTTGTCGACACTGTTTTGTTTAAATTATTTCAAACTATTTCCTGCAACGATGAGTTCATTTTAGACCAATAGTGACCCTTGAGTATCACACTATGGCTTACGGAAATGTTTTTCTCTCTTCATACATATTCTGTTTAAGAATTAGTCCCAGAAGCGACAGTCCTATTAGCGACAGGAACTGTTATCTGTCCTATGAGCGACCGATTCATTTACATTGAGATGATGGAAGATGATATGATTCCTTCTCGTGAAATATGTTTGCCTCTGGCGTTATTAGCGCCCGAACAACCTTGCTACGAAAAATGTACGTGCCAGTGATACAGTTCGTCAAATATATTTTCCCTCTACAGTGAGTGCAAATAAAATTTATTTTAATTTTGAGTTAGATTTGACATAAAACATATTAAATAACTTAGCGAGACAACAGGGACATTTCCATGAAATTATATTCTTATGTAATTATTGAAAATCCAGTTGTAATATCCCCTTTCTTCAAAAGCTCTGTTTTCTGTACTTAATTTGATTCAAATCTAATTACTCACTAAGCACAGTAATATATTTTATTTTGAAAAACTTAAACTTGTAACAGTTTCGCTAACTATCTACTTTTTAGACTTCCAAAGACAGTGAATAAAATTTTAAAAAGAGTGAATGATAAAAGACAGCTTTTGAGATCATTTACATCTGATTGGCTATCCTCAACCAATCTCACCAATTACAATGCAGTTCACTCTAAACAATCCAAAAGGTAAACAAACTCTTTAAACCACCTTCCTTCCTATTGTAAGCTACAAAAACGTAACCTAATTGCTTAATTTGCCTTCCTTCCTTGTTTTGACTTATACATAAAAGCTTGTCGTATAGCAATCTGAAATACGAATAATTCCTTATAACTAGACGACTGTTAAGTCCTGCGAGAGATTTGTAACTGGTGTAATAATTTCTTCTAATACATTTTTTTTTTAAGATTTCTTTGATATCCTCAAGTGGTGAACACCCTCTTTCCATGGGCGCCCGATGGAAAGGCAGGGATCACCCTTCCCCTGGCTAACTAAAATGTATACGTAATATAGCAAACCACGTATATTAAATACCAGATATACCAGACATGGTACAGCAACCATGAAGATGCCCCTCCCTAGAAAATTTTCTTCGGGCGCCCCTACCTCTTTCTGATTTCTTTCTTATGCCATAAATATATTCAATCTAAACTTATGCTCCGCATCATTTTAACATGAAACTTTTAATTATATTAGAATCATAGACAAAGGCGGAGCTAGTCTAAATATTTAGTTAGTTTTCCCCTTGATATAGTAAGTGTATTCATAGAAAGTAATTCAAAAATATAATATTAGGAAAAACATAGAAAATATTGTTAGTGTAATGAGAGCAGTTTCACGTATTAAATTCAGGTAGAGCGAAATTTTTCATAGTACATTTTGTTAGGTTCTAAATCGCATTAGCATAAAACAAGTTAAAGAAGAGATAACCTTGTCTTCTTCCATTATCTTAGTATGAACGAATCGGTGACTCATAGAGCAGTTAACAGATCGAATCGGTCGCACATAGGACAGTTAACAGTTCCTGTCGCTAATAGGAATGTCGCAAGTGGGACGACACCTCTGTTTAATACTCCAAGCTCTACACCGAGAAAAATTTTGTAGGTGGCGTACTTAAAAAGATTTGTTACATGCGTAATTCCTGTAGTTTTTGGACTTGACGTACAGCAGACGTACAACTGAAAACGCATGTATTATAATACTTTCTGTATAAGTGTTCCATCTATACGTACTTTCCGTATGAAATAATGTAGGCGGTCAGGATCTCACATACAAATGGACGTATATAACACGTAGCTGACCAAGGTAACATGCATATATGCATGTAATATAAGGAAGACTGTTAGGTATCAGACATCCTGCAATGGAATGATGTAACATCTAAGGGCAGTGCCTATGTAGCATATGGATAACGTATGATCCGTACTGATTTCTAAAGTAAGCAAGAGGATACCGTATATTTGTACAATATACCGTTGTCCGCAGAACGGATTTTTCTGTGTGTAAGTGAGTGCCAAATTATCGTGGTGCAGTGACTATACTGAAATAAGCACTAGAAAAGGAAGGGGGCGTTCGACGCAGACTCGAACCTTACTTGGCCCAAGTATTCTGAGTTCTGAATGAAGTATCCAGGAGCTATCCATATTAACACGAAACAAATGCTCTGATAGTGCCTTGAATATATGCCTTTCTCATGGAATCGAATCCAAAAATATCTCTCTAGATATAATCCAAAAATTGAAAAGAAAAAAGTTCGAAGTTTGATGTATTATGAAATCTTCATCTCTAAATAAATGATATAGTTCTCACAACTACATCTTCAAATTTTTCATTGTCAGGAATCTTCAACACAACAGAAAAGACAAGGACATATTTTTTTTTTTCGTATTTTCGTAAGAGCACATCCAAAGTAGATCTAAAAGAAGAATCTGACGGACTTTCTTCAAAGACTGTGATGAAATCTTCACTAACTGAAGACATTGTTCTCAAACCAATTTCGCCACCCCCATTGCATCTGCCAAGAACGTTGAAAATCAGTGCGTTAAGGAGGGCAATATTGTGTTGTCTACTCCTTCAACATCGGGACAAACTGTGAGGAATCTTTCATCTTACGACAAATTTCCTTGGCTAAAGAGGACATCCGACGGTTACATGTGTGATATATTTTTTTAAGCAAATATAGTGTGTTAAGATCTGCTCCCTGGATTACAGAAAAAAATATCGTTGTCAGCAAGCAAAAATATCTGGAATAAGGCGCAGAAACATGCTAACAGCAGAAATCATATGGTTGCTGTCTCAGCTTCAGGCTGCATGAAGGGGCCTAGGACAAATCTGCCAATTACCAAATGCGCCAATCGTGAAAATGGACAAATCTGCCAATGGACAAATCCGCCAATGGACAAATCTGCCAATTGACAAATCTGCCAACGGATAAGTCACCTAACTATCATTTTATTTTAGATGTATTCTTCAATCATCATCCTACAATATTACGAAAAAGAAGAAGAATTATTTATGAAAGAAAGCGGAAAAGGGTATTTTAATTTTGATGTGTTAATTAATTCGCAATTATGTTTCAAAATGAATGTTTACTGATGTTGGTTGTTGGAGTTTAGTATCCCATTGCTGTACATAGGTTATATGAGACGTGACGTAACGCGATTGAATTTTAATGCCCTCTTACTGGGAATTGAACCCGAAAAGACTAATGTTTGTTGTAATTATTCGATAGCCAACAAATAATTTTCAGAATAAGTTTCTCTTTATGTAGTTAATACGTTTAAAGTGGATTGAATACGATCCAAGATTAGTTCATATAAAAGGAAAATTAGTATAATTGAGTTCACTTCGCATCTACTAGTAAATACACATTAGTAGCTGGTGTTTTGTAACTTGTATGCTTAGTGATTTTGTAATAATTTTGTGATCCTCATTACAGATTTCTAAAGTGAAAAATATTAACTGTTAACAATCGGATTGTACGTTTTGTTACTCGATTTCTCTTAACACTGGCACACATATTTCCAAGAATGAAACGCGTAGTTCTAACAGTCTTCCAATGACGAGACATATATCATTCCATTGATAATATTGAGGTAAACAAAATGTTATACATGCGTGTAAAAACCCATGTAAACTTTTCTAGAACATGTAGTAAAATATCGTATTCGTAGATATGAACATTGATGCTCTGTTACAGCTACTTACTGATATAAAAGTGAAATTGAATTATATCGTCAATAACCATGCACACTGATCTTGGAATTGGCCTCCCTGGATGTAGATATCTTTATTCGAATTTGTGACAAGGAAACACACATATTTCAATGCCTCCCCAAAATTATACAGAAGTCGTCGTCGCTGTCATTAAGATCTTTATTACACCAATTCTAAGACTACATACTCAGTTAATGCGATATAGTCCACACTGTTGATTGATTTTCTTCCTTTAAAAATAACATTGTCAAACACATTATATATGTATAAATCGATAAATCACATCGAACCAAATAAAATGAGATGCTCGAATACAAGTTTAGTTTATAAATATATATATATATATATATATATATATATATATATATATATATATATATATATATATATATATATATATATATATATATGCTGCACTAACAACTGTATCTTTTGTTACCAATAATCAGTGACAGCTTTCATTCATTGTCCTGGCAGTAGTGAACTAGCAGAGTTTCCTTGTCTTTTCGTAAGGTGACACATACACTTTTTCGAACATGATAGCTAGTTGTAATCGTAGGTAATAACAATCAAGTTAATTAAAAAGTCTTGGTAATAAGTATTTTCAAATTGGTTAAAATGAATACGAACCTGTTTTCGGAACGGGTAATTTGAATAGGGACATCAAAATATAAGCCGTCACTTTAGAATCTTTTTAAAGAAAATTACAAAAGTGTTTACTTAAAATATTTACTTTATATTTTACAAGGCTATGAAAATATTTCTTCACATTCTTTCAAATACTCACAACTTTCACAATTACAAACTAGAATTTCTCACCAAGTACAAGATCGTATTAAAAATAAATACCAAAATTTATAGTTGTAAAAGAATTTTTTTCTGTTATAACTTTCGATTTTAAATTTCACGACTGTAAATCAGGTCAAGAGGACAAAAGTTACTTGTAATATGGGCAAAGTTCCTACAATCTAGAATCCCGCAAACCTGACTCTTAATAAATTATATAGAAAAAAAACTATATTCTAAACGTTCTAAATAGAGTACTCAAAAAAGATCTCAAGATACGTGTTTGCAAACAAGTCATGATTATACTAACTACTGCCTACTTATTAACGATGTTATTATTGCTAAAATAACTGCGTTTCTTCTTACTTTCCTTATCCATTTTCTGTTAAAGATTATGGATTCTTGTTCAAGACTTTTTATTATTAACTTTTACCGACTGTATTTTTCTACTTATAATAAGGAATACATATATTGGTTTATTTCGAAAATGTAAAAAAATGAAGCAGACATCCGCTTAATGAATTAGGTCAGCCATAGACAGGGCTGCTCGTATATTTCATGGTCTTTCACACAAATTCTATGCGAGGTCCAACCAAACTTGTGAAATCTCCATCCCCGTAAAGGTCGTCAGCACAGTTGCATCTTCGTTTTTGTTGAAATAGTCAAGTAACAATATTTATATGGTTCAAGTCCTTTTTCTTTATTATTTCTTCTACTACTTTTAAATTTGAAAATTGAAAGAGCTTTTGTGTAAAGTGTATCCCTCTCATAGTGGGCTACTTACATGATGATGCACCACAGGCACTTCGTCGGTAACTTCAAACTTGAAATACTCATAACGGAATAAATTGAGTTGAGTTGATTTTAGTTTAGCGTCCCTTTCAGCAGCTAGGCTATATGAGACGTGGACCTACTGATTAACGTGGGATCCGAACCACATGAGCTCCCGCCGGGAATCGAACTCGGGTCTCCCACGCCAAAGGCGCGTACGCTAACCGCTTAGCCACGGAGGAGCTCTCATAACGGAATAAACAAAATAAACAAAGAAAAGAAATAAACTGGCTCCCCAAAGACCCGCTTTTCCACAATATTAGCCACGGTTACCCCCTTTGCGGTCATATTAGTAAAGAAACGCAGTTTGTCCTTTACAAGATAATATTTCCTCTACATACATTTACAGTCTTTTTAAAATTAAATAATATACAATAAGCCAATACATTACTCACATATTTATCTTCGTATTCTCTTGTATTTCTTTCATTATAATATATTCATGGGCATATATAGATTGATCCTTTGGAACAAATGCTATAACTTCAATAAAAGTATCACAAATTGCCTACTTATAATGCAGCATATATAAAGTATATATATTCTCTTATTATTTGTGTAAGTGTTATTCTCTTACATACAATTTTTACTTTATGGTTTTTCAATGAATAGGTTAGGTTCTCTAAAATAACGATGTGTATGACATGTTCCCTTTTCTGTACTTATAAATTTATTTATACAAAACTTAACATTTCGACTCATATTTCTTTGATTTACTAACTAGTTATATATTTTTCATTATTCATTTCGATAACCTGAGAATAGTTGTAAACTATAAATTTATAAAGTAAGTAGTCATAACTTCGAAATCAACATGTTTTCTTCTTCCATTTCTCATTCAGTCATTTTCTTTTAGAAAAAATGTACTGTGTCTTTTTTACAATTGCAAACGTAATATAGAGTCACAATGATACAATTTAATGGCATATAAATATTATAATGTCTTAGGAATGTTCGTTAAAATGACATACATTAAAGCTTATACATACCAAGTTTTTGATAAAGTTATTACAACCCATTATGTATCAATAGTGGCATCTTAGGAAGAAGGGCAATGCACTATACGACATTACATTAGTTGAATCGCTTTTGGCGTTCTTTTAGGTACCTCATTGCAACCACAACCTTGAGCTACACCACGAGATGTAGAAAGAGTAGAAACAACATTCTAGATAAGTGTGTTAAGTCTGGTGAAGATACTATTATAGTATTAAAACTTTACAGCTTATACAGTGTTTTTACTAAAAAGTGCTGTACCTTGTCATGACAATTGAGTTAAATATAAAATTTGTTTACAAGGTCTACAGGTGGTTTATTTAACGTTAGAAATATTCTTTGAACATATCGTTGTGCATGTTAAGGAGATGCAAAGAATTTTCACCTATACAAAATTAAACATCACTTTCATTATTGCTTACAGTAACTGTTTACATATACTTAATTTTCAACTCTTTTCATCTCTGAAGCAAAAACATATAATTTTTTTTAGATATATTTATTTCCTTTCTACAGAAAGTAATTTATTACTTGAATTATTAAAGGTAAACTAAAATATTGCTCTGAATTTTACCACTATTTTACGTATTTATTTATAGACCATTCTCGTGGGTAATGATGTATATAGTTATTCGCTGTAAGTCGTAAGTAAGACACGTGCGGATAACCATAATTGATAGGACATTCACTACCAACTTCATTGGAACATGTGTGGGCCCACGTGAACGCACGAACAGTAACCAATCTACTATTGAATCGCACGTTTATGTTCTTTTCCTACGATTTTTCTCCATCTGTTCATCGCTTACAGGATCTTCGTCATTGACTAGGCACATGGAGGACGCTGATATTTCGATAATATTGCCGTTTTACCCTTTAACACAATGGCGACTATTGAGTGTGTATGAATTTCGCATATAGGATGAATACCAAAATTTTACTATAGGGCATTAAGTAAAGGCATTTACTATAGGGCGTATCTCACACATCTGTTGTTCCGCTATGGGTGCTTTCATCCTCAATTGTCATCTCTATAAATAACAACTTTTTGCGATTTCATCTTCGAGGAGGATAACACACTTTCATAACATGAATCAGGTGTATTCTAGTCACTTTATACACCTTCTACTCTCGTTTGATAACCTACCCTTGGTTCATCAAACATAGCCCTAGCATGCGATTCTGACAGACACATGATTATGACAGCATTTCCTGCGATCACCGCCTAGCTACTTTAAGACTATATACCTGCTCAAATATCAGTTTGTATTTGTACTGGAAGGTGATATTAACATGAGTACTATGCGTTTTTTTACAGCCTTTATAACGTATGTCTGATGCGAGCAAGTGATGCAGTCATGAACACCAAGTTTCCCTTCTTCTTTTGAGCAAGCTTTCGTATAGATGAATGAATTCTTATTCTATGTATTTATCTTGAATGGGGGCAGACATCAAAGGGTATAAGAGTTAAAATGGTCTAAAGCAAATATTGTAATCCTCGGAGTGTATAAGAGTTAAAATGGTCCTAAACTAATATTGTAATCTTCTGAAAGTCCTTTTTGCACATTTATCTACAATATCTATAAACCCTCCCTTTGAGCCTTCGCGTTAATCTAGTCGCTAGTACGTGAGCATTTTGTATAAGGGGTCCCGGCCTTGATTCCTGGTAAGAGATACTTTGTGATTTGGACTGTCCGTTACATTTCTGTTTGTCACTAACATGTATGCTTAAGTTGAATTGCAACCAAAAAAGATGACTACACAGTCGGGTGTCGCTGTTGCAACTAATTAAAGGAAATTAAGCTGCTATTGTGGCTGGTGGGTGGGTTTTTGGTGTATGGGTCCGAGGTTTCATCCGCAGTGGAGATTCTCTGTGATTTTAACTGTCCTCGATCTTTCTGTGTCCGTGTCTCTGTCATGTCTCATTCAGTACAATTAGAATCAAAAGATAATTACAGAGAATATTGTCTCAGTTGGGGCGAGTTAAGAGACTGACAGCTGCTCAGGAAATGCGCATTGCACATTTAAGTCGGCCATACATTGATGTATTTTTCGGTCGTAACCATAAAATTTCATACGCTAGTCTTGTTAGCAGCTGTCAATACGTTAGTGTATGGGACCTGGCGTAAGTTTACGTACACTAGCGTATTTTCAGCGCGCATTTTCGGTCCGTAAAATGATGTCGTAAATTTCGGTCCGTAAGTTGGCCCATACATCTAGCGTAAAAATAGGCGCGTAAAAGAAGAAAAAGAAGCGGTCAGTTTTCGCTCTTCCTTTTGCCTGTTGTTTCAGCACGTGGTCGTTTTCCAGTTTGCTCAAGTTGTTTGAACAGAACAGATCTATGTTTTAAATGCAGGTCCTATAAACATTATGCTATTAAGGAAACGAATAAAAAAGAAAGAACAAAACAATAGAAACATTTGGACTAGCAAGTGATATTCAATGTAGGAGTACTTTTTATTTCTTTTCATAGTATCAGAATGTGAAAATTCCCATAGAATGTTTTAACAAAGTTAAATCAGACAGATTTTTTTTTTAAAAAAAAAAGAAAGAAAGAACGAAAGAAAAACAAAAGCTAAATCCATGATTTTGCGAAAGCAGTAATTCAATTTAATAAATTTTCTTACTAAATTTGTTAGATTTCTCGAATAAATAAATAAATAAATCTACCCACTGTGGCGTAACATATCTCATGGAACCAGGGCCTACCATCCAGTTTGTGCCACTCATGCCTTTAGGACAGGGTGCGAATCCCGGGGGCGGAATTTCCTTCTATTTTGTTTTAATCCCTTCCAAAAGCAACAAATTGAAACACTGGTCCCTCACAAAGCAATCAACTATCTCCTGTTAGGAACTATTTTATCTCCCTTCAAATACACACAACCTAATTCGCACACTGCTATTGGGTAACATATGCTCAGCACATCTGCTGCTCTTGTAGGATCTAGTCCTTAATGAAAGGGTCAACAAAAAGAAGGAAAGTCAACCGTCTCCAAGTACAAACAAACCAAGTTTTAATTTCGAAGTGTGACTTGACAAGCTATTTAAAAGTTACAAAGAATATCTAGAATAATTAAAATTTTATATTTAGAAAACGAATTAACACTTAATCTGGGATATAACATAACCAAATGAAAACAATATCAATTGTATTGTTGTACTTTACTAATATGAAATGCGGCAACTAATTCACTCTTCTGTTTTCTTTCACAATCTTTGAAGCATAGCGTTTGTTCTAACAGTGACGATATTAATGCACCATGCTACATTACATTGGATAGTACATTTGCTCATAATAAGAAGTTTTTGGAAGTTAAAATATCTTTTTAAGATAAAAAATACTTTTCCTTAAATACAACTAATTTTTAAATATATAAGTGCTTGTGTTATCCCTTATCCATTTAGCAACTGTAGAATAGATTGCTTTATATTTAGAATAGTTCTCATCAGAGTCGTAGCTAAGTTGAGGGGGCCAGCGGGGCGGTTGTCCCGGGCACTGATAGCAAGAGGGTGTCGAAGAAGCAAGAAGAAAGGAAAGTATTGGAAATGATCATAGATTTGTTAAAAATTTTCTTGCTCGCTACGCCCGCAATCCAAATGTTTCAATAAGAGTCAGAACAAGTTTTTACTTATTACTTTAAAAAAAGCTATTATATATGATTTCTTAATGACGATGTGACATACATGCTGCCAAGTAATGACTTACAGTGTAAACAAGAGCGTTTTCAAAATCAGAAACGGTCACAGTCTTGAATACGTACGAATTACGCATTTTGATGATGATGAGTTTGGTTAGTTAATCACGTTTTTCTAACCAATCCTTTTAATCATGACGGTGAGAATAAAGGTATGAAAAATGAAAGGAGTGAAGAGACACGCAAGTTGTTGTTTGCGCGGGGATATTAAAAATGAAGGTAAACAAGGAGAATAATAACGTTCTTGAATTTGAAACAGTTGTAGAATAGGGGCTTAATGGGTCAGAAGTTTACTCCACGAATTTCGTCTTTTTCAAAGACTGATCGCTACCAGTGGTTTTTTTTATTTCATTGACATATGAAATGCTTCCAATTTAAAGAAATTTATTGGGATCATTTCTCCATTAAATACTTGTATCGCCAGGATTCTTTTTTGTGCTTACGTATCTAGTTGTGTGATATTTTTTTTATTTATCTACATACATACAAAATGCACACACACATTATATATATATATATATATATATATATATATATATATATATATATATATATATATATATATATATGTGTGTGTGTGTGTGTGTATTTTAATATTTTTATTAATAAAAGTAACCTTAAATTCAGAATTTTCAGTCATTAAGAAATTAAGTAAGTACTATAATTTTATACATACACTATGTGATCAAAAGTATCCGCACACCCGGCTGAAAATGACTTAGAAGTTAGTGGCGTCCTCCATCGGTACTGCTGGAATTCAATATGGTGTTGGCTCACCCTTAGCCTTGATAACAGCTTCCACCCTTGCAGGCATACTTTCAATCAGGTGCTGGAAGGTTTCTTGGGGAATGGCAGCCCATTCTTCACGGAGTACTGAACTGAGGAGAGGTATCGATGTAGGTTGGTGAGGCCTGCCACAATCGGCGTTCCAAAACATCCCAAAGGTGTTCTATAGGCTTCAAGTCAGAACTCTGTGCAGGCCAGTCCATCACAGGGATGTTGTGGTTGTGTAACCACTCCGTCACAGGCCATGCAGTATGAACAGGTGCTCGATCGTGTTAAAAGATGCAATCGCCATCCCCGAATTGCTCTTCAACAGTGGGAAGCAAGAAGGTGCTTAAAACATCAATGTAGGCCTGCGCTGTGAGAGTGCCACGCAAAACAACAAGGGGTGTAAGCCCCCTCCAAGAAAAATACGACCACACAATAACATAATCACCTCCGAATTTTACTGTTGGCACTTCACGTGCTGACAGATGACGTTTACCGGGCATTCGCCATACCCACACCCTGCCATCGGATAGCCACATTGTGTACCGTGATTCGTCACTCCACACAACGTTTTTCCACTATTCAATCGTCCAATGTTTACGCTCCTTACACCAAGCGAGGTATTTACCTGCGTGATGTGTGGCTTATGAGCAGCCACTCGACCATGAAATCCAAGTTTTCTCACCTTACGCCTGTCATAGTACTTGGAGTGGATCCTGATGCAGTTTGGAATTCCTGTGTGATGGTCTGGATAGATGTCAGTCTATTACACTTTACGACTCTTTTCAACAGTCGACGGTCTCTGTCAGTCAACAGACGAGGTCGGCCTGTACGCTTTTGTGCTGTACGTGTCCCTTCACGTTTCTACTTCACTATCACATCAGACACAGTGGACCTAGGTATGTTTAGGAGTGTGGAAATCTCGCGTACAGACTTCTGACACAAGTGACACCCAATCACCTGACCACGTTCGAAGTCCGTGAGTTCCACGGAGCGCTCCATTCTCCTTTCTCACGATGTCTAATGACTACTGGGAAAAAATGAAATGAAATCTTTGAGTTTTACGTCCCACAGTTATGCCGGTTAGGCTAAAGGAGACGGTGATAATGAGTGATGAATGAAATGGTGGAATGAAGAAAGTGGGAGGAAACGGGAGAACCCCGAGAAAACCCACGTACACGGTGTTTGTCCACCACAAAGTTCACTTGGCGGGGGCTGGGATCAAACCCGGGACAAAATAATGACTACTGGGGTCGCTGATAATGAGTACCTGGCAGTAGTGGCAGCACAATGTACCTAATATGAAAAACGTGTGTTTTTTGGGTGTCCGGATACTTTTGATCACATAGTGTGTGTAGTAGCCAAACTACATTTTGGATTTCAAGTACGAACATTAAACATATTCTTTACCTTCATCGATCAATATTAAGAAATTTGCAAATAAGGTCTCTTCAGAGTTTCCATTACATTTCACAAAATAGTTTTGACCGTAAAACGATCAAAATTAAAATCATCTTTATGTGGTCACATACAGAATAAAATTACAAAAGTTTGCAATTATTACTGGAAATATATAATTTTCGAACTTTTAATATTCTCCTTCACCGGACGCAAATTCTTATTAATTAATACACTGAGAAAAGTCCGTTATCCGGACAGAGGTATATTGTACAATTATACGGAATCATTATGTTTACTACAGAAACCTGCTAGGAGCATACGTTATCCATATGCTACAGACATTCCCCGCTTAGATGTTACATCATGCCGTTGCAGGATGTAGGACATCTAACAGTCTTCCATATATCACATACGTATACGTATGTTACATACGTCAGTTGAATGTTACATGCGTATATCTGTTTGTGAGATCCTGAACACCTATATACAATTCTTTCGTTCGTACAGAAAGTACGTTTATTCGAAACATGTATGCGGAAAGTATGTATAAAATGTACTTTTTTCAGTTATACATTTGCTGTACGTTAAATCCAAAAACTACAGGATTTACACATGTAACCTACGTTTTTACGTACGCCTCATACATTTTTTCTGAGTATATAATTTCACAATACGCTCTATGTCCGCCTCTCATGTTAGTGTATAAGATATAAGAAATTTACAGCATTCAATGTAAGGTCTACTGAAAAGCTTTTGACACAGTAAGCAGACACTTTTGGTCGATGTAAATCAACTTTTAAATTTAAAAAATGATTGATTCAAATGACTGGACCAAACCACATGTTCAAATTAAATATAACAAATTTGGTGTTTTTTTAAATAATTTAAATAATTGTAAACAAATTAATTTAAGTTGTTGGCCAATGTAATGACTATTAGTGAATATTCTACGTTTGAACGCATCGTTGGATGATTAACAGTTAATGAAAATATAATGAAACTAATTGTAAATCTGAAGTGAAGTGATTCAAATAAAAGCGTATAGATCTAATTAAATACTACCAAAATTATTCCTCAACAAAGTCTTAAAATTCACTTAAATTAGGAATATTATTAACAAATGTGCTGTCCATCGGCGATTAGGGGCGTGAAGGTAATTGCTGCCCCCACTTTTTTGACTTTACACTATAACCTAATTACATGCCCCTTACTATTAGTAGTGTTTTGTCCCCCTTTTTAGTGTTCATACCCAATTGCCGTCACTGGTACTTTCCATTGCAAGCGAATAGATCTGTATTTTTGCGCAACTACAATTGATTACGGAAAGTAAGATAAATTTAATGCTTGATTAAAATTATTATAGTTATTTAGTATACTAAATATTAAATTTGTCTTTAAAAAAAAGGGTTTGCACGTGTATGTTATATGGGAACATAAGAAACTGCAAATAATAAAATGTGGAGTTGTTGCAAATGATTATAGCTGTTTCATGAATTTGGCGTAGCTATGATATTTGGCATATTATTACGAAGCTTTACCACAATATAGACCTTAATTTATTTAATTTCGAACTTAGTCAAATTCGGTCCAAACAGTAGCTATTCACAACACTCTATTCTCCAATTCAACTCAGATTAGGTTATTTTCAAACAAAGTCAAACTATTCTGAACGACTGGTTTGTTTAAATTTCACTACATGTTGGTACAAACATCCAACTGCTTATTAAAATTAACTGAGCTACCCAATCTTAGTTCAGATTTCTTTTTCAAATGAAGTTTAAACTGTTAACTCATTAAAGACACTTTGAACCAAATCCATTCGTTCGTTTAAATTTATTATTATTATTATTATTATTATTATTATTATTATTATTATTATTATTATTATTATTATTATTATTATTATTACATTTGTTTCACAACTTGCGAACCAATGATTTGAAGCAATCTATGTCGGAAGAGTTTCCAGTTACTGGTTCAGAAAATAAACAATTTGTTTTATTTTAAATTTTCATTTTTATCAGTGTAAAGATCCGTCGAATTGTATGTATGTTTTTAATACTCATAGTTCTTGTATTCATTGAATAAGACATATTTCACTGTAAGAAAGCGTAGTTATAAGGAATTAAGCAGAAAGTAAAAAGAAAAATGTAAACAAACTTGTATGTTATACGAAACTGAAAACAATTAAATATCAATTAATTTCGAAGCTCTAGTAGTAAAAATGACACTAAAAAAACACTATTAAGTAAGAAGTTGTGTCAATTATTATATAAATTCTCCTGACACTGATGGACATGCTAGTTATAAACATAATAAAACGATTAAGTTGAGTTGATTTTGAATTTAACGTCCCTTTCAGCAGCGAGGCTATATGAGACGAGACCTACTGATTTACGTGGAATCCGAACCACATGAGCTCCCACCGGGAAGCGAACCCGGATCTCCCACGCCAAAGACACGCACGCTAACCGTTTAGCCACAGAGGAGTTCAGTAAAATGATTGAGTTGTTCGTGAAAGAAATTATTTAAGTGTCAGATATTCATTGTTATTTAATATTTTGTGGTAATAGACTTTAAGTTAACGTTTATCTGGGAAGAATTGATAGTAACCACACCACAAAAGTTGAGAAATGCTTTAATGGAATACTACAAGTTAACATGAACTATTATGAGTGTAATCCTGTTTCCTGCAAATGGGTGTCATTTCAATTTTGGTGTTAGGTATGTTCTGTTTTGAGTCTACTTAAGCTTTTCAAATAAGTGTTGGTACAGTCCCCATCATGACGAGATATAATAAAATGTTGAAAAGTATTCAACATAGCTGGTACCCTGGATTGAACTAGAACTTTTAGGCTGAAAAGCAAGCACACTAAAGCGAGCAGTACAATGATTGTGCTATTTAGACTTAGTATGTGAGCATTAATGGTGAAATAGGATTATTAGGTCTATTAAATTTAAATATATGTACAATCTGAGGTTTGAAATAATTCACAAAGAAAGAAACATTAGGCTATGTATTGCGGTTTCTCATATTTTCTTTTTCACGAGTAATGTTAAGATCACGGGAAAAAAAATAGTGACTTTCTGAACCTATTTTGTTAAAGTTCTTGTAAAATTGAGAAAGTGCTTAAAATAACAAGCAGCAGGTGGTCGAAATAGCAAAAAAATTTCATCGAATTTCGATAGTCAAACGCAATTTTTTGCTGTTTTATCAGGCAGATATCGAGCTAATATCTTGTTGGTCAGGATTATTACTTTTTATTCTTAAATATACCTAGTAGCTACCTGTAGCCTCTATGCTGGTAGTGATTTCTTTCAAAAATATTGTACGGGTAGCGTGGGACAAAACAAAATATCAGAATGCTGAATTTGAACATTATTTGGTGAAGGAGTGTTCTTCATAAGAGTGAAATGTAATTTATCTTTGCTACTGGGGACATTTTTATTCATATTCGACCGGAGAGAACCAAGTGAACGAGAAAGTATGTCTGGAAGTAACATTTTATGTTGGTTGCCAGGGACGTACGCAGGGGGTGGGTCTTGGGGGTCCGGACCCCCCCCCGAAATTTCGACTTTTGTGTAAATTTAGCCTAATTTTAGGGACAATTTTAGGAATTTTAATATAAAATACCCTCATATTGAGTTTTGACCGCTCCCGAAATAAATTCCTGCGTACTCTACTGTTGATTGCCCTAACCTTTCCCTTCTCTTGCTTTCTCTCTCTCTTCTAAATAGCATGACATTTTTAGTTTGGCGGGAATTCGTCACATGCTATTAAAAGTCATGTTATACTTCTTTTTTTAATATCAGAATATGAGCAACTCTAAAGGTGTGACTTCATTTTTATAACCATCTTGACCTCTCTCTCTCTCTCTCTCTGTGTGTGTGGGGGGCTAATTGTCAAATATTAAATTCAATGTTAAATTCGTAGTCGAAAGACATCATGATCGATTGGATTGGGTTTGAATTTAACGACCTCTCAGGCAGCGAGGCTATATGAGAAGTGAGATTTAAACTGCGTGAGCTTCTGCCGAGAATCGAACAGTATGTCCTGCGCCGGAGAAGCTTACGCTGATCATATAGCCACGGAGAAGCTCTCATCATTTGGGAATTCTAATTAGAAAGTATTGGATTTAAATACCTTTTCCTCTATGCACTGAAAATTAATTATGAATTTTAATTAGGAAATAATATCTCGTTTTGTACAATAGAAAATATTAATTTAGCCGAAATCATGTATTGTATAGAAAGACTAAAACTAGATTGGAATGAAGATTTCTGGTGAGTCTACCAACAAACCTCAGCAACGATTCGCGAGGACAACTCAAGAACAGGCTTTCTCTTCTGAAAACAATAAGACCAGACCAGGGAGAAGGCCGTGGAAAGGGCAAGAGACCACCTGCTGCTCGAAAATCCTTTCATCTGAGCCGTTTTTACGCGCCGTATTTACGCTCGAAGTTAAAAGCAGCCAGACTTTTCCAGCGTATAAAAATTCGGTACGTAAACGTACGCCAGGAACCATACACTAACGTATTGACAGCTGCTAACAAGACTAACGCATGAAATTTTATGGCTACGGCGGAAAAATACGTCAGTGTATGGCAGGTATAACGAATTTTTATACGCTGGAAAAGTCTGTCTGCTCTTAAGGCGATGTTATACCTTTTGCCACTGGTTTCTCAGTCCCCATAAGATAACATGTAAACTTTATTTCATGAATATCTAACGAAATATGGTACGTAACAACTTAAAATTTTTCATATGTACACAGAAAAGCAATAGAAATGAAATGATTGTTTCAATTTCACGCTTAATGACGTAGATCACGAGTAATGAACTTTTTAAAGTAACATTGTAATGGACTATATATTGAAGGTTGTGTGTTCCAATGTGATCTTCGCGAACAGATGTCCTGCTGACAGGCAAGTATTTCCCTCCCCCTCTTAAGTCCTTTTCTAATGGGTGTGGTAGAACGCCGCGGGGTGCCACCCTCATCCCATTTCTTTCCTCCGTTTCTGCAGAGCGGATAGATTTTCTGTAGATGTTAATACGGCGTAAATACGGCGCGTAAAAACGGCTCAGATGAAAGAGTTTTCAAGCAGCAGGTGGTCTCTTGCCCTTTCCAGGCCTTCTCCCCGTTCTGGTTTTATTGTTTTCAGAAGAGAAAACCTGTTCTTGTGTTGTCCTCTCGGATCGTTGCTGAGGTTTGCTGGCAGACTCACCAGAAATCATCATTCCAATCTAGTTTCAGTCTTTCTATACAATACATGATTTCAGCTAAATTAATATTTTTTATTGCACAAAACGAGATATTATTTCCTAATTAAAATTCATAATTAATTTTCAATACATAGAGAAAAAGCTATTTAAATCCAATACTTCCTAATCAGAATTCGCAAATGATGAGTGCTCCTCCGTGGCTATATGGTCACCATACGCTTCTCTGTCACGGGACATCCTGTTCGATTCTCGGCAGGAGCTCATGCAGTTTGGATCCCACTTCTCATATAGCCTCGCTGTTTAAGAGGTCGCTAAATTGAAACCCAATCCAAGATGATGTCTTTCGATTACGAATTTAACATTAAATTTTGTATTTGCATATTAGTCCTCCCCCCCCCACACACAGACACAGAGGTCGAGATGGTTATAAAGATGAAGTCACACCTTTAGAATTGCTCATGTTCTGATATTAAAAAGAAAAGTATAACATGACTTTTAATAGGGTGTGACCAATTCTCGGCAAACTGAAAATGTCACGCTATTTATAAAAGAGAGAGAAAGCAAGAGAAGGGAAAGAAGGAAGGTTAGGGCAACCAACAGCAATGTTACTTCCAGATATACTTTCGGGCACTTTGTTCTCTCAGTCGAATATGAATAAAAATGTCCCCAGTAGTAAAGATAAATTACATTTCACTCTTGTGAAGAACACTTCACCAAACAATGTCCAAGTGCAGCTTTCTGATACTTTGTTTTGTCCCACGCTGCCCATACAATACTTTTAGAAGAAATCATCACCAGTATAGAGGCTAGAGGTACCTACTAGGTATATTTAAGGTAAAAAGTAGTAATCCTGACCTTCAACAAGATACTATCTCGATATCTGCCTGATAAAACTGAGCAAAAATTTGCGTTTGAATATTGAAATTCGCTTAAAAGTTTTTTGCTATTTCGACCACCTGCTGCTTGTTATTTTAAGTACCTTCTCAATCTTACAAGAACTTGTAGCAAAATGGGTTCAGAAAGTCACTATTCTTTTTTTCGTGACTTTACTCGTGAAAAAGAAAATGTGATAAACCACAATACATAGCCTAATGCTTTTTTCTTTGTGTATTATTTCAAACCTCAGAATGTACACATATTTAAGTTTAATAGACCTAATAATTCTATTTCTCTATTAATGCTCACATACTAAGTATAAATAGAAGAATCATTGTACCGCTTATTTTAGTGTGCTTGCTTTCCAGTGATAAAAGTTCTAGTTCAATCCAGGATACCAGCTATGTTGAATATTTTTCAACATTTTATTATATCTCGTCATGATGGGGACTGTACCACCACTTACTTGAAAACTTATGTAGGTTTAAAACAGAACATACCTAACATCAAAATTTAAATGACACCCATTTGCAGGAAATAGGAATACACTCATAATAGTTCATGTTAACTTGTAGTATTCCATTAAAGCATTTCTCAACCTTTGGGGTATGGTTACTATCAATCTTTCCCAGATAAACGTTAACTTAAGGTATATTACCACAAAATATTAAATAACAATGAATACCTGACACTTAAATAATTTCTTTCCTGAAGAACTCAATCGTTTTACTGAGCTCCTACGTCACTAAACGGTTAGCGTACGTGTCTTTGGCGTGGAAGATCCGGGTTCGCTTCCCGGTGGGAGTCATGTGGTTCGAATTCCACGTTAATCAGTAGGTCTCATATCACATAGCCTCGCTGTTGAAAGGGACGTTAAACTCAAAATCAACTCAAGTTATATCGTTTTACTATGTTTGTAAGTAGCATATCCATCACTGTCAGGAGAATTGATATAATAATTGACGCAACTTCCTACTTAATAGTGTGTTATTTTAGTGGTATTTTAACTACTAGAGCTTCGAAATTAATTGATATTTAATTGTTTTCAGTTTCGTATAACATACAAGTTTGTTTACATTTTTCTTTATTACTGTGCTTAGTGAGTAATTAGATTTGAATCAAATTAAGTACAGCAAACAGAGCTTTTGAAGAAAGGGGATATTACAACTGGATTTTCAATAATTACATAGGAATATACTTTTAATGAAAATATTCCTGTTGTCTCGTTAAGTTATTTGATATGTTTCATATCAAATCTAACTCAAAATTAAAATAAGGTTTATTTGCACTCACAGTAAAGGAAAAATATATTTGACGAACAGTATCACTGGCACGTACATATTTCATACCAAGGTTGTTCGGTCGCTAATGACGCCAGAAGCAAACATATTTTACAAGAGGGAATCATATCATCTTCCATGATCTCAATATAAATGAATCGGTCGCTCATAGGACAGATAACAGTTTCTGTCGCTAATAGGACTGTCGCTTCTGGGACTAATTCACAAGGAATTCAAAACTTGACTTCTTGCAAAGGGCTTTGTTTCGAAAAAGAGCTGAGATAAGTATCACATCTAATTACGTAGATTATTTTCAAAAGATGTAATGATCATAATGCCGTTTACAGCAATTTGGGTGGCGTGTTGTTTGCAACGGTGTTGTTTGCCACGACTCGATTTTCGAGTTGTTTGCCACGAAGTATTTGCATTCCGATCTTATCATATCTTATTATCGTGAAAATTTACACACATCTAGAGTAAGAGGAAGGGTTGCCAGGCACCATTGTTTTTGATCCTCTGGAACAAGTGGTAAATGTTCTCGCCTTTGGGACGAGAGAGGTCTCATTAGAGTCGCTGTTGAAAGAGACTCAAAACAAACATCAAACAAGAGACATTAAACAAAACAAGAGACATTAAACTCAAAACAAATGAACACAGAACATCATTAATATCACAATAACTTAATAAATTGATATAATTGCATTTTCTCTTCTAACGGAGTTTTAATATTTTATCTCCTGTTGTATAATTTTCTGTTTTCAATTTCAATTACGCCCTACCACTGGCGCAAATACCAGGGGGATTAGGGGGACATGTCCCCTCCAATCTTGGAACTGAGGGGGACTGTCCCCCCCAATAATCTGACAAAAAGTGCTTTTTGGGAAAGTGTGATGATTTGTGTCTGACTTCCACAAAGGAATGTAAGATGAAATTGATTTCTCTTGGCTTTTCCATTTTTTAAAAAAGAATCGTATTCTGTAGTATTTCAAAGTGAACTTCGTGCTGTAGTGCGTTTAATAGTCTCATCAATATGTATTAATTCCACTTCCGCTACTTGGGCACAAATTGCAATAAATGCCAGAGGAGGATATGCCTCTCTCCTCATGCTGGAAAGTTGTCTCAGCTGTAGGCACGGGCACAAATTCCGGGGAAATGGGGAGACATGTCCCCCCAACATAGGAACTAGAGACTCTCCCAATAATCCGATTTGAAAAGTGTTTTTTGCAGATAAGTGTGATGATTTGTGTCCGACTGCCACAAAGGAAAGTGAAATGAAGTTTGTTTCTCTTGCCTTTTCCATTTTAATGAAAATGAAGGCGTGCAACTGTGTGTGACGTAACCTGATATGAAATCTTATCTCCTCCTCTCCCCTAGGCCCTAGCACGGGAACAGTATAGACTATCCAATGTCAGTAGAACTAATCTTTTCAGTAATCTATTTGTAGTATCAGTCTAGGCATCTGCTCATGCTTCGTAAGCTAACTACCTTTGTAGCCTATGGAACCCGGAGGTTCAATGCCGCGTTCACAAAAGCTCTCCACTGACTTCTATCCTTAACCAACTGGATCTAGTTTCTACTTTGTATTCCTATTTTTACGAGATCCATCTTAATATTGTCTTCCCATCTGCGCCTAGGTCTTCCTAATAGTCGTTTTCCGATTTGTCTTACCGCTAACACTTTGAAAGCGTTCCTACTTTCTTCCATCCTGGCTATATGTCCTGCCCACCTAAGCCTCTTAGACTTGATGACCCTAACTATGTTTGATAAGCAGTATAATTTACGTAGTTCCTCGTTATGAAGTTTCCGCCATTTCCCATTTTCATTCCTCTTGGGTCCGAATATTCGTCTGAGCATTTTGTTCTCAGATACTTTACGTCTATGTTCTTCCTCAGAATAAGCGACCATTCCTCAACAGAATTCGCGACGACAAGAGATTTTGAACTGAATAATAACACGAATTTCCTGTTTTTAGTCGACATTTAATTTCTTCGTGAATAGGATTTTCGTCTGTTAATATTGATCCTAGATATTTTAAAGTATCCACTCTATCAAAAGTATTATTTAATATTTTAACGCATTCATAATTTCCCGTATTACGGTCCCGACGCACTTTCATGTATTTAGTTTTCTCTGCATTTACTTCTAAACCCTTGTCCCTGCAAGCGTTTAATAAGATCTCTGCATTTCTTTCTATTGTTCTCCTACCATCTATTAAATTTACATCATAAGCGTACGCATAACCTGGTGAACACCGTTCAGCTCTAGGCCCTGGTTGCTATCTTTGATTTTCCTTGTAGTGTATTCCAGGACAAAGTTGAATAATAATGGCGACAACGCATCTCCTTGTTTCAGGCCATTGGCCACGACGTGAAAGCTCGTGGACAAAAATTTTCCTACCCGGACTTTATTTTGGGATTTATTTAAACATGCTTTAATTGATCTAATTAGCTTTTCCGGCATTCCAAATTCTGTAAGAACGTTGTACAATGTTTCTCTCCTAACCGAGTCGTAAGGCTTTCTAAAATCAATAAATAGTTGATGTACCGGGCTACTGTATTCCCACTTCTTTTCGAGTATTTGGCGAATGGTAAATATTTGGTCGATAGTTGATCGATTTCTTCTAAATCCACACTGATAATCTCCAATAATTTCATCTGCGTATGGGGTCAATCTTGCTAATAGCAGGTTCGAAAGGATTTTATAGGATGTTGACAGAAGAGAGATGCCTCGATAATTATTACAGTCAGTTTTGTCGCCTTTCTTGTGGATTGAAACAATGATTGATTCTTTCCACTCTTGTGGCAATTCTTCCTTGTTGTAGATAAGGAGATTGAGTTTGTGTATCTTGTTCCACAATTTTTCGCCTCCAGCTAAAATTAACTCAGCCGGAATTTCGTTTACACCCGGAGATTTGTGTTTCTTTAATTTCTTTATAGCGATTTCCACTTCTATTCGATTGGGTTCTGGAATATACGGTTCTGCTGTGAGTATCTCCCTTTCTCCACGCACATTTGTTTTTGACTGGGTGTTAAGCAAATCGTCAAAGAAATCTTTCCATCTATTTAAAATGCTATCTGTATCAGTGAAAACTGTTCCATCAGCTTTCTTTAATATATAAGCACGAGGTTGATAGCCTTCCTTAAATCCGTTGATCCCTTTATATATGTCCCGAATGTTTCTATTTTTACTATTATTTTCAAGTTCTTAAATTTTAGCTTTCAAAAAATCGCGTTTCTTTGTTTGGAAGTTTCCCGCCTGATATCGACGAAATTTTGTGTATTTATTTCATTCGGATTTTTTAGCCAACATAATTTTGCCTGTTTTCTCTTCTCTGCTAGATCGAACCATGGTTTGTTCCTACGTATTTCCGTGTACCAATTTTACTTTTGAGAGAGGATGCTTCGTAAGCAAAGAAAAGAATTCAATTGCTGGAATATTTTTCTCCATAATCTTAAGGTTACATCTGTTAACTAAAGAGTATATGACATGCGTTAGATTTCTATAACGATTCATGTAGTGTTATTGAGATTATCATCATTTTTCTCAAATAGTATTGTTGCGTCATACATAATTGATATTCTTTCTTCATAGTTTTGGGGAAGTCATTTATATTATTATATTATTATAAAACAATTTTAACGTTGATCTTTGTGGATGCCTAATTAGAAATATACCAATTATAAATATGCGTGTATTCAGATTTCAGAATGTGTTCACGGCAGTGATTTGTAATACTGATATGTACAACTACTTCACCTACATCGCCTAATATATAATATACTCCACAACAGTTGATTAGATTCATCTACCGTAATATGAGTTTCATCTCCCTTCTCTAGAATAAGGCGTACTTAGTATTTTGTTTCGAGGGGCTATGCCCAACACAAGGAAGGAAGTGGGAGTGCAATTGCCCATCTGAGTTTGAGAATTAAATATATTTTAATTTATGCATAAATTGAAGTTATAGTGGCAAGAATTGCAGACCGATAAATCCTATATATGATATGATACAAAAACTTATGAGTGAATCTAACCCTTTATTCTATTCATACAAGAAAAAGGAAGCATCCTCTTGGCCTTCCTAACTTCCTTGACTAATTATTCCCCCGTTTTGATTTTCTTTAATTCAAATATTTCCTTCTTTTAAAAATAACTAAACGATATATTTTTTCCTTTATTATAATAACTAAAGTCCTGTCATGTTGATATCCGCGCATGTTGGTGTGGAACACCAGTTTCTCTTATCAACTCCTCTTAGTTTTGGTGGTACTGACAACGGCCCACTTGAATCACAACTGTCAACGGTCGATAAAGTATGATAGGCGAAATGAAAGAAAGTAACGTCCAGAAAAAGAAACAGAAAAGTAGAAAGGACGAAAGAAAAAAACAAAAGGACGCAGTTCTTACATGGAATGAAATTTGACAAATACAGTATTATTTGTGAACAAAGAGCATAAGAAAATGGAAAGTCAATTGCATTCTTAGAAATGGTAAGAAGGATTATTGTTGTACGTGGAATGCGAAAAACTAACAAATTTATTTCGGGGGGGGGGGACTTGAGCCCGATAGCCTCCTAAATACGCCACTGAAGACAATTCTGCTCCTCTGATCCTTCACAGCATTGTTTTTCAACTTCATAAATATTTTGAACATCGCTTATATATATATATATATATATATATATATATGAGAACGGTCTTACTCGTCCCCCCCCCCCAAATGTTGAAGACAGATTTGCGCCGATGCGTCCTACCCTTATGCCGTGTAAGCTAAAGGATATGGTAATGATAAGAATGAATGAAAAATAGTGTAATGAAGAAAATGGGAGGAAGAAGAACCCCGAGAAACCTCAGACACACTGTGTTTGTCCACCACAAAATCCACTTCGCGCGAGGAAATTCTGAAGTTCAGGAAACACAAATATAACATCAATTTATAATTTTTATTGTGAAGATCCGGGAAAGTAGCTGCACAGAGACTGACTTATATACTTGTTTCTCTTTGACAAAATTACAACTGAAGTCATCAGAGTGGATTGTAATTAATTTCTTGGTTGTGACACTGTCATCCAAAGTGTTTACTCTGAGAATTGCTTGAAAACTCAAGTAAATATATCTCATTTCTGTACACCGAGAATCCACCTGAGATACGATCTTGTGTACGATTACATCAAAAAGCCAATATTTTAAATTGTTCTTCTCTGATTTCTTCTCGGAGTGGTTCAGTATCAAATGCGGGATTCAATTTCTTACATTGATATGATCTAGATTTTATCTTCAAACGTCCGGAAGAATTAATGGTTGTAACTTAGAGAAATGTAACCTACCCGTTTCTTCTGCCATAGGTTTTATAGTCTTAAATCGTACACAGGGCTCCCTTGTGGCTATGTGGATAGCGTACGAGCCTTTGGTATGGGAGACCCGGGTTCGATTACCGGCAAAAACTCATGTGTATCGGAAACTATGTTAAGTTGTAGGCCCAAGGCTCATAGTCTTCTGCTGAAGGGATTGCCGACCCTTGTATTTTAATAATCTCTGTGGGACAGATTTGATTTTCAGTCTTATCGTCCCGTTCAGCATCGAGGCTATATGAAACGTGGACCTACAATTTAACGTGGAATTCGAACCAAATAAGCTCCCGCCAAGAATAGAACCTGGGTCCCTACGCTAACCGCTCATCCACTAGGGAGCTCTTTGTGTGGACTTGAAAATACCCCAGTAACTATACATAAGTCACTAAATTTTTGTATTACCAATAGACTAAATTTTTCTCCTTTCACCAAAGGTGTTTAAAAGATCGCTAAATCCAGATTTTTAAATCTAATTTTAATTTGATCTCTAGAAAGGATATGAAATATATATATATATATATATATATATATATATATATATATATATATATATATATATATATATATATATATATATATATATATATATATATCGCGTATCGCGCCCCCTCTGGAAGGTTTGGGTCCCCATTTATCGGGATTCCTATACCCCCCTTATTGTTAGTCCTGATGATATACCTAGATTTAACGTTGGCTACATAGTCGAACACAAAGAAATTTTAGCCAATATCAGTTTTGAAAATGCACTTGGAGAGTTTCTAAGCAAACAAATTATTATATTGAGTGCTTGAACTCACCTTGAATAAATTTAACTGTGGTGTTAACAGCCGATAGCGTAGTAACCCAATAACGTGCTTGGGACAATTCGTATTGTATGCATTCTGTTTATAATATATTTGATCATTATATTATGCTCATCTGGCAACCCTTAGCTTATAAGTCGATTTTGTATAAGTCTTCACGATTGTGGTATAAGATAAGCTAGAGAGAACAATACCGTGGCAAACAACACCAAAATGGAGTCATGGCCAGTGGCGGCGATTGGACGTTAAAAGTGAGGGGGCAAGACATGATCTGAATATTTGTATGTAAATGTTAGTTTTCCTGGTTGTTTCTTACATTTTGTTTGACGAAAGGTTGTATAACTAATAGGATACTATATTTTCAGTTAAAATACCGTATATCGTATATAATAGTTTATTAAGTAAATTGAGAAGAACAACGCAAGTAGATACTAGCCCTTTGTACTCTTAAACAACGAAAGTGTAAGAAGAGATTTGATTCTTTGCTCATGAACATCTTAAAATTCTGTCTGGAAAATTGTGTGATCAGATTATTTAATAAATTTGCAAAACAAATAAATAGAAAGGATAATATTAATCATAGTAATGAATAATGATGCTTGTTTTGTAAAAGTTATATTGAAACTGAGGATTAATGAAAAACTTAATATTTAATTCCACACATGCTATTAAATGTATGTTATTACTCTTAGAAAATGAAAGGCAGTAAATACTACAAGCATATGCTACGACATTTAAAGAAATATTTGCTTTTGCAACTTCTTGAAATATGTTCGTTGCCATTAGGTGCAGTTTTCACTTTCTTGGAAGACATCAAAACACAATACTTAGAATCAATCCACACTTCAGTTATACAAAATAAACTTAAAACCTAGAATTATGTTCAATTTACTAAATTTTATTGTATATACACTCGTACATCCTTAAACACAACACTTCACTCGTATATTACAGTACAAAACAATGGAAAAGGTAGAAGTTGTTTCTTATCACGCTCTTTTTAATCGATATTCCTTACTTTAGAAAGAAGAAAAGACATTTTAGGAACTGTCAATTTTTGTGCAATTAAAGAATAACTTGTGAAATAGGCCCTACATTTTTGTATGATGTTCTTTCGATTAGCTTCAAAGCGGCTCACTAACATATCGAGCCCTTGTAAGAAGAAATGAAAGTATGCTGAAATTGTGCTCCAATAGGTTATTTTTGGGGTTATTTTCTGTGGCGATTAAAACGCAATTACTGTAGCTTTCTTACTCCACGGGAAGACAACCAATACGTATTCACGCAACAGCAAATATTATATGGCAGCATTTTTTCCTATTAATCAGTAACAATACAAAATCGTTACATTTCCAAATGAAACTATATACATTAATTGGTTACTTCAAAAAAGTGCAGGGGCAACTGCCCCCTTTGTCCCCCCTAATCGCCGCCCATGGTCATGGCAAACAACACGTAATAGCAATTTGATATTTTACATGGTTTAGGAGATGTGATAATGAATGTTAATGTTGGCAATACTGCTAAAAGTCGTGAAATTAGGAGAATATGTAGTAATCGCGACTCCCAAAAACTGTTGGTCAAGTGTCAAAAGAACGAAAACAAACAACGATCGTTTTAAAAATTTCTCGCAACTACGTCATTTTAAGAAGTATTGCCAACTGTAGCAAGTATAGTGTAATGTCCAAGAGGTCGGGCACCTAAAAATATAACCTCAGTGCAGAAAGGGGGCAATCACTCCAGCAAATAACAAAAACATTCATTTTTAACAGTTATAAATTCATCAAAATTAAAATATAAGAACAAACAAATTATCTCATTGCGTTAGAGCATGTACGATTTATTGAACTTTTACATCATGTCTCTCCGGTCTTCATAAAATAACCAACTTCTTCTTCTTCTTCTTCTTCTTCTTTTTTTTTTACATATATTGAGTAAACGTTAATGTTACTTTAAATGGTTACCTCGTTCAAATCCTCAAATATTTGATTTGATTGCTTTCTATTAATTACTTTTAGTTTCTTGCTTGATATTCATAAATACTTTCTTTCTCTATGCTTTTTACTAGACTATCCAGTTATTTGATGATAATACAAACATAGTTCGGTGTTTTCCGTTTGGCAGATTTGTCAATTGGCAGATTTGGTAATTGGCGGATTTGGTCATTGGCAGATTTGGTCATTGGCAGATTTGTCAATTGGCTGATTTGTCCATTTTCACGATTGGCGCATTTGGTCATTTTCGCGTTTGGCAGATTTGGTAATTGGCGGATTTGTCAATTGGCAGATTTGTCCATTCTCGTCATTGGCGCATTTAGTCATTTTCGCGTTTGGCAGATTTGGTAATTGGCAGATTTGGTAATTGGCAGATTTGGTCATTGGCAGATTTGGTAATTGGCAGATTTGGTAATTGGCAGATTTGTCCATTGGCTGATTTGTCCATTTTCACAATTGGCGCATTTGGTCATTTTCGCGTTTGGCGCATTTGGTAATTGGCAGATTTGGTAATTGGCGGATTTGTCATTTGGCGGATTTGTCCGGGTCCCGCATGAAGCCTAGAACGAACAAGGAAGTAAATGTAGCGGAGCAGATTGTAATCCACGCGAATCGACAATATAAAATAAGCAAATTAGTAACAAAGGACCTGTTTAGATTAGCTTATTTCATGTTCTCATCTGAAATACCACACACATATAAGTGGAGACCTCTAGTTTCAACTCTTGCACAAACTGACCATAGCGATTTGATTCAACAGTTCATACAGGCAGCACCCCAAAATGCACACCATTTGTCTCGAGTTGCTATCACAGATATACTTAAAGCATTTGGTGATGCCATCCAGAAAGATCATTTCTTCAGTACGAAAGAGTTTTCTGTTACGGCAGATGAATGTACAGATTTCAATGGATGAGCTGTTCTTAGCACATGCATTCGCCATATAAAGGATAATGACATAGTAGAAACATTTATTTCAGTTGTCCCTATGAAATCAACACTCGCCGCTGATATAAGTAAAACTTTGATTTCACAAGTAAAAAAGTGAAAAATATCCGAAAAATATAGTAGCAGCATCTTTTGTTGGAACAGCCAATTTTAGTGGAAAACATTCTGGGGTGAAAGCATTGTTAAAGAAAGAATTCCCAAATTTAATCTTCGTACATAGTCGTGCTCACCTGCTACAACTGTGCCTAATAAAATAGATGTGAGGGAATACCTGAATGGAATACCTAAGTATTTCTTCTCTGAACGAACTCTTTTAGCCTTTTCAACAAGAGCCATTTACGGCTTCAAGTGCTCAAAGATGTGCAGCTTGCTTTGGGAACTATGCCTCAAAAATAGATACAGCCCGCCCCGACTCGGTGGCTATCATATGAAGGAAACATAGAGGTTGTTTGCAAGCATTTCTCAGTAAACTGTATTGCTCTGGAGCACATTTACATGGACGATGGCGACTTATCGTGTAGAGTTGCTGGGCTTTTACGCGTACTACGCTTTAAAATGCCATCTACCACATTCCTTTCACACCTACTTTCTTCAATGTTGAAACCCCTTTGCTCGTTTGAACAAGGTATTGTAGCAGAGACCATCAACATCAGGAGACACATTGAATCATGTTGAAGCTGTTCGTGAACAGATAAATGCAATCCCAATGAAAGACATTGCAGACTCAGCGAACAGTGCAATCCGTTCAGCGGAACAGGCTGGCTTTAGGTTCAAAGGTGGCGAAGATATGCTTCGTGACAAATTGGAGGCTACAGTTGAGAAATATAAGAAAAAAGTTGTTGAAAACATGAGAGCTCGATTTTCAGATAACTTCGTGCAAGTTGCAAAATTTCACGAAGCGCTAAAAGAAAAAGAATTGAAACGCGATTTCAGAGATTTTTGTACAGTGTACGGTGCAGTGGTACAGCGGTGGCTCAGTGGTAGAGCGTTCACCTCTGGTGCTTGGGGTCCCGGGTTCGATCCCAGCCCCCGCCATGTGAACTTTGTGGTGGGCAAACACCGCGCTCGTGGGTTTTCTCGGTGTTCTCCCGTTTCCTCCCACTTTCTTCATTTCACTCATCTCTCATCGTCGCCGTCTCCTTTAGCCTAACCGGCATAACCGTGGGACGTAAAACTCAAAGATTTCATTTCATTTTTTGATATTTGGACTAGGCAAAAGTAAATACATTTTTAAAAATTCGCTATTTTTCCATTTTTATAGACCCATAAGATATGTTAACATCCATAAAGGACCAATCAGCCTGTGGTTAAATATAGGAACAGCTACAAACCAGATCCCAGTGTTCAATGATGAAAGAGCTCCAACTGCCCAACATAATAAAAAAGGGTCCAGGGTCGCAACTGCTCAATGTAATGAAAGAAGGGCCCCACTGCCCAATATAATGAAAGACTGCCGAACATAATGCAAAAGGGCCCAAGGCCCCAGGCACAAATTAAATCACAGTTTCCAATATTAAAAGACCATAGTGAAAGATAGGCTTAGCCAGAAATCCAGTAACAAAAGGGCCCTATTGAAAAAGTTAACTTACTGATTGAAAAATGGAAGAGGGGTGTGTGTTGAGTGATCTACCGAATTATTTAGTTTTCTTCTGTTTTAGTTTTTTTGTCTTTCTTTCTTTCTTTCTTGTTTTCATTAATTCTTTTTTGAGAGGGCCTAGGCCGCCATTGCGGCCTGTCGGCTCTGGCCAGTCCGCCCCTGCCTAGGACTTGAACCCGGGATTTCAGTGACTTTGAAACCAGAACGTTACATGTTAAGTTTTAGTTGTTTTCATTACGTTACAGGAAAGAAATTAAGATATGTTTTTAGTCAGCCCACCATCTGAAAAATATTTAAAGCCCCGGCACATGTCATTTTTAACTATCGTTCAGAAAATAAAGTAAAAAAGTTAATTTACCTAATAGTCAAGTGTTGCAACACCATCACAAGTCAATAGTAATTTTGAACAATAGACAAAAAGAAAAATGCAACAATAATATTTAAAACACTGACACACCAACACACAAACACTGACAGATTAGAAGTACAATTGAAGAGCAGTTTAATTCTAAATACCAAGTACATACAAGGGCACTGATCCTGGGGGGGGGGGCGAGCCCCCCAAGCTCATTTAAGCCCTCACAGTGTTTGTGAATATACCCAATATTTGGCATAATTTGAATGCAATTTGTCTTAAAATCCTCATATATATGCTGTCTGCATCTGAATGCCCTACCCCCCAATTTACTGAGAAATCGGCGCCCTTGAGTACATACAAAACACTTACAACTCGATATCAATTACGGATACTAATGAGAATGAGATATCTACGCAGAGCTCACTAAGATCACACAACCCGTTCTGTTTAATCGCTCGTGTAGTTCTCTCACTTAGGGATGCGCACGAGACAAGACTTGTGGCTGTCTCGTCTCGAAAATGTGCTGTAAAAGTGATGTCTCTACTCGAAAAATGTATATTTCTCTATTGGAAGAGCCGTGTCTCGACTCGAATTGTCAGGAAAATCCTGTCTCGACTCGTCTCGTGCGCATGCGAACAGATTGATCGTACTGGAATTTCGGATGTTTCCACGAAAAGAATGAAAAAGACTTGTCAGGTGTTTCTGCGGGGTGCATGCATTGACCTCTACCTGAACATTCCTTTTAACCTCAGGTTCATGTTTTATCTACTGCAGATATCTCCTTTGTTTCCCGCAAAGAACCAGAAAAAAAATAGGTAGCCAGTAATGAGCATTTGTATTCTGAACATGGCTGCAGGTGTTACAGAGACGCTCCAGCTACTATCCTTATGCAGAGATGAGAAATTATATTCTATTACTTTTAATAATATAGCTCCAAACTTCCCTAACTCTAAGCTAACCTAGCCTACCCTACCCAATTTATCCTTACCTTAATTCTAGTCTATTATACCCCTTTATACAGTCCTAAAAATTGTAGCTTTTTGGCAAAAACCATGGGGACACTAAACTTCGAAATAAATGCAATTGCTGGGATTGTTTGTGCCTTTGGTTAGATTAGTTTAGGTTAGCTGGAACGAGATCACATAAATTGGTTCCAGTGAATGTTCTAGTCAAAGTTAAAAACTAGCTTAATAACAAATACGCAATTTTCATTACTATTTGTGAATTAAGTATCAAATGAACTTGTTACATAATGTCTTTAATTTTGTCAGAAAACATACAAAACATACAAAACATTGAATTGTATAAGTTATTAAAATGATTTATTGATTTTGAAATCAAAATCATGCATGTTTTCTAGTTTTCCTATATAGTTTATCAGTTATTTATTTCATTATAGTAATTTCATATTTCTACGCATGAAATCAGATCTTTAACTTTTTAAAATATTGGAAAAAATGATGTTTTCTTAGCATTTGATCGGTAAGCCCATATGTATTGAAGTGGTTGAATTTCGTTGGACATCTTGATCAAAGTTTGCGTAACCAGATGAGGATTTCACATAGCGCTAATGAGAAGGGACTAATTTCTACTAAGGAAGATGTGGCAGGGTAACGCTGTTGTTGAGTCATAGGAGAGAAGTCCTCTGGTTGAAAGTGCTCAGGCGTTGGAAATGGAGCGTTACTATGCATATCCATATCAGCGCACAACTTTACATTGTTGCATTCGTCAAAGTAACAAACACAAAAGGTATAGTCAGTTATGGCTTCATTATCCTCTCTATAGGTAAGCACTTTCTTTTCCATTGTTTCATCGCCTGCGCAATAACGAGCTTCAATATGTAGCACGTATAGGTCTTGTTTGTCGAGAACACGGTACAAATAACAAGAATTTACATCTTCGTTGCAATCTTTTGGAAGCGGTGGTTTATCGCTGTCTATAATACTTATGCATCTTACATCTCCGTCACCAGTCTTATTATTATAGTAGCAAGTGTGGCATTTAATTGCCAAGAATTTATGTCGTTGCAGGACTAAGACGAAGACAACAAACACAAAAGCGAATACTTTCTTCATAATGATTTCAATCTGTTTTTCAACAGAAACAATCCACGCCGTTACCTCCTAAGCGTTGATATTGTAAGACATTTGGAGAAAGACAACTCAAATACTGCCTACTTCGTTCAAAACCTAATATAAACAATTCAAATGTGTATCGTAGCTATGTTATTTTCGTTATTCAATTGTACCATAATTAATAAAAAACCGAAACTAGATGTTTAAATATTCAAAGTCATTGTTCTAATATAAATTCTTATGTAATTATTGAAATTTTTGAAAATCCAAATTTGCAACAATATGTTCCATTAAAGGATAATATTTAATTTGTAACGCATCAGTTGTGAAGTTCAAACAAATAAATAAATAAAGTAAAATTATTCCTACTAGAATGGTGATACTGAAATAACAAAATTATTATTAACTAACTAACTCTATGGCCTATGGAATACGGAGGTTCAATGAAGGGTTCACAAAAGCTCTCCATTGACTTCTATCCTTAGCCAAAGGTATTCAACTTTCTATTCCTATTTCTGCGACATCTATTTTAATATTGTCCTCCCACCTGAGGCTAGGTCTTCCTAATGGTCGTTTTCCGTTTGGATTTCCATTTAGAACTTTGAAAGCGTTCTTACTTTCTTCCATTCTGGCTACATTACCTGCCCACCTGAGTCTCCTAGATTTGATGACCCTAATAATGTTTGGTAAACGGTATAAATTGTGTAGTTCCTTGTTATGAATTTTCCGCCATTCCCCATTCCCGTTCCTCTTGAGTCCAAATATTCGTCTAAGGACCTTATTTTGAAATACTTTCAGTCTACGTTCTTCCCTCAAAGTAAGCGACCATGTTTCGCAACCACACAGAACAACAGGCATGATTATCGTTTTATATATTTTAAGCTTCTAATTCTGTCGAATATTGTTAATTATTATTATTAATTATGCTAATCCATAAGTATCGAAACGTTCATAGAGCGCCTATGTCTGTCCATCTTTCTACCGGCAAATATAAGAGAAATAACGGCTGAAGAAAACATGAAAAATTGGAATTTGAAGGTCCATAGCTCCAGCACTATGGGACTTACCGTAGTCGGGCCAAGACTTCACTCAGGAACTTGTATGTGTATCCAAATATCCATGTTTCAGAATCCTGCGGTACTTCCACAATAGTTTTTTATAGAGGTAGTTGGTGAGTAGTTCAAATTATATGCCCATCGCCAAACTACCTCTATAAAACTTGTTGCGTGAGTGCCTTAGGAATCTGAAATATGGATTTTTGTATATCGCACATATTAGTTCCTAAGTGAAGTCTTGACCCGATTGCGGTAGGTCCCATAGTTTCAGAGCTATGGACCTTTAAAGTTCAATATTTCATGTTTTCGGCAGTCCATAACTCCGCAAGCAAGCATTTGTGCACCCAGGTTGGCCTATACTTTTCGTTTTATCTGGGTGTCAAGAATCACCTAGAATCACATATATACACGAAGGATTTTGTGTGTACCATTTATATTACGCTGAATATAATGCGTCACGTTAGTAGCAAATTAAGCATGAATGCTAATACATTGTTCAGTTTCAGCTCTCAAGAGATTTTCTTTCGTATCTTTCCATTATTTTGTCAATAGCTTACAGAACACTAGCACCTTACTTTTTGAATGAGGTTTAAAGGACCTTCTTGTCAAATGTGCGATACTCTAGTAAATCTGACAGATCCCCGACCACAGCCTCTGTTCCTTGGAACTCCGCGGACGTTTGACACCTCTTGCCCCACTTACATTGCTTTTCCTTCAATTTCCTGAAATTCCATTCCTGTCAAGAGGGGTAGAAATCTTTTGCTGGGCACCCAAAATCTGAAGAGCCGCTACTAATCAAAACAGGCAAAAAATAACATTAATCGATTATCACCTCAAGAGACTTTTATCTAATGAAATTTGGGAAGGGTCCCGCTACTCGTTAGGGCCTAGTTATTAGATGTTGAGTAACTTCATACAGCTGTATTCAATATACCTAATAAATATGACGTTATGGCAGTTCTGCTCTTTGAGATTCATTCTTTTTTAAAAATTCCTTAAACTTCGCCTGTCAAAATAAAGTTCTATTGTTATTGGTGCACGTCGTTTTAGAAGAGCGTAGCCAGACATTCGATAAAACAAATTATAAGGGTCTATGTGACCGTAGCCGTACTCAAGTGGACCCTATCATACATATCTGTTCGCATGGAACTAGTTCTACTTCACTGGTAGTATGTGAAAATAATAATAATAATAATAATAATAATAATAATAATAATAATAATAATAATAATAATAATAATAATAATAATAATAATAATTATTATTATTATTATTATTATTTGTATAATTTATGAATTTCGATGGCAACTGTCGCCGAATATTAGAAAGTGAATATGGGAGAACTATGAAATAAAGTAAATAGACGCTTGTAATTTTACTTGTATTATAAAATTATATGGCGAACGCATTTTCTGTCATCCCAAACGGTTATCGTCGAATATACACGGTTACAGGAGCACTCTGTTGGTCAAATTAAAAAGACAACCATTTATTCCTCTATAAGGAGACTTTGCTTATGTGATTGTCACAATGACTTACTCGAGATTTCCTTCTTTAACCCAAAACAAGTTATATACATTAGGGATATGACTTTTTTTTAACTTTTTACAAAATTTTAATTTTCCTGATGTTGTATTTAACGAACTTTTGCCTATACGTTACTTCTCTGGTGTTATTTTCGTTCGGGGTTGGAAAAACGAAATCTATTGTCATATGCGAGGTAAGTGAAAAAATAGAAATATGATAAGAATTTTCGATTCGCCAAACATGATAATGGAAAGAAGTCTGGCATCTAGGAAAGATTTAATAGACATTGGTATAACATAAACACTTCTGCAAACCCGTTTTATTGGTGTTAGTAGCCTAGTAGGTTGATTTGCCGGTGATAAAACTTTAGTATTCTTTGCTTTCATGCGTGGGGCCGCGGTGGCTCAGTGGTAGAGCGTTCACCTCTGGTGCTAGGGGTCTCGGGTTCAAACCCTGCTCCCGCCAAGTAAACTTTGTGGTGGACAAACACCGTGTGCGTGGGTTTTCTCGGGTTCTCCCGTTTCCTCCCACTTTTTTCATTCCACCATTTCATTCATTACTCATTATCACCGTCTCCTTTAGCCTAACCGGCATAAGCGTGGGACATAAAACTCAAAATTTCATTTCATTTCATTTTCTTTGCTTTTATACGTATTTGTACCAGTGCTTCCCTCAATTGTCTTTCTAATTGCGATCTCTTCTATTTTTAGATTAAAATGTCATTCAAAACGAAAACATCAAAATCAGCAGTTGAATCAGCTGGAGAAAAGTGGACACAGAATTTAGCAACATGTAGAATACGCCGTCCCAGCATACCAGAAATGAAAACGGACATGAGTGAAATGTGTAAAATCCCTACAAACAGAGACATAGTCGGTAGATATTTGGGGTTGTACGATGAACTGAAAGGGCAATCGGAGAGAATGAAGATAATCTCTTAAGAACTGTGTTGAAGAAGCTGAATTTTCCTTTGCTTACTATGCAGCAAATTTCAGCAAAAGTTGCCAAGCTGATACAGTTGCTTGTAAAATATAGAAAAAGGAGGAATAAGGTATTTCGAAAATCTCTCACTAGTGTCTTCAATATTACCAAAAAAAAAAAAAAAAAAAAAAAAAAAAACTGGCTTTGCAATGAAGACAAAGAATTGTATAGAAAACAATTTGAATCTGGAGGCCGAGTCGGATACACTACAGAGAAAGTTTCCTCTATATCAACGATCCATCCTTCAAAAAGGCGAAGTAGCTCAATTGGTCCGTGTACAAGCCAAGTGCAACATGTGAGTATCAGTGATACTGAAGAAGCTAAGGTCAACAGTGACACTAAATTTTCAGAAGAGCCTCCCCATATGAAACGTAAGTATCAAACAACAAAATCTGCAGCCAAACTCGTGTCTAAACTGTCTCTGTCTACCTAGGTACAAGAAAAGCAGCGAAAGTTCTTCAGAACTTGGCTGAGGAAGAAATAAATGTACCCATACCTTCACAATCGGGCATTTTGCGTCGAGTGATCAAGGAAGCTGAAACAATGAAGAACCGGCTTAAAGAAATTTTCGGTGAACAGGAATTCTGCTTGCATTTTGATGGGACGAGAATAGGAAGAAAAGATTATCAAGTGCAGAATTATGAAAGAAGTCTTCGCCTTGGAGTTTTGGTTTGTGAAAGCAGATCCGCCGAGAATATCTATATCTTACTGCAAGCCTTGTTGGATGAGTATAAATGCATGGAGGAGTATTAAAATTATCATTTCTGACATCACAGCATTGAATATAGGGCACAAAAGTGGTGTTGTTGTTATACTCCGGAGACATTTTAAACAAATGGGTTTCGATGAACCTCAGTTTATAGGATGTCCGCACTATATTCTTGACCTGGTTCTGCGTCATTGGATGGATTCAGTATTCCCAATAAAATCATAACCATCCAGCTTCAACTGTCAATTCATTGAAGATGTTTTGGCTGGGTATGAGGACTTACAAGAAAACTAATCTGGCAGAGGAAAGGTACCACCACGTGAAAACCCAGGATGGAGAAATGATTTCCGGTTTTTATTTGAACTTTGTGAAGGATATAATTTCTATCGGAAGAAGAACAATTATTGGCCTCAGTTGAACTGGCAGAAGCTACCTTTCCTCAACAATGCTAGGTGGAATTCACGTGCAATCTATGCCTGGTTGCCTTTTTTCCCCTTCCAAAATGGAGAGATCAGCTACAACGTACTTGCGACTTCATCGTAACTAGATGGACAAAGGTATGATTTTCAATTCAGTACTATACAGAGGACACATACAATGAATTGCATGCTGCTATCTCCGACCTAAAGTGTCCTAAAGCTTTAAAGTGTTTTTCTGCTCACTGGGTAAAAAAAGCGTTCTGGATGTGTCTCGCTCAAATATGGTGGCCGAGCGAGCTGTGAAAGTGATGCAAGAGCATCACAACACTTGCAAAAGTGACAAATATCTCAACAGCAAGTTCATTAACAGTAATTCACAAATTTAAAACCATTTTACTAATGTACTGTATAGAATATTCAGTGCCAACAGCTCCCAGACTGTGCAAGTAGACGAATTTTCTTTTAATGCTAAAAGAGCATCAATGTAGGTGCGGGAGCTGTTTTTGCAATTGAACAAAACCAAAGATATTTTTAAGGTTTGCAGCCAAATGTTCATTGTTTGAAACCCCAGGCTTTTCAATTTGCAAAAAGTCATATACCTAATATATATGTTCCTGAATCAGCAACATATCACGAAACGTTCTTCAAGTTAAGACTACTTCATACTTTTCAGCGATGGTCCCGATTTACATTACAATTACGTATTCTTTACCTTCTAGTTTCCAAAGAAGAAAAGACGGCAGAAATTATTTTCACATTCTTTGAATTATATCAAGATGTGTAGATATAGTGTTTATCTAACGTAATTACTAGTTTATTTTATCTTTTTATGAGGAATTGATGGTAAACTGTGAAAGCAGAGAACTGCCATTACAGCGACCCAGGTTCGAATCCCGTCGTGGCATTTATTATTTTTTCTTTATTGGAAGGTATTGTTTACGTAATTGATATTGTAATTCTGTTATTCCTTTATTATTATTATTATTATTATTATTATTATTATTATTATTATTATTATTATTATTATTATTGGAATTCGAGACTTGGCTACATATTTTATATTTTATGAATTTTCTGATTGGATTTCAAGTCTTTGTTGAATAATCAACACACTCCTTTGTAGGGAATTTGGGGGAGGGAAATATCATCCTGTTGCTTTTTATTTGTTTACTTGCACGCTACACCAAGCCCCGATACTACATTTCACCTTTCTACATCTACGGGAAATACCATAAATATTTTGATCATAAGAGAGTTATCATAAGGTGATCATAAGGTTCTGATGATCATAAGTGAATAAGTGATTAGACCAATAAACTTTGTGTATTAACAACATTTAAAGTATCTGGTTGTCGGAAAAGTCATAACGTATTTGGATAAAATATCACAAATGATGATTTGTGTATATACTAGTTATTCGGATCATGCTATAGTTATGTCATGAATAGCTAAGATGTTGAGCGTTTTGTGTATTAATATTGCTCTTTGGTTTGGTTTTACAGATTTGACAACACATAGAAGATGGAGGATCAAAAATTGCATGTTTACCGTATTTTAATGTTTTACTTCAGGCAAGGGAGGAACGCGCAAATAGTGTTTGTGATCTTTTATTGTCATCAATGTTTCTGTGTTTTTGTCCCTGTAAAAGAGTTTTTAAAGAGTTACTGGAAAAACTGTAAAAGTAAGTAAAACGAGTAAAATTAAGTAAAACGCGTAAATGTAGGAAATATAAGGTACTAAGGAAAGTTCGTTAAATTAGTTAACTTAAAAAATAATCCAGTGCCCTGAAACACCAGATGCCAATCAATATGAGTATTTGTCCAGCGCCGTGCCGTGAAAAGTTAGGGTTCGAGGCGAGAGCTTACGGCAGCGTCTCCATACCTGTAAGTGAGGTCGCTAGAAAAGCCGCGAAGCGCCCCCATGATTGGCATAAGAAAATTTTCAAAAATAAACCCTGGTTTTTCTTGATTATGAGCACTTTTAATACTTTTTCCTTGTTTTCTTTTAGTTTTCCTCCCGAATTTTGCAATCCCTTACTTGAGCGCCTGGGGCCGTAGCCCCGCTCGCTCCCCTCACGGGACGGCACTGTGACTGTCAAGGGTTCGAGACACTCTAAAGGGCATTTTCTCCTTCATGCCCTTGCATGTTTATATGTCTTTTTAGTTGCCGATTTAAAGTTGAATTCTCCGGACTATTCTTTCTGCATAACACTTTACTATTTTATCATGACTGAAATCAGAAAGTTTCATCATTATAACATTGGAATCGTAAAAGCGTGTAATTACTGAATTCACTGCACATCCAGTTTTTCCCTTCTCCCAGAAGAGTGATGTTTTAGAGTAGTGGCTTAAGAGTTAGTTTCACAATGTTGGGGTCACGGGTTAGATTCCCGCCTAGGCAATTAAAGAAATTTTTATAAGTTGCAATATTGTTACTTCTGATGTATACTAACATGAAAAATATTCAACTTATCTGGGTCTCAGAGTTGAGACGACTTCCTTCGCAAGTGAAATGCCAACAACAGAAAATTACGTCATCCGTATCCACCTTGATTTGTAATGTCTGGGAACGTAAAGTGTTTGGACAAGAGTTGATGAATACATAAGGGCTAAACACGTTCTTACTGCTGTAGTATGGACCAAAAATGAGTTCCTAGGAATTGTTCCTACCTGTGCACAAATTGCAAATAGTGATCGAAGTTACAACTCGTCACGAGAATGATCATATTTAAGATGTCATCTTACCTTTCTATCTAGAAAAAGGACGAAACAAAATGCCATAAAAACAATAAAAAATATGTAGGAACTTCCGCCAAAAATTAGGTTCTAGCAAGCAAAGTAGGCTATTTTTGGCATTATTAAATGTGATCGGTAGCTACATTTGCTAATGAAATTTTGACATTACTTGTTCTTCCTTAAATATATGTAAAGGAAAAAAATACTTTGAACAAAAATCCGGCGTTAAATAAATCAGTTTGATTTATATGAAATAGGAAACAGGAACTGATTTAGTATGCCACTCTCTGGATTTATCGATATTTTAGTCAGATTGTAACAATATCATAACCATGGGACGTCAGACTTGTGTTGCGTTCTTCAAGGTTTAAAGTTCTTAACATATTTCAGATTCTATCGAGAATCAAATTCAAGGTATATATATATATTTCAAGGTGAATTGTTCCAATCAAGTCAAGAAACTTGTCTTTCAGCAGATAAGGCCAAATATTTTTACTAACTTAAAATGCCCTGCATTTCATTGCAGTTTATTATAAACCATAGTTTAAATTTGTTAGTGAATTGTTCATAATATTTGTTATACGTATTATCTTCAACATTTTCAAGTATAGATGTATTATTTTTTCACTTCTTATATAATGAAATCTTATGGCATAGTTACATTTTGTTTAAACTGCGCTCTCTGTTTTCTTAAGAACTAAAGGTGAGTATTTTATATCTAAACGAAAAAATAGTTTTATTCAGTTCCAGAAATAAAGATAATGGAAGTCAAAATGCTGACCACACACAAAATAACTGAAACATCTCCTTGACCATAACTAATTATGGACTAAAATTGAAGAGAATTCAATTTATTTTTCAGCTGTAAACTTATTCATAGCTTTTATTAATAGTAAAATCTAGAACATTTTTACGCTTGTAAAATTCTACTTCATCTTGTTCGCTTGACAATAAATAAATAAACAAATACTTGCAGAATATTGAATCACACTTTAAACTGTAACCATATTTTTTTACTTTTTACTGGAGTCCTACCTGATCAATGAAAAAAATAAATAAAATAAAAACGAAGTAATACAAAAATCCGAACGCGAGTGGCGGGAATAGGATTTCTGCATGGATTCAATGAGCTACGGAATAAAATAACGCAAGTCATCTGCTCTGTAATATATAGAAATAACTGTAAGCTTCACGCTGTGAATGATTATTGTTTTTCTGCTTTTTATTAACGTTTACGATATTTCTATATTGTCTTGTGTGAACTGCAAAGAGAAATATCATGCATTTATCGATTGGTTGGGAATTCGGCTTTTAAAACCTTTGAAGCACTTAATTAAATCGTGAAGTGGTAGAAAAAGGAAAGTGTACAGATTTCATTCTCATAGTAGGAGGCAAAAGATACTATCCGCGAAAACCATTCATTTCTTTTTATGACAGATAATACCTAAGTTATTAAGTCCCAGGCCGCTCCCTTCCTTCAATTTTCCCAAATAGTGTGCTCACCAAGAGATGTCATCCCTCATATGTGACAGGCTAAATAGCCATAGATGCCGAAACGAAAGCCCAGTGATCTAAATCCTAAACCCGTTACTAAAAAGGTAAGAAAACAAGAAAACGTGCGCATTTGCTATACTTTCACAACATAACGTTTGTGGCTTAGCAAGCAATCTAAAAAAATATTCAATACATTCAATACATTGTATGAGATTGTATGTATAATGCAGTTCTGAACCTATCATGAACATCTAACACGGGAGGGTCCCACAAGTTGTCGCTAAAATCTGATTGCTACATAGCACATCTGATAGAGCATCATGAGAAATGAACATGAGCAAAATTTCAGGTGCTATGGAACAGAAGGATAGGAGCTAGGGGTCTTCAAAATTTGAATATCCAAAGAATTATATAATGGAATTACGTATGTTTAAAATAAATATCTTGAAAACCGTTAAAGCAATCAAAACAAAAGTTGCACGATATAATAACAAAATGTCCTATCGAAAACCATAAACAATGTTGCCATAGGTGAAGCAGTGTTGCCAATTCAGCATAGAATATTTTATTATAAATAGCTCATATACAAGTGTGCATAGATTTAAAATGTACTATTATCACTAAACATAACAGTGAAGTGTAGTGGTACAGTGTTACACGCTATTGGAGCTTCATGTGCTGAAAATGTAACAATGGAGAAGTCTGATATGGGGGAACAAAGGGTAATAAAAGAATGCATTAGAAAAATGTGAGGATTTTGCAATATACTTCTGTAGTCCCGATGAATAAGCAGACAACTCGCGAAAACTAAATAATACATGCGAGGAAGAAACAGTGTTTTCTAATTCCGTAAACTGGTTCTCCAGGTTACCTTATCAGTAATTGGAAGAGTACTTTCTTGGTTTTGTCTTTCGTGTTAAATAACATATTCTTTTACTTCCTCTCCTACATACCATATAATTATATTTGTACACCGTAATATTAGTGTTCTGCATTTGAACTAAATTCATAGTATGAGACCCAGGTTCCTTTATTACCATCTTTGCCACATATCAGACTTCTCCATTGTACATTTTCAGCACATGTAGCTCCAGTAGCGTGTAACACTGTACCACTACACTTCACTGTTATGTTTAGTGATAATAGTACATTTTAAATCTATGCACACTTGTATATGGGCTATTTATAATAACTAAATATAGAATAGCTACATCGGTAGAGTGTATATTTTCTAGTGCTATGGTTCTGGGTTCGAATCCAAGCAGTGGACTGTAATTTTTACATTTAAAATTTTCCAATGTTGTATGAGCGTACATTTCTAAGATGTTCTTTCAGTCTCATTTCTCCATGTAGATGGATGGTACGAAAAAAAAAGAATAAAGAAGTACATTCTTCTATCACTTATGTTCGAAATTTTAAAGAAATAATCAGCTTTCTCCGAGCACATTTGTTCGATTAAATAAATATGTATAATATAACACTCAGTATATGTAATTATGTTCCTATATTTAGCTGAGTCTCTCACTTATTACACTCTTTTCATTTAAAAGAAATGTCGGGGCCTCTTTGAAGCATATGAGTGATTAAAAGATACGTTCATTTCATTTCCTTTTGTATTTCTTATGTTTTTTATTTTGTTTTGGTCACTTTCACCTTTCTCTCTCTCTCTCTCTCTCTCTTTAAAGTCGAGATGTTAGATGAGAAGAGAAATTAGGAAAATCTCATTCTTAGTGGTTTGTAGTGGTTTGTAGTCACGTGATCTACGCATTTCTTGCTCCAAAAGTTGTATGCAGGGGAAGGAAGCCGAGGTTTACCTGACGTGATTAGTGCCACGAAGACGTTATGTTGGTTGCCTATGCTGTTAGGCGTAGTTTCGCGATGAATTTAACCGTTCATGTTGAAGTTCTTTTTTTTTTTTGCCGCGCACTGTACGTGTACCACCACCCCTGTACCACTGGTGGTACGCAAGCTGCTGTTAGTAATACGTACGACTTATGATTATTAAGAATAAGTGAACTTTGGTGGTACACCAATTGCAGAGATTGAGAAGCTCTGTTCTAGTGTAATCTCTGTTATTGTTTACGATTTTCTCCCATCGTTCACTAACTACTTCGGATACTTCGATGATAGAAATGTCCTGGTCTTGGTTGAAATAATTTGTCCAATCAAACCTTCTTTTCCACGCCCATCGCGCAAAGCGATCGAATGAGATGAAAATCCAAAGGTGTCCAGTCTGAAGAGCAGGGAAGATGAGACAGCATTTCCCGTTCGAGTTCAGTTTTGGTCATATTGGAGATGTAAAGAAGGGCGTTATTATGTTGCAGAAGGACGCCATTTTCTTGCTTAATCGGTTTGTTGTGTCAGTGCAGTCAGTAAAAGTAAAGCTCCGCATTTGTTTACACTCAAGCAGCTCCTAATGAATTATGCCTTCCCAATCCTACTATATAAACATCAAAGTCTTTGAGGGAAAATTACTTGTTGTGTCCGTGAAATCACTTCCCCCTTTTTTTTTGTCGCTATCAAACCTTTCTTTTCGTTGCTTGATATTGACGTAAAAGCACTGTTTTTCATCACCAGTGACTATACGGTAAATAAAACACTGTTTGTGACTCTATGTTGAGCGATGTCGAGCAAGCAAACCGGCGGTTCTAATTATGGAGTATCGATTGTTTATTGTTTACGCTCAAAGTATGTGGCACCCAATCTTCACGTTTAGGATTTTCCCCATTGAGTAAATGCAGTTCACCACAGTTTTTTCTATCACAATTCATTTCCTACTTTTGACGTGGAGTTTTGGGAAGAAAATGTTTCAATAGTCGTTCATTGCTCAATTGGTCAATCGCAGTATAATCTGTTTTTGAGGTCAAGATTTTTATTTCTGAAGCCCGAAACCAACGGCATGGGTACCTGGACACGTTGATCATTCTTCATACACAACACAAATTTCAAGAGCAGCTTCGGTAGTCTTAACACACCAAAAATGCAAAAGAGTCTTGTCCACGACATGATTTATAGTTTTCTCAATACAAGTAATTAACATTGCAAAATCGTATTTTTTGCCTAGTTGTACGAAACTGATCCAAGTATGCAACCTCTAAATATTATCCAATCGTCTTGGAATTTGGCATATCTATCTTTTACATTAATGAGACTCGGGGAATAAGCAAAGTCTGCAAAAAAATTATATTTTATTTTTTTTCCTTACAAAAAGAAACATTCTAACGAGCATTTCTCTAAATTTGGATGGTCAATGTTGTTTTCTTCTGTGGGTAAAATATTGCCAGAAAATTCAAAGTTAGGAACCTTGTAACCTACTAATTTATTACGTCGATTTAGATAGATCTGACCTCTTCCGAATCTCACAACAATAGTCTCAATCGTTTTTGTGTTCACATTTGAGCGGTTCGGCAGTAAAAGGTGATAACCCACAAAGGACTGAAATCTAGAAAAACAGTAACGAAATTTTGTAAAAATCTGTACTGAAAACACAATGAAAATATTACACACAAATACAACGTTATTAATTGTTGGTACCGGTATTTCTTTTCCAGAATCAACACTGCTACCGACATAATTCAGAGCATATTATTGTTGAAAAAAAAAAACTTTTTTTTTTTTCAGAAGTATCAGCGTTCAAAATGTTGGTTATCATGTTTTACGTGAATGGAATTATACTGCATAACATTACCTGAAATGAATATTTAAACAGAATCATCGAGAGAGGTCTCATGTTCATTGCTCTTGTCAGCTTCAGGTTATTTATCGAATTCAACATACAAGGGAGGCACCCATTGCAGACATTCTTGTACCTCCTGGAATTTGCTTGCGTGGATTGGGCGAGGTAAACACCACAACGCACAAAGTCATTTCTGGAGAAATGCCATCTATCTCACAAATATCATCTGTACATAATCGTGTATATTAGCTTTTTCTTTGATCATAACATTTGTTTCATCAATGTCACTCCTCTATCAACGGCCCAGAACAACTTTTAGTTCGTACCCATATGGTGTGTACGTAAAAGCTGACAATCAACAGAAACAAGTATTCAGCTCAGATCTATTATTTAGAATATTCATAATCACTTACTTGGCTCTCAACATTCTCCTTAGATGAGCTACTTTCATCGGGTATCTAATTCGGAACAACGTCACTGTCGTCACTAAAGTCCATAATCGAAGAATGTGCTTCTATGTCTTCTAAAACATCAGTGGATGCAGCATGCGACACAACACTTTCCGCGATATTGACGTGGTTTATCAGGTTTCACTTGGAGGGTGATGTGGGTTGCATGAATTAGCCCATGCATTTCCGCCAAATTCTGTCAACTGAATGAACTTCTTGTACCATTCACCACCACTAGAATGTCATGCAAAACAAGGATATTCTGATTACTCAATTTCAACCGGAATGTGGGTTGCGTTTCCTCCCGAGCCGCTCATTTGTGCACAAAGCAATTTTAAGTCATTTAAGAACTAATTTGAGGAAGGGTGTTTAAACGGCACATCTGCTGATTTGATCCAAAATGTGCCCATCGTTAGTGAATTGTTGGTGCAATAAAAACACGTTTGTGTAGAATAAGAAGTGTAAGTTTTAGCGAATCTTTTTTGGACACTAACTTCCAATTGGTGCCGATGAGTTTCGGTTACGTTTAGGGCTCTTGGGTCTAGCAGAGAAGTAGAGACCTGCACGGGCCGAATCTTTCGGCCCGAGCCCAATCCAACCCGAACGTACCTAGGCCCGGCCCAGCCCGGGCCCCAAGAGTTTTGGAGATTTTCGGCCCGAGCCAACACCACCTAGATTACAAGGCCTTCGCACTGGTGTGTGACGTCACAGTAACTAGGCCATGTAAGAATTATTGCGGATAGAGCGTGTATAGATACCGCAAGTGAATAATGACGTTAGGGGGAAATAAACTGTAGTTATACCATAATTGAAATAGAAATCTATTAGGTTTTAACTATTTGAAATTTATTTATTGGTTAAGCGATATTAATAAAAATCTATAGCCTCTGTCTTTATAGACAGATTTGTATATATACCTATATATTTTTACTCCCGGACTGTTTCTAATTTCTTGTTCCCTTATAACTCAAAAAACACAAAACAACCTGACGAGTGCACTAATTGCTACCTTGAGTGGCTTAAGTTATCCAGCTATTCAGTTAAGTATTAGCTTTTTATGAAAATTATTCTATTATTTTAAAAAATGACCACGATTTATAATGATTTGACTTTACTGATTACTTCAAATCTATCTTTTGAAAGTTTAATCCTTGTAATGAATAATTTTAATATTTGTAAACTTAATTTAATTAGAAAATTTTAAACTTATACAGGGTGTTTCAAAACAACACCGACGACATTTGGGAGGTGATTCCTGACACCAAGATAGGACGAAAAGTATAGACCAAACTGGGTGCTCAAATGCTTCCTTTTGGAGTTATAGGCTGCCGAAAACATGAAAAATTGAACTTTGAAGGTCCATAGCTCCAAGACTATGAGACCTACCGTAGTCAAATCAAGAATTCACTTAGGAACTAGTATGTGTTCTATCCAAGTTTTAGAATACTGCAGTACTTCCGCAATAATTTTTATAGAGGTAATTGGTGAGTACTTCAAATTATATGCCCGTAAGCAAACTCCCTCTATAAAAATTGTTGCGTGAGTACTGCAGGATTCTGAAACATGGATATTTAGATAGGGGACATATTAGTTCCTATTTGAAGTCTTGAACCGACTGCTGTAAGTCTCATTGTTTTGGAGCTATGGAATTTTAAAGTTCAAATTTTCATGTTTTCGGCAGCCTATAACTCCAAAAGGGGCATTTGTGCACCCAGGTTGGTCTATATTTTTTTGTCTTATCTTGGTGTCAGGAATCATCTCCCAAACGTTGTCGGTGTTGCTTTGAAACACCCTGAATACTACAAATATTAAATTTAAAAAAGATAGATAACATTTCAATAAATTTGAAGAAGAAATCAGCAAACTCAAGTCATTAAACTCCAGTTCATTTTACGGGAAAATACAAATGAAGGAATCTTTATGCGTCTAATGATACATGACTTGCTAGTTTTTTTTTCAGCACTTCGCACACCAAAAGAAAAAAAATCTTTCTCGTTACTATATTAAAACTTTATAATAGGATTATTTACTCGGAAAATATTACTTTAAAATGTAAACGTAGGGAATCAAATGAAAGAAAATTATATATGTTCGTAATAATTATAATGAACATATATGCAAAAAGATATAGAAATGGAGGCTTTCCATCAAAGAATTCGGAGTACTAGAGTTACAACAACTGTCTGTTTAAGATTGTTTTAGAGTTGACAATTTTCTTTGTTTTGCACATTTGACGGTATGTTTGTTACGCTTATCAGACACTTCATTGTTTTTGTTTTTGCAATAGGTGTTCAAAAGACAATTTACACTAGTTACCACTATCATTTCAATAACCTTAATACATTCATGCCCATTTTCACATGCGTCCCAGAACCAAGAATCTTCACGTTTCAAATTTATCAAAGTGTTTTGTAAAGCAACATGTTTCTGGTTTGCTGCCCGCAAGAAATTTGTTTCCATTTCCGACGAAGTTAATTTGTTCATAACTACATATGCATAGATGACTGCTCTTACAACACACTGTTCTGGATATAACAAACCACCTCTATCAAGATTTTTAATTAATCCGCACCATACAGCATTATCCATTGGAGCATCTGACACAAGATACTGCTTGCAGGAAGAACACTTTAGTTTTCTTAACACAGCACTTGCACAGTATCCTCCTACGTACAACACTATTGGCATTTCATCGTTAATACCCGAAATGTCGTCTGCAGTCACAGTTACCTCCAAAGAAGTGTCAATATACTTACAAATTTTTGCATCAGACCTGGCATATTCAACATTGCAATCCGTCGCAATTACAAGATTTGATAGCTTTTTTTGCAGTACTGAGGACATTCTCAATTTATTTTCCACTTCAAATAACTGTCTCATAGATATGTGGTACTGTGAGCCTGCCAGTTGCCTGTACAATCCAAATCGAGCTTCTAGTGCATCAGTTTGAAATTTGCCTAACAATACATATTGCATGTTTAACTCATTGAGACAGTACGATGTCAATTCCAGCAGAGCGTAGGTTGTGTGAGCCAGTGCAGAATGAGTTTCTTTGCTGAGAATGCCAGATTTCAGTGCTAGTTCTTGCCAACGATCAAGCCAACATACGAAAGTGTTGAGATATGAAGATTGCTCATCGTCAGAGGAGGTGCTGGTTAATGGAGTTTGCATAACATCTCGAAGACGTTTGCCTTTGAAAGGAGTTTTCGTATTGACGATTTTCCACCAATTTAAAATTATGTCTATAAATTTCAAAGTACCTTCGTAATGTGGAAGGTTATTTTCCTGGCCCACTTCCTTCAGACCAGCAACAACATGTTCACTGAACACCTGTAGAACATATTTTACACTTTGTCTTTCAAGGTTGGAAGGCCATAATGCTTTAAGTGAAAGGCCATAGCCAAATTTCAAAAGTTTGTCACTTTCAAGTTTGAAAAGTTTACGTAAAGTTGAGAAGGACGCTGTGTTAATAGCATCTGATGAACCATAAAAATCCGGAAAAAATATGCACATTTCATCATTTTTTTGGTTTAACCAGTTGTTTCTTACACTTTTCAGAAGATGTACAGGATCAATGACAAAAAATAGTGGCTTGTTGATATCACTTGGGTGGGGATACACAATACTTAATTTAGGATGGTTGGAAAACATGGACATTGCTTTTCTGTTGATTGCATTATTGTCTGTTACAACACAAATTACATTCACCTTCACTTTTTCTAAGCCACAAATGATATTTCGAATAACACCATGCAAATCATAAGCCGTGAAAGTACTTACAGGTAAAACATGTACAACTTCCTTGAACGATGAAAGCACACTTTCTATCATAAACACATGCGCACTTGTAGCAACATTATCACTATTAGAACAAGCACCAACCACATTTCCACCCTTATAGTCCATAAACGGTTTGATGTAGATTTCGTTCACCATCATCACCACAAACTTTTCATGCGATTGCAATTGTAATATTCTGTCTTTTATATAAAACAACAAGTTTTCTTCCGTTTGTTCTAATTGGGGACTGCATTGAAAGGATGAGCAAATTCGCCTGATAGTGGATGGATGAGGAAGAATTATATTCCCGTGACTTCTCAGGAACTTATAAGCATGTGGAGAAATCACAAACAACAATGAACTGAACAGAAATAAATCACATGGATATCTGTACCTCGATTTCTTGTTTCGTAGTAGCTCAACTTGAGAGGCAAAGAATTTATAAAATGCACGATTTTCATCTTCTTGCTCTTGAAGTGAAAGTAAAACCGATTCTAAAATATCACATTTATGAGCAACATCTGATTTTACATTCTTTGCAGCATTCGAAACGCAGAACAGGATATTTTCCACCTCACAAATAGAATGAACTTTTAAGGGTAAAACGAACTTTCCGAAATTCCTAAGTTCAATACCTTTAAAGTATAAATGAAGTTGTAAATCTTTTTGAACTACGACAGAATACGTCAATTCTGGAATAGTCGTGGAATCAATTCGAACATAAAGTACCATATCTAAGCGATATATTACAGTCCAAAAAGGATCTATTTTAGTCTGCTTATTCAGATCAACAAAGTTCTCAAATGTGTCGACTTTGTGTTGTGTTTCATATTCTTTGTATGTCTTTAGACTCTCTTCAATGGCTTGCTGCACAGCATTTGCTTCTCGTCGTAGTCTCTTCAACGAAGGCGAGTCACGGCTACAGGTGCCTTCTGAAGATAAGTAATCTGGACAACCAGGGAATAATGTTGGTATCGCGTCATCTCTTAACCTTGGTTTTTTTAGTGGCACGGTAAGCAATTTTCCACTTTTCTCGTCAAAATGAGACGTTTCCCACAATAACTGATCCTTTGGAAAATGCAGTTCACAAACCTAGAAGGACAAAAAAAAGTGTAAATATTATTTTTATTTTATTTATCTTACAGATATAGCCAATAAGTGCATTTTACACTTGAATCAATAATCAACACTTATAACAACAATAATGGGAACGAAGTCGAAAAGGTGTATATTAGATGCATCATCAACCATTCGCCTGGGTTCAATCAGGATAGCTGGCCACCGGATTTAAACCCAAAACTTCTCGATCGCGAAGTAAGAATGCTAACCACTATCCTATGCTAAGTTCATACTACGTTATGTTTATAATATACTTTAGCTCAATTTTTGAAACGTAGAATGGATTTTGAAAAGTAATTGTTAGAGAAAGTATCGAAATTGAAGAAGCAGGAGGGGGAAGTTGTAGGTTAGAATTAGTTTGACTTCGTTCTCCTCCCTTACTTTGTGTTTCTTATGTCTTATTTATTTTCTCTCCCTTTTTTCTTTTCTCTTCTTCTTAATGTGAATTGTAAAAGGGGTAAATACATCTCTTACACTACTTAAATGTTATGGCAATATAACAAGTAAATTCCTCTGGTGTCACTACATTGACCTGCTAATGAAACGTAGGTTTAGAAAAATCCTTCAGTCCAAAAGATTTAATATCAGTCCTGCGGATACTAAAATCTATGTTAAAGCCCATTCCTTCTGGGCTTTCTTCTCACTCACAAGCATTAGGATTATACAAGTTTTAAAAATAGTCATATATTTAGAATATCATCTGTCGTTGCAGCTTAAAGACATGATTGATTTTCAAAATTTAGTTGTTTTTCTAATTACATATTAAGTATTCATACTACTTATTACGCCCATGTATGGAACCCTATCTTTAAACAATTAACGAATTGTATTCACGCGCCTTTTTGCACCCATGTACCAGGGGCGGATCCAGGACCGACTTCTGGGGGGGGGGTTGTCATACTGTTACTTTTAAGGGCTATAAACTTTGGGCTGGGTTTTATTTATATATATAAAATAAGAAAGTTTCCTCTTCTGGGGGGGCGATCGCCCCGATCGCCCCCCTCTGGATCCGCCCCTGCCATGTACGAAGCTTCGTCCATAAACAAATGATAATTTCGTATTCACGCACTTTCTCGCCCAAGTACTAAACTTCGCATTTGTAAAGAAATAGCACATGGTATATAGTGCCTTCTCGCACTCATTTACGGAACTTTAAAATGCAAAATTACGGAACTCGTACATATTAGCCTTCGCTTTTTTCAGTATCAAGCGCGCAGGCGTAGAATAGCTAGGCAAATCAAATAAAATATTTGGTGCAGATTTACAACATGTAGGAATAAAGTTGGTAATTCCACAGTTGAAATGAGTGAGTGCGTTGGAAAGAGAACATTCTGACTTTCGAAGGATTTCTGCCTCATGTAGGAAATCCGAAATTTCACTTATAAGTTCAATCTTCCATGTATGGATGCATAAGAAGTCTTGTACGATTTGTGATTTTTTTGTGCTATAGAAAATCGTACATATCTCGTTTCCCCTCCTCCTGCACTACTTCATATCAGTTCACTTTATTCGCATACAGTCATTAAAACACTTTCTAAGGCAGTAATAGTGTATTGTTAATATATGTCATGAATGTAAGTGTGCTACCCTAAAATAAGATAGTACCCAATACCTCCCTTAAGAAACACTTCGTAAGTCAGTGAGATTGCATTTGGTGCTTAGAGAAGTTAATATTCTACCTATGACTGTAGATCTGTACACAAAAAATAGATTTTTATGGTACATCAAATAGCATGCATATTGTCAATCAGTGCCCGATACTTTGGGCATGTGCCTGTAAAATAAGAATGCAGAATGTATTAGGGAATTATTTCAAGCAACAAAAGTGCATAAAGATATTTCTATTAATTTACTGACCTGTTGTAAATCTGCACGCAACTTCCTATAGCGAATAAAAATGTCACTGTAAAATACTTCTTAAGCATTCATACATGCAACGTTGAATTTCTAAGTGAAATTTCAGGTTTCGTACTTGAAGTAGAAATTCTACAACACGTAAATTAACATCTAATAAGCCTACAGTTTTCTTTTATATGCAGTCACTGATTTTAACCTTGAATTAGCATTTTTCTGACTATCTATTCTACGTCTGCACCCTATTAAGCTATGAGAAATATTTGTTTATGTATCTAAAAATGACAAGAACTAATAAAAATTAGTTCCTAATTCTTACCTTAGAGTTTTTATTTGGAAGATAATTATTTCTTTTAATTGCATGTGTCCACTTTTTCTTCCTTTCTTCATCAGTGGGAAACTGAAATACATGTACTTTAATTTCTTTATTGTAGTTTCCGCGACAATTAGGTACACAACATTTGTATACCATTTTGTCAGTTTTCAATAACTTCTGCACATTTAAAATAAATACAACACTGGTATTGATCTTTAAATAAATACATGAAATCTTCACCTGATCCGTAACAAACAGCACACACTCGAATTCTGCGGTTGGCCTAGTCAATGTGACGTCACTCAATGTTTGCGACTCAGTGAGAAGGCTTTGTAATCTAGGTGGTGTTGCCCGAGCCCGGCCCGATGAGCTTTTTAAAATTCTTGGCCCAAGCCCGGCCCGGGCCCGATAAATTTTAAAAGTTTTTGGCCCGATCCCGGCCCGATAATTTTTTTAAAAAATTAGCTCGAGCCCCAATCTTTCTCAAAATTTAGTACTAAATTTGACCTAACCCTCAGAAACATTTTCTAAACTCTGGTTCACAATCTGACGCTTGCCTCCCTAATGGCACCATTGCCTCCTAGAACTTTGCCTGTCATCGAGAGAACAAAAACTCCATTCCCTGTAACAAAAATCTAACTTAATTGATTTTTAGCATAAAGTGAAGATGGCAATATTGTTTGGCGACAGGCAAAACATCCCCACCCCTTCTTGTTATATTTTGAGTTCAGTGAAGGTCAACGTCAGAGCTCAACTTACCGCATAATGCCTGCAACCCTCTATAGTGAAAGTGGAGCCGCTAAGCAACACAAACTGTAAATAGCTATTGCATTTTTTGTAACATTTTCACGGACACACTTCTTGAACGTTTGGCTTTATTAAAGAATTGCAATTCATCGGCCCTAGCCCGGCCCGACCTGAAGAGAAATCAGTGTCGGCCAGCCCAAGGCCGGCCCGGCCCAAGGAAATAACAGAGTCGGTCCGCCCAAGCCCGCCCGCGGGCTGGGCCGGGCTTCGGGCCTCGGGCCTGGACCGGCCCGTGCAGGTCTCTACAGAGAAGGCCTGAGACGATTGAAATCAAACTTGCAATATTCGTAGTTATTTGCCTACGACTAAATGCTAAAAAGTGTAATTATCTATTTATATATACAAAGGGGACGGGAGCCATACTCCATAAAATTTGTCATAATGAAACAAAACTTGCAGAATTTACTCTCCGTGAATCTCTGAGAAATACACAGTATGTTGGAAAAATAATGAAACGTTTTAAATTAAACAAAACGAATTAGTTATCTTACAAACTATAGTTCTATATTTTCAAAATGCACCCCTTCCACATCAATACACCGCTGGGCACGTTCAACCATTGTTAACATAGAGTTTTGAATGCCCTTTTTCGGAATCGCCTCAATGACCTTCGTCACTTCAGATTGAATGTGTGTAACATTGTCATAAAATGTTCCTTTTATGGCCGATTTTAATTTCGGGAATAGGAAATAGTCACACGGTAATAAATCAGGCGAATACGGAGGATGTGGAAGCGCACAGATTTGTTTTATAGCCAAGAAGTCACAAACTTGCATTGTTGCGCAATAAAGACCAACTGCCCGGTACTCAATACTCTGGCCTTTCGCGAACAATTCGCTTCCACAAACGCTCTATAACACCCAGATAATATTTACCATTAACAGTTTGGCCCAGTGAAACGAATTCCTGCACTTGTTCCACCAATTCATCGCCATTTTAGTTTTTCGGTCTGCCCGGTTTTCCGTCGTCCCGGAATAGCGTATATCACTCGAACACATGTGTACGAGATAAGCACTCAACACCATACACTTATTTCATCATGTCCAATGTTTGTGTAAATGTTTTACCAAGCTTGAAACAAAATTTAATATTGACTCTTTGTTCCATCGTGTTTTTGTAACGAGATGACATCAGATACAGTGACTATTCTTGCTATAATTTGACATTCCATTCGTCTGTTCTCATGATTGTAGTTAAGCAGATATCCTGCTTTCCGATGATCTATTGCTTCAATAGATGGAGCTAGTGATTATCTGTAAGAAAAAAGTTCTGTTACTTTTCCAACATACTGTGTAACATTATTTCAATTTTTGTTTTCCTATTTGACGAGAGCAAAGAGAGAATATTCCTTCATATTATGTGAAGATTCGGTTCCTTGTTGAAGCATAGAAGGACCGGGACGTTTTGAGTGTACCTTCATCTGTACCTTTTCACACCAACTTCACGTAAACTTTCATAGAGATTGAATAACTAAAAGCAAAATTAGGTTGTGTGCATTCACTTTTGCAAATAACCGTAAAGTTCGTTCCCCTGTCAGAGACTTTTATTATATCTTTATTGTTCTTCTTCGGTGTTAACATGTATCGTTAATATGAAGTGTAGCGCTCGAAAATTAGTTCCATCAAAATTAACGAGACTTCTACAAGTCCCCACACCCACTTCCCCATTCTCTTGGAAGAGACACTTATTCCCCCTCTTTACCATCCATGAAAGAGAAGAACGCTGTTAACGTTATCGTAATGAGGTGTCTGTGACGAAGAAGGCTTCTTGGTCTCTGGGACATAGATGAGATGGGAACGCAGACAAGATTTCTTTTATCAAGTTTTTTTTTAAACCTCTAGAGAACCATTAGCACAGCCTCTTTGAGGAAAGATGATCAGCTCTTGGATTGGCTCATACCTTATACCTGTATTTGTTTTGAGGTGAAAAACTTACGTGACTTTCTTTCTTTCTTGTTTTTTTTTTTTTGTCTCGAGTCTTAAGTTCTTATAAACTTCCTAACTGAAGTATGTAATTTCATAAACCTGAAAAGGGTTCTTCATTTCTCAGTTCTTTATCTGATTTTCTGTTTATTTTTTGCAACATTTTGAAGAAATAAGTACTTAATGAGTTTATATATACACAAGATGTTTCAAAACAACACCGACAACGTTTGGGAGCTGATTCCTGATACCAAGATAAGACGAAAAGTATAGACCAACCTGGGTGCACAAATGCTTCCTTTCGGAGTTATAGGCTGCCGAATACATGAAAAAATGAACTTTAATGTTTGTATACTCCAATACTATAGAAACTACCGTACTCGGGTCAAGACTTCACGTAGGAACTAATATGTGAGCTATCCAAAAATATATATATTTCAGAATCCTAAGGTACTCATGCAACAATTTTTAAAGAGGGAGTTTGGCTACGGGCATGTAATTTGAAATACTCTCTAAAAGTTGTTCCGGAAGTACCGCATGATTCTGAAACTTCGGTATTTGGATAGGGTACATACTAGTTCCTAAGTGAAGTCTTGACCCGACTACAGTAGATCCCATAGTTTTGGAGCTATGAATCTTTAAAGTTATTTTTTTTTTTCATGTTTTCGGCATTTGCGTTTGTATTCCCCGCGCAACAACGTGTACTATTTACCTTAAACATACAAATGGTTTTATCTTCATATAACAATTTTCGAAGTTAAAAAAAAATAAAATAAAATAAAAAAAAAGTAGCATTCTCAACTTTTACGAAGGATTCTCAAGTTCTGTGAGAATAGTAGTTCAGATTCCATATTAAATATTGGGTTGCATGTCTTGTATAGCCTGTGGATGAAAAGCAACATTGAATTCATAAAATAAGCTAATATCAAATTTTTGAAGCCAATCTGATTCAGTTGAATACCATTACTTGTCCTTCAAGAGATCACTTGTTTGATTAAACTCATATTTGTTCTTTCGTCTTGTTTAACCTGAAGAGCATAGCCTGGAAGGCTAAAATTCAGATTTTATTCCTTCCTATTCTATTTGGTAAGGTCGAAGTTTAGCAAGCACCGAGTCTATATCAGACAATGGCCGTCCAATTTAAGGTCCGAACCACCGAATCGAGTTCACATTTCAACGTTTACCTAACAGAAATTGATGTTGACGTCCAACGAAGAAATGTCCCTTTTTTTATTAGTAAATTATGTCCATGGAAAATCCAACTTATCACCCCAGTTAGTTCGAAATAAATATTCTGCATGTGCAGGAGTCTTGGGAATCAGGATTCACTACGTGTGATTATCAACAAAAGTACATTTATTAGAGAAGTTTCGCGAAGTGTAGAATATTTTTAGTTTAAGAATATATGTTTCTCGAAATATAGGCTATCTATGTTATGCGTAGTTTCATCTTAAACATTTAGTGCTTTGAAAAGGATAAGCATCCATTATCCCGGCAAAGAAACGCCTGTTCGATTGTGTTTGCAATATTGAACAAGCATCCTCAGCTACATACACCTTGAATAGCTTTAGAAAATGATTTTTTTAATAACTTTGTCAGCACTTTCTCGATCACTCTTCGCATGAGTAATATATTGTGTTGTCAGCTGTTTCCGCTTTTAAAAGAGTCTATATTTTAATAATTTTCTATTATTAACACTTTAAAATGATAAACGAAAGAGAATAGCTAAGTGGTAACCTCAAAGGAGTTGTTTTAACATTTGCTGCAAAACGGTATTTTCAACAGCGTATATGTGGTTTAGTTTAGTATGAGGTAGTTTATCGCGTTGAGTTTACGAGAATTGTTTGTCTCAGACAAGAAAGTATAGTACTATTGTGTACCACAATGTAAAGAAACATAATATTTAATTGGATTTTAAAATGTGTATAAAACAGGCAATGTATGAAGTGGAGGCAGTTTAAATATTCTTTAAAATTCATAATCCAATAAAAAATTTAAAGTGCCTTAACTTCTACAATGCAAATAACCGGCAATAACTTCTAAAACTAAAAAAACTCAAAAAAAATGTGCAAAAATATTAACATAACAAAAAAATCATATAAATACTACCAAATTCTCTTCCAGGTAAAAAAAGTTCTATTTTAACATCAAAACTCTACAAATCAAATTATTCATAATTAGTTTTGTCACTCCATCATTTTGTCCATCAAAAATTCTACTCGTCATCATTACCAAAAGTAAATAATTATGCATTATCTTCTCTAATCTTTAAATCATACCAATCCACATTATGCTCTATAGTTATTCAGTCATTCAAAATCAATTCATTAAATTCTTATTCTAAATTATTTCTGTGTTATCAAATTTTATCTTTAAATTTCTACTCCCATGTTTCTAATTCTAAGCTACGCTATCTACGCCCCCAAAACTTACATTAGTTTAAATTACTTCTTGGAAAAACTAGGTAAATGTTAAAGCCATTCAATAATTTTCATATATAAAAATTGTTTGGGGTTCGCAACCCAAACAAAAAATCTCCATTCAACATGCCTCCAAAAATTTTTAACTGCCTTTTACGTCACAAAACCAATCACGTTTAAGGTAAATTACAAACCTATTTTTAAAGTTTTAGCATGGTGGAGTGCGCGGTCTTTTATTAGATTAAGTTAGATTACGTTGTATTAAATTTGTACATTTTGAGTTTCGTATAAAATGTATCGGCCAGCACTGAATTTCACGCTTACGATATTCATTTACCCGTAGCTTTTATGTATTTTAGAAAATTCAAAATCTCTAAACCTGATGTGTTTAGACTTCATGCTAATGCAAATTGCTATCTATCTTAGCACTAGATGGTTGTCATCGTACAACGAGACATATTTCTAAATAGAAGAAATATTTAGAACCATTTAGAGAGTTTTGAAATGTGGTATTGGAGGAAGATGGAGAAGATAAAATGGACAGAAAGAGTAACAAACGAAGATGTTTTAAAACGGATAGGAAAGAAGAGGATTCTAGATCCTTCCTAGAAAGGCTAATTCAATTAGACACATCTTGCGAAGAAATTGTATTCTTCATACCACTATAGAAGGAAAGATGGAAGGAAAGCAGGGAATAGGAAGAAGAACACACAATATAGGTTTGAAAAATAGAAGAAAATATTAGGAATTAAAAGAGGAAACAGAATATCGACAAACGAGAAAGAAACATTTAGAAACCCATACGGAAAAATAAAAAGAAGAAAGCTTTTTCGATTTTTCTCCAAGGGTAAGGGAAACGGCAATGTTGATTATGCACAAATTCTTGAATAAAGAATGTGATAGAATACAGGAAAATTTGGAGGAAAGCTCACACGCACTGTGTTTCTCCACCACAAAATAGACTTGCACATGCCGTGGTCAAATCATTGTCATTAGGTACCAAGCACTCTACCACTAAGCTCCTCGTGGTCTCCAACGCTTCTTCGCATTCTATGTTTACATCACATATAGTCTTGGTACTGAAAAGGCCATTGAATTTTAATGATAAAAACAAGCAAATAATTAGTCTAAAAGGTATCAGGCTTTTACATGTTTTGGTTGCATTTGAAAAACGTCACGCTAGACCAAGGTTTCTCAACCTAGGGGTCGCAACCCCTTGGAGGGTAGCGAGATAGTTTCATGGGGTCGCGAAGATACGCGGAAAAGACAAATATAATAAGAATCTAATACTGGAAAATATTTTTGAATATTATTTTGAATTTTGTTCTGTAGGCATATTTTTCTTTACACGTACTATTAAGAATAACAAAAAAAGGTCTACTAAACATTTTCAGCGGGTGAAGAATTGTTTAAAAATCAATTTAAATGAAAGAGGTACTAAATGAAAATTATGAAAGCTGTATATTGAAGTAGCAGAAAAATACAAATGCAACAAAACCTGAATATTGAAATACAATTAGAATTGAAAGCTAATGAGATACTTGAGCATGATATGATTTCACTAGTATGCCTATATCCGGTTCAATCTTAGTGACACACATTATCGATTGATTTTCAGCTGATAAGCGAGTTCTTCTCTTTGATTTAATGTTTGCCATGGAAGAAAAAACACTTCGGCCAATGGTTTTCATTTTGAAATAGTATGAAGGATCGGATTCGATATTTGTAATATGAATGAATTGACCAAATTAGGTTTTAATCCAATCGCATTTAGGGAAGTTACTATATCCACTATAAGAAATTGATTCTACTATTACAGAAATAGATAGATATGGTGAAATCTCTGCAATAGATATATTAAAAATTCGCAATAGGTAAGAAGCTTATTACAAACCAAAAATTATAAGGAGATCGCTGACAAAAGGATGTAATAAAATGAGGGTCGTGATAGAAATTAGGTTGAGAACCACTGTGTTAGGGAAACACAAGTCTTGACTAGGTTTTGAACAGAAGTATAATTCCTTTGAAGTTAGGCAATATTTACGAAGCATTAAATATAATACCAAAGTTTTAATCAAACACAATCTTCGACAACTCAACTAAACATCTTGGTGCCCAACAATTACCTAATAATGCAAATTCCACAATTAGCACTAAAAATACTAAGGCTCTAATAATGTAATCCCAGTCCCAGTGTTTGCCATTTTAGTTTGTAAAAGCGCAGCTACCCCATTACATTCTGAGGAATTTATCCATCCACTTGGAAGTAGAGAGAGATTTTTGACATTACAAAATAAAGAACCAACAAGAAATAAATTGATTTTACGTGAAAGTGTAATATTTTGAAACAAAAACTAATACAATTTTGTTATATACTATGTTTATCATTTTAAAAGAAAACGATTAAATTATTGAATAAATAGTCAACAATAAAATGACATATTTATTTGAAATAGCGATGCTCTTTTTTTGTGTATTCTTTTATTTCCATAGTTTGTTGATAGTTACGTTCGTTATTATACAAAGTTCACATCTCTGCTCATAAAAGTCATTATAATTAAATTCGAAAATATTAAGAAACGTTATGGTCTCCTGGGATGTAGTTGCAAGGCAGAAGATTAGGAGAAAGAATAGTTCATATACAATGAAGTAGGTGAATTTGGTTAGTTATGTTGATCAGAGTCTGAACATCCAGACGAGGATCCCACAGAGCACTATGATGAAAGGATTGGCTACTAGTGTGAAGGCAATATTTTCACCACGGCACTCATCTGGTTTAATCTGCTTATTGCATTCCGAAGTTTTGCACTCACAAATGCCTCCCTTGATGATTGTATAATTGAGTAAACAGCTATTGCAAGCGTCCTTTTGTTTCTTATACTCCTCTTCAACGAATGAGAACTTCTTTCCGCAAGCACGTTGTACATAGTAAGTATCCTGCTTCTTCGTTTGGTCTTCTGCGATCATGAAGGCCATTATGCATTATGTGTCTCCAGGGCATTCTATGGCTTTAATTCCTGTGTCACCCCAGTTCTTGCATACGTCATCAGGAATGGTTTTCGTGTACGTAGATGAGAAGCACTTAAATTCAGCATTAGCATATGACTTTTACAGTGGCAGAACTAAAGCAAGTACAACGAATACGAAGACAAATGTATTATCTATAATGAATTAAATCTCTGTTTCAACATAAATAATCTATGCAGTTCTTTCTAAGCATTGTCTTCTAAAATGTTTGCTAAGAGAAAATTAACATACGTAAGATTTTCTTCAAAATTACTGTAATGTTAGCATTCAAAATGTATAGTAGCTACGTTATTGGTCATTTGTTAGTCACTATCATATGATTAACATTAACCGAAACAAGATCTTTAAATTTTCACAAACCGAACTTGCAGGTCACCGGATGAAAATATTTCGGTAACTCTTTACTTTGGGCAAGGCAGTGATAGCCTGTCACTGATAGCATTGTTCCTGATTCACATAGTATTGCCGAGCGAGCGTTAGCGAGTAAAGGCGGGTTAGAGCCCCGCAGGGCACATTGTTTTGTGTCTTTCGTCCTTGGGAACAGTAAATGTAACTGCGAAAACCGATTCAGATGAATTGGTTATTGTCACTGCCTTGCCTAAAGTAAAGACTTGCCAATATTTCTTTCGTACGCTATAGTTTGAGTGCTGAAACGGAAGCTAAACTTTAAAGGAAACTATTACTACGATAGAAATAGCACTGCTCCTGTAAAATATTATCATTATTATTATTGGGTTAATTTGAATTGCTGTGAGACCAAAAGTAGGTAAAAAGCAGAAAGTTTACAGGAGAAGTGGGTTTTTAGTACTCTTTACTTGTGTTGGAAGGATACAACACATGGAAGGGTATTTAGCTCAACTCATTTTGAGATCAACAATGAAAGAAGAGAATATAGTGAACACCTTTCTGAAAGCCATTGCCGATCTCTACGAACCAAGGAGATAAGTAACCTAACGTAAGCTAATCAAAATTAGGCTATAGTTATCAAAAAAGTGTAAACTTTTTAGCAAAAAATTATACCGCCCAGTAATCAGAATTTGTCCTAATTATTATTGCTAGACTTTCAAAATATGCTATACAAAGCATCAAAAATCTTATAAAACAGCTACATCAAATGTACTTACGTTTACCCTTCGATATTTATAAGACAGAGGCTTCACTGGGAAAGGGCAGAGGCAATAACTATCAATGAGATTGAGAAACACATATTTTTTTTTTTTTTTTACTAATTATACTAATAACAAACGTGAAAGTGTTATGTCGTTGAACAATCTTGGCACCCTCTCCTGGTAAAACCTAAAATTCTGGTATTAGAAGAGTAACGGTACAAGATAGTAACACACGGTTTTCTTGAATCGAATAGGTTCCATCTCATTCGTTAGCCTTCTGTTAAACTAAAACTGATAGAAATAAACTGTCTCCGATCTCAAATTACACTGCCATACAACAAAAAAGGTAATACACCCTGTTACAAAAAGAATATACGTATTTCGAATGCATGTATTTATTAAACTTTAAGACATGCCAATATGGAATTTTACACACATATTTACGAACCTCTTAAGTTCAAATTGAAATTAGAGATGTTCAATATGTTCTCCATCAGCGACACGAACAATATCACATCGATACTCAAATTCCTCCCATATTCGGGAAAGCATCCTGGATCACCGATGTTATGGAGTATGGTAGTGTTGTAAAAAAACGGTTTTTTTTCTGTGAAGTTTTTTTTCAATAAAAACATCGTTCTTTTCCATGTTTTTTTTCAAATGTCTGTTTTTTTTCTGGCAACTATTATTTATTGATTTACGTTGCAGATTATTGAAATAATCAACAGAACTTGAGTCTAAGCCCTCGTAACTTACAAATCTTTTGTTTCTTTGTACCTATATACTAGCAAAATTGTGTGATTATTCCTTTCGGCCGCAGGTCATTTTTAGCGTTTTCCTACATTTCCAGTTAGTGACTTATGGCTCAAAAACCATTCATTCGATTGATATGGTTAAGGCCTTGTTTTTTTAGAAAATTTATGTGGCTATTGCATTGCAGTGTTGCCAATGGGTGGGAAATTATTGAGGGAAATGTAGGGGTGAAAATTTACAAAAACTTCCCTAACCGAATTTCAAAATTTTTTGTATCTAGTACCACTGCTGCTATATGGGCTCAAGTCGCCTAAAAAATCTTTGGTGTGTTGACAAGGTACAGTGAAATCCTGAAATCGTTGGCTTCCATTCAAAGAGGGAAAGAAAAAATTCTGTCATACACATGAAATTTTGACACTTTTTACGTCTCACAGACAAAAATCAAATATGCCGGGACTACAGCTTCTCTAATTAACCTATTGAAACTTTTTATGGTGTGTTCTGTAGGGCAAAGAGGAAGCTTTCAGGTAGTTGTACGTTTGTTTCAATGTAGCTAGTAAGAGGGTAATAATAGAGTGGAAAAGGGAAATTTTCCGAATTTTTCACCTAAAAGCGAGAATTAATTGTTTTGGCTGGAAACACTGCCATCAGACAGACAAAAACTACCTGAAAATAAACCTTAGTACTCCAAGAATATATCCTACAAGTATCATGGCGATATATAACAAAGTAAGCATGAAATTAAAAAAATATCTCATTCTACCTCAGAAATTCACCATTTTCTTACCATTTCCAGAACATGGTTTATTATAAACCTCAACTGTACTTTCCCTAATTATTCTAGTGAAACTTTTTATGGTGCACTGTGTAGGCTAGGAATGAGGCTGTTAGACACTGGTACGTTTGTTCGAATGTAGCCAACAAGAAGGAAATAATAGAAATAAAAAAGGAATTTTTTCCAAAATTTGCCCCATAAATCTGGAATTAAAATTTGCTATAGCTGGCAACACTACTATCAGACACACTCAAACTATCTTAAAATAAGCTTTGGTATCCCTCTAATATATCCTACAAGTATTGTGACGATATCTAATAAAGTAAGCATGTCAATAAAAAATACCTCATTCTACCTTTAAAAAAATCACAGTTATCTTCCCAATTAGAGAACATGGTCTACTGTAAACCTCAACTGTACTTCCCCTAATTATCCTGTTGAAACTGTCTATAGTGCGTGCGTTGTGTAGAGCAAAGACGAGACTTCCAGATACTGGTACGTTTGGTCCGATATAGCCAACAAGAGGGAAATAATAGAGACAAAACAGATAATTTTCCAAAATTTCCCCCTAAAATCTGGAATTAAAATTTTCTATAGCTGGTAACACTGCTACCAGACAGACGCAAACTTTCTTAAATTAAACATTGGTACACCACTAATATATTCTACAAGTGTTATGACGATATTTAAGGAGGAAAATTTCTAATCACCAAAAATATATTACGGTAAACAGAAAAGTTGGGAAAATCTAAAAAAATCAAGGGTTAGAACCTAAATACGAATTGTTCGTGCGTTCCCTAATTACCGCATTGTAACGATCTGTACTTGCGTTTGTTAAGTAAGGACAAATGTTCGATTGGCATAAGTTGACTTGCACTCGGACGTATAGGTACGGATTTATAAACAAAAATTTCTAATGTTTTGCCCAAATTTAGGGAAGTTTTAATTTCCCTAATTGGCAACACTGCGCGCAGGCCCGTCCAATTGATGTCAAAAGTTAGGTATCCATCCGAGGTATCTATCTGGCAAGTCTTAAGGAGGTCTTTCTACAACGAAGGAAGCTACAGAGAAAAAAGAAGTAAAGGAAATTCGAAATTAGAAAATTCGACACCAGAAGTAAAAAATTAATATGATAAACTATAGTCCAACCATATTTTGCAAGAATAATATCCCGATTTCTTAATTAGTGTCCACACAGGAGCGGATTAAACAAATGACACACCCGTGTGTGCTACTTTGGCCATCTGGGTCCGAAAGGGTTACGAGTGTACATTTGATTACATCTTTTTTGACTACTAACCCGTGTTGTTGTAGTAGTTATAGTCTCGACTAATAATAATATCGTTGTTGTAAACAATAACTTTATAAGGAAAATTTTCTCTCCTTTTTACATCTTAGTTCCAACATTGCTGGTGAGAAATGCAGGGTGTTTCAAAATGAATATCGGGGTTTTAAGTCTTCGTAGTACTTATTACATTTTACGTACAATTAAAACAATACATCAAGTAAAAGAGCCCTCAAATAGTCTTTGCTACAAGTGTTCGACCTGAGATTCTTTCATCACACGGCACACATCTAGTCGATAGGCGAGAAAGGCCCATAAACTTTCCGCCATATGGCACAAACCAGATTCAATTTAGGGGAGTCTCGTTTCAAGTGTACCACCTCCTGAGAATTTGCTGACGGCCAGATACAAACATTATGAGTGTTCACATTAGCTCTTAGGTGAAATGCCGATTTATAACTGAAGACGACACGATCCAGAAAATCTTCATTGTTATGCAGCAATATTTCACTTGCGAAATTGGCACGTAAACCGTAGTCTGTAGGCTTTAGACCTGTAGCAACTGCAAACGATAAGGACGTAGTTGCAAGCGTCGCCTTCATATTCTTCACACAGACGGTTGCACTGTACAGATTCAGTCTTTATTAAAAACACAAAAAACTTTCTGCTCTCTAGTCTCCATCTTTGCTGCTTGCTCCTTCTAACGGCAGACAGAAGAAACAATGCATGCACACTCATGTCCAAAATTATTGTCGCATGTCTATAAATATGTTGTTGTAGGAATATACTGTGATAACGAATTCGACTGGTATTTCTTATAATGCTAGTATGTGTATAATCGGCAAAGACATGTATGTGGCAAATTTCATGTCAAAAGAGCAGTAAATAAGAACAATAAAACGAAAATAAAATTTTCTTGTCCATTTAGCAAAATTTTGTTCTACTCATTCTAATTTCCGTATTTATAATTATTTTTCAATGAAATTTACCAAAAATATACATTTCCCGATTATATACACAGTATCAGTATTAAAAGTACCCTGGAAAATCATTATCAAATTATATTCTTACAAGAAGACAGTTATAGATATGCGACAATCATTTTGGACATGAGTGTACATGCGTGCGTACAAAACTGTTTGAGTTGCTCTTTCATTTGATATAATATTTATAATTGTAAGTTAATTGTAATAGATACTACAAAGTTTCAAAACCCTAAAATTAATTTTGAAACACCCTGCATTACTTCAAATTGTGTCATCCTATATTCATGTCTTTTATATACATATCATCAGAGCCCGGTCCTAGTCAATTTGTCGCCCCATGCAATGGCATAATTTGCCGCCTCCAGAAAGAACAAATCTTAAAAGTCATGATTTTAAGTATGCTACTCCAGCATGAACAATAAAGGTGAGGGTAAGTGCAGTTGCACTCAGAAAGGCTTAAATACTTACTAAAAATGCAATCCCGTTGTGTCTTTTTTTTTTAAAAATATTAATCTATTATGTTAGTGAAAGATAAAGCAAACACACCTGCAGAGGAAAGATGGTAATCCTTTTTATAGAATTCACTATCGAGCTTCAATCTCAATGTATCAGTTTGCAATTCCATTGCAACTAGCTCTTTTATCTTTATTTCTTGATTTCTGTTCTATATCTGTTAACATTTTTGTTAAAGCAGCTTGTTTCTATCTTCAATGATAAAGAACTTGTTTCTGACAAAAACAAGACTAGTTGTCATATCAAAACTGTGATAACTTACTAAATGGAACAGATATTCACTACTATTCGAGAATTGAATTCTTGCATTTGGCAACAATCAAGCAATTTGTGCTCGGATTTATTCGACCATTTGCTTTAGCATTGTCCATGAATAAACCAATGCAACCTAAACATAATTTATGAATGTAGTATTCAAATAGAAGGTCAGCTTAGTAAATGTAACTACCAACATCATGAAGTATGTTTCCAACAAGAGATATTTAATTTAAATAATATACTTATGACAGATTTTGCCGGACCATCCAAACTTGCCGCTCCACGCAAATGCACGTGTTGCATATATGGTAGAACCGGCTCTCCATATCATATATACAGATGGTGATCAGAAAAATGGAAACACCTGAACGAAATTGCAACTTACCAGATTAATATTGTGTCGGGCCACCTTTCGCCTCCAGAACAGCCTTGATGCGACGTGGTATGGAGGCAAAGAGGTCGTGAATGGTAGCAAGTGGAATTTTACACCATTCCTCGTGCAGGGCATCGGCCAGTTCTGTGAGAGAGGATGGAGGTGGAAATCGTCGCCGGAGTCGTGTTTCCAAGACGGACTACAGATGTTCAATTATGTTGAGATCTGGGGATTGAGTGGGCCAGAGGAGGTGTTGAACTTCATCCCGATGTTCCTCAAACCACGCTGCAACAAAGCCAGCTGTGTGATTGGGTGCATTATCATCCTGGAAGATGGCGTGATTGTCCGGGAACAACATCCGGACCATAGGATGCAAGGGGTCTCCTAAAATTGCGACATAATCGTTGGCAGTGATTCGTCCGCTAAGTGTGACCACAGGACCCAAACGCTTCTTTGGGCGTTCTCCACACATAAACACGGCCGTGGTTGGGAATAGGGTGAAGGATGACTCATCCCACCATATTACACGTTTCCAGTCCTCAACGTCCAAGTTGCATGGTCGTGGCGCCATTTGCGGCGTGCGAAAGCGTTATGGTCCCTGATGAGCGGTTTGGCCCGTGCAACACGACCCCGTAAGTTCATGTCATGTAATTCGCGGCGGACTGTGATTGTCGAAACACGGTGGGGGAGGTGCTGATTGCGTTTCTCCGTCACTTGCTCCGCAGTGGCACGACGGTTCTGCGTGACAATGCGCTTTAATACCTGGCGTGACCTGTCACTTATGATTTTCTTCCGCGCACTGTTCCGCTTCCCCGATGTGGTTTTCCCGTGTGTTGTGTAGGCCGTTATCACCTTCGACACTGTCCCACGCGACACACCTAACACAGCAGCTACTGCCGTCACACTCACTCCACATAACCGCGCACTAACAATTTGCCCTCTTTGAAAATCTGAGAGGTCTTCCATTTTACACTACCTCCGTCTGCTGCAGCCACTGGACACTGCTGTTCCACTGCGCCTGACGTAGTATGGAGACCGACCAAACACACCACCACCAGCGGTCCGGCGCTGCGGGCGCTACTACACCACTGCCAACCCATATATCTGACGTGTTGCCAACTACAGGTGTTTCCATTTTTCTGATCACCATCTGTACCTAGTCGACAAATTATTTATATATGACATTTAGAAAAATACTATTAGGCAAATTAGCATTAGTTTTTACCTTTAGGCAAGTTATTTGAATTTTATACTGTTCGTGACATTATTTTCGTACTTATTAAAGGCCTGGTTTCACGAAAAAACAAAATTTCATTTCTACTTTTATTTCTTAGTTGATATTGATGAAAACTGCTGAAACCCGAATTGTTAATAGGTATGGTATTCATGTAAATTGTGAAATATTTGTAGCGTATCAGTATCTAGCGTTTAATTTATGTTGCATTTTACGGTGATTATACCTACATAAAAATATTTAATACTTAAATAGACGTAAGATGCATTAGAAATGACTATTTGAAAAAAAACGAAATTTAGAAAAAAACGAGAGGCAATGTTTTTTTTTTCTAAAAAACGTACATTTCTGAAAAAATACGAACGTTTTTTTTCTATTTACAACACTAGAGTATGGATCCGGTTCTTCAACTCATCCAAGTTCTGTGGGAGTAGTGGTACATAAACGTTGTCTTTGACAAAACCCCACAGGAAAAAGTCACATGGTTTCAAATCCGGTGACCGTGGAGGCCAGCTGAGACAAGCTAAATTGCCAGCTCCTTGACGACGAATCCAACGGTTCGATAAAGTTTCATTGATATATTCACGCACTTGGCGACTCTAGTGAGGAGGTGCCCCGTTTTGTTGAAAAATGAAGTTGTCTTCGTACAGCCTCGGAAACAACCAGTTTTGTAACATAGCGAACTGACTGTCAACCGTGTTTGCATTAAAGAAGAATGGGCCGTAAACAGATGATCGGGATATCGCAAAAACACATTGACTTTGGGGGAATCTCGTACATGTTCAATGACTGCATGTGGGTTCTGTAGGCCCCAAGTTCGAACATTTCGTTTGTTTACCTGACCACTAACACGGAAGTCGCTTCATCACTGAACACGTTACGTTGTACAAAAGTGTTATCATTGTCAATAACATCCAGAATCTCGTTACAAAATGTCACACGTTTCCGTTTGTCATCAGGATATAGAGCTTGTAACAGCTGTAACTTGTACGGCTTCCTTATTAACCGACGTCTGAAAACACGCCAAATTGTTGTTGTAGCCACTTGTAACTCCCGACTGGCACGACGAGTTGATTTTGAAGGACTACGTTGGAAAGCAGTTTGAATTCGTGCAACATTTTCATCAGGAACACAAGGGCGGCCAGGACTCTTTCCTTTACACACACATCCTGTATCTACAAACTGTCGATACCATCTGCGAATGTTCCACCCATTCGGAGGATCAATTTGGTACCTCAACCTGAAACGTCTTTACACTGTAATCATGGAATTGCACTTCGCAAGCTGGAGAACACAAAATGATTTCTGCTGCGGAGTAGCCATTTAAAAACATATGGCAGTTACCAAGCAAAACAGAAGACAACTGACATCTAGCGGGTATTAATATAAACTAGACTATGTATTCGTTTCTCCAATAGCCGAGTCGAGGCTCAGCGATCCATAGTTTGAACAAAATAACTTCGTAATACGTATATTCTTTTTGAAACAGGGTGTAGATAGCAACAAGTCAGTTTGTTGGAATCAGTTCAGCGACTCAAGTCAAGTTATTATCTTTCTACCTGCATTACTTTAGAAGAAAACACAGTGATAGAAATTTGCTTGTACCAAGTACCAAGTGGAACAAAAGTCATGATGGGTTATAATTGTTAATAACTTTTTTATCTATCATTAGTTTCCATTGATACTTCACAGACTTAAAGACCAAGTATGGGAAATTGTTTTCACTTACATCTGGAATATGATCTATGGTCATTATTGACCTCAGAGATACGGACCGTGTGTAGCATATATTCATGACAGGATTTAACAGTTCTGGTCCGTCTGTGAGTATTTGCGCACGAATGTTATCCTGCAGGAGTATTAAAAACAACACATCAGCTCAAGATCAATATTCGTGCAGAAATGCGGACACAAGGATCAAAAGTGTTGACTCCTCTCATTAATCATGTAAACTAATGATAAATAAAAAAAAGTTATAACCCCTTTGTGAATTTTAGCCTACCCAGAACTTTTGGTTCCAATATTGATCTTCTTAGATCATGAATTGTAAGAGATATCGAGAATCGAGTTTTTGGAATCAATTCAGCATCAAGGATTAGGACTATCTCCTTACTTAACTTTGTTTTCGTACCGAAAGTGGTATAAATTAATCATTTCCAGTTTCAACGTTAATTCTTATGACACAAACGTTAATAGTATAAAGCGACATGTAATTTGTGCAATCGATTTACTTTTTTAAGTAAAGATATATCCTCCACCCATATCTCTCTACTCTGAAAATAATGTAAAGAGTGTTTCCAGGTTTAGCCCCAATTTCGTCTAACCATGAATTTGCCCGAACGCGATCGCAATCGATAGCTTCCGATGCGTAGAACACGACTGTGAAGGAACAAGAGTGGTCAGCTGCACCATTCCTGGATATATCGCGTTCCAAAAGTATGAGATGCCACGAGGTGGCCCCACATCGAGGTTGAGATCGATGTGGCACTTTAGTTTATAAAACTCAATCAGAAACATCCTTATCATCGGAAGCATTCTCAATGCAAAAAGAAACGTTGGACTATCGTGACCGGGCACACCAAAGTCATAGTTGTGGCCGTAAGAGAAGTACCAAATAATGGTGGCCATATGTGAACATCCTACTGTACGTGCTCCAGACTCGCAACAAGCTTAATCAACAAGTTTAATACGTTACGGAGTTATATCTGTGACCACTCTAACGTGATAACTTAGCACTTTATACAAATACTCTCGAGGCGTTAAGAGGCAATCTCGGAGCTATCTCGTGTCATCCCACACTTTGGAACTCGATAACGCAGAAACGGTGCATCTGACCACTCTTATTCATTCAGAGTCGTGTTCTATGCATCGACTCTAACACTTGTACTCAAGTTCGAGCAAATTCATGGGGAGGTGAAATTGGGGCTTAAGTCTAATACTTTGTTGACCACACTCTTTGTTGCTTCTACTTGTTTCAGTATTGATTTGGATAGAGAGATAGCGTGAGAGAGAGAAGATATCGAGAAGCGGAGATTCAATGAGCGTCGATGCATAGAACACGCCTCTGATTTCTATATATTGATCATATTCTTTATATTGATTTCTATCCCTCTATTGAAACCGGAAGTAGTGGAAAACTACGATTGATTTGGATAGAGAGATAGCGTGAGAGACAGAAGATATCGAGAAACGGAGATTCAATGAGCGTCGATGCATAGAACACGCCTCTGATTTCTATATATTGATCATATTCTTTATATTGATTTCTATCCCTCTATTGAAACCGGAAGTAGTGGAAATCTACGATTGATTTGGATAGAGAGATAGCGTGAGAGAGAGAAGATATCGAGAAGCGGAGATTCAATGAGCGTCGATGCATAGAACACGCCTCTGATTTCTATATATTGATTATATTCTTTATATTGATTTATATCCCTCTATTGAAACCGGAAGTAGTGGAAATCTACGATTGATCTGGATAGAGAGATAGCGTGAGAGAGAGAAGATATCGAGAAGCGGAGATTCAATGAGCGTCGATGCATAGAACACGCCTCTGATTTCTATATATTGATCATATTCTTTATATTGATTTCTATCCCTCTATTGAAACCGGAAGTAGTGGAAAACTACGATTGATTTGGATAGAGAGATAGCGTGAGAGACAGAAGATATCGAGAAGCGGAGATTCAATGAGCGTCGATGCATAGAACACGCCCCTGATTTCTATATATTGATCATATTCTTTATATTGATTTCTATCCCTCTATTGAAACCGGAAGTAGTGGAAAACTACGATTGATTTGGATAGAGAGATAGCGTGAGAGACAGAAGATATCGAGAAGCGGAGATTCAATGAGCGTCGATGCATAGAACACGCCCCTGATTTCTATATATTGATCATATTCTTTATATTGATTTCTATCCCTCTATTGAAACCGGAAGTAGTGGAAAACTACGATTGATTTGGATAGAGAGATAGCGTGAGAGACAGAAGATATCGAGAAACGGAGATTCAATGAGCGTCGATGCATAGAACACGCCTCTGATTTCTATATATTGATCATATTCTTTATATTGATTTCTATCCCTCTATTGAAACCGGAAGTAGTGGAAATCTACGATTGATCTGGATAGAGAGATAGCGTGAGAGAGAGAAGATATCGAGAAGCGGAGATTCAATGAGCATCGATGCATAGAACACGCCTCTGATTTCTATATATTGATCATATTCTTTATATTGATTTCTATCCCTCTATTGAAACCGGAAGTAGTGGAAATCTACGATTGATCTGGATAGAGAGATAGCGTGAGAGAGAGAAGATATCGAGAAGCGGAGATTCAATGAGCATCGATGCATAGAACACGCCTCTGATTTCTATATATTGATCATATTCTTTATATTGATTTCTATCCCTCTATTGAAACCGGAAGTAGTGGAAATCTACGATTGATCTGGATAGAGAGATAGCGTGAGAGAGAGAAGATATCGAGAAGCGGAGATTCAATGAGCATCGATGCATAGAACACGCCTCTGATTTCTATATATTGATCATATTCTTTATATTGATTTCTATCCCTCTATTGAAACCGGAAGTAGTGGAAATCTACGATTGATCTGGATAGAGAGATAGCGTGAGAGAGAGAAGATATCGAGAAGCGGAGATTCAATGAGCATCGATGCATAGAACACGCCTCTGATTTCTATATATTGATCATATTCTTTATATTGATTTCTATCCCTCTATTGAAACCGGAAGTAGTGGAAATCTACGATTGATCTGGATAGAGAGATAGCGTGAGAGAGAGAAGATATCGAGAAGCGGAGATTCAATGAGCGTCGATGCATAGAACACGCCTCTGATTTCTATATATTGATCATATTCTTTATATTGATTTCTATCCCTCTATTGAAACCGGAAGTAGTGGAAAACTACGATTGATTTGGATAGAGAGATAGCGTGAGAGACAGAAGATATCGAGAAGCGGAGATTCAATGAGCGTCGATGCATAGAACACGCCCCTGATTTCTATATATTGATCATATTCTTTATATTGATTTCTATCCCTCTATTGAAACCGGAAGTAGTGGAAAACTACGATTGATTTGGATAGAGAGATAGCGTGAGAGACAGAAGATATCGAGAAACGGAGATTCAATGAGCGTCGATGCATAGAACACGCCTCTGATTTCTATATATTGATCATATTCTTTATATTGATTTCTATCCCTCTATTGAAACCGGAAGTAGTGGAAATCTACGATTGATTTGGATAGAGAGATAGCGTGAGAGAGAGAAGATATCGAGAAGCGGAGATTCAATGAGCGTCGATGCATAGAACACGCCTCTGATTTCTATATATTGATTATATTCTTTATATTGATTTATATCCCTCTATTGAAACCGGAAGTAGTGGAAATCTACGATTGATCTGGATAGAGAGATAGCGTGAGAGAGAGAAGATATCGAGAAGCGGAGATTCAATGAGCGTCGATGCATAGAACACGCCTCTGATTTCTATATATTGATCATATTCTTTATATTGATTTCTATCCCTCTATTGAAACCGGAAGTAGTGGAAAACTACGATTGATTTGGATAGAGAGATAGCGTGAGAGACAGAAGATATCGAGAAGCGGAGATTCAATGAGCGTCGATGCATAGAACACGCCCCTGATTTCTATATATTGATCATATTCTTTATATTGATTTCTATCCCTCTATTGAAACCGGAAGTAGTGGAAAACTACGATTGATTTGGATAGAGAGATAGCGTGAGAGACAGAAGATATCGAGAAGCGGAGATTCAATGAGCGTCGATGCATAGAACACGCCCCTGATTTCTATATATTGATCATATTCTTTATATTGATTTCTATCCCTCTATTGAAACCGGAAGTAGTGGAAAACTACGATTGATTTGGATAGAGAGATAGCGTGAGAGACAGAAGATATCGAGAAACGGAGATTCAATGAGCGTCGATGCATAGAACACGCCTCTGATTTCTATATATTGATCATATTCTTTATATTGATTTCTATCCCTCTATTGAAACCGGAAGTAGTGGAAATCTACGATTGATTTGGATAGAGAGATAGCGTGAGAGAGAGAAGATATCGAGAAGCGGAGATTCAATGAGCGTCGATGCATAGAACACGCCTCTGATTTCTATATATTGATTATATTCTTTATATTGATTTATATCCCTCTATTGAAACCGGAAGTAGTGGAAATCTACGATTGATCTGGATAGAGAGATAGCGTGAGAGAGAGAAGATATCGAGAAGCGGAGATTCAATGAGCGTCGATGCATAGAACACGCCTCTGATTTCTATATATTGATCATATTCTTTATATTGATTTCTATCCCTCTATTGAAACCGGAAGTAGTGGAAAACTACGATTGATTTGGATAGAGAGATAGCGTGAGAGACAGAAGATATCGAGAAACGGAGATTCAATGAGCGTCGATGCATAGAACACGCCTCTGATTTCTATATATTGATCATATTCTTTATATTGATTTCTATCCCTCTATTGAAACCGGAAGTAGTGGAAAACTACGATTGATTTGGATAGAGAGATAGCGTGAGAGACAGAAGATATCGAGAAGCGGAGATTCAATGAGCGTCGATGCATAGAACACGCCCCTGATTTCTATATATTGATCATATTCTTTATATTGATTTCTATCCCTCTATTGAAACCGGAAGTAGTGGAAAACTACGATTGATTTGGATAGAGAGATAGCGTGAGAGACAGAAGATATCGAGAAACGGAGATTCAATGAGCGTCGATGCATAGAACACGCCTCTGATTTCTATATATTGATCATATTCTTTATATTGATTTCTATCCCTCTATTGAAACCGGAAGTAGTGGAAATCTACGATTGATTTGGATAGAGAGATAGCGTGAGAGAGAGAAGATATCGAGAACCGGAGATTCAATGAGCGTCGATGCATAGAACACGCCTCTGATTTCTATATATTGATCATATTCTTTATATTGATTTCTATCCCTCTATTGAAACCGGAAGTAGTGGAAATCTACGATTGATCTGGATAGAGAGATAGCGTGAGAGAGAGAAGATATCGAGAAGCGGAGATTCAATGAGCATCGATGCATAGAACACGCCTCTGATTTCTATATATTGATCATATTCTTTATATTGATTTCTATCCCTCTATTGAAACCGGAAGTAGTGGAAATGTACGATTGATCTGGATAGAGAGATAGCGTGAGAGAGAGAAGATATCGAGAAGCGGAGATTCAATGAGCGTCGATGCATAGAACACGCCTCTGATTTCTATATATTGATCATATTCTTTATATTGATTTCTATCCCTCTATTGAAACCGGAAGTAGTGGAAATCTACGATTGATCTGGATAGAGAGATAGCGTGAGAGAGAGAAGATATCGAGAAGCGGAGATTCAATGAGCATCGATGCATAGAACACGCCTCTGATTTCTATATATTGATCATATTCTTTATATTGATTTCTATCCCTCTATTGAAACCGGAAGTAGTGGAAATCTACGATTGATCTGGATAGAGAGATAGCGTGAGAGAGAGAAGATATCGAGAAGCGGAGATTCAATGAGCATCGATGCATAGAACACGCCTCTGATTTCTATATATTGATCATATTCTTTATATTGATTTCTATCCCTCTATTGAAACCGGAAGTAGTGGAAATCTACTATTGATCTGGATAGAGAGATAGCGTGAGAGAGAGAAGATATCGAGAAGCGGAGATTCAATGATCGTCGATGCATAGAACACGCCTCTGATTTCTATATATTGATCATATTCTTTATATTGATTTATATCCCCCTATTGAAACCGGAAGTAGTGGAAATCTAGGATTGATTTGGATAGAGAGATAGAGTGAGAGAGAGAAGATATCGAGAAGCGGAGATTCAATGAGCGTCGATGCATAGAACACGCCTCTGATTTCTATACATTGATCATATTCTTTATATTGATTTATATCCCCCTATTGAAACCGGAAGTAGTGGAAATCTACGATTGATTTGGATAGAGAGATAGCGTGAGAGAGAGAAGATATCGAGAAGCGGAGATTCAATGAGCGTCGATGCATAGAACACGCCTCTGATTTCTATATATTGATCATATTCTTTATATTGATTTATATCCCTCTATTGAAACCGGAAGTAGTGGAAATCTACGATTGATCTGGATAGAGAGATAGCGTGAGAGAGAGAAGATATCGAGAAGCGGAGATTCAATGAGCATCGATGCATAGAACACGCCTCTGATTTCTATATATTGATCATATTCTTTATATTGATTTCTATCCCTCTATTGAAACCGGAAGTAGTGGAAATCTACGATTGATCTGGATAGAGAGATAGCGTGAGAGAGAGAAGATATCGAGAAGCGGAGATTCAATGAGCATCGATGCATAGAACACGCCTCTGATTTCTATATATTGATCATATTCTTTATATTGATTTCTATCCCTCTATTGAAACCGGAAGTAGTGGAAATCTACGATTGATCTGGATAGAGAGATAGCGTGAGAGAGAGAAGATATCGAGAAGCGGAGATTCAATGAGCATCGATGCATAGAACACGCCTCTGATTTCTATATATTGATCATATTCTTTATATTGATTTCTATCCCTCTATTGAAACCGGAAGTAGTGGAAATCTACGATTGATCTGGATAGAGAGATAGCGTGAGAGAGAGAAGATATCGAGAAGCGGAGATTCAATGAGCATCGATGCATAGAACACGCCTCTGATTTCTATATATTGATCATATTCTTTATATTGATTTCTATCCCTCTATTGAAACCGGAAGTAGTGGAAATCTACGATTGATCTGGATAGAGAGATAGCGTGAGAGAGAGAAGATATCGAGAAGCGGAGATTCAATGAGCGTCGATGCATAGAACACGCCTCTGATTTCTATATATTGATCATATTCTTTATATTGATTTCTATCCCTCTATTGAAACCGGAAGTAGTGGAAATCTACGATTGATCTGGATAGAGAGATAGCGTGAGAGAGAGAAGATATCGAGAAGCGGAGATTCAATGAGCATCGATGCATAGAACACGCCTCTGATTTCTATATATTGATCATATTCTTTATATTGATTTCTATCCCTCTATTGAAACCGGAAGTAGTGGAAATGTACGATTGATCTGGATAGAGAGATAGCGTGAGAGAGAGAAGATATCGAGAAGCGGAGATTCAATGAGCGTCGATGCATAGAACACGCCTCTGATTTCTATATATTGATCATATTCTTTATATTGATTTCTATCCCTCTATTGAAACCGGAAGTAGTGGAAATCTACGATTGATCTGGATAGAGAGATAGCGTGAGAGAGAGAAGATATCGAGAAGCGGAGATTCAATGAGCATCGATGCATAGAACACGCCTCTGATTTCTATATATTGATCATATTCTTTATATTGATTTCTATCCCTCTATTGAAACCGGAAGTAGTGGAAATCTACGATTGATCTGGATAGAGAGATAGCGTGAGAGAGAGAAGATATCGAGAAGCGGAGATTCAATGAGCGTCGATGCATAGAACACGCCTCTGATTTCTATATATTGATCATATTCTTTATATTGATTTCTATCCCTCTATTGAAACCGGAAGTAGTGGAAATCTACGATTGATCTGGATAGAGAGATAGCGTGAGAGAGAGAAGATATCGAGAAGCGGAGATTCAATGAGCATCGATGCATAGAACACGCCTCTGATTTCTATATATTGATCATATTCTTTATATTGATTTCTATCCCTCTATTGAAACCGGAAGTAGTGGAAATCTACGATTGATCTGGATAGAGAGATAGCGTGAGAGAGAGAAGATATCGAGAAGCGGAGATTCAATGAGCATCGATGCATAGAACACGCCTCTGATTTCTATATATTGATCATATTCTTTATATTGATTTCTATCCCTCTATTGAAACCGGAAGTAGTGGAAATGTACGATTGATCTGGATAGAGAGATAGCGTGAGAGAGAGAAGATATCGAGAAGCGGAGATTCAATGAGCGTCGATGCATAGAACACGCCTCTGATTTCTATATATTGATCATATTCTTTATATTGATTTCTATCCCTCTATTGAAACCGGAAGTAGTGGAAATCTACGATTGATCTGGATAGAGAGATAGCGTGAGAGAGAGAAGATATCGAGAAGCGGAGATTCAATGAGCATCGATGCATAGAACACGCCTCTGATTTCTATATATTGATCATATTCTTTATATTGATTTCTATCCCTCTATTGAAACCGGAAGTAGTGGAAATCATGGATTGATTTGGATAGAGAGATAGCGTGAGAGAGAGAAGATATCGAGAAGCGGAGATTCAATGAGCGTCGATGCATAGAACACGCCTCTGATTTCTATATATTGATCATATTCTTTATATTGATTTCTATCCCCCTATTGAAACCGGAAGTAGTGGAAATCTACGATTGATCTGGATAGAGAGAAAGAGTGAGAGAGAGAAGATATCGAGAAGCGGAGATTCAATGAGCGTCGATGCATAGAACACGCCTCTGATTTCTATATATTGATCATATTCTTTATATTGATTTCTATCCCTCTATTGAAACCGGAAGTAGTGGAAATCTACGATTGATTTGGATAGATAGATAGAGTGATAGAGAGAAGATATCGAGAAGCGGAGATTCTTTGAGCGTCGATGCATAGAACACGCCTCTGATTTCTATATATTGATCATATTCTTTATATTGATTTCTATCCCTCTATTGAAACCGGAAGTAGTGGAAATCTACGATTGATCTTGATAGAGAGATAGCGTGAGAGAGAGAAGATATCGAGAAGCGGAGATTCAATGAGCGTCGATGCATAGAACACGCCTCTGATTTCTATATATTGATCATATTCTTTATATTGATTTCTATCCCTCTACTGAAACCGGAAGTAGTGGAAATCTACGATTGATTTGGATAGAGAGATAGAGTGAGAGAGAGAAGATATCGAGAAGCGGAGATTCAATGAGCGTCGATGCATAGAACACGCCTCTGATTTCTATATATTGATCATATTCTTTATATTGATTTCTATCCCTCTATTGAAACCGGAAGTAGTGGAAATCTACGATTGATCTTGATAGAGAGATAGCGTGAGAGAGAGAAGATATCGAGAAGCGGAGATTCAATGAGCGTCGATGCATAGAACACGCCTCTGATTTCTATATATTGATCATATTCTTTATATTGATTTCTATCCCTCTACTGAAACCGGAAGTAGTGGAAATCTACGATTGATTTGGATAGAGAGATAGAGTGAGAGAGAGAAGATATCGAGAAGCGGAGATTCAATGAGCGTCGATGCATAGAACACGCCTCTGATTTCTATATATTGATCATATTCTTTATATTGATTTCTATCCCTCTATTGAAACCGGAAGTAGTGGAAATCTACGATTGATCTGGATAGAGAGATAGCGTGAGAGAGAGAAGATATCGAGAAGCGGAGATTCAATGAGCGTCGATGCATAGAACAGGCCTCTGATTTCTATATATTGATCATATTCTTTATATTGATTTCTATCCCTCTATTGAAACCGGAAGTAGTGGAAATCTACGATTGATCTGGATAGAGAGATAGCGTGAGAAGGAGAAGATATCGAGAAGCGGAGATTCAATGAGCGTCGATGCATAGAACAGGCCTCTGATTTCTATATATTGATCATATTCTTTATATTGATTTATATCCCTCTATTGAAACCGGAAGTAGTGGAAATCTAGGATTGATTTGGATAGAGAGATAGCGTGAGAGAGAGAAGATATCGAGAAGCGGAGATTCAATGAGCGTCGATGCATAGAACACGCCTCTGATTTCTATATATTGATTATATTCTTTATATTGATTTATATCCCTCTATTGAAACCGGAAGTAGTGGAAAACTACGATTGATTTGGATAGAGAGATAGCGTGAGAGAGAGAAGATATCGAGAAGCGGAGATTCAATGAGCGTCGATGCATAGAACACGCCTCTGATTTCTATATATTGATTATATTCTTTATATTGATTTCTATCCCTCTATTGAAACCGGAGGTAGTGGAAATCTACGATTGATCTGGATAGAGAGATAGAGTGAGAGAGAGAAGGTATCGAGAAGCGGAGATTCAATGAGCGTCGATGCATAGAACACGCCTCTGATTTCTATATATTGATTATATTCTTTATATTGATTTCTATCCCTCTATTGAAACCGGAAGTAGTGGAAATCTACGATTGATCTGGATAGAGAGATAGAGTGAGAGAGAGAAGATATCGAGAAGCGGAGATTCAATGAGCGTCGATGCATAGAACACGCCTCTGATTTCTATATATTGATTATATTCTTTATATTGATTTCTATCCCTCTATTGAAACCGGAAGTAGTGGAAAACTACGATTGATTTGGATAGAGAGATAGCGTGAGAGACAGAAGATATCGAGAAGCGGAGATTCAATGAGCGTCGATGCATAGAACACGCCTCTGATTTCTATATATTGATCATATTCTTTATATTGATTTCTATCCCTCTATTGAAACCGGAGGTAGTGGAAATCTACGATTGATCTGGATAGAGAGATAGAGTGAGAGAGAGAAGATATCGAGAAGCGGAGATTCAATGAGCGTCGATGCATAGAACACGCCTCTGATTTCTATATACTGATTATATTCTTTATATTGATTTCTATCCCTCTATTGAAACCGGAAGTAGTGGAAATCTACGATTGATCTGGATAGAGAGATAGAGTGAGAGAGAGAAGATATCGAGAAGCGGAGATTCAATGAGCGTCGATGCATAGAACACGCCTCTGATTTCTATATATTGATTATATTCTTTATATTGATTTCTATCCCTCTATTGAAACCGGAAGTAGTGGAAAACTACGATTGATTTGGATAGAGAGATAGCGTGAGAGACAGAAGATATCGAGAAGCGGAGATTCAATGAGCGTCGATGCATAGAACACGCCTCTGATTTCTATATATTGATCATATTCTTTATATTGATTTCTATCCCTCTATTGAAACCGGAAGTAGTGGAAAACTACGATTGATTTGAATAGAGAGATAGCGTGAGAGACAGAAGATATCGAGAAGCGGAGATTCAATGAGCGTCGATGCATAGAACACGCCTCTGATTTCTATATATTGATTATATTCTTTATATTGATTTCTATCCCTCTATTGAAACCGGAAGTAGTGGAAATCTACGATTGATCTGGATAGAGAGATAGAGTGAGAGAGAGAAGATATCGAGAAGCGGAGATTCAATGAGCGTCGATGCATAGAACACGCCTCTGATTTCTATATATTGATCATATTCTTTATATTGATTTCTATCCCTCTATTGAAACCGGAAGTAGTGGAAAACTACGATTGATTTGAATAGAGAGATAGCGTGAGAGACAGAAGATATCGAGAAGCGGAGATTCAATGAGCGTCGATGCATAGAACACGCCTCTGATTTCTATATATTGATTATATTCTTTATATTGATTTCTATCCCTCTATTGAAACCGGAAGTAGTGGAAATCTACGATTGATCTGGATAGAGAGATAGAGTGAGAGAGAGAAGTTATCGAGAAGCGGAGATTCAATGAGCGTCGATGCATAGAACACGCCTCTGATTTCTATATATTGATTATATTCTTTATATTGATTTCTATCCCTCTATTGAAACCGGAAGTAGTGGAAATCTAGGATTGATTTGGATAGAGAGATAGCGTGAGAGAGAGAAGATATCGAGAAGCGGAGATTCAATGAGCGTCGATGCATAGAACACGCCTCTGATTTCTATATATTGATCATATTCTTTATATTGATTTCTATCCCCCTATTGAAACCGGAAGTAGTGGAAATCTAGGATTGATTTGAATAGAGAGATAGCGTGAGAGAAAGAAGATATCGAGAAGCGGAGATTCAATGAGCGTCGATGCATAGAACACGCCTCTGATTTCTATATATTGATCATATTCTTTATATTGATTTATATCCCCCTATTGAAACCGGAAGTAGTGGAAATCTAGGATTGATTTGGATAGAGAGATAGCGTGAGAGAGAGAAGATATCGAGAAGCGGAGATTCAATGAGCATCGATGCATAGAACACGCCTCTGATTTCTATATATTGATTATATTCTTTATATTGATTATATTCTTTATATTGATCATATTCTTTATATTGATTTCTATCTTTCTATTGAAACCGGAAGTAGTGGAAATCTACGATTGATCTGGATAGAGAGATAGCGTGATAGAGAGAAGATATCGAGAAGCGGAGATTCAATGAGCGTCGATGCATAGAACACGCCTCTGATTTCTATATATTGATCATATTCTTTATATTGATTTCTATCCCTCTATTGAAACCGGAAGTAGTGGAAATCTACGATTGATTTGGATAGAGAGATAGCGTGAGAGAGAGAAGATATCGAGAAGCGGAGATTCAATGAGCGTCGATGCATAGAACACACCTCTGATTTCTATATATTGATCATATTCTTTATATTGATTTCTATCCCTCTATTGAAACCGGAAGTAGTGGAAAACTACGATTGATTTGAATAGAGAGATAGCGTGAGAGACAGAAGATATCGAGAAACGGAGATTCAATGAGCGTCGATGCATAGAACACGCCTCTGATTTCTATATATTGATTATATTCTTTATATTGATTTCTATCCCTCTATTGAAACCGGAAGTAGTGGAAATCTACGATTGATCTGGATAGAGAGATAGAGTGAGAGAGAGAAGATATCGAGAAGCGGAGATTCAATGAGCGTCGATGCATAGAACACGCCTCTGATTTCTATATATTGATCATATTCTTTATATTGATTTCTATCCCTCTATTGAAACCGGAAGTAGTGGAAAACTACGATTGATTTGAATAGAGAGATAGCGTGAGAGACAGAAGATATCGAGAAGCGGAGATTCAATGAGCGTCGATGCATAGAACACGCCTCTGATTTCTATATATTGATTATATTCTTTATATTGATTTCTATCCCTCTATTGAAACCGGAAGTAGTGGAAATCTACGATTGATCTGGATAGAGAGATAGAGTGAGAGAGAGAAGTTATCGAGAAGCGGAGATTCAATGAGCGTCGATGCATAGAACACGCCTCTGATTTCTATATATTGATTATATTCTTTATATTGATTTCTATCCCTCTATTGAAACCGGAAGTAGTGGAAATGTACGATTGATCTGGATAGAGGGATAGAGTGAGAGAGAGAAGATATCGAGAAGCGGAGATTCAATGAGCGTCGATGCATAGAACACGCCTCTGATTTCTATATATTGATCATATTCTTTATATTGATTTCTATCCCCCTATTGAAACCGGAAGTAGTGGAAATCTAGGATTGATTTGAATAGAGAGATAGCGTGAGAGAAAGAAGATATCGAGAAGCGGAGATTCAATGAGCGTCGATGCATAGAACACGCCTCTGATTTCTATATATTGATCATATTCTTTATATTGATTTATATCCCCCTATTGAAACCGGAAGTAGTGGAAATCTAGGATTGATTTGGATAGAGAGATAGCGTGAGAGAGAGAAGATATCGAGAAGCGGAGATTCAATGAGCATCGATGCATAGAACACGCCTCTGATTTCTATATATTGATTATATTCTTTATATTGATTATATTCTTTATATTGATCATATTCTTTATATTGATTTCTATCCCTCTATTGAAACCGGAAGTAGTGGAAATCTACGATTGATCTGGATAGAGAGATAGCGTGATAGAGAGAAGATATCGAGAAGCGGAGATTCAATGAGCGTCGATGCATAGAACACGCCTCTGATTTCTATATATTGATCATATTCTTTATATTGATTTCTATCCCTCTATTGAAACCGGAAGTAGTGGAAATCTACGATTGATCTGGATAGAGAGATAGCGTGAGAGAGAGAAGATATCGAGAAGCGGAGATTCAATGAGCGTCGATGCATAGAACACGCCTCTGATTTCTATATATTGATCATATTCTTTATATTGATTTCTATCCCTCTATTGAAACCGGAAGTAGTGGAAAACTACGATTGATTTGGATAGAGAGATAGCGTGAGAGACAGAAGATATCGAGAAGCGGAGATTCAATGAGCGTCGATGCATAGAACACGCCCCTGATTTCTATATATTGATCATATTCTTTATATTGATTTCTATCCCTCTATTGAAACCGGAAGTAGTGGAAAACTACGATTGATTTGGATAGAGAGATAGCGTGAGAGACAGAAGATATCGAGAAACGGAGATTCAATGAGCGTCGATGCATAGAACACGCCTCTGATTTCTATATATTGATCATATTCTTTATATTGATTTCTATCCCTCTATTGAAACCGGAAGTAGTGGAAATCTACGATTGATTTGGATAGAGAGATAGCGTGAGAGAGAGAAGATATCGAGAAGCGGAGATTCAATGAGCGTCGATGCATAGAACACGCCTCTGATTTCTATATATTGATTATATTCTTTATATTGATTTATATCCCTCTATTGAAACCGGAAGTAGTGGAAATATACGATTGATCTGGATAGAGAGATAGCGTGAGAGAGAGAAGATATCGAGAAGCGGAGATTCAATGATCGTCGATGCATAGAACACGCCTCTGATTTCTATATATTGATCATATTCTTTATATTGATTTATATCCCCCTATTGAAACCGGAAGTAGTGGAAATCTAGGATTGATTTGGATAGAGAGATAGAGTGAGAGAGAGAAGATATCGAGAAGCGGAGATTCAATGAGCGTCGATGCATAGAACACGCCTCTGATTTCTATATATTGATCATATTCTTTATATTGATTTATATCCCCCTATTGAAACCGGAAGTAGTGGAAATCTAGGATTGATTTGGATAGAGAGATAGCGTGAGAGAGAGAAGATATCGAGAAGCGGATATTCAATGAGCGTCGATGCATAGAACACGCCTCTGATTTCTATATATTGATCATATTCTTTATATTGATTTCTATCCCTCTATTGAAACCGGAAGTAGTGGAAATCTACGATTGATTTGGATAGATAGATAGAGTGATAGAGAGAAGATATCGAGAAGCGGAGATTCAATGAGCGTCGATGCATAGAACACGCCTCTGATTTCTATATATTGATCATATTCTTTATATTGATTTCTATCCCTCTATTGAAACCGGAAGTAGTGGAAATCTACGATTGATCTTGATAGAGAGATAGCGTGAGAGAGAGAAGATATCGAGAAGCGGAGATTCAATGAGCGTCGATGCATAGAACACGCCTCTGATTTCTATATATTGATCATATTCTTTATATTGATTTCTATCCCTCTATTGAAACCGGAAGTAGTGGAAATGTACGATTGATTTGGATAGAGAGATAGAGTGAGAGAGAGAAGATATCGAGAAGCGGAGATTCAATGAGCGTCGATGCATAGAACACGCCTCTGATTTCTATATATTGATCATATTCTTTATATTGATTTCTATCCCTCTATTGAAACCGGAAGTAGTGGAAATCTACGATTGATCTGGATAGAGAGATAGCGTGAGAGAGAGAAGATATCGAGAACCGGAGATTCAATAAGCGTCGATGCATAGAACACGCCTCTGATTTCTATATATTGATCATATTCTTTATATTGATTTCTATCCCTCTATTGAAACCGGAAGTAGTGGAAATCTACGATTGATCTGGATAGAGAGATAGCGTGAGAGAGAGAAGATATCGAGAACCGGAGATTCAATAAGCGTCGATGCATAGAACACGCCTCTGATTTCTATATATTGATCATGTTCTTTATATTGATTTCTATCCTTCTATTGAAACCGGAAGTAGTGGAAATCTACGATTGATTTGGATAGATAGATAGAGTGATAGAGAGAAGATATCGAGAAGCGGAGATTCAATGAGCGTCGATGCATAGAACACGCCTCTGATTTCTATATATTGATCATATTCTTTATATTGATTTCTATCCCTCTATTGAAACCGGAAGTAGTGGAAATCTACGATTGATCTGGATAGAGAGATAGCGTGAGAGAGAGAAGATATCGAGAAGCGGAGATTCAATGAGCGTCGATGCATAGAACACGCCTCTGATTTCTATATATTGATCATATTCTTTATATTGATTTCTATCCCTCTATTGAAACCGGAAGTAGTGGAAATCTACGATTGATCTGGATAGAGAGATAGCGTGAGAGAGAGAAGATATCGAGAAGCGGAGATTCAATGAGCGTCGATGCATAGAACACGCCTCTGATTTCTATATATTGATCATATTCTTTATATTGATTTCTATCCCTCTATTGAAACCGGAAGTAGTGGAAATCTACGATTGATCTGGATAGAGAGATAGCGTGAGAGAGAGAAGATATCGAGAACCGGAGATTCAATAAGCGTCGATGCATAGAACACGCCTCTGATTTCTATATATTGATCATATTCTTTATATTGATTTCTATCCCTCTATTGAAACCGGAAGTAGTGGAAATCTACGATTGATCTGGATAGAGAGATAGCGTGAGAGAGAGAAGATATCGAGAACCGGAGATTCAATAAGCGTCGATGCATAGAACACGCCTCTGATTTCTATATATTGATCATATTCTTTATATTGATTTCTATCCCTCTATTGAAACCGGAAGTAGTGGAAATCTACGATTGATCTGGATAGAGAGATAGCGTGAGAGAGAGAAGATATCGAGAACCGGAGATTCAATAAGCGTCGATGCATAGAACACGCCTCTGATTTCTATATATTGATCATATTCTTTATATTGATTTCTATCCCTCTATTGAAACCGGAAGTAGTGGAAATCTACGATTGATTTGGATAGAGAGATAGCGTGAGAGAGAGAAGATATCGAGAAGCGGAGATTCAATGAGCGTCGATGCATAGAACACGCCTCTGATTTCTATATATTGATCATATTCTTTATATTGATTTCTATCCCTCTATTGAAACCGGAAGTAGTGGAAATCTACGATTGATCTGGATAGAGAGATAGCGTGAGAGAGAGAAGATATCGAGAACCGGAGATTCAATAAGCGTCGATGCATAGAACACGCCTCTGATTTCTATATATTGATCATATTCTTTATATTGATTTCTATCCCTCTATTGAAACCGGAAGTAATGGAAATCTACGATTGATCTGGATAGAGAGATAGCGTGAGAGAGAGAAGATATCGAGAAGCGGAGATTCAATGATCGTCGATGCATAGAACACGCTTCTGATTTCTATATATTGATCATATTCTTTATATTGATTTCTATCCCTCTATTGAAACCGGAAGTAGTAGAAAACTACGATTGATTTGGATAGAGAGATAGCGTGAGAGACAGAAGATATCGAGAACCGGAGATTCAATGAGCGTCGATGCATAGAACACGCCTCTGATTTCTATATATTGATCATATTCTTTATATTGATTTCTATCCCTCTATTGAAACCGGAAGTAGTGGAAATCTACGATTGATTTGGATAGAGAGATAGAGTGAGAGAGAGAAGATATCGAGAAGCGGAGATTCAATGAGCGTCGATGCATAGAACACGCCTCTGATTTCTATATATTGATTATATTCTTTATATTGATTTCTATCCCTCTATTGAAACCGGAAGTAGTAGAAAACTACGATTGATTTGGATAGAGAGATAGCGTGAGAGACAGAAGATATCGAGAACCGGAGATTCAATGAGCGTCGATGCATAGAACACGCCTCTGATTTCTATATATTGATCATATTCTTTATATTGATTTCTATCCCTCTATTGAAACCGGAAGTAGTAGAAAACTACGATTGATTTGGATAGAGAGATAGCGTGAGAGACAGAAGATATCGAGAACCGGAGATTCAATGAGCGTCGATGCATAGAACACGCCTCTGATTTCTATATATTGATCATATTCTTTATATTGATTTCTATCCCTCTATTGAAACCGGAAGTAGTAGAAAACTACGATAGATTTGGATAGAGAGATAGCGTGAGAGACAGAAGATATCGAGAAGCGGAGATTCAATGAGCGTCGATGCATAGAACACGCCTCTGATTTCTATATATTGATCATATTCTTTATATTGATTTCTATCCCTCTATTGAAACCGGAAGTAGTAGAAAACTACGATTGATTTGGATAGAGAGATAGCGTGAGAGACAGAAGATATCGAGAATCGGAGATTCAATGAGCGTCGATGCATAGAACACGCCTCTGATTTCTATATATTGATCATATTCTTTATATTGATTTATATCCCTCTATTGAAACCGGAAGTAGTGGAAATCTAGGATTGATTTGGATAGAGAGATAGCGTGAGAGAGAGAAGATATCGAGAAGCGGAGATTCAATGAGCGTCGATGCATAGAACACGCCTCTGATTTCTATATATTGATTATATTCTTTATATTGATTTATATCCCTCTATTGAAACCGGAAGTAGTGGAAAACTACGATTGATTTGGATAGAGAGATAGCGTGAGAGAGAGAAGATATCGAGAAGCGGAGATTCAATGAGCGTCGATGCATAGAACACGCCTCTGATTTCTATATATTGATTATATTCTTTATATTGATTTCTATCCCTCTATTGAAACCGGAGGTAGTGGAAATCTACGATTGATCTGGATAGAGAGATAGAGTGAGAGAGAGAAGATATCGAGAAGCGGAGATTCAATGAGCGTCGATGCATAGAACACGCCTCTGATTTCTATATATTGATTATATTCTTTATATTGATTTCTATCCCTCTATTGAAACCGGAAGTAGTGGAAATCTACGATTGATCTGGATAGAGAGATAGAGTGAGAGAGAGAAGATATCGAGAAGCGGAGATTCAATGAGCGTCGATGCATAGAACACGCCTCTGATTTCTATATATTGATTATATTCTTTATATTGATTTCTATCCCTCTATTGAAACCGGAAGTAGTGGAAAACTACGATTGATTTGGATAGAGAGATAGCGTGAGAGACAGAAGATATCGAGAAGCGGAGATTCAATGAGCGTCGATGCATAGAACACGCCTCTGATTTCTATATATTGATCATATTCTTTATATTGATTTCTATCCCTCTATTGAAACCGGAGGTAGTGGAAATCTACGATTGATCTGGATAGAGAGATAGAGTGAGAGAGAGAAGATATCGAGAAGCGGAGATTCAATGAGCGTCGATGCATAGAACACGCCTCTGATTTCTATATATTGATTATATTCTTTATATTGATTCCTATCCCTCTATTGAAACCGGAAGTAGTGGAAATCTACGATTGATCTGGATAGAGAGATAGAGTGAGAGAGAGAAGATATCGAGAAGCGGAGATTCAATGAGCGTCGATGCATAGAACACGCCTCTGATTTCTATATATTGATTATATTCTTTATATTGATTTCTATCCCTCTATTGAAACCGGAAGTAGTGGAAAACTACGATTGATTTGGATAGAGAGATAGCGTGAGAGACAGAAGATATCGAGAAGCGGAGATTCAATGAGCGTCGATGCATAGAACACGCCTCTGATTTCTATATATTGATCATATTCTTTATATTGATTTCTATCCCTCTATTGAAACCGGAAGTAGTGGAAAACTACGATTGATTTGAATAGAGAGATAGCGTGAGAGACAGAAGATATCGAGAAGCGGAGATTCAATGAGCGTCGATGCATAGAACACGCCTCTGATTTCTATATATTGATTATATTCTTTATATTGATTTCTATCCCTCTATTGAAACCGGAAGTAGTGGAAATCTACGATTGATCTGGATAGAGAGATAGAGTGAGAGAGAGAAGATATCGAGAAGCGGAGATTCAATGAGCGTCGATGCATAGAACACGCCTCTGATTTCTATATATTGATCATATTCTTTATATTGATTTCTATCCCTCTATTGAAACCGGAAGTAGTGGAAAACTACGATTGATTTGAATAGAGAGATAGCGTGAGAGACAGAAGATATCGAGAAGCGGAGATTCAATGAGCGTCGATGCATAGAACACGCCTCTGATTTCTATATTGATTATATTTTTTATATTGATTTCTATCCCTCTATTGAAACCGGAAGTAGTGGAAATCTACGATTGATCTGGATAGAGAGATAGAGTGAGAGAGAGAAGTTATCGAGAAGCGGAGATTCAATGAGCGTCGATGCATAGAACACGCCTCTGATTTCTATATATTGATTATATTCTTTATATTGATTTCTATCCCTCTATTGAAACCGGAAGTAGTGGAAATCTAGGATTGATTTGGATAGAGAGATAGCGTGAGAGAGAGAAGATATCGAGAAGCGGAGATTCAATGAGCGTCGATGCATAGAACACGCCTCTGATTTCTATATATTGATCATATTCTTTATATTGATTTCTATCCCCCTATTGAAACCGGAAGTAGTGGAAATCTAGGATTGATTTGAATAGAGAGATAGCGTGAGAGAAAGAAGATATCGAGAAGCGGAGATTCAATGAGCGTCGATGCATAGAACACGCCTCTGATTTCTATATATTGATCATATTCTTTATATTGATTTATATCCCCCTATTGAAACCGGAAGTAGTGGAAATCTAGGATTGATTTGGATAGAGAGATAGCGTGAGAGAGAGAAGATATCGAGAAGCGGAGATTCAATGAGCATCGATGCATAGAACACGCCTCTGATTTCTATATATTGATTATATTCTTTATATTGATTATATTCTTTATATTGATCATATTCTTTATATTGATTTCTATCTTTCTATTGAAACCGGAAGTAGTGGAAATCTACGATTGATCTGGATAGAGAGATAGCGTGATAGAGAGAAGATATCGAGAAGCGGAGATTCAATGAGCGTCGATGCATAGAACACGCCTCTGATTTCTATATATTGATCATATTCTTTATATTGATTTCTATCCCTCTATTGAAACCGGAAGTAGTGGAAATCTACGATTGATTTGGATAGAGAGATAGCGTGAGAGAGAGAAGATATCGAGAAGCGGAGATTCAATGAGCGTCGATGCATAGAACACGCCTCTGATTTCTATATATTGATCATATTCTTTATATTGATTTCTATCCCTCTATTGAAACCGGAAGTAGTGGAAAACTACGATTGATTTGAATAGAGAGATAGCGTGAGAGACAGAAGATATCGAGAAACGGAGATTCAATGAGCGTCGATGCATAGAACACGCCTCTGATTTCTATATATTGATTATATTCTTTATATTGATTTCTATCCCTCTATTGAAACCGGAAGTAGTGGAAATCTACGATTGATCTGGATAGAGAGATAGAGTGAGAGAGAGAAGATATCGAGAAGCGGAGATTCAATGAGCGTCGATGCATAGAACACGCCTCTGATTTCTATATATTGATCATATTCTTTATATTGATTTCTATCCCTCTATTGAAACCGGAAGTAGTGGAAAACTACGATTGATTTGAATAGAGAGATAGCGTGAGAGACAGAAGATATCGAGAAGCGGAGATTCAATGAGCGTCGATGCATAGAACACGCCTCTGATTTCTATATATTGATTATATTCTTTATATTGATTTCTATCCCTCTATTGAAACCGGAAGTAGTGGAAATCTACGATTGATCTGGATAGAGAGATAGAGTGAGAGAGAGAAGTTATCGAGAAGCGGAGATTCAATGAGCGTCGATGCATAGAACACGCCTCTGATTTCTATATATTGATTATATTCTTTATATTGATTTCTATCCCTCTATTGAAACCGGAAGTAGTGGAAATGTACGATTGATCTGGATAGAGGGATAGAGTGAGAGAGAGAAGATATCGAGAAGCGGAGATTCAATGAGCGTCGATGCATAGAACACGCCTCTGATTTCTATATATTGATCATATTCTTTATATTGATTTCTATCCCCCTATTGAAACCGGAAGTAGTGGAAATCTAGGATTGATTTGAATAGAGAGATAGCGTGAGAGAAAGAAGATATCGAGAAGCGGAGATTCAATGAGCGTCGATGCATAGAACACGCCTCTGATTTCTATATATTGATCATATTCTTTATATTGATTTATATCCCCCTATTGAAACCGGAAGTAGTGGAAATCTAGGATTGATTTGGATAGAGAGATAGCGTGAGAGAGAGAAGATATCGAGAAGCGGAGATTCAATGAGCATCGATGCATAGAACACGCCTCTGATTTCTATATATTGATTATATTCTTTATATTGATTATATTCTTTATATTGATCATATTCTTTATATTGATTTCTATCCCTCTATTGAAACCGGAAGTAGTGGAAATCTACGATTGATCTGGATAGAGAGATAGCGTGATAGAGAGAAGATATCGAGAAGCGGAGATTCAATGAGCGTCGATGCATAGAACACGCCTCTGATTTCTATATATTGATCATATTCTTTATATTGATTTCTATCCCTCTATTGAAACCGGAAGTAGTGGAAATCTACGATTGATCTGGATAGAGAGATAGCGTGAGAGAGAGAAGATATCGAGAAGCGGAGATTCAATGAGCGTCGATGCATAGAACACGCCTCTGATTTCTATATATTGATCATATTCTTTATATTGATTTCTATCCCTCTATTGAAACCAAAAGTAGTGGAAAACTACGATTGATTTGGATAGAGAGATAGCGTGAGAGACAGAAGATATCGAGAAGCGGAGATTCAATGAGCGTCGATGCATAGAACACGCCCCTGATTTCTATATATTGATCATATTCTTTATATTGATTTCTATCCCTCTATTGAAACCGGAAGTAGTGGAAAACTACGATTGATTTGGATAGAGAGATAGCGTGAGAGACAGAAGATATCGAGAAACGGAGATTCAATGAGCGTCGATGCATAGAACACGCCTCTGATTTCTATATATTGATCATATTCTTTATATTGATTTCTATCCCTCTATTGAAACCGGAAGTAGTGGAAATCTACGATTGATTTGGATAGAGAGATAGCGTGAGAGAGAGAAGATATCGAGAAGCGGAGATTCAATGAGCGTCGATGCATAGAACACGCCTCTGATTTCTATATATTGATTATATTCTTTATATTGATTTATATCCCTCTATTGAAACCGGAAGTAGTGGAAATCTACGATTGATCTGGATAGAGAGATAGCGTGAGAGAGAGAAGATATCGAGAAGCGGAGATTCAATGATCGTCGATGCATAGAACACGCCTCTGATTTCTATATATTGATCATATTCTTTATATTGATTTATATCCCCCTATTGAAACCGGAAGTAGTGGAAATCTAGGATTGATTTGGATAGAGAGATAGAGTGAGAGAGAGAAGATATCGAGAAGCGGAGATTCAATGAGCGTCGATGCATAGAACACGCCTCTGATTTCTATATATTGATCATATTCTTTATATTGATTTATATCCCCCTATTGAAACCGGAAGTAGTGGAAATCTAGGATTGATTTGGATAGAGAGATAGCGTGAGAGAGAGAAGATATCGAGAAGCGGAGATTCAATGAGCGTCGATGTATAGAACACGCCTCTGATTTCTATATATTGATCATATTCTTTATATTGATTTCTATCCCTCTATTGAAACCGGAAGTAGTGGAAATCTACGATTGATTTGGATAGATAGATAGAGTGATAGAGAGAAGATATCGAGAAGCGGAGATTCAATGAGCGTCGATGCATAGAACACGCCTCTGATTTCTATATATTGATCATATTCTTTATATTGATTTCTATCCCTCTATTGAAACCGGAAGTAGTGGAAATCTACGATTGATCTTGATAGAGAGATAGCGTGAGAGAGAGAAGATATCGAGAAGCGGAGATTCAATGAGCGTCGATGCATAGAACACGCCTCTGATTTCTATATATTGATCATATTCTTTATATTGATTTCTATCCCTCTATTGAAACCGGAAGTAGTGGAAATGTACGATTGATTTGGATAGAGAGATAGAGTGAGAGAGAGAAGATATCGAGAAGCGGAGATTCAATGAGCGTCGATGCATAGAACACGCCTCTGATTTCTATATATTGATCATATTCTTTATATTGATTTCTATCCCTCTATTGAAACCGGAAGTAGTGGAAATCTACGATTGATCTGGATAGAGAGATAGCGTGAGAGAGAGAAGATATCGAGAACCGGAGATTCAATAAGCGTCGATGCATAGAACACGCCTCTGATTTCTATATATTGATCATATTCTTTATATTGATTTCTATCCCTCTATTGAAACCGGAAGTAGTGGAAATCTACGATTGATCTGGATAGAGAGATAGCGTGAGAGAGAGAAGATATCGAGAACCGGAGATTCAATAAGCGTCGATGCATAGAACACGCCTCTGATTTCTATATATTGATCATATTCTTTATATTGATTTCTATCCTTCTATTGAAACCGGAAGTAGTGGAAATCTACGATTGATTTGGATAGATAGATAGAGTGATAGAGAGAAGATATCGAGAAGCGGAGATTCAATGAGCGTCGATGCATAGAACACGCCTCTGATTTCTATATATTGATCATATTCTTTATATTGATTTCTATCCCTCTATTGAAACCGGAAGTAGTGGAAATCTACGATTGATCTTGATAGAGAGATAGCGTGAGAGAGAGAAGATATCGAGAAGCGGAGATTCAATAAGCGTCGATGCATAGAACACGCCTCTGATTTCTATATATTGATCATATTCTTTATATTGATTTCTAT